>NC_069791.1:71252398-71859670 GCF_027406575.1 Nycticebus coucang | reverse complement strand
TGAGGCTCCGCGCATCCTGTATCTCCTCAGACTTTTATCCATTAATTTTAGCATCCATCAGTGGATATCATAATTGCAACAATTATCACCGGGGTGTTTGTCTAATAGTGACTTTCCTATTTCCTTCTTTCCTTCTGCATGTATTAATTGGCACTCTGTGGAAGAGCTGTCCCTATACCCCCTTTATTTATTTATATGATTATTTAGTATTTCTTCGTATAACTATGGTATAGCTCCTTTTTCAATCCCTATTAAATCTTGCTACCTGAAGAACCAGCATCACCATTGTGATTCAGGAATGAGGATGTGTAACACACACTGAGGTCTCTCAGTGGACTTGTGGCTGGGGGAGAAGCAAAGACCAGGGTTCAGGCCCTGTCCATTGTTTAGAACTGGGGGGAGGGGCACTGCCACAGCCTCATGCTGTCTCTCTGCCTCTGCTCTCAGTCTTGTAATTCACACGGGAACTCAGACTCTGGGTAGCCCCAGAGAAAGGGCCCTTTAGGGTCTGGCCTCAGGCCTCATCTCTCCCTGTCCTCCCCTTCCTGCGGAGCTCGGAGTCAGAGAGGCATTGTTCCAGGGATGCTCTTCTGCACCTGATGTGCCACCCAGACTGCCGAGGAGGCCGAGGAGGGGGTGTTCCCTGGCCTTCACCTGATGCCGGTAGTTGTCACCTGTCTTTTCCTAGCCCATTACTGCTCTGGGTCTCCGTCCAGCACTAGGACTGTGAGCTCCTCTAGGGCAGGATGTGGGTCTCTGAATCCCCGGCACTCTGCCCACAGGGGATTACTATTCACAACATGGGTGAAAAATCACCTTCACAGTCTACTCTCTTTGGGCTGCCCTGCATACCTACTGTGTGCACAGCAGCATGCCAGGGCCTGTAGGAAATGAAGCAAGTTGGAGGGAGTGCCTGGAGGGTTTAGCAGTGACAAAGGTCTACTGAGTAGCAGGCTCTTCCCACAGTCAGTCATATCAGTTGTCAGTCCTCAGTGCCACTCTATAGATAAGGAAATGGAGGCTCAGAGAGAAGAGGTCACTTGCCTAGGGACACACAGCTGGTTAGCATCAGAGCCAAGAATTGATTGAACCCAGGCCTGTAGGATCCCAGAGCCATGCACCAGCCCCCACCCTGCACAGCCTCTCCATGCCATGTCACAGAACTTCCTCGGGGCTCCAAAGCTGATGCTTTTGTGTGGCTTTTCTGTGTGTCATTAATTGTCTTCAGACCCTACCTCTTTGGGTGTTTCTGTTATCGTTAAAAGAGCAATAAAAGACAGCATAATTGGAAGACAAAGGCGACAGCCTGGCCAGCCCGCCCTGAGGAGTGGAGTGCCAGGAACTTGGGTGTGATCCCACCTATGATTCACGCAGCAAAATTACAGCCTTCCGCATACAGGTGTGTACAAGCCACCGGGTGGGGTGCGCACAGACACAGCGTTTTGTGCAGGCAGTAAACCCAGGCCCGTGGTGGGGAGAGGTCAGAGGTCCCTTCCCCTCCTTCTTCTCCCACCCAGGAAACATTGTGGGTGCACAGTTCTTTAGAGTTTGCAAAGTGTGTGCATGGACAGAGCTCCGGGCTCCCACACTTAGGGTGGGGACGGGGAGGGGACACCATGCCAGAGCTAGGGGTTCTGGGATGGTGTGTGGTCAAGTCCCAGGGTTATTGCCCTCAATGGAGGGCTTGGAGAAGGCAGCATACCCGGTTGTGGTCCGGGAGAGTGGGCAAAGAGGCACCCCACCATCCTCATGGTTCCAGGAAGGCTAAGAATCCCCTAGGAATTCTCTGATCTGCAGCTGGGAAGGCTTCTTCATTTTTTTTTTTTTTTTGAGACAGAGTCTCACTATGTCACCCTGGGTAGAGTGCTATGGCATCACAGCTCACAGTAACCTCAAATGCTTGGGCTTAAGCGATTCTCTTGTCACAACCTCCCAAGTAGCTGGGACTACAGGTGCCCACTACAACACCTGGCTATTTTTTAGTTATAGTTGTTGTTTGGCAGGCCCCCGGCTGGATTTGAACCCGTCAGCTCAAGTGTATGTGTCTGGCGCCCTAGCTGCTATGCTACAGGTGTCAAGCCAGCTTCTTCATTTTGAAGGGGAGCAGAAGGACACCCACTAGTGTCCCCCTGGGCATCAGAGCTGGCAGGTAGGACTTCTTAGCCACTTGCTGCAGCATTGGTGGAGGGGCTCTGGTCCCAGCCAGCACAGCTCTGGACCCTGTGGAACTGGAGATTTTCCATAGGAGAGAGTCTCCTTCTTATGCAGAAAACTGGTTCCAAGGTGTCATGGATGTTGACATGGATGCATGGGGGTTTGGGCAACCTCAGGGCCGTGGCCGCAGGTCCTCTGTTCATGCAGATGACTGTTGATCTGAGCACTGTCCATGGGACTATGGCCTTTCTTGGGTTTGCATGTGTCTACCCTGCTCAGAGCCCTCCAATGGGTCCCTGTTGCCCTTGCCCCCAAATTGGAGGGCAAGTTCCCATGGATCTAGGAGTTAGTGTTTAGGGACATTCAAACCACCAGACAAAAACCTGATAGATACCAATAATGTTTACTTACATGGCAAGTATTTATTTTAGCGTCATTATGGAAGTTTGGCTGTGTAATACGTTCACATGATTTGAAACCTCAACTGCTATAAAAAGGCATTTATCCTGTTTTTGTTCCATTTCTACCCATCTCTCAGCCATCCTATCCCCCTGCTCCCTAGAAGCAGGGGTCCTCAAACTGCGGCCTGCGGGCCACATGAGGCAGTGTGATTGTATTTGTTCCCGTTTTGTTTTTTTACTTCAAAATAAGATATGTGCAGTGTGCATAGGAAATTGTTCATAGTTTTGTTTTTTTTTTTTAACTATAGTCCGGCCCTCCAACGGTCTGAGGGACAGTGAACTGGCCCCCTGTTTAAAAAGTTTGAGGACCCCTGAAACACTCAATTAGTTACTTGTGTATCTTTACAGTATTTCTTTATGTAAATGATAAAGCAATCTGTATTTCCCGCTCCCCACCCCCGAGGCTGTTCTTGGGTTTTCACCTAATAATATATCCTGGGAGATCCTTCCACATCAGTTTACAGATTTTCTTCTCCTTCTCCTCCTTTTGCAACAGCTGCATAGTATTCCATGGTGTGGATGTACCATGGTCTATTTCACTAGTCCTTTTATATAGATGCTTGTAAGAGAACCACTGGGATGTTGCCAGTTTTCTGCTATTACATGTAGCTGTAATGAATAAGCTTGTGCATATACCATTTCTCACATGCTCCAGGTGTATCTGCTGAGAACATTCCCAGAAGTGGGATTGCCAGGTCACAGGGTAAATGCATCTGTGATTTTGAGAAGAATTACTAAATCATCTCCCATTGAGGTTTCCTGTATCAGTTTACATTCCCACCAGCTATATACAAGAGTGCCTCTTTCACTGACTTCCTTACTGAAAGGCAGTGTTGCCATACTTTTGGATTTTTGCCTATCTGATAGGTAAGAAATGATATTCTGGTGTACTTTTAATTCTTATTTCCCTGAATAAGGCTGAATATTTTCATTTGTATAAGGCCTACTTATAATTCTCCTTTGAGTGCTTTGTTCAAATCTTTTGCCCATTTTTCTACAAGATTCTTGGTCTTTTTCTTCTTGTTTCCTAGGAACTCTTTATATATTTGGAAGATTAGCTCCTTGGCTTTGAGTTGCAAATATTTTCTCCCTGTTTGTCTTTTGACATGCTTTGCTTATGGTGTTGTCATGTAGAAATTTATTATTATTATTAACTCATATTAACTTAATTGCTCATATTCCCCCAACCCCACCCCGACTTTTGGATTTTGTAGGCAACATTTTCTCCTCCCCCGTGGCTCCACTCTCTTCTCTCTTCCACACAACAGACCCACCTCAGGGTGTGAATCACCCCCTGCCACCAGGAGAACTATAGCTAAGTGACCATAATGGGTATTAGTTGAGTTGTCTCCTCCTCCAGGAAGCCTTCCCAGACATCTCCTTGCCCCCAGGGGGAGTTAGCAGCCCAGTTATTAACCCTGAGTTTAGGAAACTAACTCTGTGCTCTCTTCTCTCAAAGCACCTATTAGCATTATTGGCTGCACTGTAATCGCTTGTTTGCTTGTCTCGGGCTTGATTCCTCCTGGTCATGAATCAGTCAACATGCTTCTTACTCATTTATAGGGCAATAATCTGGCTACAACTCGGAATGCCACGTGCAAAATGTTTGAGTCTTGTAAAGTGTCAATCAATCCACCAACATTTTCCGGGTTCTCTCTCAGGGCTTGGCTCTGGGTTTGTCTCCTCATCGCTGTTGGCCCCTCCCACAGGCAACTCCCGCCCCCTCCCCCAGCTAGGCCTCCTCACCCTGGGGGAGAGGAATTTGATGTCCCAGCCAGTACCCTGGGTCCTGGGCCCTGGGAGAGTGTGTCCTGAAGTCTCAGGGCCAGGCTCCCAGCTGGGGCAGGGACTAGTGGGAGCTGCTTCCCAGCAGGTGACGTGTGGCTGGGAGAGAATGACAGGAATTGGGCACAGCCATCCAGTGTGGGGGACAGGGCCCGGCTATTCCAGCCCCTCCTTCACCATCTTCACATGGAGCTCAGATGTCCTCATTTGAAAAATAAGGACAGTAACCAAGGCCTGGCCGTACTACCTCAGATGACTGTGTGCTGAGCAGGCCATGGCTGTGAGGATGCTCCCAGAGCAACAGAACCAGCCTTGCTATCTGCCATTTGCATTCCCCGGTGGCCACTCTTTGCACATTTCTGCAAGGAGACCCAGAGGGAGTGGTTAGACAAGAAGGCCAGAGTTAGAGGGGGCTGATTCCATTTACTCGGTGGTCAGAGTTTAAGAAGATGGACTGAGTGTCCTTGTGAGTTGGTGAGCTCCCCGTCACTGGCAGGGTGAAAGCAAAGGCTGTAGTTTCCCTTGACAAGATGCAGCTGTACCCCACCTCCAGGTGTGCAGGGCCCCTTCCTTCTCATCTTGCAGAACAGAATTGGGAGGGGGTGCTGATTGGGTAGCTGAGGCGGGAACCATGAACCTCATACTTAATTTCCAGTTTGTGACACCCTGGCTACAACAAGTCTGAGGGTTGCTCTGGCTCAAGATGTCCAGTAATGACAATGATTCTACTTAGTTACATGCTGGGGGGCATTTCTTTATTCTCTTCTCTGTTGGATCCTCCCACCCGCAGATGATCAGGAAGCAGCACCCTCTCCCAAGTGTCAATTGCTCGGTACCAGAACCCGCACACCAGGCAGACACTGCTCTGGGATGGAGGAACGACTGGTATTAACTCTCATGACTCAGTGTGTGGACCAGGGGATCTGTCTGACCCACTGCTTCCTTTGCACTGTCCACGGGGAGCAGGCTCCACCAGGCTGGATCTTTGGTGGGGGCTGTACCTCAAGGACATTCTCCCCTCACATGGCTCTCTTCCTTCTGTTTTCCAGAGCCCTCTCTTTCCATCTGGCTACCCGTCCCTCTACAGAGGGTGGACAGGTGATGGCCATATCCTGGACTGCAGGTGTTGGCCAGGTACTAATCAAGGCCATCCTGGCAGAAGCTTCACCCTCCTTGCTGGGGGAGGCTGGCTGGGCTTCCATAAGGACGGGGCAGTGGATGCTTCTAGTCCCAATTCTATCCCTTCTCTCATAGTGTTATGGATGTTTCCTTGACTAGTTACCCCCAAAGAAAACATACCTTGCCAAAGCCATCTCAGTTTCCCAGCAGTTAGCCTTGCAGGGGGACTTTGACTCTGATTCTTGCCAAAGAGTCACTCCCTCCATGGAGGTGAGGATGCATCTTATTTGCTCATCAAGGGCTTGAGCAGAAAGAGAGGAGGACATGCTCAGAGTCACCGGGCCTCTGGCGCAGGTGCTGGAGCCCTTGGGAGCTGGGTTGGCCTCCTGGTTCTGCTGCTTTAATAAGCTTTTTGACCTTGGGCAAGTTACTTAGCCTCTCAGGCCCAGCCCATTGTCACCTCCCTCAGCAGGTTGTTGTGGAGATTAAATGAGGTAGTGAGGGTAAAGCATGGCTTGTCTGGGGAGTGGTAACTGCTTGGTAAACAGGGCTGCTCTTGTTGCCCAAAACCGATACCTCAGCCTCTGACATCCTCCATCCCCCACACTGAGTTCTTTTTCTAGCTCTAGGACATGGCCAGGCCCTTCTCCCTGGGCACCCCCACCCCCAACGCATTAGAGCCAGATCATAAAACCTCCAGGGGAGGGAGGCTGGTGACATCTTTAGTGGCGACATTTGGGTGAAAAATTCATGACCATCAGTTACTCTTGGAAGAGGAGGGAAAATGAGCCATTTCCGCAGCTCAAGAACGTGGCTCTTCCTGGCTGCAAGTCCACAAATCTATTTTATGTGACGAGATCTATAGTCTAATAGAAGGAGCTTATCACAGACTTAAGAAAAAGTGCACGATAACACGCCACTCTTCCCCCACCCTCGGCCCCGTGAGGCGCCCTCCTGTAAAATGAGGGCAATGACGCCTCTGGGAGCCCCGAAGAGTTCATGGGCCAGAGGAGGCCCATGGGGTGACAGCCAGGGTGACCAGGGTGAGGACCAGGCAGCTCCCTCACTTTGTCTTTGCTGTCCACCTTCCAGGGGCAGATGAGCCATCATCTCTCACACCACAGCCCCGGGGGGCCCGAGAATCAGCCATTTGCTCTGGGAAAAGGCCTTCCCCTGGCCTGGGAGTTCTGCGACACTGCTGGGCCGGTCTGCCTGTTGGCACAAAGGAGAAGTGGAGGTTTCACTTCTACCATGGCCTCTTGTCCTGGGGAAGGAGGTGTGAGCTCAGATAGGAAGAGGGCATGAAGGTCAGGTCTGTCTCCAATCCTCCCTAAGACCCAGGAGGCCTGGTTGCACGTCCTTGGAGGGTCCCTAGCTGGTGCCATCCTTAGGGGAAGCCATGGCCTAATGCTTGGGGAGGTGGATGCTGTATCTGCAGGAAAGGCCTGGGGGAAGCCCTGGCAGGTGAGAAAGGATTCAGACAAGAGGCCGCACTACGTTCTGAGCCCCCTATGTGCTTGCTCCAGGAAGCAGTCCTGGGGACAAATTCAGGCCCTGGAGGCACACAGTGACTTTTCTCATCTCAGGCTACTACATGCCTCGCTCCAGTCATCTGGAGGGGAGAATGTGGCCCACTGGCCCTGTTAGTCAGTGCTGGGCACAGGGTAGCCTGTGGGCTAACCCAGCCCCAGCCTCAGACTGATCATTTATTAACAAATGACTGAGTGAGAGAATGAATGGGTGACTCGGGCAGGAAGGGGGCCTTGCCCTCTAAGATGTCTGGGCACACAGAGGACTGGTGGGCAGCCCTGCTTGGGTTTGATTGTAGGAGGAGCTTGGAGCCTCCTGGGCATGATGTCACCTGGCATCCAGACAGACACCCTTGAATGAAGGAGGACAGCTCAGTGCTGTGAGGAGCGAGGAGTCACTTTTTTTATTTTTATTTTTTGAGACAGAGTCTGACTTTGTTGCTCTCAGTAGAGTGCTGTGGCCTCATAGCTCACTGCAACCTCAAACTCATAGGCACGAGCCATCCTCTTGCTTCAGCCTCCCCAGTAGCTGGAACTACAGGTGTCTACCACAATGCCTGGCTATTTTTCAGAAGGGGTCTTGCTCTAGCTCAGGCTGGTTTCAAACCCATGAGCTCAGGCAATCTGCCTGCCTCCGCCTCCCAGAGGGGGAGTCACTTTAAATGTGTTGTTTAGCTAACTGTATCTACCTTGTTTAGAAAAGGATTTTCAGGAGGAATACAGCTGTATCTACCTTGTTTAGAAAAGTATTTCAGGAAGAATACAGGGATATAGACAGGCAATAGGATAAAAAATAAATTAGGATTTTGGGTCGTTTATGGCAGGAGGATAGCCTGAGGTCAGGAGTTTGAGACTGGCCTGGATGACATAGTAGACCCTATCTCTACAAAAAATGAGAAAAATCAGCCCAGCATGGTGGTGGCACATGCCTGTAGTTCCAGCTACCTGGGAGGCTGAAGCAGTAAGATCGCTTGAGCCCAGGAGTGCAAGGTTACAATGAGCTATGATCGCACCACTGCACTCCAGCCTAGGCAACAGAGTAAGACTCTGTCTCTAAAATAAATAAATAAATAAATAAGTAAATAAATTAGGAAATGAGTGAAAAGGGGAAACGAGAGGCTCCCCAGGGACAGGAAAATGAGAGGCAGATGATTGCAGCTCTGGTTCAAATCCCAGCTCCACAAAGTTCTGTAATCTTAGGAATCTATCTGTACTCTCTGTGCCTGTATTTCCTCATCTCTAAATTGGGGGTAATCTAGAACCTGGGCTGGTGTGAGGATTAAACGAGATAAAAACCCGTAGAGGAGCACTCAATAAATAATGGCCAATCACCATAATCAATCATTTGAGCTGCATGGTCTGAGGGCCACTTGCTGGATTCCTGGGGTCCTAGTAGGCAAAGTAAAAATGGAAACTCGATCCAATATCACATCCGTGGGTACATTGGAGAACCAAATAGCTGCTGGGGATGGATGTGCACATTGTTTCCAGGGATTGAGGCGAGAGAGAGAGAGGTCTCTGCGCATCCCACATGGGGCCATGGGGCAGTTACAAGGGGGAGCATTTTGGGTCACAGCCCCATCATAGGAGCACATTGGCAGCCCATTGCCAAGCACAGGCTAGTGGAAGTCACTCTGTGAAGGCCCAGCTCCCCTGGATCACAGGAACACTCCCTTGGGTCAATAACATTTGGAGTCCTAGAGCAGCAGAAGGTCCGCCTCATTCCTTCATGCGCAAGCCAGGAGGGCTGCTGGAGAGAGCAGTGCAGGCTCTGAAACCTGCGTTCTAGGGACTAGGAGATACGAGCACAGAAGATAATAGTAAGGCCCAACCCAGACCCTCAGTGGCCATTCTTCATCCCTCCTGGAGGCACATCAGTACCTGTGTGGTTAGTGGTGTCTTGTAGCCACTCCAGTTGAAGCTCTGCAGAGAAATGCCACCGACTGCTGCCTGCCATCCTATCTGGTCTAACCCAGCCTGGCCTTTCACCTTGTCCTCTCTCTCTAAGCCACGCCAAACTCCAGCTCCCAGGTTCCTCTACCTCCTATGCTCTTGCTGGCTCTGGGCCTTTGCATATGCTCTTTCCCCAGGAGGAACCCCCATTTCACCTGCCCCCTCTTCTGGCTCACTCTCTAGGCATCAGCTCAGGGGTCACTTCATCCAGGGAGCTTTGTCTGACTCCCACATTGAGTCAGGCTCTTCCCATGTCCCAAAGTGCCCTGTCTGCCCTCCTGGGTGCTCCAGGCTAGAAGTGCCTGTGTTCTTGCCAGCATCCCTCTCACACTCCTTGAGGGCAGCAGCTTTGCATGACCCAGGCCCCACCTGGTTCCTAGTGTAGGGCTTGGCACACAGGTGTTGAATGAATGAACAAGGAAGTGATTTATTGTCACAGCAGTCACGGGAGATGGCTCCTTGGTGTAGTCTGGTGTCCCAGGTGCCGGCAGGGGCAGCAGGGTCTCCTGTGGTTCTCAGCATCTCTGTCCTTGGTGCTATAACATCATCCCTGGAGTGACCTGGAGTAATAGAGAGGGGAAGACAGCAGTCAAGGGGCAAACAAGAGGATTCTTTTTTCTGGGGACTCCAGGGACCTGGAGCACCCACAGAGCAAATAGGGTGAAGCGGCTAAGGGTAGAGCCTGGGAAGAGGTGTTTTGGGTTTGTGATTGTAGTCTCTAGTTTTTGTTTCTAGTATTTTCTTTCACATCCCTAGGTTGGAGTCCTAAGCTGGGTTCTCAGATGAAGGGAGGATCAGATCCTGCTGGAAACCAAAGACTTTGGAGCTAGGAGGCCCAGGGAAGGTCCAGGGAGCTCCTAGCGGACAGGAGCAGCTGGGCAGAGCCCAATTCAGCTAGAGCCCTTTGTCCTCACCTGCTTTACATCAGGCCTCTGCCTACAAGTTTGCTTGTAAAGAAAGTTCTGCTGAAAAACAAAAGCCACTGACCTAGTCCAGAGCCACTGACCAGTCCAAGGTACTGGCTCCCCCCAGCCCTGGCTTTCCTGCCACCACTGGCTGGGGTGTGAGCAGGACCAGACAACACTCATTGAGCAAACACTGACTGGGCAGCAACTACAGAGACAAGTTAGCTTAGGGAGGGACGGCAGGCAGACATGACGCCTGTGCTCATTTCCAGCAATGTCCTGTCCCAGAATCTCCACAGTCTGACCCCATGAAGGGGATGTTAGGGTCAGTGTGCCACAGGAAGTATCTGAGTATGTGAATTCAACAGGGCCATGGCCATGGCTGTCCTTTAATAAGTACTGACTGCTAAATGGAAAGAAAAGGGCTGGCTGGCTGAATGGGTGGCTGGATGTTCTTAAAAGGAAATTTTATTAATTGCTCGTTGAGGCCGGCAATTCTGACTGCCGGGTGGTACTAAGGGGGGTGTTGACCTCAAGGAACAAAGGGCAGATCATAATCAGGATATCAGTTTTCAGGGTGCCCAAATGCTGGCATTAAAAGTGTTTGGAAATGATTACGTCCCTTAAGTAGGTTAAGCATCTCCATCGCGATCCTGCTTATAGCTCAGCAAAGCCCTTTTTTTCCATAGGGGGTTTGAAGGCCAGCTTTAGCTGACCCCATGTCCAAATTAGGCCAAGTCCATGCTGGTGCTGCCTGAATTAGTGATGGCCCTGCCTTCCTAGCTAACAATTGATCAGCTCTGCTCTTACTCTGAGCAGCATGAACAGATTCTCCGGGCAGCTCTGGGCTTCCTACTGTGTTCTCCACTGTTAAGCCTCAGAAACCATTGCCCTTGGGTACTGATGGTTCTTGGGAGGCTCAGAGGTGACTCTTGTGAAATATTGTCTCCTCCACGACACCCTGGGACCAAACATCCTTGGGGCAGATGTCATGTAGGGGCAGGGTAGGTAGGAGTGGAGGGTCAACACAGTGTCCCCTGCTGGAATGAGGAAATGAAGAAATTTACAAGTGGAAGAAAAAATGTGGCAGCCATCCTTTGGGTGTCCTTGTAGGGGACTCCAGGGAACAGGGCATGAGAGGGGCCAGGCTGACTGTGAGGGGCTGCTGCCGCCTTGCTTTCTAGCTGCAGGAGGGCTGTACTAGGCCCTCAGCCCTAAGATGAATGAACAACAGGCTAGGAAGGAAGGAAGGAAGGAAGGAACCAAGAAAGAAAAGAGGGAGAGAAAGGAGGAAGTAGTAGTGTTTGCTGCTTTCTGTGGTTTAAGTTCTCCAACCATGGCCAAGACAGGAGCTCTCTCAAGGGGTATGGCCTCCCCCAGTGTGCTGCTCAGAGCCACCCAACCCAGCCCACCATTGTATTTTTTTGTTTGTTTCTTTTTATCTTGAGACAGAGTCTCACTCTTGTTTCTTAGGTTAGCGTGCAGAGGCATCATCGTAGCTCACTGTCGCGTCCAATTCCTGGGCCCAAGCAATCCTCCTGCCTCAGCCTCTTGAGTAGCTGGCAGTACAGGCACCCACCATAACTTTTTCTCTTTTTAGTAGCTTTTGCTCAGATTGGTCTTGAACTTCTGACTTCAAGTGATTCTCCGGCCTCAGGCTCTCAGAGTGTTGGGATTATAGGTGTGAGTCACCATGCCCAGTTTCCCCAGCTGCACGGGGACAAGGCAGACTCCAAACCCTCACTCCAGGGTTTCCTCTATGATACCTTCTTGTGGGTATTTTCCAGAACATCCAGGGCACTTTAAGGTTCTCAGTCTGAGACCCTGAAGGGGTTGATGCTGGTGGGGTCCTGGGAGATAACCTCACCCCACTCAACTTACCCCGGCACACAGGAGCATTAGTTACTGGTGACATCGTACTGATGATTGGAAGGCAGAACTTTCTCAGTTACACTAGCCAGGTGATGACAGAAGGTGTGCTAGGTGACAGAAGGGGCCCATCCTCAGGGGTGTGCCTGCAGAAGGGGATGGCTTCTGGACTATTCTCAGAAGTGCCTGGTCCAATGCAGCTGGGGCCTCTCCAGCAGGGAATTACCCCTTCTTCCCACTGTAACCCACAACTTCACTTTGTTCTGCCCCTTGAGTGTGTGCATGTTTAAATTTGTCCCTTTCAGTATTCCTTTTTTCTTTTCCAACCTTCTTCCACTAAATGTAGTGGCAGATTTTGGTTTATGCCTAGTTTTTGCTCTGGTTTGCTGTGTGTCTCTGCCCTGGTCACTTGGCCCTTCTGGGGCCTAGTTTTACCATAAACATCCTTCTAAAAGCTTCTTTGTAAATTAGGTGTTTGGGACATGGTGCAAACTCCCTCATGAATATATCACAGGTATGTTGTGTTCTCAGCTGTTCCCTCAGCTGGTCCTCGATAGCTGGCTGAGCCCACTATATGTCTGAACCAGGGACCAAAGGAGGTTCAGTAGCTGGGGACTCCCCGCCATGAAGGGGCCCAGCCGAAACCTCCACTTAGGGATCAGTCATGGAAGGCTTCCTGTTGGAATTGATGCAGCTGAAGCCTCTGTGGCTTAGGGATAAGTCATGGAGGGCTTCCTATAGGAAGCAAGGTGGGCCCTGAGGATGAGGCTGGGAGACATCTAGCCTGGCAGGACAGTCAGCCCCTGCAAAGACCAGAAGGCAGCTCAGACAAGGGAGCCACAAAAGGATAGAGATGGTGCAGAACAGGGTATTCTGACAGCTGCCCAGTCTCTGTGCCTCAGAGTATAGTCTCAGGCAGAGAAAGAGCTAGAGGTGGGGAGGAGGGCTCGCTGCAGTCAGAGTTAGGGGACCCCAGAACATGGCAGGCAGTGCCAACATTGGCCAGACCTGGGCTCCAACCCTGGCTCTGCCATCAACCCCTGTGTGGCCTTGGGCCCTGAGCACCAGCTTCCATGTGGTAAAACGCTTACAGGGCTGTCGTGAGGAATAAATTAAAGCCCCCCACCATTCTTGCACAGGGGCTTGGCACCGGTGAGGTCTGCCCCTTTCTCCTTTGATTTAGGGATGGTGGTGCCCTTCTCAGTCCTATACAGAACTGAAAGCCCAACACCAAGGGGGCAAAGGCAGAGGCAACGTACTATCCCAGGGGATGTAATGGGGAAATTGAGGGACTATTCCTTAGCACCAAGCCTGGGCCATGCATTGTGCCAGAAGTCACGCACAATAACCTCTCTTACAGAGATCAATCCCATTTTATAGTTAAGAAGACTAAGGCTCAGAGAAGAATAAAGGACCTGCCCAGGTGGGCCTAGCCCCACCTAGCGTCTCAGGCCTTTCTTTCCCTCTCCTTGGTTCTTAATTGTCCACCTATTTGTTTTGCACCTTGGTGCAGGGTCACCTCTTGGGAGCTGCACCAGAGAAGGGTCAGGCACTCCAGTCTGGCATTGAGGCTGCTGTTGGGACTTCTGGGACCAAGGGAACTGCCCAGGAGCCATTGCTGCCAGGGGTGGAGGCAGGATGGTGACAGAGGGGTCCTCAGGACGTGTGTCTCGAGTCCTTGGACAAGCCCAGAGCCTGGAGGGGAGCTCGGGTCAGCAGCTGGGGACCCTGGCGGGAGCAGCCTCGTGACAGGGTGGCAGAGCTCCCAGGCTCCAGCCCTAGCCAGCAGCCCTCCCTTACTCCCTATTCTCGTTAGCGCGGCGCCACCTAGCGGCGCCAGGGGAAGCAGCGGCACGACCTCGTTCCCGGCTGTCTCTTGTGTCCACAATTCTGCGCCCCAGGGAGGGGAGGGCAGGCATGGAGAGGGTCTGAGGGAGCAGAAGGCCACCCCGACTTCAGCCAGAGGAACAGGAAGTAATGGGCGAGGCTGTAGTTCCTGACGTCGAAGGGGCTGGAGGAAAGATGAGACTGACTCAGCTTTGGTCCTGACATTGACCCCGTAGCTGTGTCTTCAGCCCCTCTCCCTGGGCCAATGGAAGGGTTCAGGAGGAGGCAAGAGAGGAAGGGCTGTCCCGACAGGGAGGGAGGAAGGCAGCCCCAGGGTTCAGTAGTGGGTGGCCCAGAGCTGTGTACAGGTGTAGGGTCCAGGGTAGTTCTGGAAGAAGGACGCACAGGCTGTGGGTGGACTACAGCGTGGGACCTGAGGCAGAGAATCCAGGAGCTTCAAGGCCAAGCACCTGCAAGGCCACCCAGTCCTCAGGATTTCCAAGCTCCCGGGCCATGGCCTTATCTCTCTGTCCTGCACCCGTGTCCTGTAAAGCACCATCAATGAAGGTCACTTTTAAGTCAAACAAAACGGACACATCTTTACTGAGCCCAATATTGGGATGACATAGTAAGCGGTGCTCAGCTCCAAGCCTTGGGGAGGTGGTCCTGGATGTTCCACGAAGTCTATGTTGATCTTGGACAAGCTGCATTCACATCCCGAAGGCCCTGTGGTGCTGGGAATTTCTGCTTGTGGTCTGGAGGTGGCTGTGGTCCTGGAGGTGAGCGGGATCCTGACTCTACTGGGGCACTTCAAAAGAAGGCAAGGCCAGGTACACCTGCTTTAGGATGTTAGGGCATTAGTGTGGTGGGCTGTGTGTCTGTGTGTGGAGGGGGGTATGTGTAAAAGTACTTCTCTGTGTTGATGTGTTTGTGCATACCTGATGAGCATGGGAATACATGTCTGTGTGTGTGAGTGTATCTCTATGTGTGAGCATCTCTGTGTCTGTATGAGTGTGTGAATGCACATCTGTGAGTGTGAGTGTGTCTCTGTATTAGTCTGTATGTGAATGTATATCTGTGTGTGTCAGTGTGACTGTGTGTGTGAAACTGTATAAGTGTGTGTGTATGCAAGTGTACCTCATACTTGGAGTGTGTGTGTTTGTGTGTGTATGTGTGAGTGAGCGCGGCCCTGGGTAGAGGAGGACCCTCATGAATGTTCACTTTGGGAGACCTGCCCTCCATGGCCTCCACTCCTCCCTGGGGCAGCAGGTGCCCTCCTGTCTTTCTGGATGGGCCTGCAAACTCCTCCTGGGGTCCCCTTCTCTCCTCCCACCACCCCATGCTGTAGCCCCACTCTCCCAGATGCTCTGCTGGGGGAAGATCAGCCCACCCAGCTTCATGGGGTCAGTCTGAGATCTGCACAGGGATATTCAGGTGGAAAATATTCAGTAGCCATGAGGTGTGTACTTTTCAAAGATAGATGCATGAAGACTCTGTTTCTTCTGCTATTCTGGGGGGTCTGGAAAAGTCTGGACTATGCAGCTCCAGACCCGAGTGAGGAGGAATGGAGACCTGTGACTCAGCAGGCCTCTCCGACTCTGATGCACACTGTGACCTCTCCTGTAACCATGCCTGGACGCTGTTTTCTGGAGAGGAGGCAGGGCAGCATACTTTCCATCTTGAAATGATAATGGTCAGGGGACCAGAAGATGCTGCCCACAGGTTTGACTGGTGTTGGTTGCCCTTTTTAAATGCCCAGCCTGGGGCCAGCAGGCTACAGGTGGCCACGTAGAGGTCAGGGGGGCTCCTGCTGGCCGAGCCTACTGTGTGCGTGGCTGCCAACACTGTACCTTGTTTAGCCTCTCACAGCCCCGGGTGTAGGGCCGGGGCTAAACCTCAGGGAGGTTAAGGTTATGAACCTCCTCACTCAAGGTCCCTCCATTTGTAGGTGGCAGAGAGGACATTCGAGCTCAGGCCCAGCACATCCTCAGGCTGTGCAGATGCCTAAAGGCAGGAGCACTGACCAACATCAAGGATGTGGTGTGAGTTTAGACAGGGGTCTGGCTTCTCTGACCTCTGCCCATGTGTGCCATGCCATAGGGAGAGATTATCTTGGGGCTTATCCTGAGACTGGGAATCTCTGTCGTTTGTCCTTGATAACAACTCTCAGGGTTCCCAAGGAGGCAAGAGGCTCTCCAGGAAACCAGCAAATATTTTCCCACCTCTCTCTCCTGCCAGGAATTCACTGTCTCTAGACTTCCTCCCCCTCCCTCCACTCAGTGTGAGGACTGCCCACTAGGCTCCTGCTTGTCTTCCTCCAGGAGACTAGCTGGTCTTTCAGTTCCCACACACCGAACCAGCACCACTGGAGGGATCCAAGGTGCAGTGGGGGCCTTGAAGCCATGCAGAGCCCCGGATTGTGCACCCACTTGAGGTGGGTTTGCCTCCATTTTCTGCCCTGGGAATGAAGGCATAGGGCCCCAGAGAGGTCCGCCCACCTGCAGTTGTGTGGTGAGGCTTGGGTGGTGGGTCTCCAGCTCCTTCCCTGGACTTTTGCTCTCCTTGGCTGCCCGCAGGGCCTCTCTGCTCTTTCTCAGCTTCTCCTGTAAGGTGGGTTTGGCAACAGGACCCGGGAGCATGAAACCAGCCCAGCTGCTATGGCTCGCTCTGCCCTCTGTGCTCCGGCCTCCCTCAGACACACCCAGCCCCTGGTTCCTGTGCTTCCCTGCTCTTTGCAAAGTGATTTCCTGCCTGTTCTCTGCTTGGGCCTCTTCTTGATCAGTATTAGTGTCAAAAGACAGGTGAGGAAACTGAGGCTTATGGAGGAGAAGAACTTGCATGAAGATGGTTGTGCCTGAACTCAGAACCCTGGGCTGTGTTGTCTTTCCAGGGATTGCTGGGTGAGGAGTCCTGGGAATATCTCGTTCTCACCCAATGACCCCTCTCGGAGCAGTTTTAGCTTTCCCCTGTATGAGCATAGGGATGATAATAATGTATATTGAGAGAAGTTTATTTCTCTTGCATATAATTGTTCAAGTACAAGCAGTCCAGGATTTCCGTGTCAGTTCCAGGAGGAACTGTTTTCCTTTTGTGTTGCTCAAAAGGTGACTTCCAACTTTGAGTCCAACGTGATTGCCCCAGCTTCTGCCATCATTTCTACAACCCAGCCAGTGGTAAGGAAGAAAGAGAAAGGGAAGAGCTTATGCTTTTCCTTATTTTGTTCCCCAGTTTAAAAAAAATTATGTTAAAATACACATAACATAAAATTTGCCACCTTAACCATTTTCTTGTTATAGTTCAGTGATATTAGGTATATTCACATTGCTGTGCAACTAGATAATGAAGATATTTTATAGAAGAAATTGAGGTTCAGAGAGCTTAAGCGTCTTGTGCATTCACACAGCATGTGAATGATAAGGCTGGCTCTCCCAGGTCTTGTGACTCAAGGGCCTACTTTGAAGGCTTCTGCTGGAGCCGTGAGTGCTGCTTTTGTGAGAAGTTGTGGCCATATAAAGAGTATGGGGGGTGTCCCCAAGATTCCCCTCACCCTAAGCAGACAGAGACTCCATCTGGGGCCTCCACCCTTGGGGGCTGGGCTGGGAACTTCCCTGCAGCCCGGCAGAGTTCACATTAGCACTCTGCCTGTTTTTCCCTTCTCTTCCCAGGGACTCTAAGATGCTGGGAAAATAGGAAGGACTTAGTAATGAGTTACTTTAATTGGATTTTCCCCCAGTATTGGTATGCAGAGGTTATCGTTGAATGATTTACTGAGTGGCCATGCCAGAGTTCAGCTGCGGCTCATACTCGAGTGTGTGCTTGTGTGTGCCTGGTGTGCGTGTGTGTGCACACGCATCTGTACAGACATACGTGTGGGGGTGCATGTGTGCCCTGCACTCTAGAAGGGCCTTGAATAACTCTTTATCTGATGGGCACTTCTGCCTTCCCACCCCCATCCCTGACTCTCATGGGGGGAAACCTGGGGCCTGCAGCAGCAAGGGGGGCTGCCAGCTGGGCGCCACGAGGGGCTGAGTCTGGGATGTGTGTGTTGTAACTGGCAGCCGGGCACATGAGTCACTGGCCAAATTAACTCAAGTTTCCTTTGGGGAAAAATGTAATCAGTTATTGCATTCTGGTCCATTTTAGCAAATTAACTCGTCCAGTTTTTTATTTTTATTTTTTTAATTTGGAAGGAGTGGGAGCTACAGATGGGGAGGAGCCTGTGAAGGTCTGGGTGAACCAGGCAGCTGGTGCGTGTGAGAAGGCTCTGAGGGTGCTCAAGGACAGACTTCCAGACAGGGTGGGCTGCGGGCTGAGCCTGGGGCAAGGGCTGCTGTTGGTGGTGGTTGACTGTGGCCTCAGGTCCTGCTGGCACCTGGAGTTGGAAACAACCATTTGAGGGAGAACTTTGGTGCCTCAACATTTCTATACCCACCACCCAGGAGGGCAGGGTAGCTGGGCTGTGAGGGAAGTTCCTAGGGGCCTGAGGAGTTCTCCTGGGACATATTGCGTCCTCGCCAGAAGGCACCATTCTGAAAGATAACACTGGGCCTGTGTATGTGCACGATCCCCTGGCATCACCCTCGTGCCCCCTGTGGGGGGTCGCCCTCTTAGCAGGCCTTTCACATTCCCACTCCTTCCACATTGACCCTGAGGAAGGCACTGCAAACCCCGCCTAGCTCCCCGAGCAGGGCAGTCCCCACCAGGTTCACACAGCACCCCCAGTTCCCTTCACCTCTCAGTAGGGGCAGGAACACTCCTCCCACCATTTCGGGGTTGGGGGGAACAAAAGGCATTTGATCTTAAAGAGCCAGAGCAGGCCAGTAAGCCTGATGGGTCAGACCCTGGGGTCTCCTTGTGGGAGTGGCCTAGCAGACTGGGTGACATCTGCCCCTGTTTGGGGCCTTGACAGACACCTTTCCGCCCTGGAAGGTCCAGCACTCTGTCTGCATCAGGCCTATCCAGGCCTTAGCATCTCAGGCTCTGCTGTCCCTGAGTCTTCCATTTTGTCCCCAGACCGTGCACCCTCCTCTTCCCTCCCCTTCCTCCTCCCCTTGCCACACTGCTCTGTGCCATGGCGCTGCTGGCAATGGGTGCTGGATTTGGGCCCACTTCAGGGACAGAGAAATGTCCCAGCCTGCATGTGCTGTAGGGGGGAAGGGGCCGCCCACCTGGAGCCCATAGGATGGGAGAAGGGAGGGATGGGGCTGTGTTCACTCTGAGGTTGACGCTGCCATCAGGAAGGCCCTGCCAGAGCCCATCCTTCCTCAGACGGCCCCCAGATACTGTGCAGCCCACCCCTAAGCAGTGGGCTTAATTCTAGGAGTTTCTGCTGGGCCTCAAGAGCCCTCTTCCTTCTGCCCAGAGGCCTCATTTCTGCTCGTGACTCACCGGACTCAGGGCTGGGATGGGGCCACCTGGAATGGGCTTTCTCCAGCTGGGGGGTGAGATTCCCACTCTTTAGATGGGAGCCATAGAAAGGAAGAGTTTACATTATAGTGCGTTCATCCTGTCCTACAGGCGTGTTTGTGCGTGTGTGTGTTTGCATATGACCTATGTGTTTGTCCATATCTACATTTAGATACACATTCCATAGGCGTGCACACACATACACTAAATGTTTACTCTGGCTACCCACCTACTCTGTGGGTCATGGAATTACCAGTGATTTTTATTTCTATCTTTGTTCTTTTCTATGTTTTCTCAATTTTCTACAAGAAGCACATAATAGAAAAATTAAAAAGGAAAACAACTCACCAGCCATTTGAGGAAATGCTAACAGGAAGGAAGCCTGTCTTGAGCATGAACAAAGCCCCCACAGCCTGTCTGGAGGAGGGTGGGCCGTGGGGGGCTGTGGGTGGGTGACTGGTGGGGTTGTAGGGGACACGGTGGAGTATTTATTTAGGAAGGATCCAGGGCTCCCTGGCCCTCCTAGAGGGAATGAGGGAGTGGGAGGGACAGTGGGCCTATCTGGCCCACAGAAGAGTTGGGAGGAGACCCTGGGAGAGAATTTCTTTTGTGCCCTTGCAGCCTGGTGCTGACAGCTTTGGTGGCAATGAGATGGTGCCCTCGTAGAAGGTTCTGATGTCCTTGATGCTAGACACCTACCCTTTGGAGCAGACTTTGCCTGCGTCAGCAGTGGCAGCACTTTCTGTGACATGGGCAGTGTGCCCATTCATTGAGACTCTTAGGAGCCCAAGGGGCCCCACCGCTGGGCACTGGACAGGGAGGAGAGGCTCACGGGCCCCCTGTGGCTTAAGGAGAGGGTTTTTAGGGCACCTGTGGGCCACCCCAGGTGCTCCAAGTGTGATCTGGGAGGATCTGAGGGGACAGAAGTTCCTCCTGCAAAACCATGGCCTTCCAGGACCACAAGCCCAGTTTGAGAATCAGATGGGGGAGGGAATGCACATCTGTACACATGTGCATAAGCGTGGTGGTGGGCTAGGGCCTCAAACCTGCTGGAATTCATGCCTGGGTGGCTGGTGTGGCAGACGCAGTCGGCCAGTGCTCTGTCCCCTTCCCCTCTGTCTCCTACCTCTCCAAACAGCCCATGTGTCAGCACCTGCTCCTCTTTGTTGAGGGACTTCCGGTGGACTACTGACTCCTGCTTTGCAGAGGGAAAGCTGGAGGAGCCTAGAAATTTATGTCCCCCTGGAGGTGGCTTTCAACCAATGACTGACAAGTTTGGCTATGGAGGGAAAAATACTCCCCCACCCCAGAATGAAATAGCCCAGAGCTACCCTGCTGGACTCTCCATGGGGCCCTCTCTTTTTACTCTTCCCCATTCCCCTGTTGAGTTTTTCCTGGGAAGATCTCCCAATAAATCTTTGTAGGAATCCTCATCTCAGGCAGGTTTATGAAGAACCAGCCATGGATAGCAGATGGGAGGGAATCCTGGGTGTGGAAGTGTACAGTTTGTGTACAAAGTGAACAAAGTGAACATTTTGTACAGAGGCTGGAATCCTCTTTGTACAGAGGCTGGATCCTTCCGCATCCCGGCTGAACTGTACAAACGGCCGTTTCCCCCATTGTCGCATAGATGGCACCTTGCCTTCCCCAAATTTCATCTCTATTTTTGTCATTCATTGAGACATCTTGACTCTTTATAGTTAACAGCAATTCATCTTACTCCCAAGCAAGCTGGAAGAAAGAGCTGAGGCTTGTGTGTGTTCAGTCAAGCTATGAGCACTCCCCATTCCCCAGGTCAGTGTGAGCTCCACTCTCTCCTTCGCCTTGTGTATGTGGCTGTCCCCTGGCAGCTCCTTTTCCATTGAGGGTTAGTGATACTGCCCAGGCCTGCTGCTGATGGTTAGGGTTGTGGTGAAGGGTGGGCAGGGCAGGGTTCCTAGCCCTGGGACACTGGCCTCTGCGTTGGCGTTTTGGCTTCTGGGGTACTGACTCCCACTCTTCCCACAAGACGCCCAGACACGAGTAAAGATGGGGAAGTGTTGGGCAGCTCTGATGCATACCCTGATTCCAGCCTCTGTAAAAGCGTTCAATGGATCTGGAAATCCGGCCACTGCTGCCACCACAGTGTGACAACAGGATGGGAGCTTAGGTGGGCACATTGGGACCAGTCTGAGCTTTAGGTTAGTGTTTGTGATGGAAACTTGTGAGAGTTGGGTGGTCAGAGCAATGTAGGAAGGCCTTGGGGACAGCCTGTCTGTCGGTGGTTCTCTATGGAGTCCACCCAGTAGGTGTTTTGGACACATGGGGGGGATCTTCTATCAGTCATCACAATGTTGGAAGGGGGGATTCCGATGCCGGGTGGGTGGCAGTAGAGAGGCAGGTAATGTGTAAAGTGCCCAGTGCCCCTGTTCGGTGAAGAACAGGGCGTCTCACACAAGTTGCGAATGAACCAGTCATCCCTGTGGGTGAAAAACCCATTTAAAATAATCTGGGCCTAGAATCAAATTCCATTTTACGTATTAACGCACAAGATTTTTTTTTTCTTTTGGTCCAGTCTTAACGTTTACTGAATCTCCCAGGAATGTGACTACAGTGAAAATGCAGGCAGAACTGTCCTTTTTTGTGTGTGGCAGGATTTCACCAGTATGTTCACCGTTTCAGACAATCTCATCCTTGAATGGATACTGCTCGTGGTATTTGAGTTGCTCATGTCCCACAATGGTGTCAGCCTGCGTTTGGAAATGCCACACTGATGGTGTGTCTACATGCCAGGGCCCAGTTTGACTGCTTCATTGTCTTCTCTGGTGCAGACACTCCCAAGCATTTTAAAATTAAAATATTGTTTGATTATAAATCACTTTCCTTTTACTTTTCCGTTATATCACAGGCATTACTAAAGGCATTAGTAAAGGCATTACTAAATTGCTTTATAAAATTCCATGTGTGGATATGTTATATTATCAACGAACTTTATTTCTGGAGAGAAAAGGAGATGTACAAACCATTTGTGGTAGGCTGGGGGTGATGGAGTGAAGACCACTAATCCCTCCATTTCACAGATGGGAAAATTGAGTCCAAAAGGCACAGTAACCTGTGGGGAGGTCACAGCATGAATGAGTGGGATGGGCTTTGAACTGAGGGCTCTTTCTGCTCACTAACTAGTCTCTGGGCAGGCCCCCTCAGCTTCCACTCTTATGACAAGCCCCATTCCCCTCTATAATGGAAGATAATTTTTTTTTTCAACTCTCAGTTTGTGGCCTTTTTTTCCTTCTTCTTTTTCTTTTCTTTTCTTTTTTTTGAGATAAGGTCTCACTTTGTCACCCCTAGTAGAGTGCTATGGCGTCACAGCTCACAGCACCCTAAAATTCTTGGGCTCAAGCGATTCTTTTGCTCCAGTCTCCTGAGTAGCTGGGAATATAGGCGCCTGCCACAATGCCCGGCTATTTTTAGAGGTGGGGCCTTGTTCTTGCTCAGGCTGGTCTAGAACTCTTTCTCAGGCAATCCACCCACCTCAGCCTCCCAGAGTGCTAGGATTATAGGCATAAACCACCACTCCCAGCCAGTTTGTGGTCTTTTGTTTGTAATTTATTGGAGGTTTCCTGAGCAGCGAGAGAGGCCCCAGGCCAGGTTTGCTGGTGTCCAGGGCCTCCCCCAGCTGTCTTGTCCTGCCCCTCTGGCCAGCCTACCTCCAAACCAGACTGGAGCCAGGAGGTGGGGCCAGGTGACCTCCTGTGACCTCATCTAGCCCAGACACTATTTTCTCTCCTTCTAGATTGTTTTTCCAATCGCCAAATGAATCTGAGTGAGACTGTCTATTCTTTCGACGACTACCTTTCAACTCAAGTTATGGTTTTATAAATAATATATACGGCAAGTCGGTGCTGGGGAAAGGACGTTCATTCCGCTTTGAAATATTTATGGCCTGGAGTGTCTGCTTACTTTTCTTTGGAGTCATTTTTTAGCACGTTTTGCTAGAGACTGCGACAGCCCAGGGCATCTTCAGAGACTGCTGTGCGCAGTGCCTCTCTAGCCAGGCCTCGGGGCTTATCCATCCTGCAGACATTGCCGGAGATGGCAGCTCTGCCCGGGGATCACTCCCCAACCCAGACCTCCTAAATTATCTCAGGAAACGCTCTGCACCAGTGACAAGAATCAGCACCACTGCCTTTGAAACAGACATGGCTTCACAGAATGCAGTTCGAATAACAACAGACACTCATCAAAAGTGCTGCTCAGATAGGAACTTCACTGCTTGGGTCTTTCCTGGGAGGTGGGAAACTGAGGTTCAGAGAGGTTGAGGAATTTCTCAAGGTCATGCTATAATCACAGAGGAGACCCTGGATTTTCACACAGACTGCTAGACCCCTCCTTTCTGTCTTTTCTCTACACCAAGCTGCTGCCCACTCTGGCTTTACTGGGCAGTAGCTGGGACCAGTGTTGGATTCCAGATCAGTTTCTATGGCAGTGTCTGCCCATTTGCAACAGTTTGAATTGCTGGGGACTTAGATCTGGGAATAACAATCTGCATTGCACATCCAGGCTTAAATCCTGATCCTAGGGCAGTGGATGCATTCCTGGAAGTGCTGAAGTGGGTTGGATGGGAGTCTGAAGAAGGATGGTGCTAGAAGGGCCCATAGAGTCATCTTGCCCAATTGCCCATGTTACGGAGACGGGGGATTAAGACTGACAGGGGTAGGGATTTGCCCAAGACCATAGAAATTGTTAGAACCCACTGGTTATGATGGCATCTCTTGGAGTCCAGTCTTATGGTCAACCTCCTCTCATTCTCCATAACCCCCTCTCTTCTAGAAGAAAACTAAGACTTGGGAGGGGAGGAGCTGGTTCAGAGTCCCCCAGTAAGTGGCTGTAGAGCCCTGTTTGTCCTAAGTTATGAATGAATTAAATCATTCATAAATGAATTAAATCATTTGGAGGCTGTGCTTGAAGGGAAAAATCGAGGCTATTTTTGAACAAGCTGGACCACAGAGTGGGCTGTCATTAATAGAATATCGACATTAATCAGCGAGCTGGATTGAGTAGTGTGAACAGGAATACCTTGCACTGTTTCTACACCTGGAAGGACCATTTCCTACAGGAAAGAGAACTTACATTCCTGACATTGGTGACTTTGGGTAGCCTGAGGGCAAGGCACGGGCTGAGTCCTCACTATAGCAGGTGACAGAGAATAATTGTGAAATACATAGATAAGAATGTTTCTAGAAAAGCCTAGCTCAGTCCTGAACCAGAGAGAACAGTTGGGCTGTCTAGCCCTGGCTGTCTTTGTCCATGTTCCTCCCAATCCTGGACCTTCCCCCTCCTTCTGGGATATAGTCACCAATGAAGGCCCCCATAAGGAGCCATCCTTTGAATAGGGGCTGGCCCGGGGTGTATCGACAGAATACAGTGGACATGGCTATGTGCCTTCCATGGCTAAGTCAGAAGAAGCCTTGCAGCTTCCACCTGGCACCCTGCTAACACCTGCCCTGGGCGTGAAGCCAGCCGACATGCAAGAGGTCTAACTTCTCTCAACAGCCAGGTTGTGAGGAAGCCCAAGCTAGTCAGCTGGAGAAGTCCAGAGAGAGAGAGAGATCTGGCCAGGCCCTGGCTCTTCTGGGTGTCCCATCTGAGGCACCAGACATGTGAACGAGGAAACCATCCTGGACTTCTAGCCTGGCTAAGCCCCGCTGCCATCTAAGTGTAACTACCTGAGCACCCCCAGCCAGAATCATCTACCAGCAGAACCCAATCCTCTCTATAGAACCCTGAGGGTGAGAATAATAAAATTAGTATAGCCACTGTGTTTTGGGGGTGGCTTTTCATGCAGTGATAGGCGACCAGCCTGAGCACCTGACACTGCTGATGTCACTGGGCCTGAATCAGAGCTCCAGGATACTGTGGAGGTTTCAGCACCAGCTTTCTAACCCTAACCCTAACCCTCACCCTCACCCTCACAAGCAGCACTGAAGCCAGGCAGCCTCTCAGAGCCCAGAGAGTCTGTGTTTCCTCTGCACCGGCAGAGGAGCTGCTGAGAGCATGTCCAGGTGTGGAGAAGGCCAGGGCCAGTGGAAGGAAGCCCTCGCTGTCCCTCCCTTCTGGACAGCCCCCTCCAACCTCAAATTACTCCCAGAACTCATCCCTGGCCTTGGTTTCTGACTGTCTCATGAAAAGTGAGGTCAAGAGGCCCCAGAGTTTCCCTAGAAAACCCATAGTGGTGGGAGAAGGACTTTCTCCAGGCCTAGCACTATGCAAACAGTTACTGGTTAAGACAAAATGCACACAGAAATTGAGAGTGAGTGACTAGAGACACTCAGAAATTTGACATTACCATGATGTCTAAGCTTGTGATCCATGGAGTTGAACAGGGGATAGATTAGTTTAGGTTTTGTCAACTTGTGAGGTCTTGTCACATTTGATCTGAGAAGCATTATGTGCAGTAGCGACGGAGAGCTAGTTTGAGAAGCAGAGTTTTAGCCTGTATTGTTTCTTTCTGCATGCCTCTCTGGGAGGAGCCAGCCAGGGTCACATATGCCATCGGCAAGAGCAGTATGTCTGGATCTCAGCTCCCAGGCTCACTTCCTCTTTCACCCCAGCTGGGGGCATTTGTGCAGTGCACAGGCTGCACCACTGTCTCTGGTAGCCAGGAGTGGACACTTGTCTCTGCTGTAAGGTCTTGAGCAGCCTAAACTTCCTCTCTTTCCTCAGGAGCTACATCGTTTGGGGCTCAGGACATTCCTCACACAAGAAATTTGACTTCCCATCTCTTAAGACAAATAGCTAGAGGATTCTAGGACTTCACATGTCTTTTTGTTAAAACCAGCTGTTAATATCAGACTCTGGGAATCAGTGGCTTGAATTTCATTTAAATTTCATTACATGAGACCTCAAGTAGCAAATTCACTTAGGTCAGGATTTTTGAAATATCTGAGGAAAAGTCACAAAGCTTAATGGACCCCAAGTATTAGCACTTCCGGAGGCCAGGAGCCAGCTGGCTTTGGCTGAGTGTGAGGTGGCCCCCCAGCCTGTTGCACCTGAGGTTGTTTGGGGAAATGCCAGATACGGGGTGGGTCATTCTTGACAGCTCCAGGGTTTGGCTTGGAGGTCTGATTGCTTCAAGATTAATTAAGTCCTGACACACAACTCCAGCCAGTCCACCTCCCAGGACATGACGCTCCAGCTGGCAGGGGCACTTCTCCTGTGGAGCCCTCTTACTGCTGGGCCTGCCATGGCCCGGCCTGCCTGCAGCAGACTAAGAGTGGGCTTGGGGGCTGCAGGGAGGACCTGTCCCTGACTTCTTTTGATAACTTTGGTGGGAGAATCACTTTATAATTTTTTACTTAAATAATTTAGTATAAAAAATACACTCGTAGGGATCATTAATTAAATGCCTACTTATGATAGCCAGTGTTTGGGGCAATTATTGCATAGATTCAATCTTACTTTCATAACTGCTCAATAAGGAAAATGAAGGTGATGAGTAGAATAATGCCAGCTCCCTATCCCAAGCTATCCCCTCATTAATCCCCAGAACCTATGAATGTGTCATTTACACGGTAAAGGAGAATTATGATTGCAGGTGGGATTAAGGTTGCTAATTGGCTGACCTCGAGATAAGAGGTCATTCTGCATTATCTGGGTAGATAACCATTGGGTCCTTTAAAGCAGAAGAGGGAGGCAGAAGAGGAAGTCAGACTTAAATCTGAAGATGCTGCCCTGGCAGCTTTGAAGAGTAAGGGGACACAGGCAGGACTCTGGGCAGTCTATAGAAAAATGAAAAGATAATAAGACAGATTCTCTCCTAGAGCTTCCAGAAAGGAATGGAGCTCTGCTGACACCTTGGTTTTATCCCAGTGAGACCTATTTTAGGCTTCTACCTCCAGAACTATAAGATGATAAATTTGTGGATATTTGTTGCAGCGGGAATAGGAAAAAAGTACAATGAGGTTCAAAGAGGCTTAGTAACTTGCCCAAGATAGCATAGCATTGAGCCTGCAGTCCTAGGTGGGTCTGATTCTGGAGACCTTGTTCTTTTCTCTGCTCCACAGTGCCTCCTACTGGCACTCAAGTTGGCCTTGGTGTTGGGTGGGGTGGTCACCCACCCACAGCCAATGTACAGCCTAAGAGTTTTGGAAGTGTCTGAGAGAAGATGTCTTTTTTTTTTTTTTTTTTTTTTGAGACAGATTCTCACACTGTCACCCTAAGTAGAGTGCCATGATGTCAGAGCTCACAGCAACCTCCAAATCTTGTGCTCAAGCTATCCTCTTGCCTCAGTTTTTCTCTTTGTAATAGAGATGAGGGTCTTGTACTTGCTCAGGCTGATCTTGAACTCCTGAGCTCAAGCAATTCATCCACCTTGGCGTCCCAGAGTGCTAGGATTACAGGTGTGAGCCACTGCACCTTGCCTTGAGAAGCTTTGCAGATTTCTCTTGAGAGTTGGTAAGATGCATATTTGAATCTCCACTGTTCCACTTGGAAAAGGTGCATAACTTCTCTGATCCTCAGCTTCCTCTTGAATAAAAAGGACTTGATGGCAAGGGCCTTGCTGCCCATCAACAGCAGTTCCCTTCTCACACATTCGTAGCTGTCATCCATCACTACTTAGCCCCATGCCAGTTGCCCGCCTGTCTCCAGCAGAATAACTCTTTTTGATTCTCACTGGTCTTTCTTGTGGATTCAGACACCTCCCAGGGACAGGTTGGTTCCAAAGGACCTGGGGCAGTTCATCTTGCATTTGTCATGATTTTACTCTTCATTTGGATCTCGACAGGCATCTTTCTGTTCTTTTCCTCTATTTGTGGGAGCTAAAGAGAGATGTTCTGATCACACAGCTTGGTGTCTGTTCCTAGTGCCTCAGAAGGCTTATGAACAAACAGAGAGGGGCAGCCAGCACAGGTTCACCAAAGGTCTCTCTAGTGGCACACCACAGGGCTCTAGCTTAGATCTGGGTTTTGTCACTGATTTGTGTCTGACAGAGATGAAGCCAGCTAATCAGATCTGCAGACTGTGGTAATTTGCTTGGGGTTCCCAGGGTCATGGGTAGGATGATGGTGCAGGGCACACTCCCAACAGGGGATAGAGGGCCTGGTTGGAGCTGAGTAGTCTGGATCCACTGGAATCTGCTGGGGGGAACATGCAACACCTCTGGAAAAGTGATTCCCTTCATCTAGGACCTTGGGGTGCCCTTCTGAAATATAGTAATCTTACCAAGAAGTCTGTTTCATTGTTGGGATGCAGCTGAGGGAGGTCTTCAGTGCAGGAAGGCCATCCAGGGTGGTGAGCTGGACTAGGACAGGACTCAGGTTGGGTGCACTGGTGGGAACCTGGGGACAAGGCAGTGCCCCTACCTGTTAGCAAGCTGCCTTGCCAGGGTGAGTGACCATATGCCCTGTTGGCTGCCCCTGCCAGGACAACCAAACAAGGAAGTGGGGGCAGCAGTGGCTCCTCTTTGTTCAGCCTCTGCTCCGAGGAGCTGCTCTTCCCCAGCCCCCAGAGGAAGGGCCCTGTGTGGACTGTCACTCCCATCTGGGCTCTGTCCCCTTTTTTCTTTTTTCTTTTTATATTTATGGAAATGATAATTTACTAATTCTTTCACACAAAGCATGGAGAGAAGTTCTATTTATGGCACAAAAATGCCTTTGCCCACCCTTCCTGGCCACACACAACCCTTCCTCACTGTATGCAAAAATGATTTGAACTAGTCAATGCACAAATCGATGCTCCCTTCCTCCTACCCCCAAACTTTTATTCTGGGCCCCAGATGCTGATATTTTCCAGACAGAGCTCATTATGACTTTCTACCACCTAACCCCTGGAATAAAATAATCTGTTCCTCCTCAATAATTGTTTTTCTGCCAGCAAAGAACCATAATGATCATTATTGCTACGATGCAAACAAAAGCACCCTATGACTTTTGGGTAAGACTGTCTAGGTGGCGTTGGAGTGCTCTGTTTTACACGCATAACCATGAAGAGTTGACATAGAACATACAACACAGTTTGCATTTCTTCACATTAAGAACCCTTCTCTCACGTATCTAACTTAGGGGTTAGATAAGTCCATTTGGTAAAATATATTTTTTGAGAAAACTTTTCCAATAGTGGAGCCAGCTGTTAGATAGTTTATGTTTCTTCTTCCTCTTTTTTTTTTTAATTGTTGGGGATTCATTGAGGGTACAATAAGCCAGGTTACACTGATTGCATTTGTTAGGTAAAGTCCCTCTTGCAATCATGTCTTGCCCCCAGAAGGTGTGGCACACACCAAGGCCCCACCCCTCTCCCTCCTTCCCTCTCTCTGCTTTTCCTTCCCCCCCATGACCTTAATTGTCATTAATTGTCCTCATATCAAAATTGAGTACGTAGGATTCATGCTTCTCCATTCTTGTGATGCTTTACTAAGAATAATGTCTTCCACTTCCATCCAGGTTAATCTGTCCCCTTTTTTTCAAAGCCATTTTCCCAGCGAGGTCTTCCCTAGCCATCCTGGCTCAGCTAAACATCTCACCCACTGTAGACTTGTGCTCAGAATACATTTGTTAAATGAATGAGTGACTAGAGGGAGGGAGAGATGTAAGCAGTGCTTTGTGAACATAATCCTACTTCTGAGGATTCAGAAGGGCTGGTTGGTTTGGGGACCAGTTTTGTCACAGAGCCACCAGTCTTCTAGGAGGTTGACAGAGGCAGCAGTGAGCAGAGGATTTCATGAGAACCAGATGTGGTCCCAGCTGCTTCTCTGATACCTCCCAGCTGTGCAAACTGGGGCAGGCCACAGCTTTTCCAGTTGTGTTACTGCAAAATGAAGATGAAGCAGTGACCTCAAAGGCATCAAGGACCCTGTGTGCAGGGGTCCTTGACCTCCAGGTACTGAGGTACTTTAGAGCTTGAGAGGAGTGAGGGGGATGGGTCTGTGTGCTCCAGTTCCAAAGAGCCAGAGCAGAGTCTGGGCCACGGCGTGCAGGGTCTGGGGTCCCTGGGGTAGGGGCAGTGGAAGAAGTAGGCCCTGGAAAACCCAAAGGGAGAGATGGCTCTAGCAGCCCAGGCCCCACCAAAAACAGACTCTAGGTGGAGGTGTGCATGGGAGAAGTTCAATGGTGACACTCTTGGGACTGACACCTAGAAGGGAGGGACTGCAATGGCGTGGAGCAGAGTTGCTGGGCAGTTGTGATGAGACCTCAGGCCACCTTGGGGCTGGGACAAGGCAGTCTAGCCCTTGCACTTATCACCTGTTGGGCACAAACTGCCCTGGGAAAGGCCAGGCCTTGGATGAAGTATTCTCTTTAGAGGGTGGCAGTGCCATGAACCTTCTTAGCAGTTGGGGGTTGATCCTTCAGACCTGAGGGAGCCTCTGGGCAAAGCTTCAACTCCTGCTTCTCTGTGGCCACTGAGGTCTTTCAGCCTTTGTCTTCTGTGACCTCTAGCCACGGGGGCACCTGCAGGGCTCTAGGCCCTCACCCATGATGGCCAAGAAAGAGAAGCCAGGGTGGGCTAAATGCACGTGGGATAGGGGAGGGGAGGTAGGAGAGTGTGTGGAGGCTGAGAGCAGGAAAGGGAGAAAGTTCCTGAAGGCCCATGGGCAGAGTGTCTGGTGGGAAGGGCACTGGCCCTCAGGGTCTTCACTCTGAGCCCCCTGGCTCTGCTGTGTGGCCTTGAGATATTCGTTTTCCTCTCTGATCTTTGGCTGGCCTAGGGCTGTGGGGGCACCAAAAGAGACGTGAATGGAAAAGAGCAACGCTGAATGGACACAAGGTCACGTGAGCCTTGATGGGTCTCCAGAGCCCTCACTATCCCTTATCTGCAGGCATCAACTATCTCCCAGGCAATGTCTCAGGGGGTTGTAATTGGAGACTTGTCCCTGAGGGTGGGGGAGGGGCATGCCTCCATCTCTGGCCTCCCCCCCAAGAGATGTCTAGGGGGTGCTGGGGTGGCCCCCAAGGTTGGGGTCTGGGGCCTCATCACTTCACTGCTAAAGCCCACCCATGGAGGAGAGGATACTGGCTGAGGGTGAGCAGGTGGTGAGCAGCAGCGCTCTTTGAGAGTTGAGTTGGGAACTATCTTGGTCCCCCACAAGGCCTGCACAGCCAGTCCAGGACTGGTGAAAACAGCAATTACAAGGGGTGATATTAAAGGCTTCAGGATTTTAATTAACAATGGAATTACCTAGTGGTGGGACCTGGGAAGGAAGGAATAATGATAGATTGCTGGAAGGCGGTCCCGGGGCTGGCATTCCAGCCTCTATGCTTCTGCTGGGCCTGCAAAGACGATGGGGCAGCTTTCCAGTGGCTAATGAGGAGTCTTCCAAGAGCGCAGGGGAGTGCCCTGTGCTCCCAGGGGCCACTGTGCCCTCCTACACTGCTATGACCTGGGTGTGGCCAAGGGTGCTCATGTGGGGTTTGTGGGCAGGGCCAGGAGGGGAGCCCAGCAAGATCCAGGGACATCTCTCTCCCTCAACTAGGGCCAATGGGAAAGAGGCCTTACTCCTCCTGGGGCCTCCTGGGTACACAGGTCCTATCCCAGGTGCAAGTTAATGAATATCCTAGAGATTCTCATCATGTTCAAGTTTCAAACCTGTGAATTTGAGGTCATGGGTTTTCAAACCCTCCCCACCTTTGTTGTTGAGCTTGACTATGTGACTTGCTTTAGCCAATGGAATGTGAGTACCTGAAATACAAACTGAGGCTTGACTTCCCTTTTGTGATTTCGTCCCTGTGCTCCCCCCAGACCTCTGTGGGGCTCTTCACCCTCCACCTTTCCCGTGCCCTACTCACGGCAACAAATAGCCTCTAAACTTAGACAAGCATAGGTTTTTCCCCTCTTTGCCTTCTCTGTCCAGTTCCTACGTGACTTAGATGGTGGACTAACGCCTTCAGGATTAGGGCAGACAAGGCAGGAGCTGAATTCCTGCAATTTAAGGTTTTGACCCAAGAGCAACAAACTGAAAAGAGTTTTGTACACCTTGTGTGCCTCGGTCTCCACAGCTGTGAAGTGGAGGGGAGGCAGACTTCTAAGGTCTCTTCTTGAAAGGCAATGTCAACACCAATTCCAGTCTGTCACCTTATAGAATGTTCTGCATCTCCTGTGAGGAGCAAATGTACATAGGCCAAGTCCCTAGAACTAGGCCTTTTGAGCAGAAAGTGGTCAGGAACTGCTCCTGGGTATGTTCAAGAGGTCAGATGTCCTCCTAGAACAGATCGGCTGGAGACATTTGATAGAGCACAGGTGGCCCTTGCCTAGAGGTTATCAGGCAGCCTCTTGGAGTATAAATCCTGCCTCTGGCATCTCCTGCCTCTGTGACCTTTGGCCAGTCACTTCTCTGAATTTAGCTCCAGAGGGTTGAAATGAGATTACACATGAGCCAAGTCCAGTGCCTAGTTCTCAATCTGTGTCATCTCTTTTGTATTTGATACAATGGACCTCTGGCCTCCTTGAAGTCCATTCTCCTCCTGCCTCAGTGTCTCCACATTTTCCTCCTCCTGCCTTTCTACTGGCCACTCCTCAGCAGCTCCAGAGTGGGCAGGATGGACACCCATTCCCTGAGCTTTTCTGGCCTGGTCAAAGTGGACAGACCTTTCCTTGGGGCCTAGTGTTGTTGAAGTGGATAGATCATTCTCTTAGTTTCTCGACTTTGGACAGACCTTTCCTTTGGTGGATCCTCTCAGGTCTGGACAGGGTATTTGATTGTCTCTTTATCTCACCTTCGATGTCACTGTCCTCTGGGTTGGACTCATAATTGCTGTTTAACAAAAATGTATTAAAGAACTAACACGAAATGTGATCTGATAGCTCCTGGGATGTTTAATGACTACATAAACTTCCGTTCCCTAGGAATAACAGGAAATTGTGCCCAGAAGCAGAACATCAGTGCAGGGGTGTGTTCACTACTATAAGAATGCAGGCGGCATTAATGTTTCCATTGTCTGCTGAGCGCATTATTGTTTGCCAGGCACTTTTACGTTTTTCTATCTGATCCTCTGAGCAGGTCTTCTTCTTTCTATTTTAAGATGAGCTTCTTAGGCACAGAGGGATAGACCATTTCACTCAAGGCCCCCTACTCTCACTCTACAGCTCCCTGGAGATATACTTAAAACCCTGGACAATTACTGAAAAGATGTGACAGAGTATACAAGATTATCTACAGTCTCTGACTTACGATAGTTTGATTTATGTTTTATGACTTTGTGATGGTGTGAAAGTGATACACATTTTGCAGAAATTTGTACTTTGATGCAGCAGCAAGCCCCAGCTTCCAGTCAACCACCAACTCAAACGTAAACGGCAGTACTCTACAGTGTCCTGTGTTGCCAGATACATTTGCCTAACTGTAGAGCAATGTAACTATTCTGAGTACATTTACGGTAGAGTAGGGTAATCTGTGATGATTGGTAGGTTAGGCATATTACATGCATTTTCAACTTACAATGTTTTCAATGTTAAGCTAGATTTATTGGGTTGCAACCTCACTGTAAGTCAAGGAACATCTATATAATCAACCTTCATTATTCACAGATTCTATATTTGCAAATCCACCTACTCACTGAAATGTATTTGTACCCGTAAAGTTGGTACAGTGAGTTGATATTAAGAGGATCACTTGAGCCCAGGAGTTTGAGGTTGCTGTGAGCTATGATGACACCACTGCATTCTAGCTGAGGTGACAGAAGGAAATGCTGTCTCAAAAGAAAAAATGTTATAGGATAATTTTGACTCCCCCACAACTTAATAACTAAGAGCTTACTCTTTTTCTTTCTTGAGATATAGCCTTTTGCTTTGGCTAGAGTATAGTGGCATGCTTATATCTCGCTGCAACTTTGAACTCCTGGGCTTCAGAGATCCTCCTATCTTAGCTTCCTGAGGGGTGAAGACAACTAGCAGGTGCTACTACACGTGGCTAATTCTTAATATTTTTCTTTTTTTTTTGTAGAAATGTCGCTATGTTGCCCAGGATGTTCTCAAACGCCTGGACTCAGCAATTCCACTGCCTTGGTCTCCCAAAGTGCTGGGATTATAAGCATGAGCCACTGCCTAGCCATGCCTTACTGCTGACTGGAAGGCTTATTGATAACATAAACCGTCAGTTAACATATATGCAGTATTCTGTACATGTATTATACACTATGTTCTTACTAAATAAAGTATTCTAATGAAAAGAAAATCTTAGGAAAATAATAAGGAAGAGAAAACATATATACTATTCTTTTTTTTTTTTTTTTTTTTGGCCGGGGCTGGGTTTGAACCCGCCACCTCCGGCATATGGGACCGGCGCCCTACCCGCTGAGCCACAGGCGCCGCCCTACTATTCTTTTTTTAAAAATGTTTTTTAATTGTTGGGGATTCATTAAGGGTACAAGAAACCCAGTTACACTGATTGCATTTGTTAGGTAAAATTCCTCTTATAATTGTGCATATTTACTATTCTTAAGTGTAAGTGGGTCATCATAAAAGTCTTCTTCCTCATTTTCCTCACATTGAGTGAGCTGAGGAAGGGGAGGAAGGGGAGGAGAAGAGGGGGCATCGGTTTCGTTGACTTAGTGGTGGCCAATGCTGAACGAAGTCCATGGGTAAGCGGAGCTGCATAGTCCAAACCCATGTTGTTCAACTGTACAAGGAAATGTGGTCAAGTAGATTTATAGAGAACACTGGACCCAACAACAGGAGAGCATTCATATTTTTCCAGGGCATGTGAATATTTATGAAGAATTACCATGGTAGTTAATAAAGCTAGCTTCAATGGATTTTAAAGAATGTGTATCTAAGACCCCAATAAAATGTTTCTAGAAATCAATGTAAAATAGATAACTAGAAAAGTGGCATTTGGAAATTAAAGAAAAACTTCTAAATCCATAAGTCAAGCAAAAAGATATAGAACTGAACTGATAGTGAAAATACTATAAAAATTCATGGGATACAATTAAAGCAGTAATTCAAAGGAAAATTTCTAACCTAAAATAATTACTTTGGAAAAGAATAAAAGTTCAAATGTAAAAGAAGTTGTGAAGAAACAGCAGAATAAACCCAAAGAGATTAGGAAGCCAGAAAATAATACAGAAAAGAGCAGTAATTTGTGTGACATGAAAATATACTATAGGCTCAGTAAAGATAAAAGTTTATTCTTTAAAAAGACAAATAAAATAGATAAATCTTTGCAACATCAATCAAGAAAAAAGTGGAAAAGCATCAATAAAATAATAATAAAATTTTTAGTCCTTTACTAAAAATGTTTCATATATTAATAGCTAATGAGATAATATTAACATTTTTATGGAAATATGCTTTAAAACATTTATAATTGATCAATTATAAGAAAAAAACTCCACAAAACCAAAAATCAATGTAAGAAAACAAGAAAACTGGGGCAGCACCTGTGGCTCAGTCGGTAGGGCGCCGGCCCAATATACCAAGGGTGGCGGGTTCAAACTCGGCGCTGGCCAAACTGCAACCAAAAAAATAGCTGGGCGTTGTGGCGGGCGCCTGTAGTCCCAGCTACTTGGGAGGCTGAGGCAAGAAAATTGCTTAAGCCCAGGAGTTGGAGGTTGCTGTGAGCTGTGTGAGGCCACGGCACTCTACTGAGGGCCATAAAGTGAGACCGTCTCTACAAAAAAAAAAGAAAACAAGAAAACTGAATGGTCTAATAACCACTGAAACAATTGAATTGCTGGAGAAAAATTCCCTGTAAAGGTAACACCAGTCTCAAATGATTTTAGAAGTGAAGTCATCCAAACATTCAATCTTATACAAACTCTTCCAGAGAATCAAAAGAACAGAAACCTATCACTTTGAATTTTATAAAGCTATAGAAACATTGAGTTTGAAAGCCAGAAGCTAGAACACTCCAGACTGACTTGTGCATAAATCCCAAACAAATTAACAGTCAGTTGAATAAAAATATTACTACATCATGGCCAATTTGGTCACAGTAAAGCAAGGTTGGTTTAGTATTAGACATATTAACACTGATGAATGAAATTGACTACCTAAAAGATTAAAGGAGGAAAAAAAACCATACGATTATCTCAATAGGTACCCCCAAAAGTTGATAAAATTTAATAAATAGACTCAATAAAAATTCATAGCAAACTAAATATAGATGGAAACTATCTTAACTTGATAGAAAGCATCTGCAAAAATGTTTTTATCAAGCATCATACTAAATGGTGAAACACTGACCTTTTTAAGGATTGAGATAAGGATATTTGTTATTATCAGTCCAGTGAACATTATACTGGAATTTCTACTCAGCACAGCACGACAAGAAAAGTAAATAATAGGCATAAGGATAGAAAAGAGAAAAACAAGTGTCATTATTTGTAGGTGATATGGTTCTAGATCCCCCCCAAACTAAAAACTCTTCTATATAAGTTTTTAGAACTAATAAGAAAAAGTAAGAATGCTGGATAAAAAATGTGAACATTTGAAAATAAGTTACCCCAAAATTTAGCAGTTGGTAAATCTAGATGGGGGGGGGGTTAAGGGTTCTTCATTGTACTGTTCTTTCGACATTTCAGTTCTTTTTAAAACTTTAGGCCAGACACAATGGCTCACCCTGTAATCTTAGTATTTTGGGAGGCTGAGATAGAAGAAGTGCTGGAGGCCCTGAGTTTGAGACCAGCCTGAGCAAGAGTGAGACCCTGTCACTACAAAAAAATAGAAAAATTTGCCAGACATAGTAGTGGGCACCTGTGGTCCCAGTTATTCACAGGCTAAGGCAGAAGGATCCCTTGAGCTCAGGAGTTCTAGACCAGCCTGAGAAAGCAAGACACTCATCTCTATAAAAAATAAAAAAATTAGCCAAGCATGCTGGTATGCACCTGTAGTCCCAGCCACTCAGGAGGCTGAGGCAGGAGGATCCCTGGAGCTCAGGAGTTTGAGCCCAGTGAGCTATGATGATGCCACTGCTCTCTGGTCCAAGGGACAAAGCAAGACCCTGTGTCAAAACAAAATAACTCTCAAAATAAAACTTGGAGAAATACATAAATAGCAAAAATGCCTACCTTTTTACCAGCTAAAATCTTTTAGAAAATGCAATTTAAAAGAATTTAGTTTGTAATAGCACAAAAATATATAAGTAAAAGTCTTTTAAAATTTTTTAATGTTTTAAAATTTATTTCCTTCCTTCCTTCCTTCCTTCCTTCCTTCCTTCCTTCCTTCCTTCCTTCCTTCCTTCCTTCCTTCCTTCCTTCCTTCCTTCCTTCCTTCCTTCCCTCCCTCCCTCCCTCCTTTCTTCCTTCTTTCCTTCTCTCTCTCTCTCTTTCTTTTTTTTTTTTTTTTGAGTCAAAGTCTCACTCTATTGCCTCAGGCTAGAATGCTGTGGTATCATAGCTCACAGCCATCTCAAACTCTTGGGCTCAAGCAATTCTCCTGCCTCAGCCTCCTGAGTAGCTGGGACTACAAGTGCTCACCAGGACACCTGGCTAGTTTTTCTATTTTTAGTAGAGATGGTGTTTTTCTCTTGCTCAGACTGGTCTCAAACTTCTGAGCTCAAGCAACCCACCCACCTTAGCCTCCCAGAGTGCTAGGATTATAGGTGTGAGCCACTGTGCCCAGCCACAGGTAAGGCTTAATGGAGAAAAACACAAAAGCTATTGAAAGATATTTAAGAGGACCTAAATAAATGAGGAGGTATACCATGTTCTTAGATGGGAAGACTCGATATTGTGAAGAAGTCAATTCTCTCTAAACTAATCTGTAGATTCAATGCAATTCCAATTAAAATTCCAGCAGAGTTTTTCAGGAAACTTTACAAGCTGACTAACTTTTATATGGAAAAACAAAAGGCTAGTATAATAAGACTGACTACAGCCAAGAAGAACAAAATGGAGGCCCTTGCCTAGCCGGGTTTTGAGATTTATTTCAAAGCCATAGCAATTAGGATAAGGTAATATTGGCACAGGGCTGGACAAATAGACCAATGAACAGAACAGGGAGCCCAGAAACCACTTTCCATGTATGGAAACTTGAGGCTTAACAGAGCAGACATTACAGATCAGTAAGGAAAGATGGACTATTTGGTAAAAAGGGCTTGGTTATTCAAATACCTGGGGAAAAGTAAAGTTGATCTACATTCTGCATAAAAATCAATGTCAACTTGATTAAAGATGAAAAATGTGGAAGGGTAAACTTTGAAATAAACAATATAGGAGAATACAATGTGCATACCACAAACCATGAAGGAATTGATTCAGGCATTCCATTGTAGTATAATGATCTGCTCAGCATTGGACAGTGGAGAATCAAATGACAAGCTACCAACTTGGAGAAGGTCTGCACGGCACATATAACTGACAAAGGGCTTCCAGAATTTAAAACAAATTTCTCTGAATTAAGAAAAAAAAGGCAACTAGTCCAGTAGAAGAATGGGCAAAAGACATGAACAGGTAACTCACAGAAAAGAGGAATGGGTCATAAGCCTTTAAAAGATGTTCAACCAAGGAATCAAGGAAATGTTAATTAACACCATAATGAGATACAATTTTATATCTACCAGATTAGCAAAAATTTAAAAGTGAGTCAATGCTATTCTCATCAAGAATGAGAGACAGGGCGGAGGTTTTATCCTCTGCTGGTGGAGAGCAGTTTGGCCTCAGTGCTGTTGAACATACTTGGGCCCTGTGTCTCAGGAGTTCTCATCCCACTCCTGTGTCTTGGAGAATTCTGACTGCTACCTATGCACTGAGACACGTATATAATGGCAATAAACCCAAATGTCCATCAACACTGAAGTAAGTAAATAATAAGTAAACCAATAAAAAAGCAAGTAAATAATTGTGTATATTCATTGGATGGAATACTACAGATGATAAAAACAAATTAAATGTAGCTCCACACATCAATGTAAGTGAATCTCCAAATAATATTTAGGTAAAAGAAGAAAAGTCACAGAATAATATACATAATGTATACTAAGGTCTCAGACAAACAAAACTAAATAATATATCATTTAGAAAAACATACACGTATGTGGATGGTTTTAAAGAAAGGGAATAATTAACTCTAAATTTGGGACAGTGGCTACCACCAGGGCACACAGGGGGCTTTTAAGCTTCTAGTAATATTCTAGTTCTTAAGTGGGTGAAGTGGGTAATTGGATGTTAAGGATTATCCTGACAACTGTACCTATGAATTTAATGCAGTCTGTGTATATCTGATATATTTCATAGTCACCACCGTTTTACTTGTTTTACCAAAATCCTCAGACATGCAACTTCTCTGTAGTCATGAGCTCTCATCTGGCTGGAAGCACAGTCACCACCGTTTTACTTGTTTTACCAAAAGCCTCAGACATGCAACTTCTCTGTGGTCATGAGCTCTCATCTGGCTGGATGGGGTAGCCCGGTTCCTGGGAATAAAGACGTTCTTTCTAAACAGATAAATCACGATGGCACTGAAATTGGCTTGATTCGTTAGTGGAGAAAAAAATTGGTCCTGTTGAATTTGGTATTTTTTTCCAGATGGTATTCATTTCACGAGACAATTTGAGCATCATCACGGTCTCTCATCTGCTGAGACAAATCCCCCACAAATGTGGGCGTGTTTCCATCTCGAGCTGCTGTTGCCACAGTAGCTGCTGCAGTGACTCCTTTCCGCCTCAGGCTCTCTTTGAATAACCTCATCCTGTTACTCTTCATCTCGTTTTCTGAGAGTCTCAGGGATGGAGGAGAACCTCAACTCATACTGGAGTCCCGATAACACCATCCTCACTGGGTGGATGTGCAGCCTCTGTTTACACACCTCTGACCAGGAACTCACTCCTTGTTTGAACCCTAATCTGACTCCCTGTAGCATTTACTTATGGCTGAGGGCCCAGCGGTCCAGGCCCCCAGACCATGGCTGGGCTGCCTTCTCTTTCTCAGCTCTTTGGGGATGTCTGCTGACAGCGGCTCGACAGCCCCTTTAATTCCACCCTCACGTCTTTGCCTTCTGGGAGCACATCTTTAGTTTCTCTGTTCAGTCCACTGTGACCCTCTGTGCCCTCTTGTGCATATACCACTGTGGGACTTGACGAGGGCTGCATGAAGCATTTGTCAGAGCTGGGTGGGGTTAGACAGGAGGTGGCAGGGAGATGAGCCCAGGGTCTGGAGGACACTTAGAGCAGTGGGCCAGGTAGAGCCAGGCCTCCTGGGGTCAAGGGACATAGGACCAGCTGGACACCAGAAATGCCTCAAGGATACTTGGAGGCCTTATTCACCAGCCTCTCACCCCTGGTTCAGTAAAGTCCACAGCCCCCCATTCCCAGGCCTCCTCTCTCTCCTCCACCCCGGTAGCCACTGAGCCTGTGGGTCCCCCGTCTTGCACCCTGGTCAGAGGCTTCCTTTCCTCCCTGTTATACCTTGGCTTGGACTGCAACTCTAACTTGACCCCTGAAATTGAAACAAGTTTTAAACAAAATCTAAATTTTAATCAAATTAATAAATGCACTCAGGTTAAAAATGAAGATAGTCGGGCGGCGCCTGTGGCTCAAAGGGGTAGGGCACCGGCCCTATATGCCGGAGGTGGTGGGTTCAAACCCAGCCCCGGCCAAAAACTGCAAAAAAAAAAAATGAAGATAATCCAGAAGGGCTTAGATAATGAAAAGAGATAGAGCCCTCCTGGCTTCCTCCTGTGGAGACAGCTACTATTACTGTCTTGTTTTCCGTTCTTCCTGGAGATTCCCTTCCTGTCTGGGGAATATGGCCGGATCACTTGTGTTCACATTTTGAGTTGCAAGTGATAGAAACCGACTCTGGGTAAGTTAAGTAGAAAGGGCAGATCAGAACAACACCCCAGTTAGGTTCTAGCTTTGGCCTGGCGAAGAGCCCTGCTGGACCCAGACACTACAACTCGTGGGACCAGCGGTGCTGGTGCTGGATACTCATCTGTGGTCCCTACCACTCCTAGAAGCCGGGTGTGGCTGCTCAGCCTCCAGCCTCGGCAGGACAGACTCTCCGAAGCTTCCACTGCTTCATCTCCTGGACTTTGTTTAAACTCTAAGTGAGGGGATCTGATTGGCTGAGCCGGGCATGACCCTGTTCCCACCTGAAAGGGAGGCTGGGGAAGAGTAATTGGCATTCTCTCCTTTCCATGGCTGGGAGGGATATTCTTCAAATAATGAGAGGGGCCCAAATGTGGAGTGAACCATAAGAATATCACAGGTCCACTATGTGAGTATTTCTTGATTTATCAATTTTAGACACTGTTTGATGGGTTGTTGATCTGAGAACTGAAGATTTAACTTATTTATCCCCTGCCCAGCCCCATCCTTCCTCCCACTAGTTGCTCCGTCATTTTAAATGACTCTGTTACTAATCTTCAGAACTGTGTTTCATAGATCATGACAAGCAGCTACACAAATAAGGACATCAATGTTCCTCGAATTTATGTTCCCTCTCTTCCTCACTCTTCCCTCCCTACGTGTCATTGTACTTTCCCATTGTCACGGTTGAAAGTATTTGCATTCTTTAACCTTAATTAAGTCTTCTTGTTTAGTCTATAGGCTGGTAATGAAAGCTAAAAATACAGTGATTACATTGTTATGGTGATGTCAACAGTGCTCACTGTAAGACTCAGTGAAGGGGGTCTGCAAATGTTTGCTTTCTTTTAGAGTCCAGTTTTTTTCTAAATGCTTTTCTTTTGCCTATATTTATTGCATCTTGAGTTCCTTTGATGTTTCAGGAAAACTATCAAATCTACAGAGGCCCTTGTGTTCCTTGGGCTCCTTCACTCTGCTGCTAGCTTCTTACTCATCCTCTTTGCTAAGCTGGACCTTTTCATCCTGGACTTTCTTCCGTCACTCTTCTGAGATGGAACCTCTGTTGTCTGCATCCCACTTCTTCCTCTTCACTTTTTTTCCCTCCTGGGAAGAATGGCTAGGTGATACACTCACTGAGACTTCGGACATCTAAAAATTATTTGTTCTTCAGGGTTTCTTGCTGGTTTGATTGGGCATAGAATTCTAGAGTAAAAATACTTTCTCCTCAGAAAATGGAAGGCATTGCTCCATTGTTTTCTGATGACGGTGGTGTGGACCCCAGTTTTGTTGCCAGTTGATTCGTGGTTATTTCCTAGGCGACTTGCTTCCACCTCTGGCCACCGGAAAGGCTGAGGACCCTTTGTTTTACCATTGATGCACCCACTGAAGTTTCTCAGTGGCATAGCCACATGCCTTCCCATTGGTTTTATTTATTGTCTTGGATGCTTGTCTGGGTCCAGTCTGAAGCTTGTGGCCTCCTGTTCTGGGAACTTCTCTTCCGTGTGTGTTTGATCATTTATTCCTTCCACATTCCCTCTGTCTCTTTCTGGAACTCCTAGTGTTAGCCAAGGGATTTCCTCAGTTGACCTTCCACGTCTGATCTTTTATTATCCTTCTCCTTTTTTTCTACTTTCTGGGAGATTTCTCTGCTTTAATCACTAACTCTTTTATTACATTTAAAAAATTCTAGCAAACATATTTTTAATTTCCCAGAGCTCTTTTTTGTTTCCTTAGTGAATCCCTCTGGACATGTGAATTGGGGTTTGTGTTCAAGTTATCTTCCATCCCTTGAATTCAGTTTGTTTCCTTTGAGGGCATTTTTTTAGGGTAAATTTTATTGACATCCATAAATTTAAAAGGCAGAAATAGTTTGCTTTTCAGACCCCCAAATTTCTGGACTCTTCCTTATTCCCTTCTTTTTTTTGCTTATAAGCTGGCCAAATCTTCCTGAGCTCATCCTTTCTTATCATGTCTTACTAAAGTCGGCCCTTATCGGCTAACACATTTTGCTTCTTTCCCTAAAGCTGGAGGCTCCATGGCACATGGTCTGCCTTCTGAGTGATGGCAGACCAAATGTTTGCAGTATCACCAAATGTTCTGCCACAGTATCACAGAACTAGCTCCCCAGCCTTCCAACCTGAGACGTCTGTTCCCCTGCCATCTGCCACCCAATCCCTAAAAATCAGTGTCACATCTTTTAGATTTTTATTATAGCAGCACTACTCCATTCCCTTCTGTACTAGTTAGGGTAATGCTAGTTGCTGTGACAAGTAAGCCCCTATAATGGCTTAGTTATTCAATAGAAGTTTACTTTTCCTTCATGTATGGTCAGGGGGTTTTTCCTAGTCTGAGTGGGAGTCTCAGAGCTGTCATTCCCTCCACACACTTTACCTCCAGCATCTCATTCCCATGTTCATGGCCATCTTCAGGTGGTGGCTTCCTAGGTCAGCCTGTATTTTAGATGCTCAACTGAGAGAAAGAGAAAGAGCAAGGCCAGGACTTAAGGCGTGCACATCACCTCCTTCCCCATTTATTGGCCAGAATTCAGCCAGAGGACCACACCAAACTGCAAGGAAGCCTGGGAAGTATAGTCTAGCCACATGTCTCCAAGAGGAAATGGTTTTGGTAAACCATTAGCAATCTCTGCCATATCTGTTGTCACCTCCATAAGCCAGTCACAGTCTTCTCTGGAAGTGTCTTCCTGCCTCCGACCTTATTTCCCCCTGTTTATCCCCCATGCTGCAGCAAGCGTGATCTTTTAATTGTGCAAATCTAACCACATCGGCTCCAGCCTAGAGACATCTCTGGCTTCTCACCAACTTCAGGATGATGACTGTGTTCTTTGCCATGTCCCGTCTCCATGGCTGTGCACCTCGGGCTACACCAACCTCCCAGTTCACCTCCCAGTTCACCTCCCATCCTCCGTGTACACTCCTTCCAACAACACTGAGCCACGTGCCATTACAGAATGTGCTGGAGCTTTTCGTCCTGGACCAAGAACTCTCTTCCTTCTCCTTTGCTTGGCTAAGTATTGCTTGTCCATCCATCCTGTGGGGGAGGCAATGCCCCTCTCATCTGCCACCCAGCAAGTTGCCTGTATGCCTGGCAATGACCCTTTGCTGTGTCTATCTCCACACTTGACTCTCAGTTGCTCCTGCTGGTGCCTGAACTTGGTCTATGCTGTGCCCAGAACCTCCCAGGTGCTCAATGAAGTTTGTCAGGTGATTGGACAGAACTACTGAGTTGCGGCTACAGGGTCAGATTGCTGGGGCCCAAGGGAGAGGAGGGGGTTGGCTGGCTGGGGGATGGGTGGGGAAAGCAAGCTAGAAACATTTCCCTGTTCCTGCTTGTCTGGAGATCACCAAGCCACACAGCCACTTCCTTTTAGAGGCCTTCCCCTTCCCCTGCACCTGTCCCACCTTAGACTCTAATCTGACCCTCCAGGGTACCCATCCTGGGGAGATAGGAGAGGCCCAAGGTGGGGCAGGCTGCCCTGATCCCAGATTACTTTTGGGATTAGCTGTTCTGGATATGACAATATCACATAAAGGGCACTTTGGGAAATTAGGAATTTGAGGTAGAAACAGCAGCTTGGCAAGGATAGGGCTTAGGCTGAGCCCCTCAGAGCAATGTGGGAGAGACTTCAGGGAGCACCTTCTGAGTAACTTTGAGGTCTCTGCCTTTACCAAAAGAGGAGTATCCCCTCGAAGGCTACATCTTTTGAAACTAAAATCATTTTGTTAATGTCTAATTTAACAAAATGGATCTGTTTTAATTGTGCGATGAAATTGTTCTGACAAATGCATACCTGGGTGACCATCATGATCTGGACATAGAAGAAGTTCTTCACCCAGAGAGATCCATCATGTCCTTTTGCAGTCACTTCCCAACCCCATGTCCCCCCAGGCACCCACTGATTTGATTTCTCTTTCCAGAGATTAGTTTTGCTACTTCTGAACTTCCTGTAAATGGAATCATATAGTATGCACCCCTTGGGGCCTGGCGCCCCTTCCTGATCATGATGGCTATAAGGTTTGACTTTGTTATTGCTAGCATTGCTGAAATCTGAATATATCAGGAATTCTCAGCCAGCAGTAACAGGTGTGGCACCAACACCCAGAGGGAGGGAGCACCCCTGATGCTTCAGGGATCATTGATTTATTGACATTGTTTTCTGCTATCTAGTCTGTAGTATGCACCTGCTGTGTGCACTGGCCTGTGCTGGCCTCTGAAGGGCGGGCTTGGGAGGGGCTGGGGTTAGGATACAGGGAAAGTGCTAATGGTCAATGATAGGGAGGTTGTGGGAGGCAGGGGAGGGAGCCATGTAGTCAGAGACAGGGCTTGGGAGCTGAGATCTGGGGCAGGGGCTGGGCTGGGGCAGCTTGTGTGAGGCCATGCAGCAAGGATGGGCCTCAGTCCTCTTCTCCTCGCTCCTTTCACGCTGTCCATACCTGAGTGCCTTCTGGAGCTCAGGAGCATCCGCCACAGGGCTCAAACCTGGATAAGCATCTGAGTCACATGGACAGTTTGTTAAAATGTGGTCCCATCTGCAGCCTTTCTGATTGGACAGGTCTGGAGTGCGCCTGAGAATCTGCATTTCTTATAGAGTTTCCGGGTAAGGCTGATGCTGCTGGTGCCCAGAACACACCTCATGCAGAGGGGAGGGAGAGCTTTCGAGTTTGCCTTAGTCCCACGCTTCCTGCTGTCTGGGCCTACAGCTGTTTCAAAAGATAACAGGACACAAGATGAGTCCCCAACCATTTCCTCTCCATGTCTTTGCTTGGCCATTTCTTCCTCCAAGAATGCCTTTCCAGCCCCTTCCTCCCTCCAATTCACGTGTGTCCTTCAAGACCCAGTGCAGGGCACCCTCCTCCAGGAAACCTTCGGAGGGCACTCCTGCTCCTGTGATCCTTCCTGCCTTCCCTGCTTATCAATCCCTCTTGGGTCTGTTCTCAAATCCTTCCAGTATGCTCACTTCTCTTCAAAAGGATAGGTGCACCTAAGAGAAATGAAATGTGTCTACACAAACATTTGCACACACGTGTTGCATTATTCATAATAGGCGGCATAGTTGGAAACCCAGTGTTTACCAACAGGTAAGTGAAGACAACATAGGCATAGTGACATAACGGAGTACTACTCAGCCATAAAATGAATGAAGTGCTGAAATGTGGATGAACCTCGAAAACATTACACTAAGTGAAAGAAACCAGTCACCAAAGACCACGTATTATGTGATTCTGTTCTATGAAATGCCCAGAACAGGGAAATCCACAGAGATGGGAAGTAGATTATTCACCAGGGCCTGGGATAGGGGTGGGAGTCAGGAGTGACTGCTACCAGGCATGGGGTTTCTTTTGGGGGTGAAGAAAATGTTCTAAAATTGATTTTGGTGATGGTGACACAACTCTAAATATATTAAGGTTGAAGAGCCATTGAATTTTATACATTTTTTTGAGATGGGGTCTGGTTCTGTCACCCAGACTAGAGTGCAGGAGTGTCACCATAGCTCATGGCAACCTCGACCACCTGAGCTCAAGTGATTCTCCAGCTTAGCCTCCCAAGTAGCTGGGACTGTAGGCATGCACCACCATGCCTGATTAATTTTTCTTTCTTTCTTTCTTTTTTTTTTTTTATTAAATCATAGCTGTGTACATTAATGTGATCATGGGGCACCATACACTAGTTTCATAGACCGTTTGACACATTTTCATCACACTGGTTAACATAGCCTTAAGAAAAATGCCTGATTAATTTTTAAAATTTTCTGTAGAGACAGAGTCATGCTATGTTGCCCAGGCTGGTCTCAGACTCTTGGGCTCAAACAACCCTCCTGCCTCCCAAAGTATAGGCATGAGCCACTGTGTTCAGTCTGATTTTATAATTTAAATGGGTGAATTGTACCATGTGTGAATTATATCTCAATAAAGCCATTACCCAAACAAAAAAGCCCTCCTACACTCCTGGCTCTATGGCTGTACCTCCAGGTGCCCTTAGCAGGACTGCTGTGGTCCAGAGGCTCCCACCACCTCAACTCTAAGTTTAAGTGGCAGTGCCAATGAGGAGCTCTGGCCCAGGAGTCAATGACTTGCTGTGTGTGTTAAGGTGAGTCCATGCCCTCTCTGAGCTTCTGGTTCTTCCAGGATCTCTGAGAAATGATGCAGGAGGCAGCCCGAGTGGTCCTCTTGGCAGGACTTCTGTCTGAGGTCTGCAGCCTGGATCTTGGCAAGGCAGTGGGGCTGGAGGTGGTACTCCTGCCTCCCTGCTCTGGGGGATGGAGGCCATCCCACTATGCTCTGTCTTTTAACATCCTCAGAACTCAATGGTCCTAAGACTGCAAAGAACGAAAGCAAATTATTGACAAAAAGCGCAGTGTTGTTGGTGGCAAGCAGCATGCTCAGCTGTGACTTGTATCCACAGCAATTTTGCCAGTCTTTTTTTAGATTAACAACCTACAGAGAACCTTAGTCTCCTCCCCTCCTAATCCCCTGCTTTGCACAAACATGAAATTAATCTTCTAAATACCCAAGCTGGTTCCAGAAAGAACCAAGCAAGGAGACAGGATTGGGGAGGGCTGGAGGGGAGGCCCACCTCCCATCCTCTGAGGTCTCTCTCATCCGAATTGCTGCCCAGCAGGGGTGAGTGGCTGATGCCCTACATGACACCCCCTGCTCCAAACCTGCCAACATCTGTTCAGCCTACTTACATTCCTCTGGTGATGAGGAACTCACCACCTCTAAAGGAAGCTCATTCTATATTAAACAGCTCTGCCCAGGGCACAATTCTCCCTCCATGTAGGCCTGCCTCCGCTCCCTTTTGCACTCCTCCCTTGGCTCTTGCTCTGCCCACTGGGAATTTTAGGACCATCCCTATATCCCCTGAGCCTCTTAGGGTCCTAGATTCAGAGCCCTTACAGGGAGATTGCCCCTTCCTCAGTGTTGGTCACAGATGGAGAAGACAGATGCCGGACCAGCTGGACCCCACTGACACCCAAATGCTGGGCAGCTGGACCCCACAGACACCCAAATGCTTCTCAGCCCAGCTGGAATATATATAGTATCATCTGTCCTCCACCCCGCCCAGGCTCAAATGGCATCTTAAACAAATTAGAAAAAGATGCCCCTTTCCCCAGGTCAAGTTGCACAGCAAGGTCAAGGGTTCAGCTCCCATTGGCCCCTTAGCCAGGTGCCCTTGTACAGTGAACAACATACACAACTATACAAGGGTCTCTGAACCGGTGCCTATCCCAGTAGCCCAGTCTCAGTGAGTAGCTCCATTTTCCCATGGTGGTTTTGCTCTGGATCAAGTTGGTCCAGCTAGAATCTTGCTTCCTAGAGTACTTCTCCACCATGTGTCCAAGTTAGAGTTGAACTAAAGAGAACTTTGTGCTGTGAGCATCATTGTGGTTAGAAGTGGGGGAGAGACAGACACGGATGTGCCAGCAGGCTTCAGCTTGTCCCTGCTCTTCCCTCTGAGTGTCCTCTTCCTTGATCCATGGCCAGCTCTGCTTCCTGACCGCTGGCCCTGCCTACTCACAGTGACCAGGCCTCCACACCGTCAGGTCCGGCATCTTGGCAGACCATTGTCCTGGTTCTTTAGTTCCTTGCTTGGAAGAATCACAGCAGGGCCCATGCAACAGAGTGGTCGCAGACAGGAAGCAATTCCACACAAACAGCTTTTCTTGCAGAAAAGAAGGAAGCTACTGTACAAAGTGGAAACACAGAGGGTGCCCCCAAAAGGTATGCACATTTTAAGGAAGAAAAAAACTATTAAAATTATAACACTCAAGAGATATAAGATACAATAAACAAAGTAACAAATATTACTGGTGTATATTGAGTATTACAATTTTAATAATTTTTTCATGCCTTACACTTTTTTGGCACCCTCCATACATTCCAAATAGAAGAACGAATCAGTGTCCTCAGAGAAAGATGGCAGGACTCCCAGGAGGTTTCCTTTTATGGGCCTGGTCTGGGGCAGGCTTATGGGAGGTGTGGGATGTATCTGACGATTGACAGGTGTTCTCTGTCTCCTGCAGTCCCTTCCCCTGATTGGTCCCTGGCTGCGTTGCCCCTAGGAACCCCCCTCCTGGCCTGTATCTTCCACCTACAGATCTGGTCCCTGCCTAACACACATAACACTTGACTATGAAGAGATGTGGCCTTCCACAACCCTCCCTCGCTATCTACACTGGCCCTGGCCTCCACTCCAGGTCCCCTGGGAACTCTGTCTGCTTGCATGCTGGCTGTGGGAGCTCTGGCTGGTGACTTTCCCCTGGTCCTCAGTAAGGCTCCCCTCCCCGTCTATGTCAATGCTAATTCTTATTGTATAACTCATCCTGGTTCTGCCTGCCCCAGGAGTCCCAACTGACACCCACCCTGTAACCACAGTAGAGCCACTGGGAGGCACCAGGTATCTCTCTCTGCCTTGGTTACAGTTGATTGCTCCCCAAATCCTTTTAGCTCAGCCCTCCAATGGATGCCCTTTCCAGGGCCCCTCAGTCAGGCCCCTGGTGCCTCTGGCCTGCTCTATTACAGCCATCTTCTCTGGGCTTCTGGCTCTGGTCTAGTGCTATGTATGGGTTTGGAGTGATTTTTCCATATTTCCCTCTGCTCCAATCCTCCTCACAGCTCCCCGCCAACAACAGGACCAAACCCCTTACCTTGTGTTCAAGCCCCTGTCCCTAGCGCCTGGCACTTGCCACTTTCATAAACTACACCCCACCAGTTCCTCACTCTATGTTCCAGCCATGCCCAACATGCCCCCCAATGAATCAGCGTCTCTGATGATCATTCCTGGAAAAAATAAGAGGCCAAGGCATTGTCCTGTAAACGGTTGTGTCAAGAATCTCCCGCTCTCCTTCCCCTCCCCCTCCCATCTCTGTCTGGAAAACTTCTACTCATTCTGCAAAACCTTAGCTTCAATGTCAGCTATTAGTGTCACTTGTTCACACCCTTCCCACCCAAGTCAGAACCAATCACTACCTTCTGGCTCTGCTGGGTACCTAGTCTTGACTCGCTGATGTCAGTGGCCCTTTTTCGGAGACAGGGTCTCACTCACCTAGGCTAGAGCACAGTGGAGTCATCATAGCTCATGGCAATCTCAAACTGCTAGGCTCAAGGGACCCTCCTGCCTTAGCCTCTCATAGCTGAGACTACAAGCCTCCACACCACTATGCCTGGCTAATTTTTGAATTTTTTTGTAAAGACAGGGTGTTGCTATGTCGTTCAGGCTAGTCTCAAACTCCTAACCTCAATTTATCCTACTATCTTGGTCTCCCAAAGTGCTAGGATTACGGATGTGAGCCACCGCATCTGACCAGCACTGGCCTTTTAAACCTCTGTTTACCAAAATGGACTTTGTCTCCCTCTACTCTTGAATGACCAGGCAGAAAGGCTGTTTGGGGGAAAGGAGGAGGAAGCTGGGGACCTACTGGTGCCACTGAGGTAGTGGGAGTGAAAAGGGGGGCACTAGACCAGAAGAGATCTCACAGACCACCAAGGCTTATATGAAAGGTTTTTATTGGCGAGGGAGGGATGCTACAGAGCAGCACCAAGGAAGAGAGAAAAGGAGAGAGAGGAAAGGGAGAGGAGGAGAGGGGGAGACCGAGAGAGACAGAGAGAGAGAGAAGAGAGAGGAGGGGAGAGAGAGAGAGAGAGCACGCATGCGAGAGAGAGAGAGAGAGAGAGAGAGAGAGAGAGAGAGAGAGAGAGAGCGCGCGCTATATAGGTTCCGTTAGGGGAAGTCTTAGAATGGTGACGGGATGGTAGAATAGCCAATAAGGAGTTACTGCTCTGGCGGGAAGAGGCCTTAGGGGCAGGCCATAAGTTAGAAATTTTCAGTGGGTAGCTGTAACTTTAAGAGTGAGACAGCTAATCTTGGTCTTTAGAAAGCAGGAGGGGCTTTTCTGGCAGAGGGGCTTTCTCCGGGGCAATTACCTAACAGGGAGGACAAGGGCTGCGGACTAGAGAGAAAGCAGCAGGAACCACATGGTCAACCCCTCCTCTAAGCTTATGAGGGACCCAAGGCCACTTCTCAGGGACACTGCAGGGACAAGAGAGTTCTGCTGCCCACCAGAGAACACTTGGACACTTCCCCCAGGACGTGTGCCCTGCCTCCCTTCCCAAGAAAGCTCATAGGTGGCCCAGGCTCTGGTTAGTGTGGGCCTCTGCTCATCTGAGCGGACGCACTGGAATGGCGTCTGTTGAAGGGACACCCACCTCAGCAGGAGGTGCCAGCCTGGGGCCCACCCAATTTGTCCTACTCCTTTCCCCAGCATCTGCACTGCCAACAATCCTCATCCTTCTTGCTATTCAAATCCACAGTGGCTTTGAGGTCCTCAGTGACTTGAGGGCATGATAGAGTCACACACATCCAATGGGGTAGAAGCCGAGGTTGGAGCTGAGTGAGACTCTGCTAAACATGGTTTGGGCCCCAAGACACCCAGACTGCCTGCTGGGGAAGGGGGCTGAGTGATGGCAGTGGCTGGGGAGCCCTGGAGTGGGAGCTGGGCTTTGGGCAGTGACCACTCAGCTCTTCCCGGATCAGAATTTGGTTATCCCACTAAATCTGTATGACTGTTCCGAAGTGGCTTTTCTGCCCCAGACTCAGACTCCTCATGTGGAAATGGGAAAAAAAAAACATGGCTCTGGCCCAGGTGCTCAGAGAAAGGGGGGTTAGGCCATAGGCTTATAGGGGAAAGGCTTCCATACCTCAGTTTCTTGCGTTGGAACACCTGTGCCTTCTTTTCCCTTGGCAGCTGCAAACCCCTGTATGGGTAAAGGGGATTCTCACAGGTGACCTGCCCTATTCACACAAGCCAATGGGGCACACATTGCCCAGAGCAGGAATAGAGTGAGAAAGATGCAGGGTGGGTGGGGTGGGGTGTGTCCCAGGCCCCAGAGGGCTGCTGGGAGTGTGGCTTGGCCTCATGCCCAGGACTGCTGGCCGGAGCTGAAGGCAGGGCCTGCGTGCACAGTGGGTACCAGCACAGGGGCTACAGCTGGAGAGCTCAGTCTCCATTCGGGCCCCTCCACATCCTAGGCTGTGTAGATGTGGCCAGTTACTTTTTTGTGACTCCATTTTATCCTCTGTACAAGAGGCAATAGCAGTGTCACCCCCTCCTTGAGTTGCATGAGGACTACGTTTTACTGTATGCACTACAAACTGGGTCAATGTTTCTACAAACTGCTGACCCAAAGGGTGGCAGGAAGGCCTGCAGCCAATAGTGGGGAAGGACTCTGTGTTCCATGCTCCTGGGAGCTGTGTATTATCCTCCGTGCCCTGAGTTACCATTGTGGGTAGCTGTGGGACTCCCCGGGACCCCAGATGCTGAGGCATCAGTGTCCCACTCTGACACAGTTGGCCGGTGGAAGCAGATTTGGACCATTTGATGTTTGACTCAGGGCTGTCGTGCGGGCTTTTATCAGAATAAACAGGTTTTGTTGTGTATTTCACAATCTTAGCATCTTTAATTTATCACACAACAAATTGGAGAGGATTTAGCATGTATTTAATTAATTTGATGAAAATAGTTCAACAACTGTAAATAAGGCTGAGGAAACACACTAGGAAGCAGCACGTGGCTTCTCCAGGTTTCTCCCAAGAGCTGCAGCCTGAGATTGTGCTGATGTGGCTGAGCTGACACTTCAGGACGGGGAGAGGTGGCATAGCACTGGTGTCTGGCCTGACACAATGTGGGTGAAGAAGAACTGGGAACCTGGGGACCTGATCAGGGCTGAGCCACAGCCCCACTGCAAGTCTGAGCTTTTTGCAAGATCCCCAAAGGGTGGGAACCTCTGCCCTACTCATGCTCAGGGTACTCCTGAGGCTTTCCAGAAGCAATGGAGGAAAGCTGCTTTTGCAGCTGGAAATCCTTGGACATAACACAGGAGGCCGGTGTTACCTGCTCAGTTTGGTCAACTCCTATTTGTCCTTCAAAGTGAACTTCAACTGCAAGTAACAGAACCCTCTGCCCCCAAATAGTGGCTTAACCAAGATGGGGGCTTAGCACATAACTAGCAGTCCAAGATAGGAGATTTATAGTCCTGGGATGCTTTCAGCATCCCTTGTTCCGTTTCTCCTCTTCACTATCCTCGGTACTTTTTTTCCAGGTTCAAAGTCTCCTCCTGGGCTTTATACAGCTGCTGCTACTTCAGCCATCACATCCATGTCCTCAGCAGCACAAAAGGGAAAGGGAAGTGCAAAAAGGATGCAAGCCATTTGGGTTTGTACCTCCTAGAAATAGCACTTAATGCCTTTTACATGTCAGGGGCAAGAATTTAGCCTCTTTATCTTCAAAAGGAGATTGAAAAATATAACATCTTATTGGGCACATTGACAGACCTGACAAAATCAGGGTGCTGTTAGGAAGGAATGAAAGGAGAAATACTGAGTGGTCAGTGGCAGGATCCCGCCCACCTTCCCGAAGTCTAGGTTGGGAAGGAGACTGCTGGGTTCCACTGGTCCCCTGGACTGGCCTCCCTCCCGTCTGCTGAGAGGGGTGGGAGCTTGGCTTGTTGGGACAGGAGCTGTGTCTGTCCCCCAGGGGTTTCCAACATAACCTGGCCCAGGAGAGAGCCAGCGAGTGAGTGAACGGCTCCTTCTTATTATCAGTCACAGCAGGTTGGAGAGGCAGGAGAGTGTGGCACTTCGCAGGCGCCTGGATGTCTGAGTTTGAATGACGTACCCCCCTCCCCCCTCACACCATTTACTGGGTGACTTCAGTGTTGCCAGGGCTCTGGCCTGTTGGGAAACACATAAGGAGGGCAGAGATCCAGGAAAAGGAAGTGAAGGAGCTTCTCCAAGAGGACATGAGCCTGAGCCCACAGGGGCAAATCTTGGTGGGGGCCCTGTCCTCTCCCACCCAGACACCCCTCCCTGAACTGTCTCCCTGGGCTGCAGCAGGGGCTCTTGTGGCCACCCTGTGCCTGCCCTCCAGGCCTGCACTGTCGACTCCCTTCCCTCCAGCCTCAAGGCCACAAAGCAGCAACTAACTCCACAAAGTGCCACCAACTCATCTTGTTTTAAAAACAGAAGTCCCTCCTCCTAGGAAACCAGGGCGGTTGGTACCCTCCCACACTTTCTTCTGCCTAAAGCAGAGGAAGAGAGAAAAGCCACATGGCTTGGAAAGCCTGTCTCTCCTTTTCTTGATGGGGAAGCATCCCTCTGCCTTCTAGTCCAGCCCCTGGGCATCCCTGACCCCAGCTGAGTCCAGTCTCCCCTCCCCTAAGCTGTTCCTTTTGTAAAAAAAAAAAGTTTTATTGAGATATAATTGACACGCAATAAACTGCATGTATTTAAAGTACATAGTTTGGTAAGTTTGACACCCACTAAAAACATCACCACGATGGAGAATTTAGAATCTAGATTCTAGATTGCAAGCACGTCCGTCACCCCCAGAAAATTCCCCTTGCCCCTTAGGAACCCCTCCCTCCTGCCCTCCTTTCCCGCCCACCCTCACCCCCAACCCCCAGTCCTGGAAACAGCCTGCTTTCTGTCACTAGAGATTTGTTTGCATTTTCTAGAATTTTATATAAATGGATTAATACAATATATACTATTTTTTTTTTTTTTTGTAGAGACAGAGTCTCACTTTATGGCCCTTGGTAGAGTGCAGTGGCCCCACACAGCTCACAGCAACCTCCAACTCCTGGGCTCAAGCGATTCTCCTGCCTCAGCCTCTCGAGCAGCTGGGACTACAGGCGCCCGCCACAACGCCCGGCCATTTTCTGGTTGCAGTTTGGCCGGGGCCGGGTTTGAACCCGCCACCCTCGGTATATGGGGCCGGCGCCCCACCGACTGAGCCACAGGCGCCACCCAATATATACTATTTTCAATAAGTTTTTATATTTTAGAACAGTTTTAGATTTATAGAAAAGTTACAAAGATAGTGGACTTCCCACATCCAGCTTCCCCTCTTATTAGGATCTTACATTAGTATGGTAAGTTTGTCATGCTTAATGTTGATATGTTATTATTAATTGAGGTTCATATAGGTGTTCCCCCTTCATGCGGGAAATATGTTCCAAGACCCCCAAGGGATGCCTGAAACCTTGCATGGTATGGAACTTTTTATAAGCATCTTTTCCTATGCATACATAACCCATACAGTGTGGATATACTGGACAAAGGAATAATTCATGTCCCAGGTGAGATGGCACTTCATGCTACTCAGAGTGGTGTGTCATTTTAAGACTTATGAATTGTTTATTTCTGTAATTTTCCATTTAATATTTTTGGACCACTGTTGACCATGAGTAACTGAAACTGTGGCTAAGGGGGAACTACTATACTTCATTCAGATTTGCTAACTTTTTGCCAAATATCCTTTCCAGGATCAGGACAGCACATTTAGTCGTCACATCTCATTAGGCTCCTCTCGGCTGTGACTGTTTCTCAGACTTGTCTCGCTTGGGGTGACCTTGATAGTGTAAGGCACACTGGTCAGATATTTTGTGGAATATCCTTCAGTTGGTATTTCTCTGGTGTTTTTCAGATGATAAGACTGGGCTTATGGGTTTTGAAGACCACAGAAGTAAAGTGCCCTTCTCAGCACGTCATAGCAACATGGTTCATCCCTGTTGATGTTGACCTTGACCACCTGGCTGAGGTGTGTTCATCAGGTTTCCCCACTGTAAAGTTACTCCTTGTCGCCCTTTCCATCCTGTCTGTTTGGAAGGAGGGCACCAAGAGCAGACCATACTTAAGAAGTCATGTCCCCCTCCATGGGGGCAGAGTATATACATCAGTTACTTGGAATTATTCTGCACAGGAGATTTGTGTCTTCTCTTCCATCCTTTCATTTATTCATTCCAGGTTAGGACAGACCTGAGTTCAAATACTGAGATCTTCACTTACTGAGCATGTGGATATGTAGAAAAATTGCTAAGCTTCTCCGACCCTCAACTGCCTCATCTGAAAAATGGGAAAGTAGCACTTATTTTGAGAGTTCTGCTGTAAGGATTCGTGATATTAGTGCACATCTGACAGATAGCAGGCCCCCAATTCAGGGTGGCTGATCTGGTGATTGTCAGGGTAGGGAACTGTAATCATGGGGGGCTTCTTACGGGGGTCTTTGGGTCCTGGAGGATGGAAGCATTTGGAGAGTGAGGCACGTGGAGGAGAGTGGGGGTCTGCAGGTGGGAATGGACAAGGTGTATCAGGGCAATGAGGTTGGGCTTCCCAGGGTGGCTGCAGGGCAGGACTACTGTAGACACAGGACCACAGAGGGGATCTAGATACCTCCAGACCTGGGTAGGGGCCCCAGAATGGCATGAGGGGGTCAGAAAACATGGTGAGGATTGGATGCAGGAGGGAGGATAAGGGTGGAGCAGATGCCTCCAAATCCTTAATCTGGAGGGGCCAGCAGTGTGAGGGTACCCTTCCTTGAGGGGTCTATGATAGATCAGAGCCCTGTTATGAACTGAATTGTGTCCTCCTAAAATATGTGCACTGAAGTCCTGACTCCCAATATGGCTGTGTTTGGGGAACGGGCTGTTAGAGAGCTGAATGTAAGGCTGAATGAAGTCGGAAGTCGTAACAGTAGAGCCCTGATAGGGCAGGACTAGTGTCCTTATAAGAGGAAGAGACACCAGGGATGCACAGAAACTGTGAGGACCTACTGAGTCGGCCACGGGGAGAGGCCTCAGCAGCAGTCAACCTGCTGGCACCGTGATCTTGGACTCCCAGGTGCCCAGAACCATGAGAAAATGAATTTCTATTGTTTAAGTCACCTGGTCTGAGGTGTTTCGTCACAGCAGCCTAAGCTGACCAGTACAGGACCCGAGAGAGGTGAAAACCTCCCTGGGAGGAGCAGGTCCTCAGCTCTGTATGCCAGGAGTCTGAGTGGGATCTGGGTGGGACATTGCTATGAGTTCTTAGGAGTGGGATCTGGGTGGGACATTGCTAAGAGTTCTTAGGAAGCCCGGATGGGAACATGAGACGGGGAGGAGTGGAGGGGCAGGGTACATTCGCAGTCAGGTTGTAACCAGTTGTGACAGAGCTGAGGGCAGTGGAAGAGCGCCAGGAGGGAAGGGGAGAGCAGGGGAGTCAGGTGTGGCCGAGCCCCACCAACCCTGCCTGTGACTGCATTTAAGCCCTCCCTCCTTGGGCCTCAGTTTCCCATTATAAGGACCAGTGGGATGGACCAAAGGGTCAGCTGGGTCACCAAGGGCACTTTGCAGTTCTTGCTGGGTGGTAGAATCCCTCCTGATGCCAGCCCCTGACTTCAAGGAAGCCCCTGAGATTAGCACCATGAATGCCAGGACCTGTCCCCCAGCCTGTGATGAGGGACCTGAACAAGACAATGCTTGGGGCATGTGTGTGCCTGTGAGTGTGTATTTGTGAGGGGGAGTGTGTATCTCCATGTGAGTGTCTCTGAGTGTGTCTGTGCCTGTCCGTGTGTGTGCCTGCACATGTGTGTTGAGTATAAAATTCTCATAGTAGGTGCCAGAACACAGTAGATCACTTCCTTTGTGAAACGTTGATTCCAACTGTTCCCAAGCACTATATGACCTCAGGAAGCTGGGCTATGTCTATACATTTGAGTGTTACGAGACTTGCTTCTGTGGCTGGGGTCCTTTATAGTTGACAAGGAACTTTCCCTCTGGTCAGGGAAGCAGGAACTGGCTGGTGGTGATGCAAATCAGAGCAGGCGGTGATGAACCTGCATCTCCATTTGGATCTGCTTGGGCTGCTGGATCCTGGCTCAGGCCCCGACTGGCTCACCTGGAGCTGATGGGACATGGAGACACGGGCACAGGAGAAGTCAGAGCTGATCCGGGCTCCCTGCTGTGGAAGGTTGGATGGATGGTTGGTGGGAAAGGACCATGAAGGTCAGTGTGGGTATGTGGAGGGAGCAGCTCCAAGTCCAACTGGGGTCCACCTGGTGCCTGCAAGGTGGGGCTGCCCATCGGGGGGATATTGAGGAGCGGGGATCCTGAGGGCCTTGTCTAGCAACCTCCAGGCTTTAAAGCAGATTCTGTGGGCCCAGGGAGGGGAGGGCAGTGCAGTGATGACCACCTCAGAGCCTGAACCAGCCTGGGTTGCAACCCTACTAACTGGGTGATCCTGGGCAGTCACTTGGTCTCTTCTGAGGTTCAGTGTCCTCATCTGTACCTGGGACCCTAATTGACTACCTTCTATCTAGGGTCATGAGGAGGATAAAATGAGCCAGCTGGGAAGCCCGAGGAGAGCAGAAGTGTGTGTTCCTTGTCCAGTCATGTCTCCAGAACATCCAGGGTCACACAGGAGGCACTCACAGATATTTGTGAGATGTGTGAGAAGGGAGGCATGGGGCTGACTTCCTTTGTCTCTTTTTCGAGGTTATATCCTATAGAGGACATTGGGCGTTTCTGAGTTGGAAGGACCCTCCGGGCTGGTCTGTCAATTCTGCACTCCTGCTAGGCAAGGTGGGGGGCTCTCCAGCCAAAGGGGGCTCCTGCTCCTGTCTCTGCAAACTCCTCACACTTGGGGCTGGGGTGGGGGACCTCCAACCCCCATGCGCTCCCATGCTCTGACTCGCGCAGGCTCCTGAGCCCACCCAGAGCGTCTTGCCCACCTGTGGGTCCTGCACCCGGGCAGGGCTTGCCCTTAACTGCTTGCTCTTGGCAGATGGACCTTCCTGTTTCTAAGAAAACTGGCTTTAATTGGTGATTATATCATGTCTTTATATAGCAGCTTTCATCCAGGTGCCCACAGCACTCAGCTCATTAGACAAGATCCTTAGAAGGTACCGGGACTTCAAACAGTCCCTTGGCTCATGTGGGTGTCTGGCAGGCTCCCCACAGCATGAAGGCCAAGTAGGAGCGTGAACATGACCTTGGAGGCTTCCCTACAAACTCCCAGTGTGCCCAGCCAGCCCTGTGGGGGAGGGTAGGGCAGAGGGAGGAGCAGGACGTCTTCCTGTTCTCCCCTCTGGCCTGCAGTCCCCCCACGTCCCTCTGTCTGAGATATCCTGACCTTGGGCACCACCATCCTGTCCTGAGAAAGGAATCCTGTCCTTTTGCCTAAATCAGACACAGTATAAGTGGTGGCCCAAAGGGATCTTCAGTTCCCCCTCCAACTTCCATGGATGCTCACCCCTCATCAGCCACCTGAAGTAGACAGTATAAATCAGGACATTTGTTACAAATATAACTTTGATGAGCATGTCAAAGCCCCATCTTCCAATGTAGATTGTTGTTCCTAACATTTTCTCCCCTCTTCTGACCCCATGCCCTCTGGAGCTTTGCTGGGGTACAAAGATGGATTTCCCAGGAAAAGCTCAGGACCCTAGGGAGAGAACTGCAGGGACCACCCTTATGAAGACACGAGCCAAGCACATCTCACCAAAGTGAGCATATTCCCACCATTCCTTTTTCGGAGGCAACACAGGCCAATTTTAAATCAAGGTGAACTTGTTTCCCCCGTCAGCACAGCTTTAGTCTTGCCCCCTTGGAACAACTCTCTAGGGTGAAGGGATCTTTTCTTCCCTGCATGGACGGACTCAGCTCAAATGAAATTGATTTTGATTCTAAATCTAGGTCTAATGAAAGGTGGAGGAGGTTTCAGTTCCTCCTCACATTAAAAAAAATAGAATCCTGTGTAACATTTTGTCACCTGCTATTTCTACTTATTGTAATGGGACTGTCTTTTTATATCATAAATTTTTACCCAGAATAATAATTTTTAACTACAATACAGTATTTCATCCCGTGAATTTGACATCATATAACTTATCCCAGTACTCAGTTGTTATTGATGAAGGCATGGGAAACACCAAACAGCAAAAAAAAATTGGGAAATTGACTATGTTAAAATCGAGAACTTCTTTTACTCATGAAACCCCGTACTAAGGAAAGTAAAAGAAAAGATAAGCTATACACCGAAAGAAAAATGGCAACACAGGCTCAATATTAAGAATAAAGAAGGAATCCCTATAACTCAGTAAGAAGAAAATACCATAGCAAAATAGTCAAAAGACCAATCAGGCGTTTCAAGAGTTAAAATAAGCTCAATAAACATAAGGGGACATGCCCAACCTCATTAGTAATCAGTTAAACCCGAATCAAGATCCCCCTGGGTGTTAGTTAGATCCCCCTAGGGGCTACTGTAAGGAAGTACTGGCTAGTGGCTTCAACAAGAGGAATTGAGTCCTCATAGTTCTGGAGGCTGAGTCCAAAATCAAGGTGTAGTTTCCTTGCAGGAGCTGCGAAGGAGAATCGCTCCATGCCTCTCCCGCCTTCTCTTTCTGTCTCTCTGTCTCTCAGCTTCTGTTGGCTTGTAGGTGGTTTCTCTCTGAATCTTCACACCATCTGTCCTCTGTGTGTATGTCTGGGCCCCAATTCCTCTTTTATATAAGGACTTCAGTTGTTTTGGATCAGGGTTGTCTCTCCCTATGGACCTCATCTTAACTTGATTGATTCTGTAATGACCCTACCCCCAAATAAGGTCACCTTCTAAGGTGGGGAGCGATAGTTAGGACTCCGACATATCCTTTTTGAGGGAAGACACAATTCTACCCATTATATCATGAGATATGAATTAAATTCCTTGAATTGGTAAGAATTACAAGTCTGACAGCAGGTGTTGGAAAGGGTAAGACCAGCAGGGTCTCTCTGTCTAGGAGCACCAGCCAGGCGGGGAGGCTTTCCCACCAGGTGGGGACATATCTGGCCACAGCAAGGTTAAGCCTTTGAGGCCTTTTGAGGCTCAAGGATGTCATGGCAGTACTTGGAGTTTTAGACCTTATAATACAACAAAGCCAAGCTCAAAGCTTGGAACAGGGATGGCAAAAGTGTTGATCTGGTAGGCTTGAAAAGTTCCATACTTCAGTTTTCCTTGTTTACTAAAACAGTCATGCACCTTATAAGGAACATTGGTGGATGACAGACTGAATCTATGATGGCGGTCCCATAAGATTATAATGGCGCTGAAAAATCCCTAACCCCCAGGGTCATAACATTACCACATAATGCATTACTCATGCTTGCAGTGACGCTGCTGTAAACAATCCTACTGTGTTTCCAGGCATATAAAAGTCTAGCACATACAATTATCTGTAGTGTGAAATATTCGATAATGACAATAAATGACTATGTTACTGGTTTACATATTTACTGTACTTTTTATTGTGATTTTAGAGTGCATTCCTTCTACTCACGTGTAAAAAAAAGTTAACTATATAACAGTCTCAGACAGGTCCTTCTGAAGTTATCCAGAAGGCACTGTTATCACAGGAGATGACAGCTCCATGTGGGTTATTATCCCTGAAGACCTTCCAGTGGGACAAGATGTGAAGTGAAAGACAGTAATAGTGATGATCCTGACCCTGGGTAGGCCTAGGCTAATGTGTTTGTTTATGTCTTATTTTTTAATAAAAAAAATTTAAAAAGAAAAAAATTAAAAACAGAAAAAAGCTGAGAAAATAAGGATATATAGAAAGAAAATATTTTTATCCAGCTATACGATGTGTTTGTGTTTTTAATTAAATGTTATTACAAAAGAGTCAAAAAGTTAAAAGTAATCGAAGGGTTTATAAAGCAGAAAAGTTTCAATAAGCTAAGGGTAATTTATTCTTGAAGAAAGAAACATATTTTTGTGAATTTAGTGTCATTTAAGTGTACAGCGTTTATGAAGTCTATAGCAGAGTACAGTAATGCCCTAGGCCTTCACATTCACTCAGCACTCACTCCCTGACTCATCTGGGGCACCTCGCAGTCCTGCAAGGTCCTTTCATGGTAAGTTCGCTACATAAGTATGTCATTTTTTTATCTTTTGTATTATATTTTTACCGTATTTTTTCTATGTTTAGATATGTTCAGATTCAAGAATACCATTGTGTTAGAGTTGCCTCAACTATTCATGATGGTTTGTAGCCTTGGGAAAAACAGGCTGTATCATTATAGTCTGTGTAAAGTGGGTTATACCACCTAGGTTTGTGCCAATACACTCTGTAAAGTTCATACAACAATTGAAATCACCCAATGGAATCACCCATTATGCACTTCTCAGAATGTGTCCTAATCATTAAGTGACATATGACTGTATAATGCTATAGACAAATCAGGAAAATTTAGCTACCCCCTTATGTTAAGTTTAAAAATAAGCAAAACTCAACTATATATTATTTAGGTGTCCACACATATGTCATAAAATAAGCGAGAAAATAATCAATACAAATTCAAGATAGCTGTTACTTGGTTTTTGGAGGGCAAGTAGATAATAGGAAAGTATAAGTGATGTGAGTTTATTGGTGATGTTCTAGTCCTTGGGTTGGATGGTGGGTTTATAGACCTTCATTATATCTATCAATCAAATAAATAGAGGGGGGAAAAGGCCAACCATGGGTGAATGACAGGGTATCCCGTGAACCAAAATTCACAAGTATTCTAATTTTCTAAATATGAGGTCCCAGAAATTCTGCTAGGTCATCTGCTGACTAAAGGCACCAACACAACTCAGATATGTGAGGGTGGGTCTGTGCTGTCTCCCAAGCTCCTAGAATCTCTCCTTCTGTATATCTGCTCTCTCCCAAGGCAGGCCCAGACTGTACTAAGAACTCCACGATGGGACCCACCCAGAAGAGAGGGAATCCTTATCACACTTCACACAGAACACCATCTTTCTGGGAATGCAGACCAAGACGGTTCAGCTGGGTTGATGGTCCTGTGCTTCCAGGACACCTATCTTTTTGATCGAGGCAAGGAACTGAGAAACTGTGCCTTGAAGAAGGTTTACCATGTACAGCCATCCAGGTTGTGCACTGCTCAACTTCAGAGGCCATCCTTTCCATTACAGTTTAAGTTCTAAGTTGTCGCAGAGTCTGTGTGAGAGACCCCCCTGGAGCTATGTAAAGCATATCTTGTACAAACACCCATGGAGGCCTAGCTTCAGAAGATGACTCCAAAGTTGAAGGATTAAAGACTGAAACATGAAGGTTACTGAAACATGAGGGTTACTATGGGCCACGTCCAAGGAACCTTGGTCTTCTGCAGCAGCACCATTTAGAATCACTGGACACCTGTGACTCTAGAGCAAGAGGGACTGGCCAGATTGAGGTGTAGAGCAAGACAGAGGCCAAGAGAGGAACCCAGGAGCTCAAGCAAGGACGGGGCAGATAAATCCTTAGCCCGGCCGAAAAGGAGGCTTTTACAGACCCCTTAGCCTCCTCTCCTGCCGTTCCTTCTGTCAGCAGCTAGGGCTCTGCACAAATATTCCTTGAAAGTGACAGGTTGTGACCACTCCTGTGCCTTCATGGTTAGGTAGCCTTAGCCTGTAACATCCTCTTTCTACCCTTCTGACTTGGCCAACTGCTACACTGATGTCACCTCCCCTTGGAAGTTTCACCTCCTCTAAGGGGACAGAGGGAGAGAATGAGGAAGAGAGAGAGGAGGAGGAAAGAGAGAGGAAGAGAACTCATCTTCTAGTAGCTTTTTAAGGGAGGATCTATGGGAGTTAAGTATTTTAGAACTTTCACAGCTGAAATGTCCTTCATTCTCCCCTCACACTTTAGTGATTGGCTGGGGTATAGAATTCTGGCTTGGAAATCATTCTTCCTCTGATTTTAGAAGGCATCATTCCATTGTCTTCCTGCCTTGTGTTGCTGAGACAAGTCCGAAGCTGCTCTAATTTTTGAACAGAGACTTCCTTTTACTCTCCTCAGCGTGCCCAGTGTGGGACCTGGCCAAGTGAACAAAACCAGCTCAGAGACCTAGGCCACAAATGCTGTTGCCACAGCAGCACCACTGCATGCTGGGCCTGTGCTGGGGCTGGGGTGTGAGAAGGAAGCAAATGTGGTTAGTGTTCCTTAGGAGTTCCACCCACGTGTGTGCTGGGACCATGTGGCCTTGACCTTGGGGTGGAGGGGACCTTATCAGGGACAGCCATGTCCTCTGCCATGGTTGGTCGCCCCTGTTTCTGAGCACCAGTGTGTTCCAGACACGGTGTGCTAATACCCACGACAAATGTGCACAGGGGACAGAGAAGAGACTGAGCCTTTGGGGAAATGATGCAGGTGAGAGCACACAGCCAAGAGGCCCAGCAGAACTTGAACCTGGAGCCATCAGATTGCAAATCCAGGCTCTCATATTCCCATAGCCCCAGCGACTGGAGAGTGGCCTGTGGCTGTGCAGCTGTTCCTCTGCAGATCCGCCCTCCAGGCTGGGTGCTGGGGAGGGATGTGCTCAGCAGGGCACCTAGTCTCCACCATCCCCCACTCTGGGTCCCCCCTCTTGTGGGTGTGGGTGGGGGGACTGGCTCAGAGATCACCCTGGAGGGGTGTTGGGGTCAGACTGAGGTGATAGCCGGGGAAGGCAGGCTCACATCTGGGGTGTGGTGGGTAGGGGGTTAACAGATGGCTCACCTCTCCATCTCCTCTTCTGACTGACCCCACCCAGAGCCTGTCCAGGCTATAACTGCTGGGATGCAGCATGACATAATTATAGTTTATCCTGATGCTGCTGGCCCAGCTCACAGGGGAGGGGGTGAGGCATTTCCAAGCAGCACAAAGCCCCCATTAACATAGCAAATTGGGCCTGTTTGGCAGCCTCCAGGCTGCTCTGAGGGCCTGAGTCCAGGCACCACGTGAGACCCTGCTTGTTTCAGGGATGCCCTGAGCCTGGAGGGCCCATCCTGATGGATCTCCAGGCTGTCTAGCTCCCAAGTGTACTTTTGGGGGTGGGGTGGTTGGGGTCCTGGCTGGAAACTTGTGGGTGGCACCTTGAATAAGCAGTTCACTACTCCAGGCCTTGTTCCCTCAGCTATCCAGTGGATGAGGTCTGCCTGGCTCTAGGAGAAAGAAAAGGAAGCAAAGGGCTGGGGCCCCAGTCAGTCCCTCTCCTCCTCCTCCATGAGAGCCCTGGGAGCTCCTCTGTCCCCAGCACTTTCTTCTTCTTTGAGCCCCACAGAAATGCCCCAGAGGTCTGGGGAATGCAGGGCCTTGACCCCCCACACCTCCTCCCCACACCTCCTCCCTTGGCTCTGCTTGCAGCAGGCAGGGAGCTGACACAGCAGAAGGAGCAAGGGGCTGGGCTGCTGGGGTTTGGGTGAAGCTGCCAGGAGGTCCTTCACTCTGTAGCTGAGAACACAGAGAGAAAGTTCCTCTTGCTGGGGGCTTGTTTCCAGGGGTCAAGGAAAGGTATAGGCAATGCAGTGGTGGAGACAGGAGATGTCCCTGGTCTGGGCTGAGCGAGAAGGGGTTGGCATAGAAGGAAGGTGGCTCTCCACAGAAGGATCTGACCTCTCTTCCCTCCTCAGGCCCCTTTGCAAACTCAGGTCTTCCCTGGCTATGGACAGGGATCCACCAGCTGCCATGAAGGCCCCCTACCCCCACCTGGCCTCCCTGGGCCTACATGCTTGGCTGTGGGATAGAATCCCTCAGGACTGGATCTGAATTCTGGCTCTTCTGCCTACCAGGTCTGTGACCATAGGCCATTTCCTGACCCTCCCTTGAGCCCAGGCAGGGTGGGAGCAGTGGCTGTAAAACATTGCAGATTCTTGGACACTCTTCCTATGGAGGGAGTTGAGGGGGTGGGGTGGGGTCTATATCATCTTTCTTTGCCATGGGGCAGGCTTTTGTGACTGCTTCAGTAGAAGTGTTACTATGGGACTTTTGAGGTTAGATCACCAAAAGCCATGGAGCTTGCACCTTATTTGGGGGGACATTTGTCCTAGAAGCCTGGGCCACAACACGAGGAGTCTGACAACATAAGGCTGCCATGCTGTAAGAAGCCTACGTCACACAGAGTCTCCATGTCCGTGCTCCCATCAGCAGTCCTTGCCTTTGAGTCTTCCTGGCCTTCAGGTGGTTCCAGCTCTGGTCATCAAGTCACCCCTAGCCTTAGTGTCCTCCAAGCTGAGGCCCCAGATGTCAGGACATCCTCACCGTGCCTTTTCTGAATTTCTGACTCATAGAACCTGTAGCATACCATTATGATTTTACAAAACAGCAAATAATAACCGAAGCAGTGAGATGTAAGTGAGATCTGCAGGGGAGGGCAGCACAGGCTCAGGCTCCCCCTGGGGCTCTGGGTGCCGTGGGAAGACTAAGAGAACATGAATTTGGAATCCTGTGGCCCTGGGTTTGAGTGCTGTGACCTCACACACTTCACTGAATTTTTCCGAGGTCTCAGCTTCTTCACCTGTCCCATGGCGTCAGTTGTTTTCACTTCCCAAGTTTGTTATGAGGATTTTGAGTATTGCGCCGGGAATGCAGTGGGTGCTTATAAACTGTGGCTACCAATCCTGTTTGGTCATTTGGCAGAGGACGGCTACCCGTGACAAAATGCTCTGCCAAGAGACATGTCTCTCAGGCTTCTAGAATGTTCTGCTGGCCCCGTGGCTCCCATGCTTGTGGGGGGAATGGGGCACACCTGTAGTCTGTCCTTTCTGGACTGTCTGGGAAGCAGGACTGGCATGGATAGGCTCCTGTACTCCTCCTCACCTGTTCCCAAAGGTCATGGCCCCACACCATGGTTCTCCTCAGACCCTGTGGCCCAAGAACAGACAGTGGCTGAATCCATAGAAATACCCCAAGCCATGGGACATCATTTGCCCCCTCCCCTGCCTACCGTCCACATCTCTTTTCCCATCTCTGTCACATACTCAGAAAAAGGCTCCAGATTGGGGTGGGTATAGCCCCTGTGATCCTGTGGCCACACCAAGGAGGCTCCTGAGAGGCTGAAGCTGACCAGGGCCCTCAGCAGCCCACACTGAGCTTTCCAGGCAGAAAGTTTCCTAGTCTCTTTCTCCCTCTTACCGCACAGGAAATTGCCTCTTGCATCTGCATCCATCAGCTCTCTAATTACCAGGTGGGATGGCTGAGATTTTAGGACAATTAGGGGTGGTCTGTCTTTTCCCAAAGCCCTCCCACCCCACTTGTCCTATCCTCCCAGGTCCCACCCTGTCTGGAAACTTCTTCTAATTTGGAGCCGTTTAGAAAAGACAAGGAAATCTTTAAAGTGAAGAATATCCCAGAATCCCTCCTGTCTTATAGTTGTGGCCCAGTGGGCTGGGGAATGTGCTCACTCACTGGCAGAAATACCAGAGAGGCATCCTGCTCAAGGGGCCTGTGGTCACAGTGTCCTGCCTGTCAAAATAGCTGCAGGTTGATAGCTGAGAGGAAGAGAAAGGGGTAGGGTTTGTCTGCACCATGGGCTCAAAGTCACTCTAAGCCAGAACGGAGGGGTCTCTGAGCTGGGTTTGGGAGCTCTTGACTGGGTCCTGCTTAGGCTCTTGAATTTACCTCCCGATGAGCTGGTCTGACTCTCTGAGAAGCCCCAACCCCTCTGGTCCCCTCTCTACCTGCCCTGGTCCTTATGCTGATCAGCGTGCTGGGACGGTTCTTGCCTTTACCTGCTCTTCTCCTGGGACAGACAACTCTCTCTGCATTCCTCAAGGCCCAGGATGTTGGCCCAGTGCCCCTCTGAATGGGCAGTGGCACTCTGTCTGCGTCCTTTCACTCCTAGAGCCACACCTGTCTCCTGCACCACTCCCTGCAGGGCCTGGCACTCAACCCAGGCAGACCTGGAATTCCAGCTCCGGAGGCTATTTGCTCCCAGGAGTCCCCAGTCGGGAACAAGACCTCTCAGGAGTATGTCTGACCCCAAGAACTAGCTGTGGGCCTGTGGTCAGATGAATCAAACAATGTGACCCTGCCCTGGCACTGACTTGCTACAGCCCCATCCTGCTGACAGGGAGCTGTGGCTGGGAGAGGATGTGAGTTTTGCTGAGGACTCCAGCGAGGTGGGGGACTCTGCCCTCCAAAACCTGGACTAGTGGCTCCAAAGCCCACTTGTTTCCCAGGATACCAGCTGGCCCAATGGCAGTTTCAAGGGGTCTCAGTTTCTGGCCTAATTTCTTAGATGGGGAAAACTGAGGTTCCATGTTTCTCTGAACCAGGGCTCCCACAGTGAGGACAGAACTCCCAGCTCCCCCTTTTAAGGGCTGCTGCACCCTCACAGTCACTGCCCCAGGATTTCATTCTCCACCAGATCTCTAACGAACCCTGTGCTAGGAAGGAGGAGGCCAAGGTAGGAAAACTGTGTGTGGACTAATTTGTAATCCTGGTGTGATTCACCTGCGTCTCACTGTGACTCTCTCAGGCTAGGTAGCTCCCCACTTGTTCAGGCCTGTCCTGGGCCTTGGCAGCCCCTCCACGGTCCTGGGTGTGCTCTCCAGAAGCAGATCAGGGTTATCACTCCAGATGACGTCATGTCTCCCCCCTCTGTAAGCTTAGAGCCAGGATCACAGACCAGGCAGGATAGGCTACACCCTGGCTACTGTCCTGCAGCCAGGCCCAGAAGGAGGCAGGCACCTGTCATGCTCACACAGCCTACCTCCCATAATAGGGCGAGGCACAGCCTGGACTGGAACCCAGGCTTCTGCCCCAGAGCTGAGTCCTCTTCCACCCTGGCCTGCTGAGCACCTATGGTGGCACGTGTGGTCAGCTCTCCTGTCAGGGGACAATATGGCAGGGCTTGGCCCCAGCTCTGGGTGGAGGGGACATCACAGGTGCTCAAGATGGTCAGAGGGGCTGGGCTGGTCAGAGTCAGCTATAGCCAGGGACAGTGGGGAGAGGGCAGCAGGAGAGGAGAATCTGATTGCGCAGAACCATCTGGAAGCTTCCTTCTAGAGCCACTAACAAGAGGGGCTAGAATGAAAGCCAGTTCTCTTACCAGTTTTGGGTGAGTCACTTAACCTATGTGCCTCACTTTCCTAATCTGGGACATGGGGTAAGGATTGAATGTGTTTTAGCACATGACCTGAACTTCTGTCTTAGAAATGTTATCTATTATTATTATTATTATTAAATTCCCTTCCCACATGACAAAGGATCAGCTGTGCCAGGGCCTAGAGGCCTAAGGCCAGCTCTGGGGGACAGTTAAGCTCTCCAGCTCCTGGGGGCCAGTGGGCTTACCACCTGACCCCAGTATTGCCGGCCCTGGCGGCCAGTCAGATGTGGCGGCCCCAGATGGACTGGGGCTGCCTGGTACATGTGGGCCTGCCAAAGCCAGGTGTGGGCTCTGTCTGTCACATCTACTGGGGAGTCCTGGGGCTGGGCCAGGCCTGGCAAGGCTGTGTGTGAGGCCAGAGTGGGCTACAGGTCTGGTGTTTCAGTTCTCTTTCTTCTAAGTTGCCTCCATTTTTCTTTCCTTTGCCTCTTTCCTTTCTCAACACTTTGGGCATGTTCAAATGTCCTGAGGGAGCCCCAACTGGGGTGGGTAATGGTGGTCCTGATGACTACAGAGCAGTAGGCACCCTGGCCAGACTGATGCAGACGTCCTCTCCACAAGTAGACCGAGGGTGTCTCGTCCTCCCCATTGTTGATGTGGGAGGACTGAGCCTCCTAGAGGTGGGTGTCCCTCCCATAAGAATCATATAGCTCTTGAGATCTGGCCTCATTGCAGCCTGAGTGTCCCCAGCTGGTGTGGGTGGCCCTGCCTCTGGGTGGTCTCCCAGACCCTCCGTGGCCCAAGGCCAAGTCTTCCCAGCTGGCCTGGCTTCAGACCTTGACTTACTGCATGTCCTTGGCCAGGTGCCCCTTCCTGGTCCCTTGGCTCTAGAGAAAACAGTTGACTCAGGGCTCACGGAGATCCTCCAGGCTTAGATAGTCTCTGGATCTGGGGTTTTGGCCCACCCACTCCCAGTGGCCCAAGGCAGGTGCCTGGCAGGGAGGTCCCCAGCCTGTCATTTGTCACCTTCCACACTGTTGCCTATGCTTGACATGTGGCCTGGGATGAGCATATTTAAAGGCCAGCCCTGAGCTGCCCCCAGCCCTGCTGCAGCACAAGGGAGCTCTCCAGACCATGGTAGGCTGGGGCTGCCCTGTTGCCCACTGCTGCCACCTCCCCTGCACCTGCACGTCCTCCTGGGGAGCACAGACCTGCAGTGCTACCATCCCCTCCTGCTCTGCCCTGGGGATTGCCCTCCTGACCTCATCCCTCAACTCTGACTTCATCCCCTGACCTTGACTTAGTTTGTAATCCTGACCTTCACCTCAGGCCTCAGCTCACCCTGATCTTAACTTGCTCTCATGTTGTCCCTGGTCTGACCCACTCTTCACCCTAGGTGCCATGCCTGGCCCCACCTGCCCTGAGCTGTCCTGGATGGGTGGCTGGTCCACCCATGGGGACCCTGACTTAAGTCTCTGCTTTTCTGACTTAGTAGGGGCTGCTGAGGTGAAGAGGGGGGATGAGAAAGAGGAGAGTGAAGGGACAGGTGTTGGGCCAGACTGGAGGGCTCTGCTCCTGGTCAGAGGACCTGGTGCCAGGGGACAGTGCAGTTCTGGTGGAGCCAGGAGTGCTCTGCCCTGCTGGCTTCTCAGTTTTGCAGTTCCTCCATGCCATGTCTCCCCAGCTGGCCTGGGAACTCTGACCCACTGTCACAGCTCAGCTTGCCACCTCTGGGCTGCCTGAGGGCCTAGGGGCTTCTCATATTCTCAGGGGCTGCCCCACCCTGTCACCCTCATGAATGCCTGTGTCCAGTGGGACTGTGAACTCTTGGGGGACAGGATGGGGCCCGATTCAGCCCTGAGCTCCAGGACTAGGCACAGGGCCTGGCTGGCAGGGGGAAGTAGGCATTCTGTTGGTTTGATAAATGAGGACACCGAGGCTCAGAGAAGACGAGTGAAGATTTTAACATCACAGGGCCTGTGAGCAGCCAAGCCAGGTCCACCTGACCCTCTTCTTCCCTGAGACATTTTTTTCAAGGAAATTTTAGGGCCTTTTCTCAAGGGAATTTCTAAGATAGCTGGGCTACAAAGGCCCCTTCCACACTGGTCCTCAGAACCCGCTGTGTAGTCAAAGAAATCATCCCTTTCTCCCCAGCAAAGCACTGGAGCACAGTAGGGCCACATGGAATCAGGTGGTCATGAACGTCTTGGGGAACAGGGATAGGGAAACAGGTCTGAGAGAGAAAGGGCAGTCTCCCACAGACGGAAGTGATCATTTTTTATTAATCAGAGGGAAATGTATATGTAATTATGTGAGATGAACTCTGCAGGGAAGTTCTTTTCTTTATGATGTCTGAAGGGATTTATAAATATTACAGAGGTTTTACAGCATCATAACATCCCAGCCGCCCTGCCAGCCCCCTTTCAAAGGATTAGTGGAGACAAAGCACCCAGTAAAAGCTAATTATAAGTCAGCCGGGCGCTGCCGCTCCTGATGTGGGTCCAGGAGCTGAGGGAGTGGGGCCAAATGTGGGGTGGGGCTGAGAGTGCGCTGTGGGCAGGGGGACCACACAGGCTCTGAGGTCGAGTGGGGGCCAGGGTAGTCAGGGAGCCTGTGCTCTGGGGGTGAGTAGACAAGGGCTGGGTGGAGGGTGGCGCAGGTGGCGGTGCAGACAGGAGCTGGGGTGGCTCCCTCCACTTCCTTTGTGAAGTCCAGCAGGTTCTTCTCCCCCATCAAGAGCCAATTCTGGGGCTCACCCCACTTGGGGGCCCTAAAGGTGGCTGTAGAGGGCGAAGTACCTTGTGGAGTCTTAGGGACCCCTGAGCTTTTAGCTAATGCCTTCTGGGGGACTCTCTCAGACACCATTACATCCCAGAGTCATGAAGGTCAACCAGGAACCCTCGGTCTCCTCCACATGGGTGGTCCCCTGCTTTGCCTGCTGCTGTTTGCCTGGGCTCTGGGCAGCTATTTCCAAACACCAACTGATGCCTGCTCTGAGCCAGGCCCAGGGTGGGGACAAGAGAAGCTAGACATGGGACAGATGGGGCCTCGCCCTTGAGGGGTCCACTTATATGGAAAGACAGATACAGAGGTTGGCAGGACAGTGTGGTATGTACTGCAGGGGTAACAGTCTGAGGAGGAGACCTGTGGGGAGAGGAGAATGGCCTGGGATCAGGGAAGGCATCTTAGAGGAGGTGACAAGGAACTCTGGGTAGGATTCTTCCAGATGGAAAGCAGGGAGGCCTTCTGGATAGTGGGAATGGCAGGGCAAAGTCAGTGGAGAAGGCAGGGGAGGGTGAGGCCTTAGTGGGAGGGAGGAGAAGCTCTGGGAGGGGGCTAGGGCCAGACCTTCTCTCGAGAACATGAAACAAGGTCAGATTCCAGCTGCAGTGAGGCTGGCAGAGGCCGAAGATAGAAAAGGTGTCCCTTCTGCTCACAGAGCAGGCACCGACCACCTTCCGGAGCCCGGGGGCAGGGCCAGGAAGCAGCTGTCCGCCCTGTGGGGTGTCCACTCCACAGGCTTCTTGCTGTGGGCTGGGAAGGTGCCCTGATCATCTGCCAGGCGCCATTGCGGGCCTGGTCTGTCTGCTGTGGGCTCCGGGAGGGCCAGTTGGTTTCATCATTCAGGACTGCGACACTGTGGGAGATGTGGGGGGCTGGCCCTCGAGGAAGAGGCTGGTGCAAAACCTCACCTGGTACCTTGCAGGCACCGAGAAGAGCCCGGAAAAGAGTGGAAGGGGGAGCCAGCTCCAACGTCTTCTCCATGTTTGATCAGTCCCAGATCCAGGAGTTTAAAGAGGTTGGTCAGCTGCCCCATGTCAGTCACTTAGGGAGCTGGGTACAGGGTCAGCCCTCATTCCCTGGGGCCGAAGATGTTGCCATTACTTCTTGAGGCCACCCTGGCATGCCTCAGAGCCTGGATGTGTGGCCTCTCTCTCTTTCTGAGCTTTGCTTACTGTATGATGCTGGGCAAGGCCTTTCTCTCTCAGAGCCTCAGTTTCCATCTCTCTCCGGGAAGCAGTTGGCAGGAGGACAGGCTTTGAGGGAGGGCATGGGAGCAGGGGGATGTGGTGGGGCTTGGGTGGGCGGCTGCTCAGTGACCGTGTCTCTGCCAGGCCTTCACCATCATGGACCAGAACCGAGATGGCTTCATTGACAAGGAGGACCTGAGGGACACCTTTGCTGCACTAGGTGGGTGACCAACAGCCGGGGAGGTGTGTGGCTTGAGGAGGAGCTGGGCCTAGCCATCAGGAGAGAGTGGGCAGTGGGGCACAGGGCAGAGTGGCTGCTGCTGGGGAAGCCAGGGGCAGTTCCTGGGAGCTAGAGGAGGACGCCAACAGGGAAGGACAGGATGGCTTAGGCACGGGAGGTGGGGGTGGGGCGGGGCTGGGCCAGCAGGGGAAAAGCTGGGGGCAGAGAAGTTCCCACCCCCAGGAAGGCTGTTCTCCTGCTAGGGGCCAGGTGAAAGGCCTGAAGGTGGCCAGGGATGGGGCTATGAGGTAGGAGAATGGATTTAACCAAGTCATCTCTGCAGTGAGTCCAGAGCTCCTGGGAATCTGAGTATCCATTGGAACCATGAGAAATCCCAACATCCCCACCTCCAGGCAGCCCGCTGACTCGCAGCCCCTGTTCTCTTTAGCTTCAGCTTCTTGGAGCTTCTGTTTCCTTCCCTGTAATGTGGGGACATGGACCAACTTGCTCTCTTTTCCAGGGAGGCTGGGGGCAGGAGGATGCTTCTGTAGGCTGGATATCTCCATACAGGGTCTCCGAGGACTTTAGGGCTGAGTGGGTATGGGTGGTCAGTGGAGTAGGGAGACCATAGGACCCTCCATGGTCCTGAGCTCTATTCCCCTGACCACCTGCAGGCAGGGTCTTTCTAGCCCCCATTATGCTCTTGGGCACTCCTCCCTCCCCAGGCCGCATCAATGTCAAGAACGAGGAGCTGGAGGCCATGGTGAAGGAGGCCCCCGGGCCCATCAACTTCACCGTCTTTCTGACCATGTTTGGGGAGAAGCTGAAGGGTGAGCTGGGCAGGGGGCCTGGGGAGGGATGCGGGATGGTGTGGCCAGATGGGGCTCTGGGTGCAGACATCACACACAGCACAGGTGGGAGCATAGTGTGACCTCCAGACATGGCCCCTGAGCAGACACACCTTCTAGGGCCCTGCCTCAGTTTCTATCTCTGCATGACAGAACAGGGTGACCACACAAACTCTGCCTACCATGAGGATGGTGCTCCTACCTCTCCGTTCCTGCCCCCCCCCACCTCCCTGCCAGGAGGCTTATTTTGTCTGCTCTGCTAATAGGGGCACATCCATCGGGGGCGCAGCTGGGAGGGGGGTTCTGAAAGCTTTCATGGCCCATCCTGGTGCAGAGCAGGTTCCTCACCTTGTCTTACTCTGTAGTCACTGCAGCCTTCAGAGGAAGGATCAGGGAACCTCATTCAGAAATGAGGAATCTCAGGCTCAGATAGGTCATGACATCTGCCCTAGGTGCCCCAGCAGAAAGTGGTCAGGGTGAAGTCTCAACCTCAAACCCCAGCTCTAACCACTGCACCTCCTGACATGACATCAGGCCTGGGGCATCTCCCCTATTCCCACTGCCCTGCTGCCCCCTGCTGCCCAATTTCTCTCCTGGCCTGGGGAGCTCCCCCATAGTGATGTCCCTGGATCTTGAGGAGAAGGGGCCAGCCTGAGCAGTGGCCGACCTGGGAGGTGAGTGTTGTGGTCACCCCCATCCCAGGTTACCCTGCCCAATGTCCTCCCTCTGTCTCCCTGCCTTGGCCAGGTATAGGGTCAAGACCCTCCCCGCAGACCCCCAGGGTGACCTGGGAAAGGTTTGTCTGCTTTCTGGCCTCAGAGTTTTGATCTGTAAAATGGGGGTTGTATTGCTTTCTTGAGGTTGCTATAACAAATAACCACAAAGTTGGAGGCTGAAAACTACAGAAATACATTCTCTTGTAATTCTGGAGTCTGGAAGTCTGAAATCTGGTAGAGGCTCAGGCCAGGGGTTGGGGATGGGACAGAACCAGTTCTTTGCCTCTTCCAGCTTCGAGGTAGGCGGCATGCCTCCCATCCTTCCTCATGGTCACTGGGCCCCTTCCTCTTCTGTCTCATCTCCCTCTGCCTCCATCTTGTAAGGGCACTTGCCATTGGTTTTAGGGACCCTGGATAATCCAGAAGGATCTCATCATCTCATGTTCCTTAACTTGTACCTGGGAAAGATCCCTTTTTCCAAATAAGGTGATATTCACAGGTTCTGGTGGACAAATGGTTTGGGGCCACCATTCAACCCACTTTAGGGGTGATCTTACCTAACTCCACAGATTTTATAGGGTGAAAAATCAATGCTCTCATGGGTCAGAGTACTCATACTAGAGTGAGTAGGAAGCTGATCATTGACCTGGGGGGTTAGAGATGAAAAAAACTGAAGGTGGGGAGGGCAGGCACTCTCTGGGGTAGGCTGTGAACTTGAGGCTGTCCAGCTGAGTCAGGAGTACCCTTGGGCCCAACTCTGGGCAGCTGGTAGGGGTGATTTCCAGGACTGTGGCTGTCTCCTGGGGAAGTCTAAAAGCTCAGATGCTGGTGCAAAGTGTGCACTGTGAGAAAGACATGTGTGACGTCAGCCAACCACTTCAAAGGAAGCCGACAAACAGGCCTGAGCTTTTACCCAGAGGAACATAACTAAGGAAAACTTGTTGAAGGCCAGCAGGAGGCCTGTGGAAATGGCCTTTGTGTCTGTAGGGGTGGAGCCAGAGGCCCAGCCCAGGAGGTGAGGCAGTGGGCACCTCCTGCCCCTAGCATGGTGTGTATGTTGGATGTGGGCAAGGGGCCTGCAGTATGAGCAGAAGTTTAGTGAGACCCTTTAGGAGTGCTCTGGAGAAGAGGACAGAGCTCTTTTTTTTTTTTATTGTTGGGGATTCATTGAGGGTACAATAAGCCAGGTTACATTGATTGCAATTGTTAGGCAAAGTCCCTCTTGCGAGGACGGGGCTCTTTAGCTCATGATGGGCCTTCAATCTGTTTTACAAATGGAGACATTGAGGCCTAAAGCTGGTGTGAGTCCAAGGCTGGGCTGGAGCTATGACCTAGGTCTGGTGGGGGCTGCAGAGCTGCAGCTTTTTCTCATTTTTGCAGGGGCACCAGGGCTGGGGTTCCAGCTGAGCCTGTCATGTGAATGTGGCCAGCCTGCGTGAGAGGCCAGTGGAAGGGGATGGGAGCCAGGAGAAGGCAGGGGGCTAGGGCAGGCACCGCCTTATCCTTCTAATTAAGAAGAGGAGATTTTTGTCATGAGAGGCCCAACAGTGATGGGAAGAAGCTACCACTCTGCAGCCCATTTTATGAGGCTCATAGTCCTGAGAGCATAGGCCATTTCTGGGGAGGAGGGAGGGAGGACTGCTGGCCCAGCCTCCCAGCCACCATGACAAGGCGTGGCAGGACTGAGACCGGAGTCCAGCAACTGGCCTTGAGGTCAGTCTTTGTGCCTGGTCCTCAGGAGGATGGGCTGGAGCCAGCCACAAGCCTGCCCAGCAGCAAGTCTCTTCAAAGATGCAGGAAATTCTCAACTAATTCACAAAAGCTGGGGGTCTGTGGCCTTGGAGGCAGAGACCCCACAGCAGCCTCCATCGTGATCCTTTGGCCATTTAACCCTCCTTGGCCTGGAGCCAACTCCCAGCCCTGCCCCAGCTGGGCCCTAGGCCTGCCCCCTGGGTTAGACACACATCCCCTTCCAGGAACTCCCAGACCAGGCCAGTGGGGCTAGCTTATACCAGACTTCATCACTCTGGGCCAGTCTCAGAGATGCTGAGTGACTCAGACATGGTCCCGTCCTGGGTGAGTTCCCAGTCATGTACGGGAGACAAAGATGGCGGTGACCAAGTGTAATGAAGGAGGCAGAGATAGTCTGATAGGGGAGACACAGATGGCCCTGACCCAGTCTGACCTTGGAGTGACATGGCCCCACCCCAACATGATTGGCAGGAAGACAAGGAGGGAGAAAAAGCAGGGGACTTGGCACAGAGGTGGGTTTAAATCTTCCCTTCTCTTATTAGTGGGGCTGTGGGCAAGTACTGGAATATGTGCAAGTTCAGTTCCCTCTGTGACAGACGCTGGGACAGCAATACCTCCTGCATGGGTATTCTGGGGCCTCCATGGGATGAAATGGTAAAGCTTGGCACAGAGTAGATATGTTTATGGCCCTGATCCATCATTTGTCAAAATCTTCCCATTAGTGGTAAGTTATCTTAGCTGATCATGTTATCAGCAACCACCACCTACCCCCATTTCAACAATGACATAGTTGGGCCTTAAAGAAAGGAAGGAGGCATTCCCCCATCCACAGTGTGCCAGAGAGGCAGGGTGACAGAGAAAGAGGGTCTCCAGGTCATCTGCTGTCATTTACACTGCCTTGATGCCTTGGGGAAGACCCTTCCTCTGTCTGGGTCTCAGGTTCAATGAGGGGGTGTGTACTCAGTGAACTGTGGGTGTCAGAATTATTTCTTCTAATGACATCTTTCCCCAAAGCAATGTAAGTGATAAAAGCAGAAGGGCTGTGGCTACCCTGCAAACCCCGACCCCCAGCCTATTGGCCCACCTTCCCTGCTTCTGGGCAGGACAATCTTACAGGCACATCCAATGCCACTACCCGAGTCCCAGTCCTTGCCCCCAAGTGCAGAGCTCTTTTCCTCCCACCCACAGTCTCTTGTGCACAGCTTGGGTAATGAGGACACCCCAGAGTTGCCATCCCCCAGATCTCACTGTTCATGTGACAACGTCAGCTGTGAGGCACTGGAAAACTCATTTAACCTCTCTGAATCTCAGTTTCTTCGTCTGTAAAATAGGGACAGTTTTCAGGAGGGCTAAGCACAGAGTAAATGCTCCGAGTTCCCACGTACAGTTGCGCAGATTGTTCCCTGTGTTACGTATGCAGCACCCTCATTTTGTTGAAAGCCCCTTGCTCTTCCTTCAGATGGGCTCTGCCTTTACTGTTGAATAGAAGTTGGGGAGGAAGTCCTACATTGCTGTCCCCCTCTATGGGGGATGGGACCTGCCCCCAGCTCCTGTCCAGCCCAGTGCCTGTCTCTGTGGGGCCTCTGTACCCATCCCTTTCCCTGTCTTGTGTGTGCTGCTTCCAGGCACAGACCCAGAGGAGACCATTCTCCATGCCTTCAAGGTGTTTGACACCGAAGGGAAGGGCTTCATCAAGGCTGACTTGTAAGTACTCCCTGCCCTCCTTGGGTTCTCTCTGCCCAAAGGCTCAAGCAATGAGCCAACTGGGCTGAGGTCAGGGTGGGTGGCCACCGAGGATCCTCCTCCAGCCTAGAACTCAGCTAAACTTGGGCAGCATCTGGCCAGGACCTAGGAGGCCACCTTCCAGCCCATGGCTTGACATCCTTTCCCCTCTCCAGCCTAAGTGTCTCCAGCTCTGTGTATGCGGAAGTGGATGGGGGCGTGTGTCGCTCAGGGAGAGCCCGCCCAGGAGTACAAGGGTGGGGAGGAAGGCGGGCCTTGAAGGATGGCTGCAGGTTGCTTAGGTGGAGACGGGAACAACATTGTAGAGGACAGAACAGAGTGAGTGGAGGGTCAGGGCTTGATGAGGAGTTAGCAGTAGCTGGAGGGTAAGTTGGGGATGTAAGGGGGCTGAGCATAGAGAAGCAAGCAGGGCCTGAGTGGGATGGCTCACACTAGTTACTGAACCCCAGGTCTTCCCTGGGTGTGTGGGAGAGCCCAAGAAAGATATAGCAGGAACAACATAGGGGCCAGCCTGGAGGAGGAGGGCTGTGGCTCCCAGGAGGGCCATGAGTGCACGGAGGGAGAGAGGAAGATAAAGGCCATCGCCAGCAGGATACAGGGTTTGGGGACAGTACGGAGTCAGCTATCAGCCAGAACCCAAGTGGACGCCCAGATGGAGGTGGGACCATCACCATGTACAAGGGGGTGACAAGGGTTGGGAAAGGTGACCAACTTAGCCTGGGATGCATGAGGGGAGATGGCCATGGGCAGCTGTCTGGTGGTGGCGGTGGGGGTGCTGCTGTGGGTGTCCTCCCACCCAGTATAGGCAGAGGGCCCAGGAAAATGGGCAGGGTGGCAGGGTGGGCAGTGGGGTGTCCGTATTCCCTGGGCCCTGCACTCTGCGCTCGCCTCCAAGCTGTGCCCAGCTGGTCCCTTTAGAGTCCAGCAGTTCTCAACCTGTGGGTCGCGACCAATGAAAATACATCCTGCATATCAGATATTTACATTACGATTCATAACAGTAGCAAAATTACAGTTGTGAAGTAGTAACAAAAATAATTTTACAGTTGGGGGTCACCACAACATGAGGAACTGTATTAAAGGGTCACAGCATTAGGAAGGTTGAGAACCACTGCTTTAGACCCTTGCTGCCCCTGTGGGTGGCCTTGAGTGGTGAGATTTCTTTCCCAGGCACAGGCTTCCTGACCAGTTGCTATGATGCTTTGGGCTTCCAGTTTTGGGGATCAGTTGCTGCCTGTTAGAATCCTCACATGTGGAGGTGGGATGAGAGGGGGCCAGCAGGGCAGGGGAGGGGGCGGGACTCCAAGGTTGCAAGTTACACACGTTGCTGGGGTGGGGAGAGGCTGCTGAGTATTTCTTCACACTGCAGCCCTTCCCTTCTCCACCTGTCCCTTGGGGTCTGTGGCTCCCACCTCTATCTTGGGAACCTGGGGAGGCACCTGGGCACTCTTTGGAGCAACCTCAGCCAATTCCTCCACTGTCATCCATTTTCATGCTCGCTGGTGTGAGGACACGGCTGGGAAGAACCTTTGGGGGACTTAATTTGGGAACTGAAGGCATCGCCCCAGGACATGGGACCTAGAAGACGTGGCCACAGGCCAGACAGACCACAGTGGAGGCTCTGGTTGAAACAGAGTCTGTGAAAAGTCCCCAGCTTGGAGACCTGGAAACTGTGACTGTCCTGCGGTAACATAAATAATGGAAAATGCGCGTTGGTCCTTAGTGGGGCCTGCGGCTGCTGGGCCAGACAACACTCTGGGTGCACAGGGCCCAACTCAGCCATGCCCACTGAGCCCTCTGATGTGTTGCAGGGTCCTCTGAGCTTGAGGGAGCATCAGCCAAGGAGACACAGACCTGGGCAGGCCTTTTTGTGCCCTTGGCCAAGCACAAGCATCTTGTAATCTGTAAAACACTTTTCAGATGTCAGCAAAAAACATAAGCTGAAAAAGCCATGTGTCCAGAACAAGACACAGGAGGCCCTCCCAGGGAGGCTGTCTCCCCTCAGTGACCTTGAGGTTGATCAGGGCATGGTGGGAAATCTCACTTGGTCCCCACCCAGGGATGAGAGAAGAGCTGACCTTATAGACTGGCAAGCCACGGCTCAGAGAGCTTCCTGAGACCACGTGGCCATCAGGCTGATAGGGTCAGCCCCAGGTTGGTGTCCTCCCATGCCAGGACGCTCCCCTGCCTCCACAGTGCCCTCATCACCCCTGTGGTCTGCAGGTCCGAGCAGGGAAGCCCTTCCCCTGAACAGTGACTGTTTCTCTCCCTCGAGCAGCATCAAAGAGAAGCTCATGACCCAGGCAGACCGGTTCAGTGAGGAGGAGGTAAATACCAGCTTTTCTTTGCTCTGTTCCCCCATCTCTGCCAGCCAGGCTGACTCTCTGCTCCCTCCCTAGATCAAGCAGATGTTTGCGGCTTTCCCCCCAGATGTGTGTGGCAACCTGGACTACAGGAACCTGTGCTATGTCATCACACATGGCGAAGAGAAGGACTAAGGGACCAGGAGTCTCCCCCACATTTGGAGGCAGCCAATGCTGGTGGGCCAGGGTGGAGGGGAGCTTCTGCAGCCAAAGAGTGCAGAGAAAAGGCCCTCCTTGTCTATGATTGGAGGACGAAGCAAGAATAAATAACACTAACAAGGTCTGAGTTTGTGTGATTAATTCTCCAGTTGGGGAGAAAGCTAAACATTCCTATCCTTTTATTTTTTTCCAAAACTTTTTGCTTCTCTGGCTTTGCTTGAATGTTCATGGTGGTGTTTAGAACTAATTGACAGTTTTAATGCTCCCCAGCTGGGCCACAGTTGCCTTTATTCATGTGGCTTTTGTTGAGCACCTAGTGCGTGCCAGACTCTGTGCCAGTCCCAGGAACTCCAAGAGGAGCCAGACTTGTCCCCTGCAGGACAGTCATGCTGACTACAGTGTGTAAGAGGGTCAAGGAGGGCAAACAGTGGGAAGAGGACATCTGCGGGAGCAGCACAAGGCAGAACCCAAGAAACCTGGCAGTACCAAGCTGGCCAGAGGCAAAGATGCAAAGGATGTTTAAAGGGTAAGCAAAGATTTCTTAAACAGGACGCACGTAGCTCCTACCATCAAATAAAAAGTGGATAAATTGGACTTCATCAAAATGAAAAACTTCTGTTCACCAAAAGATACAGTTAAGAACATGAAAAGACAAGGCACAGGATGAGAGGAGATATAGGCAACACATAGATCATGACAAAGATCATATCCAGAGTCTGTATATTTTAAAAATCCTACCTGTCAATAATAGAAATATAACAACCAAAAAATAAAAAAGGTAGATGACTAAAAATAATATCTAAAGAGCCAATAAAGATCTGAAGAGATGCTCAACCTCATTCCTCTTAAGGAAAATGCAAATGAAGATAACAGTGAGGTTCACACTACCCACTAGAATGGCTAAAATAAAAAAGGCTGCCATTACCAAGTACTGATGAACAATCAGAACTCTTGCACCATAGTGTGAAGTGGGTCAACTCCTTTTGAAAACTGTTTGGGAGCATCTATTAAAGTTAAACACAGTAGAAGCTCTGTAAGGGGACCACCCAAGGGACTGTAACAAATTGGTTCACATATGGAGGTGGTCAACATAAGGAACTAGGTCTACTGTACTGATATGTACATGTGGTGCATGTCTGGTCTATGACAATTAGGTCAACTTAAGGAGGTGGTTAATGTAGGGAGGTGGTCGACTATGGAGGATCTACTGACCCAGCTATTCCACTCCCAGGGATATACCACCAGAAATGTCTACTATATATCCATCAAAAAACATGTTTGAGATAGTTCAAAGCAAGAGTGAGATCTCATCTCTATAGAAAATAGAAAAATTAGCCAGGTGTAGTGGTGCATGCCTATAGTCCCAGTTACTTGGGAGGCTTAGGCAGGAGGATGGCTTAAACTAAGGAGTTGGAGGTAGCAGTGAACTATGATGATGCCACTGTACTCTAGTTTAGGCAGCAGAGTGAGATTTTTGTCTCAAAAAAAAAAAAAAAGACATATGCAAGAATTACAGATTTATATTAATCCCAAATTGGAAACAACACAATTGCCCATCAAGAGCAGAATTGATCACTCAGTCATAGTCCCTTTCATTTATTTTGCTTATGCTTTGGATGTTATATCTAAGAAATTGTTGCCTAATCCAAGGTCATTAAGATTTACACTTATGTTTTCTTCTTTTTTGACTCTTTAACTATCTGAGTTATCTCAAGAGCTTTGTTCTCTATCTCTGAGATTCTTCTGCATGGTCTAATCTGTTGTTGATACTTTCTATTGCATCTCTAAGTTCCCTAATTGCTTCAGTTCCTTCAGCTCTGCTATATCCTTTCTATATTCTTCATGTTGGTCATCTCTTGTTTGATTCTGTTTTTGGATTTCCTTTTGGTTATTTTCCACTTTATCAGAAATTTTCTTCATTGTTTCCACCATTTCCTTCATTGTTTTCATCATCTGTATTCTAAATTTCCTTTCTGTCATTTCTAACATTTCTTTATAAGTGGAATCCTCTGCAGTAGCTACCTCACGATCCCTTGGTGGGGGGGAGAGGGGGTGTTGCTCTGGACTGGTTTTTCATGTTGCCAGGATTTTTCTGCTGATTCTTCCTCATGAGTGATTTCTTTTATCTGTTTCCTTGCCCTAATTTTCCTTTCACTTCTTCTTGCTCTTTAAGTTGCCATGCCTGTGGACTAGGGTTTTGATGAGTCCTTTTGGTACAGGACCAGAAGGATGAGAAGATTAAAGAGCAAGAAGGGAAAAAAGAAAGAAAGGAAAAAAAAAAAGAAAAGAAAAAAGAGAAAGGAGAGGGGGTGGGTAAAAGGGAATATTGACAAAAAGAAGAGAGGCACAGAAAGAGGGAGACAGAGCAATATAGGTGTACAGTAGGGTACTTTGACCCAACCTTAAAAAACCCCAAACTTCTGGGAGTACTGGGTTGGGTGGTTCCCTTGAGGTCAGCAGCTCTTTGCTAGCCTGTTTGGACACAGTACCCCACCTCCACCAAGTAGAGAGGAAAGAAAAAAATGCTATAAATCAAACCAAAACAAGCAAATGGAAAACTTTACAGGATAAAACTGGGAGAAAAACCAAATAATAGGGGTAGAAACACTAACAAAAATGAAGTTCTAATCATTGAAAAAGTCAACAATAGAAAATTATATTTAAACTAGAAAAATGAAGAAATAAAAGAAAGAAAAAAGAAAAGAATAATCTATAGAGAAAATGTTGAAATTAAAAACAAATAAACAACAATAACAACAACAAAAACCCAAAACCAAAAATAAAGCAATATATATATCTTGCAGAATATTGTCTGGGCAACAGGTGATCTTCTGGGATATGAGATGTTAATCACAATGTTGATTGATATGGCTGTATGAGATAGAGACTGGAGGCCTCTGCTGATTTCTCAAACCTCACAGGGTGGAGAGTCTAAATTTCTCCTCAGCCCGCTTAAAAGGCACTTTATACTGCTAACCTTAGCTAAGCAGAAGCTTTCCCAGGAAAGCACTAGTCACTGGGATCACTCCTGAAGTGGCTGTCCACTTAGCCAGTGTGCCAAAACTGGTCTCACTCTATGTCCCTGAAGGCCAAGGCTGTAAGGCGTCTCAGTCCCCACCTTTAGGCTGCTCAGTCACTAGATTACTCACTCCTGCCCATCCTTGCTCTGCAACCCTGAGGGCAGAGCTTGCTGGGTCAGTTCTCTGACAATGGCTCCGCGCAGCCCACAGACAAGCGCTTTAGCTCCATGTGGCTTCGGCTCAGTCTGGGCCCTAGACAATGCTTAAAGTCCTCTGCACTCTTGCCCAGGTTCTCCCAAGGTAGTTCAATTGAGTGCCAAGTCCAAAAAAAAAAAAAAAACCCAAACGGCTCACAGGTAAGGCCTTTCCAGTTTGCAATCTCACTGCTGCTGTACTTAACAGCTGCTGGCGGGATTAGACTGAATGAACACATGCAAACACTTGCCAGTTCTCCACTGCTTTTGTCCTCCTCATGGGGTCCAGATCTCTCTCACTGACTCTCTGTGTCCCCAAAGGGATGTTTCTGGACAGATCTCACCAGCCAGAGATGCCTAGAGTCTTCTCTCCCCAGACTCACCGTGCCCAGTTGCAAGGAAGCTGTTACTGGGCCGCCATCTTGCTCCTCCTACCTATGTTTTCTTCTCAGACTTTTATGAGTTCAGCTTTCAGACTTTGAGTTATTATTATTTTACGTGTTGTTCTAGGTGTGAGGTAGGGGTCCAACATTATTCTTTTACGTATGGATATCCAGCTTCCCCAGCACCATTTGTTGATCAAATTACTTTTTCCCCATTGAATAGTCTTGACATCCTTGTCAAAAATTAATTGATTGTGGATGTGAGAATTTATTTTTGGGCTCTTGTTTCTAATTCATTGATCTCTACATGAAAGAGGGCAAACATTTTAATTCTATTTATGTGGAGTTCAAAACCAGACAAAATTAATTTGGGGAGTTAGAAGGCAGAACAGTATTTACCTTCTCTTGGAAAAAGCCATGGAAGGGCCTTCTGGGGAGTGAGAAATGCCCTATGTCTTGTTTCAGGCAGGGAACACTCAGGGTAAACATGTGAATGATCATCAAGCTATACCACTAAGATTTGTGCACTTTATTCATGTGTTATATCCCAATAGAAAGACAGAAAGGAGAAAAGAAGGACAGAGAGAGAAGAGGGAGAGAAAGAAATGATGACCTCTCTGGGAGTCAGGGTAGACAGCCCTTGGAGACTGAAGGGCATAGGGAAGAAATACAAAGTTTCACTGACTTGGCTTTGGTGGCTGATGGCACTGCACCCCAGGATGGAGAGCTCTGGAGGAGAATTGGGTCTAGGAGAGAGGCTGGGCTCAGCATGGAGGCTGTAGAACATGAAGAGAATCCCAGGAGACATGGAATGCTATGTCTACAGTGCTGAGAGGCAGTGGCCAGCACGGAATAAAAGGCCAGGGACCGCATGCACCTGTGCAGGAAGAGCAGGTGGTGGAGAAAGAAGAGGCTGTGTGCCAGCTTTGGGTGCTCAGAGCAGGTAGAGGCTGGAGGTCACGGTAGGCTGGCAGATGGACGCTGAGGGCCAGAGGATCTGATGAGGTCAAGGACTAGGTGGAGAAATGCCAACCACATTTGCTCAGAAGTGCCAGCCCCTGGGCTGAAGTCTGCATGGGCATATATTCATCTCATCCTTAAGAGTATAGTAAAGGAAAGTGAGGCACAGAGCTTGCCCAAGGTCAGTGGCAGAGCTGAGAGTGGAATCTGCACCCATAAGAACCATCCCACACTTCCTCCCAACATTGGGGGACAGGGACTGGAGTTCACCTTGGGATAGGGTAGCTGAGGTTGGGGGAGAGGTTCTTGGAGATAAGAGGGGACATACGGGTAGAATTCAGAGCCTGAGAGGCTCAGAGGCAGGAAGTCAAGGGAGGAGGCATGTTGGACCTTGCAGAAGGCCAGTTCTGGCTCTGAAGGTAACAGTGTAACTATAGGAGCCATGCTCCCAGACCCTGTGGCCAAGGTTAAAGGTCTCCCCTCCTTTTCTACCCTCCTCCTGAGCTCCTGCTGCCTCCAGGGGAGGTGGGAGAGAGAGGTGTCACCACCAGTGTGGAACTTCCTGCCCAAGGCACAGGGAGAGGCACATGGTAGAGGAAGGGAGTGTTCAGAAGCTCGCCCTTCCACCCTGGACCTCACTCCTTCTTGCTATCTAAGAGTGTGGCTTGCCTGGAAATCCCGGGCTGTGTCCTGTCTCAGTGGCTCAGCAACTTGTCAGACCTGTAGAACCAGGCCAGGGACAACGCTGGAGGGAGTGGGCACCACTGTGCACCTGTTCACCAGCCACCCCATGACAGCTGGGCCGGCTCACCTGCAGAGGTCCTGTTGTCCAGGACATAGGCTAGAGACATTTATCTCATATATTCCTCTGTCCTCGGTTCATCCATTCATCTACTCTACCTCTGTCCCCAGGGGCCTCTGGATGAGGGTTGGGTATAGGGGACAATGGAATGACACAGCTCCAGTCTGAGTCCAGGGAAAAGGAAAGCCATGACTTCTCAGGGGTACACACCAGTGAGGAGGCTGCTGGGGGCTTAAAGACTGCCCAAGCTGTGGTTCACTGATGGTCTTGGCTGCCCCAACCTTGGCCTATCACTGGCTGCTTTCAGTGTCCCTGACTCTCCATCCAAGCCTCTGGGCATCCTGGGATGGCTCTGCATGACCCCAGAGGGCTTTCCCCTAAGTGCCCTTCTGGCCCCTACAGTGATGTGGTCCACAGAGCTGCTTTTCCAGGGATGAGGGCTGAGGCTCTTGAGAGCCAGAGAGAAATCAGCAGGAACACACATGTTGTTGGACATACCATCTATCCCATGTCACACCTGGAATCACCATTCTCTTTTTTCTTTCTTTTTTTTCTGAGACAGAGTCTCACTCTGTCACCTTGGGTAGAGTGCAGCTGGCACTACAGCACCTGCCACCACACCTAGATAATTTTTCTATTTTTGTAGAGACAATGTGTTGTCAGGCTTGAGAATTCCTAACCTCAAGCAATCCTCCTGCCTCAGTCTCCCAGAGTGCTAGGTTTATGGGTATGAGCCACCGTGCCGGCCTAGTCACCTTCCTAAAGATACCAGTATCTCTACTGGTCTCCCTGACCTCCTTCATCATGGGGTCAGCTGCACAGCTTCATTGAGTTCCCTGAGTGCCCTCCATTTCCTCCTGTCACTGGGTATGTCCCCCCCACCCCTGTGCCCAGCTACCCCTGTGCCCAGCACCCCCTACTCAGCTCTCCAGTCTCAGCTCAGCAGGGAGTCCTCAGGCCCTGATGCCAGGATGGCCCACATTGCTTCCATGTACTTTCATGTCACATGATACTTTTATTTTTATAAGAGGTGTTTGTCTTTCCCACAGTGCTATAAGCCCTTGAGGTCAGGGATTGGGTTGGATTTTGTTCTTGGCTGCACCTCTAGCACCCTACATGGGACTGACACGGGAAAACTCTTTGGGAAACATTTGACCAACTCCAGGAGGCCCAGGGAGCAAATCCTGGACCACGTGAATCATCCGGAGGCAGCTCTGTGGCTTTGGGTCTCCAGGATACTACGATCCTGAGACTGACACTGGAATTGCCGCTGGTTCAGAGCCTCCTCAGGCTCCAAGGTACCCTCCCTGTCTTTCTGGGCCTTAGTTTCCCCTTAAGCAGAATGGAACCTCATGGCCTTGGGGTTTCAAGCCTCTCTAGCTCTTGGAGAAGCAGCAAACCCAAGCCTATCCTGAGCCAGTCCTGAGCCATATGTGGCTGGGCTGTATCAAAGGTGACCTATCTTGTGACCTGGCCAAAATGGCTCTCCTGAAATTCTTGGTGGCCCCAGAGCACACCTGGTAGGTGATGGGTAGAGAACCCAGAAAGGGTCATGGCAGGCCTTTGTCTCCCCAGAAAGCAGGGTGCGGGGATCTGGCCCTGCCCCGCCCAGCCCTGCCCTGGTCCCCGCTGCCTCCCCCAGCCAGCTGGGTCTCATTGAGGGTAATTAGCACAGCAAGACTGGGTCTCGGCATTTCATTTTCCACTCAGGATCCATCAGCAGGGCCTTCGGACAGTGGCCCCATATAAATCATGAGGGGGTCGCTGTTAAGAGAAACGGCAAATTCCTTCCACCCGTGTGGCTGGTTAAATTGACTCTGAGAGCAGATTCCCTCCTGGCGCTCACTCAAGAATGGCCAAGTCCTTTGAAGGTCCTTCCAGGCCGGACCCCAGGGGCCTGGAGCTGCCTGGGCGGGGAATCTCCCGGGAGCCTCTGCTGACCGCAGGGAGGCGGGGCTCCTCCTGGGATAGTGTGGCTGGTGGAGAGCCCCTGCCTGGCACCAGGTTCCAGCATCACTCTGTCTTCCTGGCATGCCTGGGGGTGACTGCACCTTTTTCACAGCCAGGAAGAGGCTGGGAGTGGGCAGAACACCAATGGTGTCCTTAGCCTGAGACACCAGACCTCAGAGCAATGAAATGTCCCTGTGGAATGTTAGGCCTTGTGGGCTGGTGAAGGCGTGTGGTGAGGCTCTAAGGGGACGCCCCAGCAGCCACAGAGTCTGCTTACTGGGAAATTCTACTCCATGCCTGCTGCGAGCTGTGCCCTGGGCTGGGCCAAGGATTTCAATCTGGCTAGGGGTTGGTCTGGGCCCCAAGAGTCTGTGTCTGCCTGTCTCTTCCTGTCTCTGTCACGCACAAAGTCTCACTTGACAAAGGTGGCGAAAAGCTCTGTAAGGGAGATAGAGTAGGGTTGTCCTGCACCGTCCCTGAAGGCCTGAGTTTGCATGCAAGTTTACCATGCTAGGTGGGTGACCCTGGGCAAGTCACAAACCTCACCGTGACTCAACTCCCCTATTTGCAAAATGGAGATAATGACAGTGCTATCCTCCTGCAATACTTCCTTCCTTCAAGTAGTCATGGCCCAGGGACCCACTGGTGGACAGATCAGACCAAGAGAAGTCAGACACCATGACCAGTGAGGACATCGTGATGCAGGGAGGATTCAAGGTGTCAGAGCGGTGGATGGCTAGGGTGGGGAAGGGATTGAATGATGACTGTAGGCCTTGGAAAAGGTCTGTCCGTGGAGAAGGGACATTTCTATTCCATTGGGAGTGACCACATCAGAAATGTGACTTATTAACCTAGGGTGACAAGTGCAAAGTCAGAAAAGGCCTGTGGAACTAAGGAAGCACAGAGGGGGTGCCCTATCCAGCCTAAAAGACTTCCTGGAGGAAGCGGTAGTTTGTCTCGAAGTTTTTCTGGGTTTTTTTGAAACAGAGTCTTACTCTGTTGCCCCAGACTAGAGTGTGCTTCCTGGAAGCTTCCTGGGGGAAGCAGTAATTTGTCTTGAAGTTTTGGCAGTTTTTTTGAGACAGAGTCTTACTCTGTTGCCCCAGGCTAGAGTGTGCTAGCCTCAGCCTAGCTCACAGCAACCTCAGACTCTGGGTTCAAGTGATCCTCCTGCCTCTGACCTCCAAGAAGCTGGATCTACAGGTGCCCAACACAACGCCTGGCTAATTTTTTCTATTTTTAGTAGAGACGGGGGTCTCACTCTTTCTCAGGCTAGTCTTGAACTCCAGCTCAAGTGATCCTCCTGCCTCAGTCTCCCAGAGTGCTAGAATTAAACAGGCATTGCACCTGGCCAGAGGAGGTGGTAACTTAAAGAATGGGTGGGAGAAGTGCAGCCAGGGCGGGGATGCTGACAGGCCTCCAGGTAGGTACGAGATGTTCTTCCAGACACAGTCCCTCCTGACAGCATTAAGGACAGAGGCTGGATTTGGTGCTGGCAGCCTTGGGCTGGCCCACTGCCTCTATTAGCAATCAGGAAGCAGCCACAGGCTGAGAGCCTTCCTTAGGCCACGGCAGCCAGCTAGGATTAAACAACATTATTTTGCTTTCATCGTATATATTTTTATGAGTATTCTTCTGTTTATGGCACCTGGGATTAGCTTCTCATTTTTTGTATTGAGTTTTTTGAATTTTTTGTTTTTGGTAGAAGTTTTCTTTAAATAAACGTATGTGCATGTGTTGATTTAAGGAAAAAGACAAATGCAAACAATTTTTAAGGTCAAAAAAATCCTGACAGTGGAATGGGAATTACTTAAGTATGAAAAGAGATGAATTTTAGAGAAAAGGGTATGAGATACTATTCTGAAAAGGAATGTTCTGGAATCTGTGGGCCTTCCTTACTATGTCATATTCCTGACTTAAGTCCAAACTTCTTGAAAAAAGAGGCTCCATGCTAGACCCCACATAGACTGGGTAGGGCCAGGGGAGTGTGGCTGCCCGCTGCCAGACTGACAGGCAGCCAGGCAGATGGATGGACTCCCACCTGGAAGGCACAGGTGCTAAGGTGTGTGCCGGTGGTGGGCTGTGTGTGTGTGGGGGGGGGGGCGGGGTTAGGAGGTACCTGTATCATTGTGGCCTCTTGGGTGACAATGAGGGCCTGTAAAGTGGGGTCTCAGGCCAGTGGCGCTTTGTAGCGGGGACTCAGGGATCCTTAGCAGACAGAGGGCATCTATGAGGACCTGTGCCATGCTGGGCAAGTCCTGCCCTCTCTGAGCCCTGGACTCCTCTGTGCTACAAGGACTCTGGCCTGGAGTGGCTGGTGAGGATGGGCCTGGCAGTAGTGCTGGGAGGGTGAGGCCAGCTGGAGCCACCCTAATCTGGGGCTTAGCTCTCACTTCAAAGCCACAGCTTCAGCTTGGAATGTCCAGCCATGGGGGTAAGAGGGACACTCCTGGTTCCTATCACTCCCCAGGGACTAACAGTGGCCTTCTGATAGCTGGGGAGTGGGGTAGGGGTGGGTTGGCAAGCCCCAACCCGTGCTCCTTATGGCTGTGTGACTTGAGGCCAGTGGCTCAATCTCTCTGTGCCCTCACATCCTTCATCAGAGAAACAAGGTACGTGGCACCCCCCCTTCTGGGCTTGTGCAGGAGTAGGGGTGGCAGGGCCTGGCCTGGGTGGGGAGACGCCAGCCTGGTGTGTGAGTGGCCCATGTGGGTCCACAGCGCCACCTACCGACGGCTGAGCAGCCTCGCTCTGCTCCGGCTTCCCTGGGCTGCCTGGCTTGGCATCTTCTTGGTAACCTTGAGCATTGAAGTTAAAAGCACAACTTTGGGGCAGACAAGACCGAATGTGAGTCCTGGATGCTTCTGTTACTGGCTAGAAAACAGGCTAGCTATCTAACCTCTAGGAAGGTATGTTTCCTTAAGCAAAATGAAGCAACAAACAACAGCCCGAGTGCCAGTCTCCTACAACCCTCCCAGCAGCCATGGAAGTAGATCCTGTTATAATCTCACTTTACGAATGAGGAAGCTGAGGTCAGAGAGGGTATAACACTGGTCCCAGGTCACTCAGTCAGTGAACGGTGAAGCTGGGATTTGAGTCCGTGCAAGGCTAGACACAGCCGGGGTACCCACTTTGCTTGGTGGCAGGTAGGAATGACACTGGTGATCCAGCTGAAACTGCTAGCTTCAGATGGTATGTTCTTTTTTCTTTTCTTTTCTTTCTTTCTTTCTTCTTCCTTTTATTTTTGAGACAGAATCTCAAGCTGTTGCCCTGGGTAGAGTGCCGTGGCATCGTAGCTCACAGCAACCTCCAACTCTTAGGCTCAAGCGATCCTCTTGCCTCAGTTTTTCTATTTTTAGTAGAGACAAAGTCTCACTTTTGCTCAGGCTGGTCTCTAACCCATGAACTCAAGCAATCCACTCACCTTGGCCTCCCGGAGTGCTGGGATTACAGGCGTGAGCCACTGCGCCTGGCTGGGTGGTGTGTTCTATGACTGTAGCCCAGCACTGAGGCTTGGTCTGGGTTCACGTCCTGGCTCCATATGTACCAGCCTTGAGACCTGGGCAAGCCGTCTAACATTTGGCACCTCAGCACCCTCATGTTTGTTGTCTTCACATATCAGTAATGTCTTTGTTATGAGTTGGTGGCCCCTTCTGGTCCACATGTCCCCAGTGATGGTCCATGAAACTATCTTACCCAGCCTTAGTCCTGTGTCTGTGGGCTCAGAGAGGAAATACGTCTTGACTTTGGACAGAAAGTGGCAGAGAGGCCCCAAAGCCAGGGCTGAGGGCTCAGCACTCTCCCCACAGCCTGCGAAGGCTCCAGCCTTGGCTGAGGTCTGCTTCCCAGGGGCAAGGCACAGAGGGTAAGTGATAGACAGGCTTGAAGCTGGAGCAGGGACTGAGCACCTGTTTGCTGGACATTGTGCCTGAGGCTTTACATGGTTGGTCTCTCTGAAAACTTGTTTTAGCCTTGTGTAACTGTGCTGCTTTGTGGGATAATAGATGTTAACATCCGTGTTCTGTAGACAGGTAAACTGAGGCTCGGAGAAGCTAAGATACTTATGCAAGGACCAAGGATGCCCAGGGATGTCTCTGCTCAAAGCCTATTACTTTCTGCTCCAAGGATGTGGTCAGGCTGCCCTCTTGATAGCCAACTTCACTTTGCAAACTGCCCATGGATGCCTCCTTTGACCAGGCTTATGCTTGGCCCTGGGAGTTAGAACAAGCTCACACCCAGCCTCTGCTCTAGTGAGGCTTATGTTCCTCAGCCACTCATGGCAGAGGCTACGCAGAGTCCTGGGAAGCCCAGAGAAGAGATAAGCTCTTGCTGCTGGTGGAGGAAGGAGCCAGCCTAGGTACTGTGGAGCCAGGCCTGGTAGGGTGGGAGGTACTTTGGGATGTCCCAAACAGCCTGTCGTCATATTCTTTGGGAGGCCAGTCTCTGTGAGTGGTGGGAAGGCACAGTCTGAGCTGAGAGAGATTCTCAGGTCAAGTGGAGGGATCTGGGGCCTCCAGCCAGGGCTGCAGGGTTGTTCTGAAGGTGTGGGGCCACACGCGTGCCCTCAAGCCGCAAGGGAGGCCCCACACAGGCACTGTGGTTTTGCCTTCTCTTTGGGGAATAAAGGGAAGGCCTGTGCTGCCATCCATAGAAGTGGTGACAGAGGCCACTGCTGGGCACAGTGAGAGGCCTGTCTTGGATTCCTGCCAAGTGAGTACTTGGAAAAGCCAGAGACTGCCATCTGGTCCTCATGGGTGGAGCTAAGGATGTTTGCCAAGAGGGCAGAGGTCAGCGGTCTCTTTGGCCTCTGAGTTGCATTTCCTCGGGGCCAATGTTGGCTCTGGGGACATGCCCTGGGAGCTCACAGAAGAGGAGGGGCCCCAGCGAGCTGTGGGCCATTTCTGGCAAATCCTACCAAAGACGGAGCCAACTGCTCCCCCTGGCTGGTCCCTTACCCCACAATTCTGCTGGCCATTGGGGGACAAAACCCTGACACAGGCTAGGCTGAGAGCAAAGTCCATTTAGTCCCAGCTCCCAGCTGGGCCCAGAGGATAGGGCCAAAGGCTTGAGGTGGTGTGTGTCTGTCTGATGCCACCTGTCAGCTTTGCTAATGCCAACTGACCAGAACACACAAGCTGGGAAGCGGGCTGGGAAGCGGGCTGGCAGGGAAGTGGGCTGCTTCCCCCCGCCCTGAGGTGCACAAGATGTTTGGCCAGGCCCTGGACCCCAGTGTGGGCTGGACATGCTGTCTGTCTGCCTGTGCAGTGCCACCCCAACCCAAGCCCCCATCTGGGCCCCTTTCATTTATCCATGGAGTGAGGTGTCAGCCAGTATGGGTCTGTGACTTGTGTCCTCAACACTGGGTCATCAAAGGCTCGATGAGGCCTTCTGGCAGGCCTGCTTATTTCCAAGAGGTGAGATCATACACCTGAAAGTGGGGCCCACCCAGCCCTGTGCCCTGAATGGGCTTCTTGTTCTCCCAGATCCTGGCTGTCAGCACAAGGCCCATGAGCAGGAGGTGACTCTGTTAGCCACTCCTGCCTGGCCAGAGGCCCTGACAGAGGCCAGATGAGGTGGGAGCAGTTTGGGATTGGCCCTGACCGTGCCCTCCAGTTGGAAGGCCCTGCCTGATGTCTCTGCACACCTTGCCCCCAGTGGCAGGGCATGGAGAGGGGATTCTGATGCCCAAAAACTCAGTACAGGCTGCCCCTGGGCTCTGATCCTCCCCTGGGGGCCCAGAGGTGAATATACTCAGTGACTGCTCGTGGTGCATCTAGCTCAGAGAGCAGAGGGCAGCGAGTTAGTCTCAACCATATGTTCTGGGCTGGTGGGATCTTAGAGGGGCACACCATAGAGCTCTGCAGAGCACGGAGAGGGGAGTCAGTGCTGGCCTGGGGGTGCAATGGGGGCTGCACAAGAAAGGGCTGTCATGCTCAGTGCTGGTGGAGGGGTGCAAGGAGGTGGGGACAAAGAAGGGGATGGCTAATATAGTCCTCTCAGTGGTAGGCATGAAGCTTGAGCTCCGGCTAGTGCAGGACAGTGGGGGCAGGGAGGCTAGAAGGGGCAGGCCACAGGGATGCTGTGCTGGCATTAGGGAGTGTCCCTGTAGAGCTGACTCCCCTTTCCATGCCTAGACTCTCTCTTCAAAGTCCTCTGTGCCTCCCCATCTGCAGAATTTCCTTTTGATCTCTCCTCAAAAGCTTTCTTAGCATTCCTCCTAGAATCTGTTAAATGTTTGTGCCCTGTTAGGCCATTCCTACACTTCTGTAGACTCTCAAACCTATAAATGAATAACTAAATAAGCAAAAAAGTCCACAGTTTTGCTTTTTAAAATTTTTGATTTAGAGGACTAAATAAATAAGTGCTCAGAAACACATATGAATCCTTGTGTGCAGAGTGTTCAATGTGATGATACGTGTTTAATGTTCTATAGAATGAGTCGGTAAACTTTTTCTGTAAAGGGCCTGATAGAAAATATTTTAGGTTCTTTGGGCCATACGGTCTCTGTCACTACCACAGAAGTCTGCCACTGTCGTGAGAAAGCAGACGTGAACGATATGTGAAGGAACAAGCATGCCTGTGTGCCAATCAAACTTTATTTGTGGATACTGAAATTTGAATTTCATATAATTTTCTCACTTGGGTCACAAAATAATACTCTTCTTTTGACTTTTTCTAGCCATTTTAAAATTTAAAAAGCCCATTCTTTCTTTGTAGGCTGTACAAAAATAGGCAGCAATTTGTTGTCCACAGTTTTCTGGAGTGAAGAATAACTAGTTGTCTTTGTTTAAAATGTAGCAAATTGGGGCAGCACCTGTGGTTCAGTGAGTAGGGTGCTGGCCCTATATACTGAGGGTGGTGAATTCAAACCTGGCCTCAGCCAAACTGCAACAAAAAGATAGCCAGGCGTTGTAGCGGGTGCCTATAGTCCCAGCTACTTGGGAGGCTGAGGCAAGAGAATTGCCTAAGCCCAAGAGCTGGAGGTTGCTGTGAGCTCTAATGCCACAGCAATCTACTACCGAGGGTGACAAAGTAAGACTCTGTCTCTAAAAAAAAAAAAAAAAAAAAAGTGTAAAGAAATACTTAAAGATCTCATAAATGGCTATTCCATATGTTTTGGTTTGCTGTGTAACAAACTTCCCCCAAAATTAGTGGTCGAAAGCAATAACTATCTTATTAAATTTCATTATCCTGTAAGTTGACTGGGCTCAGCTGAGAGGTTCTTCTGTTATATGTGATGTTGGTTGAGGCTGAAGTCATCTGGGGGCTCTAGTGGACTAGAACATTCAAGATGGCTCATTCACATGACTGGCAGCTGATTTTGGATGTTGGCTAGGACTCTACATGGGGCTGTCAACCAGAGTGCTTATATGTGGCTTCTTTATATGTCTTAGAGCATGATGGCTGGATTCTGAGAAGCAATGTCCCAGGAACTAGCATTCCAATATGGAAGAAGAAGAAGCTGCCAGTCTTCTTAAAGGATAGGATTGTAATTGGCACAGTGTTCCTTCCATTGCATTCTATTGATTAAGCTGTCACAGAGGCAGCCTAGAGACTCAAGGGGAGAGGAAATAGATCTCTCAAAGGGATGACAAATATTAATTCGTAGCCATCTTTAATCTATCATACCACCTTGTCAATGTCCACATTGAATGGATGAACTGGTGTTGATTTCAGGTGTCACTAGATGCTTAAATGTTCATAGGCTGTGTGCATGAGTACCATAGCCAGCTGGACGGTTGGGACATGTTTCCAGACAGTTAATGGCTAACATTTAGTGAACCCTTATGATGAGCCTGTTGAAATTATGAGATTGTTTATCTTCACAAGATCCTGTGAGGTAGAAAATAGTGTTATTTCACTTTTATAGATAAGGAAACAGAGGCTTACAATGTTCCATCTGGAACATGCTCAGTTGCAATGTTCATGGGACACCCCATGATGAAACCCAGGTGGTTAATGTGCTGGAATCTGGGGCTCAGTCTGAGATTAGGGCTGGGGATGCAAGGGGCAGAATGGCTTAGATGATGATAAGTGAACAGACAGAAACTATTTGCTTGGCATTCCAGGCCCTGCAGTTTTCTCAGTTATAAAATGGTCTCGGGGCAGTGCCTGTAGCTTAGTGGGTAGAGTGCCGGCTACATACACCAAGGCTGGCAGGTTTGAACCCAGCCTGGGCCTGCTAACACAACAATGAGAACCACAACAACAACAACAACAAAAATAGCTGGGCGTTGTGGGGGACACCTGTAGTCCCAGCTACTTGGGAGGCTGAGGCAAGAGAATGGCTTGAGCCCAGGAGTTTGAGGTTGCTGTGAGCTGTGATGCCATGGCACTTTACCCAGGGTGACAGCTTGAGATTCTGTCTCAAAAAAACCCAAAATGGTCTCAGGTGTCGCAAGGATTAAATGAGATGATGTGTGTAATACACGTGGCACAGAATGCCCCCCTCCCATCCCTTGTGTTGGTACAGAAAAGCAAACCTGTCCCCAGTCCCAAGTCCCTTCCCTGTGCCTGACATAGCAGTAGTCAATATATGTTAAATAAATAACTGAAAGCATCCTTGAATCCCTGCAGCTCCTAAAAGAATACAAAGTAAGACAACATGTGCACAGAGGAGAGACACTCAGTAGAAAAGTCCTTAAGAATACCTGTCTGCCTCTGAGAAGGATTAGGGTCTCTGGAGCCAGAAGACCCAGGGTTCCCCTCATTTAACTGTTAGAAATCCATAGGAAGAAGAAAGATGCAGGGGCAATTCACTCGTGTGCTGGAAAATGTGGGGGAAAGCCCTGGCTGGTAGCATTTGCCAATTCTCATGGCTTAAATACTCTCACCATGGTTGATTTTAGGATTTCATCATGACATCAACTGATCTGCAACTTACTAAAAAATTAACAATTGGTTCTTGGAACAGGTTCTATTGCACCCCTAGGTAAGTTTTACCCCCACCCTCCCACTCCATGGAGTAGTCAGCATACCTAGACGTGCTGGGGAGGACATGTAAGGGGAGGGAGAGACTAGTAATTGGAAGGGGAAAAGGACCCATTCCTTGAAACTTAGGGGGCTACGTAATCCCTTTATTTATTTGTTTATCTCTAGTCTATTCCAAAATGGAATTAAAACATTTTGTAGGAATGAAGAAAATACAATAAGATTGATTGTTCGGGTCAGGATTTGGAGGCTGATGGCAGTTAATGTCTGGAATGTACAGAACAAGGACAAGGGTGAGGCTTAGACTCCAAATTAATACCGTAAGATACCTTCCTTCCTTTGATCTCCTAAGCTGCCCTTGTGGCTGAGAGCTGGGAGGTGAGACGGTCTGGCGACATCAGGGGATAGTGCCCAGGCTGGGGAAAAGAAGGCACAAGGACTTCAGCGCTGTCCTCATGCTTCAGCAGGGACATTCCAGGACAGCAGGAACATACAGGGTCCAGAGAGCAGGGCTAGGGCCAACATTGACCCTCAGCGCAAGAAAGAGCACTTCATAGTCAGAGCCATGCATAGATGAGCCTGACTGGCTAGAAAGGTAATGAGTGGCTTGGCAGGGAGAGTGCATAGCAGATGCTGGACAGTCACTTACTGGAGGATGTCTGGCACTTGACTTGGGGGCCCACCCAATGCAGTCTGTTGACCCTGGTTAAGTATGTGGCTCTGAGCCCACATCCCAATTCAGCAGTTTCCCAGTCATGTAGTTGGGGCAAATTTCTTAACCTCCCTATGCCTGAGTTTCCCTGCCTCCTCACCTCTACCTCCATGTCCAGGCTTTTCTGCTGCCCCCATCCCAGCTGGACTCATGGCAGGCGTGTTCCTGTTCTAACATTTCCAAAGCTGGCTGGGCATGAGAGGAGCAAGTGCAGTCTCAGTGGTAGGAAGCAGCAGCACTTTGGAATGCACTCTTGAGATTCTGTGCCCAGTCTCCCCTTCAGCTCCTGCCTGTGCTGCTTTGCTGCTGCTGACCTCTCCTGGGGATGGGTGTCTGGAGGCAGGTCCTGCTTTGACCCTCTTTGTCCCCTATACCTCAACATAGGACTAGCACACAGGAGGCCCCAGTGCACGGTTGTTAAATGAACAGATGAGAGGATGGAGGGATGGAGGAATGGATGGATGGATGGATGGATGGATGAATTGATAATTGGATGGGTGAATGGGTGGGTGAGTGGATGGATGGGTGGTTGGATGAATGGATGGATAGATGGATGGGGTGGTACATGGACCTTTAATATAATTGCAATGCATGTTCAGCTCCTTTATTTTGTGCTTTCCTCACAACTCTATCCCCTCTCTCCACAGCGATAGGACTACTAATCCCATCTAAAGAATTGGAAACTAAGGCTCAAAGAGGTAAAGCAACTTGCTCCATGTCTCACAGGGAGGAAGTGACTGAGGTATGAGTCAGGATTAGACTCTTGACATCTTGTTCCTGGTGTCTCTTCTAATAAACCACACTCATTAACTCATTCCTTTTTTTTAGGCCGTCACTGTCACTGGGTGTCATTCATCCAAGGAGCAGCTTATTAAAGCCCATTCTGGGCCCCCTGGTGCTAGAGACCTGGCATTGAAGCAGACCTGCTCCTTGGCTTCAAGGAGCTTCTAGGGGAACATCCAGAATAGCTCAGAGCAAGCTCAGCACAGTGACCTGGGCTAAGTGCTGAGGGTACCAACTGCCCCGATGCAGGGATCTCTGAGAAGGTGAGGTGCAGGAGTTGACCAGGTAGAGAAAAAGGAGCAGGTCATTGATGTCAGGTCAAAGCTGTGCAGGACCCTGGGTCATGGCAGGTCAGCTTCTGCCTGGGCACCTGGAATGGGGGATGGGTGGTAGAGGTGATGCAGCAGGGGCAGGGCCAGGGAAGTTGGCAGTGCATTTGCAGGGCTGGACACCAGTCTGCATCAAAGCAGAGGGGAGATGCTGAGCATGGGAACGTGAGGAGGCCCCTGCTGAGTCAGGAAGAGTGTTGGTTCCCACCAAGGACCCCCTCAGCCCTCAGCACTGTACTATCCCTACCCCCCATGAATGACCTCCTCTAGGCCTGTGGCCCCAATGCTGCCTCCTGCTGGCAGTAGGGCCAGCCAGCCTGAACAGAGGCCCACACACGACTGCCCACCCCGGGAGCGCTGCCCTCAGCTGCCAAGGGGCTGTCAGCTGCCCTGGAAGACCTTGAGGCTGGGTTTAGCAGGCTCAGGCCTCAGAAGCGGATTGCATGGTGAGGCCGCCAGGCCAGGTGCATCAGGCACTCGTTAGGCTGCAGTGCGCAGCCCAGGCTCTCAGAGTGTCTTTCTGAGAATCCCCAAAGAAGAAAGAAATCAAAGGCTGGGGATTGAAAAACAAGGATGAGGAGATATAAAACAAGATTTCTATCTGAATAATTTCCTCTAATTGCTGGTAAGAGACATTAATTTTCCTTTTGAAGCTCCCTGAGGCCCCAGGCGCCTTGGGACGTGCCAAGATGGCAGCCCGTCTAGCCGGATTATCTCACCACCCGCCTGCAGGGCTGGCACCCGGCCTGCTGTGGGGGCGGCTGGCGGCAGGCTGGGTGCTGTTCAGTTCCCGTGGGGGGCTCAGGGTGGGAAGAAGGATCTCTTGATCTGGTGCCTTGAGGATGATGCGCAAAAGACCTTCAGAGCACCGTAGCCTGGGCAGGTCTCCTGGCCTCACTCTCCACCCTGGGGTGGACACAGGAGTGCCCTGACCACCAGAGGCCTGGGCCCCTCTTGTTTACCATGGCTTGGAGATAGAATCTCCATTCTGGGCTTTGACACAGAGCATTTCCTCACCTTTCCCACTCGTGACCACAGCCCCCACGGAGGACAGGTGTGGCCAGAAAGGGCAAAGCCAGGGTGTGAGAGGCCGGGCACCTGCCCACAGCTCTCACAGCTCCCCTGGGGGAAGGAGCTCTCATTATTATCGCCATTTTGCAGATGAGGGCATTGAGGGTCAAGGTGCAGATTGGTCTCACTGTAAGAGGGAAACCGAAGGGAGTTTCTGTCTCCAAGCCCAGGGCTATCCCCAGATAGCTATGGGGAAAAAGCATGGGGGAACTGGGTTCTTTAGCAGTACCTTCAAGACAGTCCAAACACGTCCCCGGCTCCCACATCTGATCTCTTCTCTAATTGTCCCTTATCCTATTTCTTACTTCAGGCCAAGCTAGAGGCCCTCTCTGGATTCCCTCAGCACTGGGCTTTCCCTCCTAGCATTGTCCTTACCCTTTGCTGGGCCCGGTGTCCCTCCAGCCTGAAGGTATCTCAGGTCTGGGCCATGTCTAAGCCCACTCCATGTTCTGTGCCCAGCCCAGGCCCCCATCCGGGTAGGTATACCAGGGACACTGGGCAGATGGGAGGCCCCACACTACAAGACAGTGGTGTGGGGCATCCTGGCTGGTGATGGGACTCACATTGTCTTTTACCCTAAGAGGATTTTCCTTCTCTTTTGATCCTTGCAACTTATGAAAAATAGAACGCATGTGTTCCTGATTAATTTCTACAAAAAAGATCACGGAAATGTTGACTTTTTAAAAAGAATCATTTTATGTGGAGGCTCTTTTCAGATTCTTTCAAGATTGCCTTTCCCAGGAAGTTGAGTCTGGGGAGAAGAAAGGCCACCCCGACATTGACATAAGATTCGGTGCTGTCACAAAAGCTGGCCCTGGTGAGCATGGGTCCTGGGGTGTCTCCACCTCACTGTCTTCTTCCCTGTCTCCCCTCCACTCCCAGGATAAAGTGAGATCTTTTTGGTCTGACATTCAAGGCTTCCATTACCCAGTCCTCTAGCCTCTCCATCCTTGGGCACCCTAATACCCTGCCTTGCTGAACTTCCAGTTGCTTCTGGAACATGCCAGTCTGTTCCTGTCTCTATCTTTTTACACATCTGTTCCCTCTGATAGGAACACTCTCCCCTCACTTTTGCCACCCCACAAATTCCTACTCATGCTTCAGGACCCAGGCCCAGTGTCTCCCTGTCTGCTCAGTGTGTGCTGGCTCCCTGAGTCAGCACCCTCCTCTTACCCCAGTCTTCAAAGAGGTGAGTCCTCATTTGACCCAAGAGGCCTGGACATGCTGCCTTTGGCCTGACCCAGGCACATGAAGATGAAAGGCTGGCATGTCGTGGTAAGAAGTAATAAAAAGAGAAAGACAAACCCTCCCCAAATGAAAGCCATGCATGGTGTTTATTTTTGGTATTTTATGGAGTGCTTTTAAAAATGGGAGCTGGAAAAAGAGAATTCCACCCGAGACAAGCAACAGATTTCACCCTTGGGGTGGGAGGAGAGAGAGAGGAGAAACAGTCCCTCTGGTCTGGAGCTGACCTCTGAGTACGAGCTGGATTTCAAAGGAGCAAGAGATGCTGCCCAGCCCCAAACTGCTCACAGGCAAGATTTTAGACTCCAAAAGTGAAGTCCCTCTGACTTTCACACCCTCCATCCCCACACCCACCCCACAAGTGCTTTGTACCTAACATTATAAGGTGGCTAGGGTGACTATGACCCCATTTTACAGATGAGCAAACTAAGGCCAGGGCATGAAAGGGGTTGGCTTATACTAGAAGCCAAGCATCTGCCTTATAGTTTAGGTTTGTTCTTTCTACCCCAGGTGTGTCCAGTCCTCACAGAGGCAGCCCTGGGATCTCCAGTCTCCCACCTTGATGGCCGAAGCTGCCACATCTGTCAGTTTCCTCCTGGGCTTCCTGCACTCCCTGCCTTCCCTTGACTTGCTGCTGCAATGCTTGGAGATGGGTGTGGAGGGTGCGTGAGGAGTTCCAGCCATGCAATCATGTGGCCCGGCTGGGGTGGGCCACATACCTGGAGACAAGGGAGACCCACCTCCCTGCCCACCCATAGCCCAGAGAGGACCCCAGGACTTCCAGAAGCCCACCTCTCCCCACACCCACAAGAGCTGGGGAAATCACAGAGGGATTCCTGCAAGAAGGGCCCAACTGTGGGCAAGAGCCATCCCCTTGACTTAGGGATGGAAGCCATGACAGAAGCTGGGAGAAGCCAAGCTGGGAAAGTCCCTGGGAGCTGTTAGTTGTCAGCCCCTGGGAGGAAAGAGAACTCGACCCTTAGGGAGTGTGCATGGTGTCATGGAAAATGGGGTGGCCTTTAATGAACCCTATTTCCTGAGCACCAATTAGAAACCTGGCTCTGGGTCCTTAATAGCCATCAGGACCTGATCAATTATCAGCAATCAGTTCCCTTATTTGCTGCCAGTTGACAGGGAAGAAAACTGAGAAGGCTGGGGAGAATCACTGACTCACCTGGGAGCACAGAGCATGTCAATAGCAGATCTAGGATTTAACCCATGCCTGTCTGACCTCAGCCTATACCCTGACCCTGACGGCAGTGGGAGCGTCCCAGGTCCCTCTCCACCGGCCAAGGTTGGGCGAGAGGCTGCTGAACTGGTCTAGGTAGGCAGCCTCGGTGTGTGGCCTTGTGTTGCCCAGCCAGGCCCCACAGGAAGCATGAAGATGAATGCTTTGCCTGTGAACAGTGACTGCCATACATCACTTTGGAAGGGGGACCTCCACTGGACAGTCCCACTTTGATTACTCACAATTGCTCTGGCTAATGTGAATGCTTGCCATTTACCCATGCATGTCTCTTATTTCCCAGCAACCTTTATGATTACCCTGGGGCCATGTGACTAGTTCTGGCTAATAGGATGTAAGCAAAGGTGACCCACATCACTTCTGGGCTGGCACAGTCAGCAGCCAATGTCCTCTCTCTGGTTCCCACTTCTGCCACAGAGCTCTTAGAGGGACACACATTCCAGATAAAAAAGCCATAAGATTGAGGAAAGCTCTATGGGAACAAAATCAAAACATTATTAAACCTTTTGCAGGGACAAAAGTTAAAACTTTATTAAGCCTTTTGTAAGGACAAAAATTAAAGTTTCATTAAGTAATTGAGGTATGGGGCTTCTCTGACATTGATTCCCTGAGTATTATTGCCCTAAGTAATACAACCCTAAGTCTCCATCCCACAGATGAGCACACTGAGGCCCAGAGAAGTGACTGGACTGGAGTCTCTTGAGTTCTAGAATCACTTCGGCCCACCACATTGGACTCCAAACCTTGACAAGTTTCCTTTGCTCCTTGTGTTGTTAACTTGTGGAAAACCAAAAAGCCTGCAGGAGCAAAGGCTGAGGAAGACAGGGTGGAAGGCCAGGAGAGCCTCAGCCTGCTTTGCAGACTTGCATGTTGTTAAAGCCCAATCAGGCTTGTGTAATCTGATGTGGGGCAGGGGTGGCCGCTGTTCAGAGAAGCACAAAGGAAACCTAAATGCTGAGCAGACACCCAGACCCCCCAGGACAGTGGCAGGATGCAAGGTGGCCACGTGATGGATGCCCCACCTGCAGCATGATGGGTGGCAGGTAGAGGCCACCAGGACCCAGAAGGCAAAGATAGCACCAGATTTACAGTCACCAGGGAAGAAAATGCAGCCAAGATTTATGGGGGCTCAAGTGACTCGTTGGAGCAGAGTTTATTATCCATCACATGCATCTGAATGTATATTTATGGCTTTCCAAATGATCCTGTCTCGCTGAAAATTATGTCCAAAGAACATCAACAGTAATTAATCTGCATTGAGAAGGGCTGATCCGGAGTGGAGTTCAAGGCCTCTCCTGGCCTCCCAGGGATGCGGGGGGTAGGGGCTAGTCCCACTTGTGTGTGTGTAGGTTCAGGAAGCTGACACTGGCCAGCGGCTGCTCCGAGCCGAGTCCTGCATGGCAGCCAGAGTGCAGAGATGACACGTCTCATGGGGTCCTGCCTGCACCCTACTGTCCCAGATGCTCAGATGGAGGCAGCCAGAGGGAGGGTGAGAATACTGACTCTGTCACCTAACTGCTGAGTGACCCTGGGCCAGCCACTGAATCTCTCTGAACCTCAGTTTCTTCATCAGGAAATTGGAAGTAGCAGTAATAGCAACCTCAGAGAGTTATCCTAAGGCATACAAGACCCTGCCTGCAAAGCGCTTAGCACAGCACCTGGCATTCAGGAAGTGCCCATAAATACTTTTGCCCTGTTATCATTGTGATTATTACCTACGCATTATGTGTAATGTTTGGCACAACCTGACCACCAAATAAAATCAAACTGGACAAATTTCTGGCTGAAGCCCTATTTGGGAAAAGAAGGACCACTTACCAGCTTTGCATACTCTGAATACCAGTGAAATAGGCCCCAGCCAATCAGATAACCACCTAAAAGTGGTGGGTTTTATCTTGAAACTGTATAAATACATGAAATAACTGGTTGTGAATGGCTTAAACTGCTAGCAAAGATATCCACTGGTGCTTCTCTGAACGGCAGCCACCCAGTGGACACCTTTACTAAACCCTGGGTTTTGACATAATTGAAGACAAGAGTTACCATTCTTCCAGAACACACCAACCTGCCTCTTCTCTGTGTGTCAGTAAACAGCAGCCACCCCAAACACTCAGACGTTCCTCCCCTGCTTTCCTACCTATCCCAACCTTCCCACCAAAATCCCTTGATTAAGGAGTATCGTAGTTTGGATTGTCCCCAAAGTAGAACCCAGGATAAGGTCTTAGGAGTTGGATGTTGATTTGAGAGGTATCTCAAGAAATGGAAGGAACAGAGAGTGTTCAAGGCAAGGCAGAAAAGCCAATGTTAGAGTGTGTTATCACGGCTGATGCTCTCAGCAAAGGGGAATCGATTGGGAGGGGATCCCTGAGAACAGTGTAAAGTGTCTCCTAGAATTTTCCCTCTGCAGGAAGTAGCCTGGAACACTTGGCCACCAGCTCCTGAGCCCCTGGCGATTGAATATTGTGACTCCCTCACAATGTGGGCAGAGTGCGCTCAGAGACTGAATAGACCCTTGTTGTTAGAAAGGACCCTGAGCCAGAGAGGGGAAAGGCACCTGAATGTGTTTTGTGCTTGATCATAGCTGCTGCTGAAATCAGAGGGAAGCTGAAGGAAGTGACTTCAAAAGGAAGTGACACTAAAAGTATCGGCTATTGTCAAGCCCTTATGGCACTGGGATTCATGTGTGCCCACCTTCCGTCCACTGTGGCATGGAGTCTTTAAGGCAGTGGACAGGCATAATCTGGAAAAAGACTTAAACCAGAGAAGAATTATAATAATCTATGTGCACTCGTGGGTCCATAATCAACACATCTGCCCCCCCCAAAACCCACGTGAGATGTTCTTCCCCCTTGGCCAGCACTTGAGCTGGTCCAGGTCTCTTGCCTGGACCTGGGGAAACGTGGGCTCTTACTCCTAAGGGTCCCCATGCCTTGGTTGCCTTGACTTTGTCAGGTAGGGCCACCACCTGTTCACTATCATCACCAGACACCAATGTACCAAGAGACTCCCCAGGGAACCCCACGTGCCAGACAGACTCCTCCCTAGCCGCACCGTGTTGCAGCAACCCAGACCCCTCAGTTGCTGCCCCTCAAATCCATACTTGCCCCGTTAGTGTGGCAGCTCCTTCCTTTGCCTTCTCTTCTATCTGCATAAGAAACCCACAGTGACACATGTTTGTCCCTGCGGTCTCCTAGAACCTTTAGTGGGGTTTCTAATGCAAGTGTTTCCCCAGCTACTGAGAACAGGGCCCTGGGTCTGGTGAGCACAAATTCCACTGAAGTCACTGGGAATGACTTCTGAGGGCTCAGTCCTTGCTTCTGGGACTTTCGAATTCTAGCTCTTGGAATACCGCCAATCAACAGTTGGTTTGATGCGTACTCCACACGGAGGACAGATTGCAGCAATGATTTCCTAAAATTTTCTGTATTTTATAACAATTTGACTTCTTGGGTCCTTGCTAATCCTGGAGAGACTGCTCCACCCAGGGCTTGCTAATTCCTAGAGATAGTGAACACCGGCCCACGAGCCCCAGCATGCCTTTGGTATGCAAACAACAAATCCAGAGCCCACCCTCTGAACCACCTCCCTCTTCTGGATTTTACACTCCAGGAGACAGTATTCCTCGGCCCCAGTCATCTTGGGCCAGACATCAAACAACTAGGAGCAGCTCCTACACCCATAACTAACTAACTGGTAGGGAGCTAGATTATTCAAACCAGCCAACCCGAAACCTAGTTAGCCATTCCCCCACCTCACCCATTCCTTCCTGTGAAAGCCACAATAAAGGTTCTTGTTCAGGTTTTCCCTCGCCTTCAGCCTCCTGATGACCCAGGTGGCTCCCCACCTGTGCTGCCCGTTTCTAAGGACATGTGAGTAAACACTTCTTCCTTAACGGCATTGGTCTTCTGATCTGTGCCCTCACCATACCTGATTAAAACAAATCCCAGGTACATTTTAATATAAGTTCCCATGCCAGAGGGAAAACTCACATTGGTGCCTTAGCTGAGGATTTAACAGACCACTGCCATGGTCACTCAGGCTGGTTGCATCTGGGTGACTTGCTAGGTGGTAGGACTTGTGGATCCCATTCCCTGCTATGTTCCCATTGTGCCTCCTTTACTATAAAATGTGTCTAGGCCCAAGGCAGGGCCGTGCAGGTTTCTGGCTGGGGAGTCAGTCAGTCTGTGAGCTGGCAGGGTGTGGGGCACGGGAAGGCGCACATATCTGGAGTAGGTGACATTTATGAGAATGTGTCATTGCCCCTCCATAGTGGAATGGATCCTATGTAAATGATTTGCCACCGACGGTTGGGCTGGTCTCCTCAAGAGCTCAGCGTGGGTCTTTGTGCTGACAGGTCAGACATGCTTACCCACCTCTGTGAGGGAGCCCATGCTATGGGCCCCTGCACAGCTTCCAGCTTGGCTCTCTAACCCAGGGCTGCCCCTGTGGTCTGCAGATTCCTCCACTTTGACAGAGGGATGTGTTGAGATCTGGATTTTTGGCAGAGAGGAGTATTTTCCATGTTGGATCCATGCTGGAAATAGGCTTCCTTGTTGCACAAAAATATGGAAGCCCCAACACTTTCTTTTAGACAATCTCTATAATGTGATCCAGGTTATAGTAGCACAAGGTGACAAAGTGCTTGTTTCCAGCCTGTGTTCCACCATGAAGCAGAAGCAATGACTCTGGCTAGAGTACCATGGAAATCCTCCCGAAGGAGGTGACCTTAGGGGGGTTCTTATAAGATGTAGAAGTTTACTAACAGAAGATGGAGAGGATGAACATGCCAGGTGGGGTAACAGCATATGCAAAGGCATAGAGACAATCATCATTCATTAAGGAAAGATTTTTCTGAGGCCTTCTCCATGACAAACACCATTTTAGATGCTGAGATCACAATGTTTTACCAAAGCTAGACATGGGGCTTATGGACTGAGCAGGAAACTGGCTGCAATACTTACAACTCTAACCAGTGCTAGAATTTTTCTTAAAAAATCATCTAATAGGAGGACTTGGCTAGTCAGAGAATATGGCCAAACCTTTTCTAAAGAAGCTATGCATGAGCTGAGATCTGAAGTTTGGGTGGTGGGAGTTACACCTTCTTTGCAGGGGCAGGGAGAGCATCCCATGGCAGTTTATAAAGAGGAAATGGCAAACACAGAAGAAAAGCCCTGAGAAGGAGGAGGATGACTGGCTATCAGGAGAGAAAAGAATATTATACGGTTGATTCGGGACGGCAACATTCATGGAAAATGAGTTCCAGGAAGAGAAAAGGAGGAAATGGTGAGGACAGTCAAAAGGGAAATTCAAATATTGGGATTTTCCCTCCTCAACTCTCTGTCTCCCAAGACACTCCCATTCCTGGTTCTCTGGCCAGACAGGGTTTTTCCTCTACTCACATCATAGCTTCAAAATTTGGGCTGTGCTAAAGTCTGTCTTGTGAGATATAAAGAAAAACCAACCAACGGACCGACTGAACGGGTAACTCACAGCAATATCCATCTTTCTTTGAGGTTTAATTCCCTTCCTCCATCCACTTCCTACAATCCACTTCTCAGAGTCCTCAGACAGGTGCTGTATGATTCTGTCCAAGACTTTTAGTTGTGATTAGTGAGAGAGGCAGGGGGGAGCATGTTCACACTATCTTGGCTGGATCTAGGGGTCATACCTTTGAGTTCTGTACACTGATGCAGTTAATGACCTTGCTAAACCCACTGCCTATCAACTTGTGTAGAGGTTTTAAAATACAGGCGATTGCACTAATGTACACAGCTATGATTTAACAATAAAAAAAAGAAAAGAAAAAAAATTTTCTAGATGCCAAATAATTTCATCTATGAATGATGGCAATTTACTTTTTCCCTTTCCAATCTTTATACCATTTTCTTGCTTTATGCGGGGGTTGGTAAACTTTTTTGTAAAGGCCGTATACTACATGTTTTAGGCTTTGCAGGGCATCAGGTTTCTGTCACATCTACCCAACTCTTCAGATTGTGTGTGAAAGCAGCTATAGGCAATATGTAAATTGGAATGCAAGGCTACATTCCAATAGAACTTTAGGCACAAAAACAGGTGGAGAGGCACTTCCAGAATGAGAGAGTAAAGACTACTAAAATCTACTCTTCCATCAAAGCAATGAGAATGCTGGTGAACTCTGGAAATTAATCAAAGGCTTAATAATAAATAATAATAATAATAAACATTATTATTTGTTTATTATTATTATTATTTAATAAGGCTCAATCACAGTAAGAACAGTGAATTTTGTGAAGTTTTAACTTGTCTTATTTTCATGGCTTTCTCTATAGTTCTGTTGTAGGCTTGGCAACCAATTGCCTCACATCTATGATGTCTGTGGACCAACAGCCTAGCAGCCCCTAGAAAGGGGAGAACAAGTTTGGAGCTTCCAAAAAAAAATTCACTATTTCTTGAGAACCATCACTATTTGATCTGTTTGGAAGTCCCTTGAAAAGCTCCACTCTTAGGGATTGTCTTTGGCCTGTCTTGTGGTTTGGTCTATCTGAACAGCTCTGCCGGGAGCAGTTGAGAAAAACAATCAGCTGCAACTATTTAACATTGTGCCTGCCTGAACTGACAATACTATGTGGTTCTATGAAGGACCTTAGCAATAGGAAAGGTTTTTCCTTTATAAAGGAAAAACTAGAGAGTGAGATGTCCTTTGGGGGCTTTGAAGAGCTCCAACACATTGCTGAGACTCCAGGAGGCCCCAAGCAGTGCACATACCCAGAAAGACCTATGAAGGAAGTGAAGGCTAGGGCAGAGTTATCAACTACACTAGCAGTGAATAATCTAAAAATAAAATTTTTTAAAATCCCTTTACAATGACATCATGAAGAAGAAAATACTTAGAAATAAATTTAACAAAAGCAATGTAAGACTTTCAAAACCTATAAAAATTGCTGAAAGTAATTAAATAAGATATATAAATGAAAAGACATCTCATGTTCATGGATTGAAAGAGTTAATAATGCTAAGTAGCAATATTACCCAAATTGATCAATTCCTATCAAAATTCCAGCTCATATTTTTTATATGGAAATTGAAATACTTATTCTAAAACTTTTATGGAGGTTCAAAGAATTCAACAACCTTGAAAAAGGAGGACAAAGTTGGATGACTTATACTTCCCAATTTCAAAACATACTGCTAAGGCATCATACTGAAGATGGTGCGATATTGACGTATAGCAACAATAGAATAGAATTAGAAGTTCAACTAACTACAAACCCTTCCTTTTATGGTCAGTTGATATTCCACAACAGTGCCAAGACCATTCAATGGAGAAAAGACATTATTTTCAGAAAAAGATTGGAATAATTATATCTCCACATACAAAAGAATGAAGTTGGGCCCTGTATTAATTTTTTAGGGCTGCAATAACAAATTACCATAAACCGGGTAGCTTAAAAAAATACATTTATTGTCAAACTGTTCTAGATGCTAGAAGTCCAAAATCAAAGTGTCATAGTAGAGCCGTGCTCTCTCTGAAGGTTCTTGGGGAGGATCTGTCCTTGCCTCTTCCAAACTTCTGGTGGTTGCTGGCAATCCTTGGTTTGTAGACACTTCACTCCTATCTCTGCCTTCACTGTCACATGACATCATGACATTTTCCCAGTGTGTTTATATGTCTATGTGTCTTAACATAGTGTTCTTATTCGGACACCAATCATTGGATTTAGGTCAAACCTTAATCAAGTATGACCTCATCTGACAAAGACCCTATTTTCAAATAAGGTAATATTTAGAGGTAATGGAAGTTAAGACTCCAGCATATCTTTTGGGGGGGGAACACAATTCAGCCCACAACAGACTGCTACCTCCCACCGTATGAAAAAAGATTTCAAAATAGATTATAGATAGTTATATAAGAGCTGAAACTATAAAACACTTAGAAGATAACATATGTGTAAATGTGACTTTGGATTAGGCAATGTTTTCTTTGATGTGAAACCTAAAGCATAAGCAATAAAATAAAAATTAGATAAATTGAAGTTTCTCCAAAAATAAAACTTTTGTGCATTAAAGGACACAGTCAAAGAATGAAAAGATAGCCCATAGAATGTGAGAAAATATCTGCAAATCATGTACCAGATAAGGTACATTCTATCCAGAATATACAAAGAACTCTTACAACTTGACAATAAAAATGCAAACATACCAATCTATAATTCAGCCCACAAGATGCCTAATCTAAGGCCATGAAGATTTGCACCCATGTTCCCTTCTAAGGATTTTATAATTTTAGTTCTTACATTTAGGTGTATAAATTATTTTGGGTTCATTTTTTTAATATGGTGGGAGGTAGAGGTCTGTTGAGGGTAAAGGAATTTAATAGACACTACTTCAAAGGTACATAGAATGGCCAAATAAGCACATGAAAAGATGCTGGGGATCTTTTAGAAAAAATTTTGGAAAAAGGCAAATGAAACCACAATGAGATACTACTCCACATTCACTAGAATGGCTATAATAAAAAAAGACAAGTGTTGATGAGAGTGTAGAGAAACAGAATGCTCATACATTATGGTAGTAAAAGGGGTGGCCATTTTGGAAAATAGTTTGGCAGTTTTTCAGAAGGATAACATAAAAGAGACTGGGCATAGTGGCTCATGCCTGTAATCCCAGCGCTTTGGGCGGCCAAGGCAGGAGGATTGCTTAAGGCCAGGAGTTTAAGACCAGCCTGGGCAACACAGAGAGACTCTGTCTCTGCAAAAAATAAGAAAAATTAACTGAGTGTGACAACACATGCCTATAGTCCCAGCTACTCAGGATGCTGAAGTGGGAAGATCACTTGAGCTTAGGATTTCAAGGTTATAGTGATTTATGATCCCACTGTACTCCAGCCTTGGCAACAGAGGGAGATCCTGTCTTTAAAAAAATAAAAAAAGTTAAACATAGAGTTACTATGTGACCCTGCCATTCTACTTAGATGTGTATCCATGAGAAATGAAAACATATGTTAACACAAAAACTTACTAAAATATATATGTATATGAAAAAAATGTATATGTATATATAATGTGTATATATATATACAAAATAGCATTATTCATAATAGCCAAAAAGTAGAAAGAACGCAAATGTCCATTGATTGATGAATGGATAAACAAAATCTGATATATCCATATGATAGAACATTATTCAGCCATAAAAATGGTCATAATATCCTTCAACATGCCAAATGAAGGAAGCCAGACACAAAAGTCCACACATTGTATGATTCCATTTATCTGAATAGGCAAATCTATAGAAACAAAAAGTAGATCAGTGCTTTCCAAGGGCTGAGGAGGGAAGGATGGGGAGTAACTGTCAATGGACACAGGATCTGGGTGGGGGGAATAATGACAATGTTTTTTAAAAAGATAGTGAAATAGATGGTTTCACAATTCTGTGAATATCCTAAAAACCACTAAATTATACACTCTAAAAGGACAATTTTATAGTATGTGTATTGTATCTCAACAAAGATTTTTTTTTTTGCCATTTCCTTTTTTTTTTTATTAAATCATAGCTGTGTACATTGATATGATCGTGGGCATCATACACTAGCTTCATAAACCGTTTGACACATTTTCATCACACTGGTTGATGTTTTTAAAGAACAGAAGCAAAATCACGCGTGGGCCACATTTGACCCACAGACAATGATTTGCTGACCTTTACATTATTGTATTGCTTGGGGCCTCCAATACAATGTTGACTAGAAGTGGTGACAGTCTAAATGTTTGTCTTTTTTCCAGTCTCAAGGGAAAGGCATTCAATTATATCACTGATAAATTTGATGTTAGCTATAGTTTTTTGTTTTTTTTTTGAGACAGGGTCTTACCCTGTCACCTAGGTTAGAGCATGGTGGTGTCATCATAGCTTGTTACAACCTCTAACTACTGGGCTTAAGCAATCCTCTCATCTCAGCCTCCCATGTAGCTGGAACTACAGGCATGCATCATCACTTCCAGCTAGTTTTTCTACTTTTTATACAGATGGGTCTCATTCTTGCTCAGGCTGGTCTCAAACTCCTGGCCTGAGGTGATACTCCTGCCTTGGCCTCCCAGAGTGCTAGGATTACAGGTGTGAGCCACTGGGCCAGCCTGTCTTTAAATACTCTTCATCAGACAAACATTCCTTGCATTCCTAGTTCAACACCATAAATAAATGTTGAACTTTATTAAATGTTTTATCTATTTCAACAGGGATAATTCTGTGCCTTTTTTTTTTTTTGTGAGGGGGCGTTGAATGACAATTCTTTTTTTATCTTTTACTTCTCCTTTATTTGATTAATGTGGTAGATTATATCAACTGATTTTCAAATGTTAAAATAATCTTGCAGTCCTGGAATATGATGTACTATCCCTCTTTTACATCACTGAATTCAAGTCTTTAGTAATTTGTTTCAGATTCTTACATCTATATTTGTAAGAGATATTTACTTTTCATTTTCACTTCTTATAATGTTTTGCTCTGGTTTGGGTCTCAATTTTATGTTGACCTTATGAAACAAGTTGGGAAACATGCTCTCATCTCATGTTTTCTGAAAAAGTTTGATAAGATATATAATATTTCCTTCTTGAATGTGTGATAAAATTCTTCAGTTAAGCAATCTCAGGTTGGAATTTTCTTTGTGGGAAGGTTTCTAACTATGGATTCAGTTTCTTTATCAGATATAAGGCTAATAGATTTTTTATTATGACAATTTTGATAAATTATACTTTTCAATACATTTATCCATTTCATCTAAACTTTTAAATTATTGGCATAAAGCTGTTCACAATATCCTTTCACTATTTCTATAATGTCTTTAGGGTCTGTAGTGATGTCTCCTGACACAAGTAATTTGTGTTTTCTCTTTTCTTTTCTTTAATCTAGCATACTAAGTATTTATAAATTTTATTAATCTTAATCTTTCAAAGGATGAATCTGTGGCTTTTAAATTTTCTCTATACGTTTGATTTTTTTTTTTTTTATTGTTGGGGATTCATTGAGGGTACAATAAGCCAGGTTACACTGATTGCAATTGTTAGGTAAAGTCCCTCTTGCAATCATGTCTTGCCCCCATAAAGTGTGACACACACTAAGGCCCCACCCCCCTCCCTCCATCCCTCTTTCTGCTTCCCCCCCCATAACCTTAATTGTCATTAATTGTCCTCATATCAAGATTGAGTACATAGGATTCATGCTTCTCCATTCTTGTGATGCTTTACTAAGAATAATGTCTTCCACTTCCATCCAGGCTAATACGAAGGATGTAAAGTCTCCATTTTTTTTAATGGCTGAATAGTATTCCATGGTATACATATACCACAGCTTGTTAATCCATTCCTGGGTTGGTGGGCATTTAGGCTCTTTCCACATTTTGGTGACTGTAAATTGAGCTGCAATAAACAGTCTAGTACAAGTGTCCTTATGATAAAAGGATTTCTTTCCTTCTGGGTAGATGCCCAGTAATGGGATTGCAGGATCAAATGGGAGGTCTAGCTTGAGTGCTTTGAGGTTTCTCCATACTTCCTTCCAGAAAGACTGTACTAGTTTGCAGTCCCACCAGCAGTGTAAAAGTGTTCCCTTCTCTCCACATCCACGCCAGCATCTGCAGTTTTGAGATTTTGTGATGTGGGCCATTCTCACTGGGGTTAGATGATATCTCAGGGTTATTTTGATTTGCATTTCTCTAATATATAGAGATGATGAACATTTTTTCATGTGTTTGTTAGCCATTCATCTGTCATCTTTAGAGAAAGTTCTATTCATGTCTCTTGCCCATTGATATATGGGATTGTTGGCTTTTTTCATGTGGATTAATTTGAGTTCTCTATAGATCCTAGTTATCAAGCTTTTGTCTGATTGAAAATATGCAAATATCCTTTCCCATTGTGTAGGTTGTCTCTTTGCTTTGGTTATTGTCTCCTTAGCTGTATAGAAGCTTTTCAGTTTAATGAAGTCCCATTTGTTTATTTTTGTTGTTGTTGCAATTGCCATGGCAGTCTTCTTCATGAAGTCTTCCCCCAGGCCAATATCTTGCAGTGTTTTTCCTATGCTTTCTTTGAGGATTTTTATTGTTTCATGCCTTAAATTTAAGTCCTTTATCTATCTGGAATCAATTTTTGTGAGTGGGGAAAGGTGTGGGTCCAGTTTCAGTCTTTTACATGTAGACATCCAGTTCTCTCAACACCATTTATTGAATAGGGAGTCTTTCCCCCAAGGTAAGCTCTTGTTTGGTTTATCGAAGATTAGGTGGTTGTAAGATGTTAGTTTCATTTCTTGGTTTTCAATTCGATTCCAAGTGTCCATGTCTCTGTTTTTGTGCCAGTACCATGCTGTCTTGACCACTATGGCTTTGTAGTACAGACTAAAATCTGGTATGCTGATGCCCCCAGCTTTATTTCTATTACTAAGAACTGCCTTAGCTATGTGGGGTTTTTTCCGGTTCCATACAAAACGCAGAATCATTTTCCAAATCTTGAAAGTACGATGTAGGTACTTTGATAGGAATGGCATTGAATAGGTAGATTGCTTTGGGAAGTATAGACATTTTAACAATGTTGATTCTTCCCATCCATGAGCATGGTATGTTCTTCCATTTGTTAATATCCTCTGCTATTTCCTTTCTGAGGATTTCATAGTTTTCTTTATAGAGGTCCTTCATCTGCTTCGTTAGGTATATTCCTAGGTATTTCATTTTCTTTGAAACTATGGTGAAGGGAGTTGTGTCCTTAATTAGCTTCTCATCTTGACTGTTATTGGTGTATACAAAGGCTACTGACTTGTGGACATTGATTTTATATCCTGAAACATTACTGTATTTTTTGATGACTTCTAGGAGTCTTGTGGTTGAGTCTTTGGGGTATATGTTTGATTTTTATTCATTTCTGCTCTTATTTTTATTATTTCCCTTATTTATTTGTTTTATTGTTGTTGTTTGGGATTTATTGAGGGTACAAAAAATTAGGTTATACTGATTGCATTTGTTAGGTAAATTCCTTTTACCTAATTGTGTCCTGCTCCCAAGAGGTGTGTCATACACTGTGACCTCCGGCCGCCCCCCCACTTCTCACTCCCTCATTCCCTAAAGCAGTGGTTCTCAACTGTGGGTCGCAACCCACAGGAACTGTATTAAAGAGCCACAGCATTAGGAAGGTTGAGAAACACTGCCCTAAAGGGTATGTGGAAATATTTAAGGGCTACTTCCACATGTGCCCTTTAATTCCTCTACCCCTCACCATGTATTAGGTCATCTATTGTCTTCATATTAGAATTGAGTACATTGGATTCTTGCTTGTCCATTCTTGGGATGCTTTACTAAGAAGAATGTGTTCCACCTCCATCCAGATTAACATAAAAGATGTAAAGTCTCCATCTTTTTGAATGGCTGAATTGTATTTCATAATATACATATACCTTCTACTTTCTCTGAATTTGCTATTTTTTCTCTAGTTTCTCAAGATTAAATCATAGATCATTTATTTTCTACCTTCCCTCTTTTCTAACATATTCATTTATAATTAGAAATTTCCTTCTAAAAGCTATACTAGCTGCATCCCATAATTTTTGTGTATCATGTTTTAATTTTTGTTAATTCAAAAATACTTTCCAATTTCTGTTGTGATTTGATTTTGTCCTATTGGATTGTCAAAAAGAGTGTAAGGGAGACGCCTGTGGCTCAGTGAGTAAGGCGCTGGCCCCATATACCGAGGGTGGCCAGTTCAAACCTGGCCCCGGCCAAACTGCAACAAAAAATGGCCGGGCATAGTGGCAGGCACCTGTAGTCCCCGGCCAAACTGCAACAAAAAATGGCCGGGCATAGTGGCAGGCACCTGTAGTCCCACCTACTCGGGAGGCTGAGACAAGAGAATCACCTAAGCCCAAGAACTGGAGGTTGCTGTGAGCTGTGATGCCATGGCACTCTACCAAGGGTGACAAAGTGAGACTCTGTCTCAAAAAAAAAAAAAAAAAAAAAAAGAATGTGGATTTTTTCCCAAGTGTTTGGATATTTATTCATTTTTTGTTATTGCTTTCTGATTTATTTTCATTGTAGTCAGAAAACATACTCGACGATTTTAATCATTTGAAATGTGTGTAGATTTCTTTATGGATAAGCATATGGTCTATTTTAGAAAATGCTCCATGTGCACTTTATTTATTTATTTTTGAGACAAGTATCACTCTGTTGGTTGGGCTAGAATGCAGTGGTGTCATCATGGCTCACTGGAGCCTCAAACTCCTGGGCTCAAGTGATCCACCTGCCTCAGCCTCCTGACATGTGTCCTGCATTAAAAGAACATATATTATGCAATTGGTAGGTGTGTGTTCTATATATTGTCCATTGGGTCAAGTTGGAAAATTGTATGCTCAAATCTTCTATATTCCTTTATTCAAAATGTGCTTCTTAAAAACAGTATATAGTTGAGATTTTAAAAATGCAATCTGACCCTCATGCCTTTGGGTTGTAACTAGCTCTAGCTCACTATTAATACACTCTCCCTTCTGGTTCTTCTATGCCCCAGCCACACCTTTAAAAATAGCCTCCTTGAAATAAAATCTTCCTCAGATTATCCTAATTTAAGCATGCCATGTGTTTCATGTAGGAGCCCCAACTGACTTATGTCCTTTTATACCCTGGCCTCCATTGCAGAGAGGTTGGGATCATCTGACTAGTTCTGATCAATGGACTGTGAGCAGAGATGACTGTATATCTCCCATGGAACCTTCTTTATCCCAGTCTCTTCGCTGTAGCAATCTCAGAAGCTGTATTCTCTGGATGGCAGGACTGCAGGACAGTGAAAGGCTACCTGACTTAGTATATATAGTACTTACTTTGTGTGAGTAAGAAGGAGACATTTGAATGAGTTTTATCACTGAGATCCCAGGATGGATTTGTTATTTCTGCATAGCCAATTCCAACTACACTTAGCATCATACAATACTTTTGTATCACAAATATACCTTATGATGGATATTTGCCTCCTTCCTTCCTTCCTTCCTTCCCTTTCCTGTCTCTATTTTTCTTGTTCTCTTTCTCTACCCTTCTTTCTCTCTCTACTTTTCTTTCTTTCTCAGTTCAGTTTTCCCTTGTTCCTGTCAATTTCAAGCCTTACAATTTTCTTCCAAGGAATTCTTTTTCTACTTTTCCCAGCCAGCCAGAGTGGATTTTTATTGCTAGCAGCTAGGAACCTCAATTGATATACTTTTTTCCACTTAACATTATATCATAGACATATTTCCATGCCATTAAAATTATTCAAAATATTATTTTAATGACTATACATTTCATCATATTTATGTACCATAATTTAGTTAACCATGCCCAAGTGTTTGAGTAAATTATAAATTTCTGTTAAATGCTTAACAATGACTATCATTGTATGCAGAATTTTAGCTTAAATTCTGGGCATCTCTTTAGGATCTCTTAGGAGTGAGAGTACCAGGTTAATAGTATGAACAATTTAAAAGCTCTTGTGGAATAAAGTTAATTTTTTCTAGAAATTTTATACAATTTATACCCTAACATGTGAGATAAACAGGAATACTCAATTTCACTCCACTCAACAAGATTGAGTATTGTAATTTTAAATACTTTTTTGAGAATCTGATAGGGGAAAATTTCATTGATTTTTTAATGAGCACTTCTTTGATTACTCATGAAACGGAACATTAAAATTGTGTTTATTGCATATTTTAATTTATTCTTTTGAACATTTCTTATTGACTTTTTATATTGGGATGCTCATTTTTATCGATTTGTAATCACTTTTTATATATTAGAGATATTAACTCTTTTCTCATTTGTGTTGCAACGATTTTATACTTATTTATAATTTTCCAATAAATTTAAATAAATTGTTTTTTAAAACATAAAGAGGTTTAAATTTTATGTATAAAATTCTTCATCGTTTTCTGCTACTTTTATGTTTAAAAAGTCATTACTTGCCCCAAGTTAAGTATTTGTCTTTTTTATGATTCCCCTTTTTTTACATTTAATTCTCTAAATCTTCTGGAATTCATATTGAGGTACAGAGTGAAGGAAAGTGCTAATTTTATTTCTTTCCAAATAACTAGCCAAATGTCCCAGCCATCATTTATTGAATAATCTGTCCCTTCCCCACAGGTTTGAAATGCCACCTTAGTGAGCTGAGATGTGGTGATCACCATGGCAATGGGGCTACATTAAAAGCATTTGTGTTCACAAAGTGGAGGGCTGGTGTCTGGCAAAGTTCAGTCTAGTCTCACTGTACAGCTTTGCTAATTAAAACGCACCTTTTGGTTTTGTCTTTTTAAATGCTTTCTTTATAGCCATCATGCAAAAGAGTAACTAAGGCCAGGGTCCTATCATGACCAATCTGGACCTGCCAGGGTGATATGAGCATGGTGGGGGTGGAGTGAGCAATGAGAAAGTAGACAGTGATTTTCCCCTGAGAAGCTGGACGGATATCACCAAAGTCCTTTAATAGCTGGAGGGTGGATGTGGGATGGTCATGTTTGAAAATGCAGCTCTATTATAAAACGAAGCAGTGACTGATTGCTCATCAGGAGTCTAGCTGAGGACCCTAAATGGCCCTTTCCTTCTGGGGGTTGCAGTTTCTGTCATCAAGAGGAAAGAACCCCTATACTTTTTGCCCCGAAGCTTCTGGTCTTAGTTCCCTGGAATCCTCCTCAAATATCTGTGTCCAGGCCAGGGAAAGACAAGACCAGAGCTGGCCCTTGTCTTCACGCAGAGAAGAAGGCTATGGACTGCATGTCCAAAATTCATATATTAGAGCCCGAAACCCCAGTGTGATGGTATTTGAAGGTGGGAGGTGATTGGGTTTAGATGAGATCATGAGAGTATAGCCCTCATGATGGGATTATAAGAAGAAACACAACAGAGCTTTCTTTCTCTCCACTATGTGAGGACACAATGAGAAGGCAGCTGTCTGTAAACAAGAAAGAGAGCCCTCACCAGGAACTGGCTCTGCTGGTGCCTTAATCTTGGACTTTCCGGCCCCACTTCCCCGGTCTGTGGTATAATTGTTATAGCAGCTTGAGCTGCCTAAGATACCTACCTTTAGGGAGGTCTCAGAGATCCTGTTTGGTGGTCTGGGGAAATAGTGAAGATGCTTGACAGCCAATTTGAATATCAGGTAACTGCAAAGCCACCTGCTACAGGGGAAGGTCATGACAGGCCATGGTATAAAGGAGCAGAAGTTGTGAACAGACAGAAGCTATGAGCCCAGAGACAGAATAACAGATGGCCAGGAGAGGAAGGATGGACATGCAGCACACAGAGCTCGTGGGAATCAGCAGCCTCCTGCTGCTGCTGACTCAGATTCAGTACTGTACCCTTGGTGTCTACCCCTACTCCAGCCCCTCGCATTGAGGTCCCTGAGATCCTTGCAACCTTACAATGCGCCCACACCACCATATCTCCCCCAGCCCCTGTCTGCAACAACTTCCAATGCTTTTCCTCTTCTCATCCCAGCAGGCCTTTGCATGTGCTGACACCTCCCCGGACTTTTCCTACCTCCTCCTTCACCTGGTCAACTTCTACTGTGTCCTCTCCCAGGAGTGGACTTCTTCCCTCTGGTAGACTGAGTGGTTCTCTCTGTGTCCCCCCATTCCCTGTCTTCCTTTGCCACCTTCGCTGTATCCTTGTCCTCATCCCCTTGGAGGTAGAGGCCAGTCTGCCCCCTATAGACCTGTTGAATTGGCCTGGGCTGGGTGGGGCAGGCATGGGGCAGAGCATGGGGGTGTCCTCCATCTACCTTGCACTGCTGGGCAGTGGACCTGGCACCAAGCCAGAGCTGGTCCCATTATCTGGCCCCTGATGAGGCCATGTCCATGAGGGATGGATCGAGATGGGCTGTCCCTTCCCTTGCTGGGGCTGCTGCATTCCCAGCAACCCATGGGAAGCTAGGACTGGGACGTGGCTAGGAGTATTTGAAAATGCAAGTCAGTAAATACCGTGTGGTGTACACAGGCTGCAGGAACCCTTTGGGTGAAGAAATCTTGGTGAGGGTGTGACTGCACCAAGACTGGGCCCTGCAGGCAAGCCCTGGGACAGAAGAGGGTGCTGTCCAAAACAATCCCCAGAGCATCTTTTGGGTGCAGGTCCTGATCCCTGATCAGAGCCTCTCACACTGTGCTCTGAATGGGTCCCAAGTGACTCAGATGTTGGCCTTTAGAGGCTGCCAGGGTGCTGCTGGCCCAGAGAGAGACCCCATGTGAGGTGTGTCTGCAGGGGCAGCCCTGTATATGTGCCATAGCACTTGCAGGTATTATCCTGTTCTCTCTGTGCCAAGGCGTTAGCAAGGTCAGGAAGCTCTACCCCATGTCAGGGCAGAACAGCCCCACTTCATATGGAAGTGTTTTCATCGGGTTTTTAATTTTTCTGTATCTTATGCTATTTTGACATCTTAAAAGTCTTGCTGGCTAGGAGGAAACTGCCCCTCCTAGGGCTAGCCAGCTCTTGGGGATAGCAAAAGGATTGGTCAGGAGGGTGCCTGAGTCTACTCCCCCACTGTCCCTTTATCTAACTCTTGCACACTAAGCTCACATTTCTCCTTGTCCTGAACCATCCCAGGGCAAGACACCAGGCAAGTAGAGATCTACCTCTACAGTCTGAGGCACTCGGGAATGACTCAAACTAGCCAATTCTAAACTGTTTACTTCTACCACTTCTAACCAATAATAGCCAGTCCTGTCACCCACAGAAACTCTAGTAAAGGCTCTGCCCTAGGTTTACCCCTCACTTTCTCTGCCCGTTGGCCAACGCTGGTACTCCGATGGGGCCCTGAGTGACATGGTACAGTGTGGCATGGCATGCCTCTACTCCTATGTAAGTAACAAATGCCTGTAACGGCATTACCTCTCTGTATTGTCTCCCAGAAACCTCCGTGAATTAAACCCTCCTGGGTACAAATGAGACCAGCCTGAAGCTGATGTTCTAGCTGACCAACTGGTGCCCAGCATCACAGGACTCCCCAGAGCCTGAGAGAGGTGAGAGATGCTATGCCCAAGTCCTAAGGGTTAGGCTGAGACTTCCAGAATATGCTGAGCCTGCAGAACAGCTTTCAGAGTTCCCAGGGGCCTCCCTCATCATGGTCATGGTTAAGAGCACAGGCTCCTGTTCAGCTGTGAGGAGACATGAAGCACTGACACATGCCGCAGCATGGACAAGCCATGACAACCTCATGCTAAGCGCAGGAGGCCCGTCACAGAAGACCCCACATCCCATGATACCATTTCTCCAACACGTCTAGAACAGGAGATCAGCAGAGATGGAAAGCAGATTAGTGGCTGCATAGGGTTAGGGGAGATGGGAGGATTCCTTTAACATTACTAAAGGGCTTGGGCTTTTTTTAGGGGAGTGATAAAAATGTTCTAAAAATGTTCTAAAGTTGTGGAAAAGACATAGAGCAGGAGGCCACACAGAGGCGGAGGCAGAGATGAGAGGGACGCAGCCACAAGTGGAGGGATGCCTGGGGCCACCTAAAACTGGACAGGACGAGGAATGGATTCACCTCTGCAGCCTCCAGAGGGACACGGCCCTGCCAGCTCCTTGATGTCAGACTCCAGTCTCCAGAAGTATGAGAGAAAAAGTCTCTGTCTTAAGCCACCAAATGTATGTTAACTTCTTACCACAATCTACGAAATTATGGTTTCTAGTCATTTTTAGTACAGTCATTCAGAGCTGTTGTCCCAAATTCTCACTCAGGACCTATGTTAGATTATCGTCAGAAAAACAGTCAACCGGGTGTGCGTGTGTGTGTGTGTGTTGGGGGGGCAGAGAGATTTACTGTGAAGAATTGGCTCACACAATTATGGAGGCTGAGAAGTCTCCACATATGAAGTTGGCAAACTGGTGTGACTCAGGAGAGCCAATGATGTAAGGTCTGGTCCAAAAGTCAGCAGACTCAAGACCCCATAAGAGCCAATATCTGAGTTTGGCTCTTAAGGGGCAGGAAGAATCCAATGCCCCAGACCAAGCAGTGAGGAGCTCTCTCCCAGCCCCCTTTCTGTTCTATTCAGGCCGTCAGTGGGTTGGATGAAGCCCAGCCACACTGGGAAGGGCCACCTGCCTCACTGAGTCCACCAATTCAAATATTGACTTCACCCAGACACTCCCAGATTCATGTTTGACTAAATGTCTGGGCACCCCATGGCCCAGGCAAGGTGACAAAGTTAACCATCACAGGGCCTCTTCATTTTGTCTGTCTTAAATAGAAACAGCATAACCCTAGGTATCTGAGGGTTTAGGAGGCAGGTTCTGTGATCCTTTTTACAGACAAGGACACAGAAGACCAGTTCTCACTTGCCCAGGCCGCACGCCCATCAGCTGTGCTGGGACGCACCAGCTCATTAGGTTTACCAGCCCTTACCTGAAAGTATTTAATTTGCCATTTACAAGGCACAAATTGCAAGTTAATTAACTGGCACTTGAAAGTTATAGGTGGCATTATAAGTTTTTAATAATATCGAAAATAAATCTCCCTAGAATTCAATTAATTGAAAATCTCTTTTTATAATCCATAAAATAGGTCTGGGAGAGAGACTACAGGTGTGAACGGCTGCAGGGGTGGGGGGCTTCTGTTCTAACGTGAGCCAACCTGGGCTCCTACCCTGCTCACAACCTGGGCACTGCCTCTGGGGGTCAGAGAGGGATCACCCTCTCACTGTAAGTGTCCTGGCATGTGCCAGCAGTTCACTGCACCAGGCCTAGAGCTGGGTGCTATGGCTGCATATGTGACCCTGCACATGGGACACTCACAGTTGATGGGGGAAGATAGAGTGGAAGGGTGCCCTTTGGAGCTGGGGACCCCAGTGGTACCTCGACGGCTCCTGGCTGGGGCCCAGGGCTACAATCAGGAAGTTCCTGTCACCTCAGTGGAAGAATAGTCCCTTGTGGGTCTTTGGGACATGCCAGAACAGCCTGAGAAGAGCAAGCACCACTGGGGGCCCCTCCCACAGAGTGTGGGAGTGGGGCAGCTGAGGCAGGACCCCGCCCAAGCCTACAGTCCCATTCAGCTGCAGGGCTCAGCTGGGCCCAGGGGGTGAGAACAAGAGGGTCCCCCAGAGCCATAGGCCAGGGCCTCTAGCCCTTTGGGCAGGGGCCTGGAAGGGAAGGGGATACTGAAGTTGTGTCAGCCCCCTCTCTGCCACACATGCTGATATGAATGCACATATATACATATACACACACGAGTGTGCACACTATGGCATGTGCGCACACACTCAGGTGCACATGTGTACACACTTGTGTACGTGTAGTGGTAATGCATGTGCACACTCGCATACACATACAGCAGGGGCTGGGGGCAGTTGGTCTGAGAAGAAACGCCAAGTTTGATCTGGACACCCAGACGCAGGAGGAGTGTTCGGGAGGGGGCACTGTAGAGGGAGGGTTGGGCCTGTGAGGGTGCCCTGCAGTGGGTGGCCAGAGGAGATGAAGGATAGTGCATCTGGGCTGGGCAAGAGGGGTAGGGTGAGATAAGAGGGGGGAATCAGTGCTAATTCTCCCCTCTCAGCCCCATGGGTAGCCCAGGCAGACACCCCAGGGGGAGCTCAGGGCTATCCAGGCAATGAGAGGTCAGAGCTCGGCTGTGCCAGGAAGGGGCCTGGGACTCCACTTGGACTGGGCTGATGTCCCTATGTCCCCTATCCTTAGGGGATGTGGGAAGAGGGGAAGTTTGGACAGAGCCAACTGGCTGGGACTCAGGCCTGCCGTGTCCTAGTCGGGAACTCTGGTGATTTGCTTCATATTCTGAGGGCAGGTGAGGGTGTCCCCACGCACATGCAAAGGCCCTCATGGTGGAGGACAGAAGCAGATGGGCCCAGACCCTCCCCTTGGCTGCAAGGGTCAGAGGCAAGGCCTCTCAGGGGTTACACAAAGCCAAGAGCTGTGGTCCTCTTGGGGCCGTGGGGGCAGAGGGAGTACTAACGCTCTCCCCAGTGGCCCTCCTGTATCCTGTAGGCTCTTAGCGCCACCGTGTGACATAGGGGCCAGTGAGAAAACTTCCTGGCTGACTTCTGGCTGGAGTCACTGTGTGTGCAGCCAGGGCGGGGGACCAGATGACAGCAGCAGGTGGCCAAGCCCAGGGTTGGGGGCAGGAACAGGGGAGCCACTGCAGATCTATGAGCAAGTGGGGAGCACAGTCAGGCTACAATTTTAGAAAGATCATTCTACCGGCCAGATGGAACAGAGAGGCCAAACTGTGAGCCCCTGCCTCTTCTGCTGTCCCTCAAGGTCAATTTCCTCCTTTTCTAGTGTCAGGATCCTTCAAGGTAATACCCCTGACAGCTGCTTCAGTGTTCTATGAGAATTTTCCCCACCCCCCATTCCAATCTTCTCTGCGCCTCATCTGCCTCTGGCTTTTGCTCACACCTGGCTCCTCCTATAGTGCCACCCTGAGTCTCTTGGTTTATGTGAACTCCACTCTGCCTTCCAGAACTACTCGCTGGGAGGCAGAGCGGGACAGCACCTCAGAGCATGATTTTCTGAGTCCCAAAGACCTGGTTTGAAACTCAGCTTTGCCACCGACCGGCTGTATGACTTTGGGTGAGCCATTCAATCTCTCTGGGGCTCAGTTAACTCACCCCAAAATAAGGGAGGTGGCCATGAAGTTGAAGGAGGTGGCACATGTCAGTTTGGCAGTGCTAGCTTCACCCTTATTAAGGGCCCGTTCATGTCACCCCCTGGGGAGACTCCCCCAGCCTTGGCCTGCAGAGACTGGAACCTTCTCTGGGGCCCAAAACACCTGCTACCCTGGTCCCATCCAACGTTTTGCTGACTGGCCTATCCACCTTGCAGGCAGGAGCTTCATCAGATATTGTTTCCTTCCCACAGGTGGGGCCAGAGAGCATGTGGCTGTCCTCTCTGCCCTTTTGCTCCTTCTAGACTCTACTGCCTCCCAGCCCACATCCCCCAAGACCTGTCCAGGCCCATTGCAGGATCCAAGGCCAGAGGACAAACAGAGGCACCCATGTACCTAAATACTTAGAAGTTATACATTACACTAACCACCTGTTAAATAAAACAGGCTCTGTCTTCCTACTTTGACAAATATCCTTTATAAAGACTTGGAAGGCCAGGTTTGGCTTTGGCATTAGGACTCCTCAGTGTTCTGCACTGGAAGGTAACAGTTGGCCAGTCACTGGGCCCCTGAACCCTCCCTCTTCCTACACCTGCTTCTGCCTTGCTCCACAAGGGGCTTTGTGTGCACATGTGCAAACGCCCACCTGTCACGTCCAAACTCAGGGCACACTCTCTACACACAGCAGCCCCCTAGTGGAAGGGTGCAGGCATTGGTGGGGACATGGTCTTCCCTTAAGACAGATGGGAAGGGTGGCGCCTGTGGCTCAAGGAGTAGGGCGCCGGTCCCGTATGCCGGAGGTGGCGGGTTCAAACCCAGCCCCGGCCAAAAAAAAAAAAAAAAAGACAGATGGGAAAAGGCTTCATGCAGACTTGGGTGGGGTCCCCTGGGGTAGGACATTTTGGTGACTTGGGTAATACAGAACAAGCTTTCCCTTAGGGTCCCATCCCTTGGGGTGAGGGGAAATTAATGCCTACTGGCCTGCTTTCCCATGGGGAGAGGAAGCGGCCTGGTATTTTGTTCCAGATAGCCTTGGGGGAGCACGTCTACTTGCATGATTATTGTGAGGCTTCACCCAACAAAGGGGGTGCTCAGGGCAGGGAGGCTAGAGAAAGCTGAGACAGTGGCCCACCCCTCCAGGGGCAGCACCTGCCTCTGCCCAACCTTGCCACCCTGTCCCCTCCCTCCTACACCCTGCATGGGCATCTGTTGCACCTTGCCCAGGGGCCTAACCTATGGGCCACTCTCCTTTCCCCTCTGAGACTTTGCCGATGCTGTGCCCCTGTCCAGGACACCCTCTCCTGTCTAGCTGACAACCACTGACCCCTAATGGTCCTTGTCCCCTCCCCGGAAGATTAGCTGCCCACATCCTGTGTTGGCGTGGCCACACAGCCATCCCCCATTGTGCATGTCACTGGCCTGGGTTCCCTGTCTTCACACCTGCACGCACTGTCACTAGATGTGCCTTTTCAGACTAAGGACCAGCTGTTAGTGGCTATCGTTAAGTATTCTTGTTGTGTAGTTGGGTTGACGTATCCATACAGAGGGTGATATTCCTTTATTAAAGTGACACCTGGTCTGGGCCAGGACCTGTGCTAGGGACTGGGAAGACGGAATTCACCTAGACCCCTAACCAGTCCCCAAGGAGCACACAGTGTCAGTACGGGAGGAAGATATTCTAGAGAGACACTGTGGGGGCACCAGCAGGGTGCCCCACCCCAAGCTCCAGCTGGGAATCCGGATTCTGCCGTAGAAAGGGGGTAGGGAACCTTGGGCACTGGAAACGTGGGTTTGACTCAAGCTGGAGGCTCCAGATAAAGGCAGACCCCCAGGGATCCCAGTGAGGCTCTGGGTCCTGGATGCAGGAAGCTCGGGGTGGCATTTCAGTTCCTCCACCTCAGCAGGGGCCCAGAGGAAAGCCCTAGCCCCTGGGACTTGTGCCAGGGAAACGTTTGGGGCAACATTCTCATGAGGCCAGAGGCCCTCAACGTTCCAGAGGATGCCTGCCGATAGGATTGTATGGTCTTGTAGACTGTGGTGCAGAGCCCAGGTACCCTCCACTGTGGCTCTGCTGGGGGTCCCCCAGCAGGAGAAGAGGGTGCTGCTGTACATTGGCCACAGTGCTTACCTGTCAATTAAGGAGACTTGCTCCATGCTCCTGTTTCTACAAAGAAGAGGGTGAGCATGTCCCTTTGCATTGCAATAAGGCAAACAGAAGTCATGACTAACACTGAAGTCGGAGCAGCCACTCCTGGCGCAGCCCTGCAGTGGCTCCTTGTTTCACCCAGAGAGGAGGTGCCATCTGCACACAGCCAAGGGGTCCCTGGCCCACCTGGAACAAGGTACCTGGGACCTTGTTTCCTGCCTGACCTGGCTCCCTCGCCACACCCTGAGTGCCAGGGCACCTCCAGCTTGGGACTTTGGCACTTGTTCCCTCTGTATAGAATGTTTTTCTCTGATGGAGGTGCTCTGCTCTGATTCACCCCAATGTAGCCTTCCCTGACCTCTTTAGCTCCTCCACGAAGCCCCACATCTCCTAGAATACTGCACTCTCTTAGCGACTTTAAAATCAGGTACACTAACTGCCTGTTTTGACTTCTGCTCCTGGAATTATCAGCTCTATTGGAGCAGAGAGTCTTTTCTGTTTTGTTCAGGGAGTATCCCTAGGGTTTTGCTTGATTAAGGTGCTTGGAAAGTTCTGTTATATGAAAGAAGAAAGGAGAAGAAGGGAGGGAAGGAGGGAGGAAGGGAGAGAAGGAAGGAAAGAAGGAAGGAGGGAGGGAGGGAGGGAGGGAGGGAGGAAGAAAGAGAAGGAAGGAAGGAAAGTAAGTTTCATAACTGGGAAAAGTAATAAAAGAGACGAGGCACATTCTCCAGCCAAAACACACCATGGTCCTTGCCTGGGGCAGTAGCTAAGCTGTGTGCCTGCCAAAGTTTGGCTTTGGGCACCTGTCCCTCCCCGGGTCCCCCTGGTTGCTGAGTGAGCCCTGCCAGGCCCAGGGCCCTGTGGCTAGAGAATGAGGCCCACTGCCAGCAGGGGCTCCTGCCCTTAGAACATGTAGCATATTTGCCAGCAAGTACAGGCACGGTGGGCTCCAGCATCATCTCTCTCTGTTTCCCTCCCCTCTCTTGGTGTCTCTCCAGGTCCTGGACTCCTTCCTTCCTTCACACACTCGGCTGGGTGTTATCTGACTTCTCTACTGGGTTTGTAGCTCCAGGCAGGGTGGGCAAGGCTTTGATCTGTCACTGGGCACAAGCAAGTGCTTAATCCCTACACAGGCCACAAGATGACTCAGTGGCCACCCAGGACTCAGGGTGGCCCCCTCAGGCTTGTCGTCAGAGCATAGGACCTCCCTGGAGTCCCAGGGGGGAGAACATGTAGCTAACCCCAGGCCTGGGCAGGCCAGAGCCCCAAGGCCTCCCCAACTCACTCCTCTCCTTGCAGAGCAGGAACACGGCCCAGCTTAGATGCAGGGCAGTTGGGTGGGGGCTGGGGTCCCTCTGAGGGGCTGCCCTGGCTGTCCTCACCTTCCTGGAACTCCTGGGGACTCCTACAGGCAGAGCTGGGCTTCCCTGCCTTGGAGGCCTTGTGGCAGCCCTGGGCCTGGCCAAAGCTGCCCATAGGCTCCCTGGCACATGACCCAAGGAACACAGTCCAGCCTCTCCACTCCACGGACAGACCCACGGTGGGGAGAGCACCTTTATTGTCAGATACGATGACAGTGATACAGGCTGGTGGTGCCAGTCAGAGGTCCTGCCTGCCTCTGGCTTCCTCTCCAGACCTGCCACCGGGGCCTTGAAAGCTGGGAGAGGCAACCAGGCCCAGAGGGACCAGGCCACATCCTTGTAGGAGCACCAAGAGCACCAGGGACAATCACTCCTGTTGTGAGGGGAGATGTGTCCCAGGGTGGTGCCAGCACCTTTGATTCTCTGAGTTTGCTGCCGTCACTGAGTGCCAGGTCCTGGGCCAGTGGGAGGTGACACCAGGCCCGGGCAGTGACGGGAGGACTGCGGTCTGAGCCACAGGCATACCCCACAGATTCCCCAGGAAGATGGCAGGGGCTGGGGCTGCAAGTCCCACCCAGTAGACATTTCCATTAGGTGCCCCCTCTTCTGGCTCGGCCTGGGTGGCAGTGATAGGGGATGCCAACCTGATTCCCATGTACTCCCTATGCTGCTGTCACGGTACCCACGTCCATGTGACCATCAGTGGTTTATTCAGGGTCTCCCTGGCCTCTGAGAGCAGCTACAGGCCAGGACACACGCAGCTAGAGGAGCAAACCCCAAGCCCTGGGGAGGGGACCAAGGAAGAGAGGCCCAAGGCCCTCTGGTCTTGAACTTGGATGTGTTAGGTAGGGCTCTGATGTCCTCCAGGCTGGCCCTGTGCCCTCCCATCTGAGTTTTCTCATGAAGACAGGGAGCTGCCAGGGTCAAGAGCACACAGCTTCAGGAGCTGAGGATCCTGGGTTCAAATCCTGCCCTAGCCACCTGTGATCTGGTGACTGTAGGTGGGTAATTTTTACTCTCTGAGCCTCAGTCCTCCAGGTAAAGTGAGGATAATGCACCTACCTCCTAAAGGTTAAATGAGACAACTTAAGGACAGTTCCTTGGACAGGCCCACAGGGACTCAATAAATGAGGAGTATTACGATTATTTGCACCCCCACCCCCAACCCACCAAGATCCTGTCTCCAACAGGGAGTGGGGATTGGGGGAGGGCAGGGCTCTCCCAAAGGTGCTGGTCCCCTCTGGAGCATGCCTCTGGAAACACCATCTGTCCACAAGGCCCTCACAATTGTCCGTGTCTGGGGCTTAGGCTCACTGGGGTATCTTTGGGAACCAGCAGCAGCATAGGCCTCTGAGGCTGGGTCTCTGCCCAGCGCGGGGCGTATCCGGAGAGTTGGGCTCTCACTTCCTGCCACTGGCCTGGTCTGTGCTCTTCTGCCCAGGGTCAGGGCCAAGCAAGGCAGCAAGGATGCCATCAGGTTGGGGGCCACCCCGCTTCATCTTGAGGTTGGCTCTCAGGGCAGTGTCCTGGCCGGAGCCCCCCTCTGGGGAGGCTAGGGGATCTGAAAGGAGAACAGGGGGTGGTGGCTACAGACAGAGCCTTGCAGGCTCTTGGAGGCATCTCTATTCCCAGTCACTGGCCATGGAGAGAGCTCTTGTCCAGTGTGGTTAAGGCAAGGCAGCCGTGGGCATCAGCCCCTCATGCACTGGTTCGCACGCCCATTCCTTCACTCGTCCGCCTGTGCATCCACCCATTTACCCGCCATTCACCCCCTGGAGAAGTGACACTCACCACCCTGCACAGGGGCTCCTGGGAGTGATGGAGAGACATGGAAACACCACCCCACCATGGAACAGAAGACCCCTCAGAGCCCCTCGGGGCAGAGAAGGGCTCAAGGAAGGCTTCACAGCTGCAGAAATCTTTGAGCCGGTCCTGAGGTGGGAGCTGGTACTCAGTGGGCAGGGGGCCTGGCCTGGACAAAAGTCTGTATGGGGGTGGGAGGGACCAAGCCTGAAGATGAGGTGTCACCCACCACAGGACTATATAGGGAAAGCCTTGGGGAACTGGACTGATGTGCCTAGAAGTTAGTCAAGGGCAGCGGGGAACCACTGGGGGCCCTTGAGCAGGGGAGGGGCAGCATCAGGCCGGGCTGTGGTGAAGGCTTATGGGGTCAGGGAGACCAGAGCCCAAGGCAGCAGGGAGTGGGCAATGGAGGGAGGAAGACTCTCAGCTGGGGCCCTGGTCACTACGCACCGTGGATCCCAATCATGTGCTCCAAGATGAGGACTCTCTCTGCCAGGATCTTCAGTGCCTCTCTCAGCTGCTGCACCCCCTCGCCCTGGCAGGGAGGGGGGATGGCCAGGGTCAGGGTGGGCCAAAGGGAGGAGCCAGTGCAGGCCACCGCAGCCCCTACCCTGCCTCTTCCCACCTGTCCCCATCACTATAGACAGCATCACAGATGGAACATCGACTGTGTCAGGCTGGGGTACAGACCCCTGTTCACAGAGCCCAAAGCACAGAGAGGACAGGAGACAACATCCCCTAGTGCCACACAGCCCGATGTGGCCAAGCCAGGCTTCAGATCCAGGCCTGTTGGCTGTCTGTCTGGCTGCGTCCCCTGGGTGTCCTACTTCCAGAAAATACCCTAACCAGGGCCGAGCTCCCAGCACAGGGCCCAAAGGGGTAAAGTGCTTTGCTGGTTTCCTTCCTGGGCTGCCCAATCGAGAGTCCTCTGCCACAGTAACAGTGCAGAGCAGGCTGGGGACAGAGCAGGCCAGGTGAGGCCGCACCAGGCAAGGAAGAGCAGGTGGGTCCATTGCCCCACACTGTGCTGGGGGTGGGCTGGCCTGGTGGTAAAGCTTTCTATGTTCCTGGAACCAAGAACCCTGTGCATGGAGACACATGAATGAGCCAAGTCAGAGTGCTGACTTCTCTATAAGACAGGTGTCAAGGCCACTTTGAAAAAAAAATGGCAGTAGAGAGACAAGGCCACTGTCCTCAGCTAGCCCAACCCTGGGAGACAGCAGCAAATTGGTGCCTTTTGCTGGTGTAACATGATAGATCTATCTTATATTCAGATTAATTTAGCTTAAAACTAAAAAAAAGGAAAGCAAACAGCATCTTACTAGGATGTAAGGAGAGGTCTCCCCACCAGGACCCCAAGGGAGATAAAATGCCAAGCTGTATAGAATCTGGACAGGAGCAGAGGCTCCAGGCCCCTCTGTCAGGGACCCTTCAAGCCTCATGTCCCTGAACTGTGGTTGCTCTTCTTATGAAATAAGGGGGGGAACATAGGAACCTGTCAAAGTACCATGGCACATGACACGTGACCCTGGGGCTCAGGCCTCATCTCTCTCACCATCCTCCTTGTTGCCTTCTGCTCCTGCCTCGATTGCCTGGGTTCCAGCCTCTTCCCCTTCTCTGGCCCTGCAAGGACCTCCCAGGGGTCCCCCAGCTCCAGCCTTGCCCCTCCAGTGGTGCGGCCAACCCACTGAGCCCTGACACCCCACCTGGGACCCCTCAGCATCCTTCACAACATCCTTGAGTCTGGCGCCTTAGACCACTCGGCCATCCTGACACCCCCTTCACACCATCCTGCAATCACACAGCGTCTCCCTCACTGGGCTGTGAGCTTTTGGGGCAGGGAGCATATGGGGGGTTGGTACAGATTTGTAGTATCGGTGTAGATCTGTCTGGGGGGCACCCATAGCAGAGGGCAGGAGGGAAGTGCAGACCATGGGCACAGTTACCTCTGTGGTGGTGGCTTTCTCCCCTTCCTCCCCCTTCACGCCAGGCTCACCCTAGGAAGCAAGTCACACAATCAACTCCTGGTGGGGGGCACCCCTCCTCCCTTTCAGGGGGCCTGCAGGGAGTCAGAGGCAGGCAGGGCAGGCAGGGCCAGAGGACGTCTGCCCAGAGGTGAGCGGAGCAGGGGAGGCCATGGCCCCAGGCCACACCCTGCACAGCCTGCCATGGGTCAGCTTTTGGGGCTTAGTCCTGCTTCTGGGGCAGAGGAGTCTCAGGGTCTAACCCAGCAAGCTCATGTCTAGGCCCTTCCTGGATCCAGGTGCCTGCCTGGCAGGGCACTGCTTCCTATCTCTGAAATTGGGCCAGTAACACCAGCCTCATAGTAACAGCTACATGGCCGGCTACTACTGTGTGACCTTGAGCAAGTTGTTCTACTTCTCTGTGCCTTCGTTTTCTCATCTCTAAAATGAGGGTAGTAATAGGAACTATCTCAGAGAAATAGGAGGATAAAGGAAATCAATATTGAGCTTAGACTACAGTCTGGCAGCTGGAAGCACAATCAAAGTGTTCACTATTATTTTTTGTCAGTAGACATAAGCACAGGAGGAGGCAGGATGGAGGCTGACACCCCTGGGTCAAATCCTGGTCTATTGCTACCTTGCTGTGTGACTTTGGGCAAGTTACTCAACTTCTCTGAGCCTTAGCTGTCAGTTCTGGCAAATGGGGATAATAAAGCGTAGTATTGCTGGGTCATTGCGAAGCCTAAATATACTTGGGAGAAGAGAGAACCTCCAGGTGGCCACACACAGTAGGTGCCCAGCAAGGATCTGTTCCTCCTCCTCTTCTTGTTCCCCAGAGTAAGGTTTGGGTACCAGGGAAGCACCTGCCTTCTTGGCCTTGGAAGCAGAAGTTGAGAATCATAAATTCTTGTTTCCAAGAAAGGAAATTAGAAGCCAGCTGTCTAAGTCTCTGATTTCTGGGAGGTTCAGAGAAGGGAAGGGACTTTCCAGGTCACACAGCACATTACCCAGAGTGCTGAGCTCTCTAGAAGAGACCTAGGACTTTCCCTGAGGCTGCTGCCCTCTTCACTCCCTTACAAGAGGCTATTTCAGGCCCTGTCCACACATTCCCAGTAGCCAGAGCCCTGGCAGGGCCACCCAGGACAGACTCCACCCACTGGGCACCTGGGCATGGCCCTGGCCCATCTGCACAGCCCGTACTTACAGAAGGCCCTGCCATAGCCTGCTCTCCTGCCAGGCCCTGCAAAAATCAGACAAGGCATGTGAGGTGCTGCTGGCACCAGCCAAGTCTCCAGTCCCCCGCCCCCCACTGGGCTCTAGGTCTGAGGAAGAGGACAAGAGGAGGGTAGACTGGCATAAATGGAAGGCCAGGGCAGCACCCATAGCTCAGTGGGTAGGGTACTGGCCACATACACCAAGGCAGGCAGGTTCAAAACCGGCCCGGGCTTGCTAAAAACAATGATAACTGCAACAAAAAAAATAGCTGGGCATTGTAGTGGGCACCTGTAGTCCCAGCTACTTGGGAGGCTGAGGCAAGAGAATCGCTTAAGCCCAAGAGTTAAAGGTTGCTGTGAACTGTGATGCCACAGCACTCTACCAAGGGCAACATAGTGAGACTCTGTCTCAAAAAAAAAAAAAAAAGAAGAAAGAAGTAAAAGGCCAGACTTGAGGGCTCCTAGTCACAGATCCACAAAGGGCTGGTGGCTCTGGACGTGAGCCAAGCCTCAATCTTCCCACTTGCAAAGTAGGACAATGCTAAGTACAGCTGTCACACAGAGAAGGGGACAGCCAAACACTTAGAGGATATGAATCAGGGTGTTAGCAACGGTGATGCTCCCTTATGCATTGATGCCAGCCCCTGTGTGTCTGGCCATTCTCTGCTGACCACCAGGTGTCCACTCTACCTTTCCCCAAAGGAACCCCCACCCCAAGGTCTCCCCTCCTCAGGAAATGGCTCCTGGTGCTCCCAGCAGACACCAGGGAGAGGACCCAGACCTCCCCTTACCCCTTTGCCAGGCTGACTCCACCAGCTGGACCGCCCAGCCTGCTTTCCGAACACATCTCTTCACTCTGCTGCATCCCTGGCAGCACCTTCTGGTCCCCACCTTCCCTCACCCGCCCATCATCCCCAACAGCCGGGGACTTGTGAAAATGCAAATCCTGCCTGGGACTCAAGGGTCCCCTTGCAGCTATAAGAGCCCACACTACATGGCCAGAGGTCAGGCCTTCCTCTCTGCACCTCAGCCCACGCTACTGTCCTTTGCTCAGTCTCTGCGGCCTTTCCCTCCCCTGTGGCGTCACACCTGCTTGCCCTATTGTCTGGAGCTGATGAGCCACACAGCTGGGGAGGAAGAGCAAGACTAGGGTTTGGGCTGCCTCCCCCTCCAGGGTGATTCTCAGGGAGGGGCAAGTGGCTGAGGAGGACATTGTGTGACCTGATCCAGCTCTGCCCACACATGTGTGACCTCAGGCAGCACCTGGAATTTCTGATGAACTCAGCTCATCTATGAAATGGGGGTGCTACTAACACCTCCCTGGTACTGCTGCTAACAGAACTAGCACCCCACACCTGCCCTACCCTAGGCACCCATGGCCAGATAGGCTGGCCCCTTCCCCAGGGACTCATTCTGGTAAGAAGCTGGCTGCTTTGGGCTTCTCTCCTTGGGAGAGACATCTTCTCCTCCTGGCTTCTGCAACAAAAAAATGGCCAGGGCTTGAAGTGGGCTATAAGCTACTCTAGAAACAGCGAAGTCCTCACCTGGGAGCCAGGTACTCCTGGGGGTCCTGGGGGACCTCGTGGTCCTGGGGGACCTGTGGGCAGAGTCACACACAGTCACTGGGGACCAGAGATGCCCACTGTCCCCCTATCAGCTCTGGAGGGGGCCATTCCCAGCCTCCTACCCTCCAGCTGCCCTGGGCCTGTCTCTGGGCAGCAAATGAAGGTTTGCTGAATGAATGGCCGAAGGGCCACATACTCCCCAGGCCCCCCATCTTTGGAGCCCAGAGCCCTCCCTCTGCTCCCCTCCCTGAGGGCCTTATCACTGAGGCTGCCCCAATCCCAAGACCTGGGACACCAGCGAGGGCATCAGGCCAGATTGGACCCTACTCCCCAGCTACCAGTCCCCTGGCAAATCCCTCTGAATTGCCTTGTCAGCCTCAGGCCTAGGACCTGACTCCTCCCAAGCCCATCCTTCCTGCCCATCCACCCTCATGTGGCCACACAGAGCAAACTTTCAGTTAGGGAGCTCTCAAGAATCCCTAAGTCCTTGGCCCAGCCCCTTCCCACCCTCAGCCCCCAGGTACTCTCCTTGAAAGTCCTCTGTGTCTTTACCAAGGCTGTTCCCTCCATCTGGAACTTCCCTCTCCCTCACTCTCCCAGCCGACTCTTTCCTACTAGTCTCAGGCTGAGGGTCACCTCCTCCGGGAAGCCTTCCCAGTACCTCTCCCAACCCCTCCTCTAGAAAACCGCTGATGTGGAACAGACACCACCCATGGCCACCACTCTTTTCATGTTTGTCTCCCCCACAGGCTGTGGCATGCCCAGAGTGCCAGGCTGGGCCTCGTGTGCCCAGCAGGGGGCAGGCGGCTCAGGACCAATCTCTGGCATGCTGGGAGGAGTGCAGCCTCTGTCTCCAGCGGTCCTGCGCAAGTCTGTCCCTCCTGGGCTGTAGGAAGCCCCGGCTGAGCTGAGCCAATGCGGCCCTACTCCCAGACCTGTGGGGAAAGCTACCCCAGAGGGCACATATCTGGACTTGGTGTTAAAAACTAGACACTTCTCTCCAGTCTAAGTGTTCCTGAGACTTGCAGGTCACTTCAAGGCCCCAGGAGCCCCCAGCTCACTCCCTCTCCTCCCTAGAGCATCAGCTCAAATGCCCCAGTGCCCTGCCAGCCCAGTTTCTCACTTGTCACTCTCTCGGATCCTCCCCAAGCTACATATTTATGGTATTCATGTCTGGCTTGCAGCCCTCTATGAGAATGTCAGTTCAGGGACAATGCCAGGGACCTTTGTTTTGATTATTCAAATGTCCCAGGAGCCTAGAACAGTGCCCAGCATATGTGGTAGTGGGCGCCCAGTGAACGTTTGTCAAAAGCATAGAAGAGCAAATGAGTGACAGGGAATATGTGACGGGACTGTTTTGGGCAGAGCAGGGCAAGTGGTCAGCCAGTCCCTGGCCACAGTTCTCCAGTGCAGGTTCCTGGAGGATGGGCCCTCAGGCCAGGCCTGAGCACAAGTCCTCACCCCATTGAGCCTCAGGGCCAGCCCTGCCCAGGGCACTTGCTTTCTGCCTCAGAGGACTGGGGCCTCCTGCATCTCATCCACCTGCCCCATCAGCTCCTGGACACCCCTATACTGATCCCACACGCCCTTCACCTGGGCTTCCATGTACCCTGGTATGTCCCAGTCTGGCCCATACAAGGGCAGCCTGGGGCCACTTGATGTGGGCAACTTGTTCCAGAAGAATCGTTTGGGGTTTATGTGTATAGTCCCCTAGGGTGCTGCCACCAAGAAGCATGAGGCTTCTCCTCAAGTCACAGTGGATTGGGGCAAAACCAGATCCCAGCACTGTCCCAAAGCTGTGGACCCTCAACTGGCCTCCAGTTCCCATGGGCCCCTACGGTTAGGCCAAGCCCTGGGGGTCTTCCATCTGGGCCAGCCTGTGCTGCTGCCCTGTCTACTTACCTGGTGGGCCAGGGGGACCCCGGGGCCCTGGGATACCTGCCAGCACTGTGTCCACAATAGCAGATGCCAGCCGTGAGTCTCCATCTGTAGGAAAAACCGTGGCCAGTGGTCTGGCAGAGCAGAGGCAACAGTCCTGGGAGCCTGGTCCTGAGTCCTGAGCCACCTCCTAACCCTGCGCCCCGCTGCAGCCCTGGCAAACAGTCACTCTCATGCCCACCTCATAGAAGAGCACAGGGCATTCCAGGCAGTCAAAGGGCAGGGCCAGAGCAGCTTCATGTAAAATACAAACTCTTTCTGAAATATTCCATGCCCTTCAGACCCTGGGCCTTCTCGGCTCACTTCCCCGATGCCCCAGGTTAGTACTTTCTTCCAAGTTCCACCCCACATGCCTATCCTAATGCTTCCAACTGAGTCCCTCATGCAAAATCCCCTTCAGAAAGTCCCCTTGCCCAGTCTTCTGAGCTGCAGTGCCCAGGGCTGCCTCTATCAGGCAACCTCATTGCCTGAGGCTGGTGTGGGATGGGTCTAACAAGTCCTCTCCAGGACAAACCCCACAGTGTAACTTTGCTCTGGGCAGCACCGAGGCCAACACCTTGTCTGGGGTTAGGGGGGCTTCCCTGCCCTGCCCTGCCTTCTATACACAGAAACCTTGACGTGGGCTGACAGGTCTTATAGCTGCAGATGAACCTCCTGCAGGGTGCACAGTCCCCATGGCTACTCTATTCATCCATTCTCTTCCCAAGCGCTCATCCCCAGCCCACCAGGATGGACTGATTCCCTGAAGGCCCCAGAAGCTGTGGGAAAGAGTGTCTAGCCTGAGAAGAGTTCAAGTGGCAATGGGCAGGGCCAGATGCAGGACATCAGGCCCAGGCCAGGGCATGTTGAAGCCCTCAGATGGCTCCTTGTGGCACAGGGCTTCTGGCTACCATCCTCCGAGACACATCTCTCCAAGGCACTTCACATTCACAGTGTCGTCTATTCTCTCTCTGCCCAGGGAGCATCACTGTGCCCACCACCTTGGTGGGTAAACCAAGTCTGTAGACAGTGAGTTTGCATTTGTCCCCACCGCCAGGCTCTGCCCCTGGGCTGGCCCAGCCCATGCCCCACTGAGGACAGCCAAGGACCCCCCCCTGGTGCTTGTGTTTCAGTCTCCACAGCAGCTCCCGTCAGGCAGTGTTACCATCTCTGCAGATGGGAACACTGAAGCTGAGAAAGGGACAGTGGGATTCAGGCTCAGATGAAAGCTGTGCTGCCTGGGGGTGAGGGCAGGAGGCAGAAGCCCCAGCAAAAAGGGACTCAGGTTTCTCCAACAGCTAAAAGGCCCCCCACCCCACACTGTGCCTGGGATGCCCCAGCTCAGACTTACACTCTCTTCCCAGAATTAAAGTTAGTTCTGTCACTTTCCTCTTAAAATCCTCTTCAATTGCCCAGGACACTTAACCAAAAACTATGTTCCTCTCCAGGGTTGCAGGTTCCTATGCCTCCCTGGACCCAGTGTCCTGGTCCTATCTGCTCTCCGGACTCCCCTGTCCCTACCTCCCCATGTGGAAACAGACAGTTCTGTGTTCAGGGCTGTGGGCAATAAGCCTAGGGATCCTCTGAGGAAGGCCAGCCCCCCACAAGGCAGTGTGGCTCAGCCCTGACCACCACCCCTCAGGCGCAACACTCACTGTCTTTGTCTGTAGGCGGCTGCAGGGAGTAGAGGGCTCCTTGGGGGCCATTTGGTGAGGGGCTTGGGCTGCCTGCTGGGCCTGGGGGTCCTGGGGGGCCAGGGCGCCCCATCTCTCCAGGAAGCCCACGGGGCCCTGGTGGCCCCAAGAGCCCTGCAATGGAGAGGAGTAACAGTGAGAGCAGAGCCTGAGCTGAGACAATCCAAACGGGGAAACTAAGGCTCTGAAGTGGAAGGTTTGGTCAGGGCATACAGCCAATCAGTGGTGGCCTCTGGACCCACAGTCCTCCAGAAGGAATGCCCTGGGGTGTATATGAGATGGCCTCCACTCTCCAGCCCAATATAGGGGACAACATCAGGGGGAGGGGCCTTACCTGGGGGCCCTGCAGGGCCCTTCTCTCCTGTCTGGCCTGGGTCACCTTTGGAGCCTGGGGGGCCTGCAGGCCCTGGCGGTCCTGTCTGCCCTGGGGGTCCTGGGGAGAGAATGAGACCAGTCTCAGAACACTAGGCCAAGCCTCCCCCAGCAGCTATCTGGTTCACTTTCCCCCAGGGGCACTGCCCACTGGGGTCTCCTCAGACAGGGGAAGGCTCTAATTTCACCTTGGGTTTGTTGGACTTCACAGTTTACAAACCATTTTCTCACCTATGAACATCTCTGATCTTAATAGCTGCTTTTGTTCCCATTAAAATGGGGGGCGGGGGGGGGGAGGAACTGAGGCTCAGAAATGTCTGCTCCCTTGCTCAAAGTCGCAGAGCCAGGCTGCAGCTCAGATCTCTTGATGCTGAGTCCCCCTCTCGTTTCCTAGCATGTCTCAGAGTCAAGAACTGGGTCTGTGGCAAAATGCTCCCCAGTAGGGTCCCTCCCACAGAGGCCCCAGAAAGGCCTGAATGATGCACCTGCCCAGCCCAGGAGTTCCAGGCTCTGTAGGGTGGGTAAGAGAAGGACGCCGAGAGGTGAGGCCCACCACGGGGCCTGAGGACAACTCCATTTCCCCTAGGGCTGTCTGGAGAGGAAGCTCAGAGATATTTGCTGATCTGATGATAGAGGGACCTGGACTGGCTTTTAGAGCCCTTCTTGCTCAGGCTGCACGTGACTCTGCTCCGGGAGGGAGGGCCTGGCTGAGGGCTGCTGGCCTGGGGAGAGCCCACTTGCCCTGGGGATTCCAGGGCCAGCCAGGCTCTGCCATATGTAGGGTGTGTGCTCCATCTTGTGGCCATCCTTGGAACTGCACTTCCCTGGTTAGAAAGTCTGGTCAGGAGTTCATTTGGGGCCTTGTCCTCTATGGGATGAGGAAGCCTCCTCCTCCTCCTCTTCTTCCATCCCAGAAGAAAGATTCGAAGATGTGGGCGTGAGGTAGTCCTCTAGGGGTGAGATTTTGGGAACAGTGGCTCCAGAGGTGTGTGCTAGGGAGCTAAAGTGAGATGTCCCCACCTTCCCTGAGCAGACCTGAGATTCCTGCTCTCCCAGATTTCAGCCCCTCCAGAAGAGTGCAGGATGCCCTTCCCCCCTCCCCAGGCCTTGGAACTGGCTACTGCAGGACATCTCTCCCCCTCTGGCAGGGTCTGCCGTCCCTGCCCTGTGCACTCTCCAATGCAGCATTAGAACTGCATTAGAACACCAGGTAGAGCACCCTACACACAGGACAGAGGGTGGGGAGCAGGGGGAGCTGTGCGTGCAGGGCTAGGTCTGGGGGCTCAACTGGGAGAGGTGAGAAGGAAGGTGTCCCCTCCAAAGAAGTCAAGGGGAGCTGAGAATCATTAAGGCAAAATGTCTCTGGCTTTCTGGGTGACCCCAGGGGAGCTAACTAACTTCTCTGAGCCTTTCCTCTGTAAGCCCAAAGCTCATGAGCCTTGTGTGAAGATTAGAAATGGTATCTAATCCTGCACCTAGATGACAGGAAAATGCTGAATAACTAGCACAGTACGGACACTCATGATGGACACCCCCTGCATTCAGCCGTATGGACAGGTGCCAGCTAAATAGTCACCCAGGGTAACGCTCTAGCACAGTGTCTGGTAGCAAGGGGGCCTTCAACAATTGCAACTATTATTATTGCAATTGTTATTACTATTCTGCAGCTCCATAGGGCAGAGCCTAGATCAGCGGGTAGAATCTACCAAGAGAAAATTTTTACCCTTGACTTAAAAATGTGGGAGGGAGAGAGGGTGGCAGAGGTCTTCCCACTCCACCCTGGGAAGTAGGAGAGGCAGTAAGCTCCTCTCTCCAGGAATACACAGGCAGGGCTATTGGTGCAAAACTGAGCCAAGAATGGACAGGCCAGCCTGGGGTCCTACATGCAGATGCTAAGGGTCAGAGCAGGTGATGAAGACAATAAGACAATAAGGAGTAGTGTGAACTGCAGCTAACTGCACTTGGACCAGATCTACAGCAGCAACCAGGATTCTGCTACAGCTGATGGTTTCCACAAGGGACTGCCAGTCTCAAAGTCCAGAGCTTTTATTTTTTAAAGAGAAGCTTAAAATCTTGATTTTTATATGAAATCTTCCAGTTCTGAAATATTAGCTCAATTTTTCCAAATGCTTGACCCAGAGGGCCTGATGTGACCTAATCTGCTGAGGCTGTGAAGGACTTACTCACCAGCAGGGCCTATGGGCCTCCTTCGGGGCTCTGGATGAGCCAGAGGGATGGCATCAGGGAGGAAGTCCTCATTCCAGGGTGGTGGGGTGCTCTGGGGGGCTGGCAGGTCATTGTCGGGGCCTGGGGGCCGCTCCGCTGCTTCAAGCAGAAGAACCTAGGCCAGAGAAGGCAGAGGGTCAGGCCAGGTGGCCAGGTCAGGGACACATGCCCCATGAGAACTACAGCTATCTGCTGCTGCATGTGGCCAGTCACTTTCTTTGGTGGGACCATTGTGCCTGTTGCCAGGGTGCTCTCTCCCCCGTCCTCTTCTCCCTCCCACATCAGTAAGCCCTCTGACTCCAGGAGGCCCCATTGGACACCTTCCAAGTAAGTCCCTGTGCTTTTCTTCCATGCACCCATCACTGTGATGAGAGGTTGTGGTTGTTTGAGCAACAACTTCATTTTTCCCTCTTCCTGGAAGCTCTGGGGTTGCGGTAGGGGGTCTGCACATTTTGTGCCCCTCACCATCTGGCTTGGGGAACAAATTCCTCAGTCGGGAACATTTGTGGAGGGAGGGAATCATGGAAGGAAGGAGGGAGACAGAAGAGGAAGGGGAAGGAAGAAAAGATCGAAAAAGGGGGAAAGAAAAAGGAAAGAAGGGAGAGAAGGAAGGGAGAGAGGATGAATGGCATAAATAGGCCCATTTGGTACTTGGTCCTTAGAAGGCCACTCCAAGAAACCAAAAGGTGGCTGTGGTTATTCAGGGCCAGCCTGGGGAGAGGCCCCATCTTCTTTCCCTTGAGGGAGGCAGGAGGCAAAGACCTGGAGCCCGGGCCGGAGGTGGGCTGGGGGGTAGGGGTGGGACTTTCTTTCATTTAAAGGACTTGGAGCCAGACCTCAAGTGCCCCCCCAAGAGTCCCTGATACCCCAAAGAGGCCAGCAGGGGTCACTGCGTGCCAGGGATGGGGCAGGGGACCAGTCACTCCTGCTGTTGCTGGTGAGCTACAAGGGCCTGGGCTGAGCCAAGGGTTTGCAGTGCACAGGGAAAAGGTCCCTGTGGGCAGCCCCCGCACTGGTCTGCAGAACAGAGTCTAGGAATCCCTGAGAATAAAGTAGATTGTTGTAAGCCCAGCCCCGGCAGGTGAGTCCCCAGGGCACAGGCATGTGGAGGGCAGACATGCGCTTGTTACTCAAGCTCTGACTCAGCACCCAGGGTAGAGGAGATAGGCTCCTCCTCTACTGCCTGCAGGGAGCTGCTCCCTGGGATGCCCGGCCCAGTCCACTGGGACCTCTCCCCCTACAGGCCACATCTCTGAGCCTTTCCTCATTCTGGTCCTTACAAGGGCCCATTGGACAAGAAGGGCCACAAGCGATGTAGAAATAGAGACTCAGGGATGGCAAGGTCACCCAGTGAGTAGGCGGTGGGGGCAGGGCCTGGTGCAACAGTTCATCCACTAAACCCAGTTTGTCCTTCCCATAGCCCCGACCTGGCCTTGGCTGAGCTCTGTGGAGGTACAGAGAGGGGGAGCATCTGGCTCAGATCACACAGCAGCACCGGTGGCCCCTGGAGTTCCCATGGGAGAAGGAATCTGACTCCTCCTCTGCCATTGGGCATCCCCTGAGCAACTGATGCCACAACCAAGGCTCCTGGGCAGTAGAGGAAGGGGTGGTCCCATTATGGGAGCAGCCAGGGCAGTGGGTGCCAGGCTGGGGTGAGGAGAATCCTAGGGCCTGGTGCTTGGGGCTTAGCTGTAGGAGGGTGATGAAGGTTGGGGTTGCCCCCAGTTTCAGGCTTGGTTGTGGGTTACAGTGGAGTTGCCCCCAGTCAAGAAAGGGTATGGGAAAGGGCAGGTTTGGGGGTGAAGGAGACAAGTACAGTTGGGTGGGCTGGACTGTAGCATCTGGGGGGACCTCCCGATGGACATGTTTAATAGGGGTGGTCCTGAAGGCTAGGAGCTGGGGGGACTTGTGAGGGGATGGGGGAGGCCAGGGTAGAGAGGAGAGAAGCAGAGAAGTCACCACTGCAGGGTAGGTGTGGGCAGAGCCTGGGAAGAACTGGGGAACCCACCCTGGGCCCCCAGGGACATGCCCACATGCTCTCCTCCCTTGGAAGGGTTCTGGGCCTCTCTGAATGGAGAACCTACGGCCTTGCCCCTCCTGGGCCACCTCCTGTGCAGACACAACCCATTGCCCACAGAGCCCATGGACCTGGGCAGAGGAGCCCTAACCATGGTGAAGTTAGATTCAACCTGGGCTGGAGTCTAAGCCTTACTGGGCTGGCTGTGGCCAACCTCCTGGAGACACTGACCCCACCCCTGCCCAGGCATGAGCTCACTGGGGCGGGCAGCTGTGGGTGTGAGGACTCAGCCCAAGAAAACCAGACTATGACCTCAAGGGCAGTGGTCCTGATGACATCATTGTGGCCTGGTTAACTGGCTAGTACACCGTCTTCCTGCTCCAGAGAGTGCTGGAACTGCGAGGCTTCTGTGACCCTGGTGCAGAGAAGTCTCTTTGGGCTTCCTCCTACAGTATGTGGTCCATGAAGTCAGCATGTAAAGCTCAGGGGAGGAGGGGAAGGAAGGCAGGAAACTTCCCTGGTGCCTTGCTGGCCTTCTCCCCATCTAGCTGGTCCCAGGAATCCAGGATCAGCTCCTGGGTCTGGGACCCCAGTGGGGAGGAAGATGAGGCAGGCTCCATTGGTTGCCTGGCCCCACTGGCCCTTCTGCCCTTGCTCCAGAATCCTCTACTGTGTTCCTGTGCATGTGGTCCAGGAAAGGAAGAAGGACTGGCCCAAGCCAATTATGGCTATCTTTTTCTGCTTGGCCAGGTGCCCAACTTCCCAGCTCCCTCATGAGTAGGAGGTGGTGTTACAGACTAGCACTGGCCCCTGGCATGTAATGAGTCTGTTGGGCCACTCTGCCTCACCTCTACTTCCTGCCTTTAAACACAATGTGAGGATGTGATGCCTTGAACCACAGCAGTCACTTTGTCATCACGAGGACAAAAGCCAACTTGCTAAGGGGAAGTCTGGGAAAAGCCTAACTTCGGAGCCACCAAGCCAACTGATCTCAAGATCACTTACTCCTGGACTTCTTATTGAACAAATGACAAACATCCTTTTGGAATAAATGACCACTGGCTGGATTTCTATTGTCTGCAATCCTTCCTGACACATCAAAACAGATTTCTTATCTGTTTTGAAGCCTCGGCTCCTAGGCCTCTGGGTTGCTGCTCTTTATGCTGCCTGGCTCCTGCCTCCCTGCCTGAGAGGTCTGCCTGCCTAGCTGCTACCACTCAGCCCCAGGCCAACAAAGCTCCCAGCAGCCCTGTCTCTGCAGAAGACAAGTGGGCCTTCAGCAGGAAGGTGGGCAGCTAGAAAGTGATCCAGAGAGGACACAGAAGCTGAGACAGGAATCTCCCAGCCCTTACCTGGGGATCCAAGCAACTGTCCTAAGGAGGGGACACTCCAGGCTCAAGTTACCTTCCCATGCAGGAGCTGCCCGAGTTCACAGCACTAGACCAGTCTCAAAATGACCTGGGGGGGCAGGGGTTTGGGGGTGCGATTCCTTCAATTTCCATTTTTCAGGACCACTAACATGAATGGCCTTGCCAAAGTGAAGCGGGGCTGGGATGGGAACCCAGCTCCCCATACATGCTACTGCCCTTCCTCCCAGCCCCTGAGGTCCACAGACAGGACACATCCCTCACCCTAAGGGTCGCCAAGCAAGCTTTGCCCAGGCCTGCTGCCCGAAGTCATGTTGCCAGGACCCTAGGTGGGGGATTGTTGGCATTGGAAGGGTTGTGGTGGGGCTCATAAAGGGAGGGCGTGGGAGAGGGCCAGGTGGGTGGGGGACAGAGGGCAATGTGCCAATCCTGTCCTAGAGCTATGACTTTCAACACCCACACTGCTGGGCCGGGACCAGGACAAGCTGTGGCTGCCACTCTGTGCCAGGCCACATGGAGGCTTCTAGTGCTTGGAAAATGTCCGTCATGCTGGACCTGGCCCCGAGACCCTGCCTCTCCTGATGTCTCAGGTTCCAGAAGTTCATCCCCAGGATCTTCCCCGACACCCAGCTAGGGCTGTAGTGGCCCTGGTTTAGCCCAGGTAGCAGCATTTGTTCCCCAGAACCTTCCACCCCTACCCGCCCCCCAGAGCTACTGACCCCAAGGACGGAAGCCAATCCTTTCCCACCCCTGGCCTGTGCCAGGGGTTTCTAGGTTGCTGGAGGCCCCTGGCCACCCATGTTGGACTCAGTTGAATGCAGCCTTCTGGTACTGGCTCTTCCCTAGAGGACCAGGCAACTGGCAGATCCCGCTGTCCCAGGAGGCTTACAGAGATTTGGAGGCAGCCTTGGCAGCCTTGTCCCCCCATGTCTGTCTTCCCCCAGGCCATCACCCAGAGCTGCCTGTAGGTGTGGAAGAGAATGGGCTTGTCCCCATCTGGGATAGATGCTCATGATGACCCTCAAGTACCCTTCGGCCCCATACGGCTTTAGCTTCTGCCTACAGACACCTGCAACTCGGCCAAGGCCTTTCTCTGTCCACAGAAGCACACTCACTGGGCCGAGGGGCAAGCCAGAGTGACAGGGAATGTTCCAGGGGAAGCCTTGCCCAGTGCGGAGCAGAAGAGACTGCCTATCTTCATTGTTGCAGTGGGCTGGCCCTGAAGTGTGTGTAAAACCATCTCCCATAGGATCAGGCCCCAGGTAACCTGCCCATTCACACACCTGTACTGTGCACATCCTTCCCTTCCTGTCTCCTTACCCATGGCTGCCTGGGGCCACCCCCTCCTAGATAAATTACTTGTCTTTTGTGGAGTCCTTTTGCCTCTGCAGTGACTCCACCTTGGACCTGATCATTCTGCTGCAAGCTGGCCACTTCTGGAGAGCTCCTCCACTGAGTCTTTTCCCATAGGGCCCTCAGTGCCAGAGCTGGGGACAGCAGCCCTGGAAGGATAGACTCCTTCCTCTTTCTACTGACTTTTGGGTGTCCAGCTTCCCAGCCCCCAAGGCTCCAGAAACTCAGTACCAGTCTGTCCTTCCCATGCCCAGCCTGCCATCTGAGACCTTCAGATTTCTTGCTGTCCCACTTTCCCTACCTCAGGAGGTTGGCATAGCCTGAGAAAGCCACCCAGAGCCACCAAAGCCTTAGCAGCACCCAATACTTAGGACAGGCTGCTCAGGGCTGCTGGGCAACCTGGGCTGAAGTTCCCTAGCCACACCCAGCAAGTGCCTGATGTCCCCCCAACTCTGGGCCCCCCCAGACCCAGGTTCCTCAGCCCAGCTGACCTTGGCCTCCAGCGTGGTCAGCCGCTCACTCATGTCGCTGAGCCGGGTACAGTTCATGCATTCTGAAAGACAAGAGCAACCAACATGAGGGCAGAATGTAGACCCTGGGGAGATAGCAGCCCAGGCAAGCAAGGAAATCTCCAACCATTTTACCTGGAAATCTATTCATCCTGCTAGGCCTTATCCTCGGGGTCCCTCCATGCAGCTGGCCAGACCTCTGAGCCTCGTTTTTGAGCACCCACAGCACACAGTCCTATCTGTTTATTCAGCAAAGTATCTATTCCATGATGTGACACTAAGCCAGCACTGGGGACATCCTTAGCCTATGAGTGCCATTCAGGCAGGGGTCTTTTGTCTATTTTGTTCACTTATGAATCTCAGTGCTTAGCACAAATCAGGGACTCAAAAACTATCTGATAATTGGTGAAATAATATTAAATGAGAAGCACTCTCTGACTTTGAGAACCATAGTCTGGGGAAGGAAACTGGCAAATCGAAATAGGCTGGGAAGCACTAGCCAGGCTGTAAGGACAGAATACTGCCAGCCAATCCCAGAGGGTGCAGTCAGGGAGGACGTCCTGGGGACAGTGGCATGCAGTGCTCCGCCACATTCAGTAGAGAGAAGAACAAACATGGAGGCCTGGAGGGGAGTGAGAACAGGGCAGTGTGGCTGACTCAGTGCACCTGGGGCCCTTCAAGCCTGCAGAGGTGAATCAAGGGGTCTGGGGGGAGCAGTGTGAGGCAGTGTCTGGAGGCCCCATGGACAGCTGCTGGAAGATTTTAGGCTGATGAAAATCAAAGTCAGATTTGCATTTTTAGAAGTTCACTCTGGCAGGGGAGCATACAGTGGGTGGGAGTAAGGAGTTCCCTAATGGTGACCCCCCCACCAAAAACACACATCTCCCTAGGCTATAATTATCTGTTTATGTCTGTCTCCCACCAGGCTGAGACCTGGAGCTCTTTAATGAGGAAATACATGGTTCACTGCTGTTCTAAAGAGCTTTTATTGCCTTAAAAGTCAAGGGAAACCTCAATTCCTTTCTTTCTTCAGCTCAGTTCAAAGCCTGACCCTTCAGGAACCCCATCCTGGTTAAACTGACCGCAGACACATAAGAGGTACCTGGGTAACTCAATGGCCCCCACTTGGCTGGGGCTGACTGCTTAGAGTCTCCTGCCTGAGGCCCACATGCTCAGATCACCAGCATGGTCTGGGCCCCCCCCCCACCACATTGCCAACTTCCTCTGTCTCCTCTGTCCTTGGAGATTTTCCCCATCTCAGTTGCTGGACGCAAGTTACCTTGCAAATTTCCCTGTCCTAAAATATTGGTTCCTCCACAAGTGACCTAGGGCTGGAGGACCAAGAGGAGCCTTAGGACCACGGGAATAAGTGGCTCAGGCTTTGCCCTCCCAGGGTGTGCCCAGCCTCAGGGCCCAACCAGGTTTACAGAAAGGCATCCTGTGGGCCAGCAGAGGCCCCCTCAGTCTCTCCCTCCCTTCTCCCTTTGGCAGGGCCAAGTCAGTGGTTTATAAGCATTTTTTAGGAACAGAACTCTTCCCCCTCTGTAAAACCTTGTCAGTAACCATGATGCCTAAAGCAGATTAAAGACTGAGGCATAAACATCTGAACAGTAAAACAACTAGAAGAATGTATACAGTTTTCTGACCCTGGGATGAGACAGGACTTTATAAAAGGCAAGTAACAGAGGGAGGTGGGCGATTTCCTGGTTAAACATGGGGGACTGAACACATATTTTCCCCTCTAGTTTCTGCCAGGAAAGGAGTAATAAAGAAATAAAAAGGTATAAAATCCACAAAGTAGAGAGAAAGACAGAAGGGACCTCTCGGCAGAGGAGTGATGCATGTAATGTTTTGCAAGGTGGCAGGCAGCCAGGCAAAACTCAGGCCAGGGCTGGGGAAGCCCAGGTAGGGGAGAGGAGGGGGTCCTCTCTGAGACTTAGATCCACCAAAGAAAAAAGGCTCACCAGGACTGACATCTGGGGAGGCCCCAGTGAAATGGCTGGGTCCCCAGAATACCAGCCTCCATGAAGCCCCCACTCAGCAAGGCCCCATCACATGGACAGAGACCTCGGGGGCTTTTGGTGCCTTTCTCTTACATGCAGTCAGGGATTCCTGGGCTGCTCAACGAAGCCCTTAATGGGAAAGGCAGAGATCAAAATGAACAGGATTCCATTTGTCCACCCACTCATCCTACCCCCAACCTAGGCACTCACCCTACTCACCTATGCAACCCCATCCACTTACCTACTCCCTTACCCCCTCATCCTCTGAGGGGGCAATGGGTCCTCATGAGCCCTGGGTGAGGCTGTGCTGACACTGCAATACTGGGGGAGGGTGGGACAAAGCTGCAGGGCTGGAACACTGCTCTCGGGACTGTCTCCTTGGAAGCAGAGAGGCCCATGAGCCACCATGACTTTCAGGTCACTATTCAGCTCCAGGCTTGCTGCCCTGCCCACACAGGGAGGCATTGCCCCACCCTGGGCCCCCACAGCAGGAACAGGAGGAGGTGGACCTCAGGGAGTTATAAATGAAAGGCCTCCCCTCCTCCCAACTGCCTGCCCAAGGCACTGGGCAAACATTCTTGAGGCTTTAGGGGCCCTGAAAAAGCATTTCCAAGACCTGAGGCAACAAATAGGATCCCCTGCAGGGGGGAAGGTCAGCGAGGGAGGAAAACTCTTGTAGGGACCTATTTCTGGAAAGTGTGCTGGGCCTAGGCCCAGTTTGCTCTGGCACCAGGCATCCTGCTTGGCAGGTGAGGAGTGGCTTGGCTGTCAGTGGGCACAGGAAGGGGGGCCCAGCTCCCCAGCCAGAACGGACTTTCTGCACCAGCAGCTGGGGCAGGCACTCCAGCTCAGGGCAGGTTTGTGGCTCTCCTGGCATCTGTCATTGACAGGCAATTAAAGCGTGTTTGTTTAACTTTCTCTCATTATGCATTGGAGTGGTGGAAATGGTGCTGGTGGAATGGACCCTGCTCCCTTCTGGCTCTGTGACCAGACGAGGCCCTGCCCATCCGGCTCTGAGACATGGGCTATGACCCTCTGGGATTGTGAGTCCCAGGTGTGCACAGCACGCAGGCCCTCAAGCACCTGGGCCCCTGGTATGTTTCCTGGGGTCTGGAGCACACCCACAGAAGCCAGTGGGGGTGGGGTGGGGAGGAGCTTTGCCAATATGTGTATGTCGGAAGTGTCAAAGTACCAGGCAGCCCTGTGCATGTGTGTGTGTGTGTGTGTGTGTGCACTCGCAAGAAAGAGAGAGAGAGATGACTGATGCTTGGTGTGTTCACTGGAAAGAGAACTATAGAGACCTGGGTCTAGTCTGCTGCTAGCTCACTGCATGCTTAAGAGGCCCGCTCTCTCTCAGCATCTGTTTTCCTATCTGTAAAAGGGGTTTAACTGGATCAGCTCCAAGGGTCTCAGGCTCCAGAATTCTTTGCTCCTGCAACCTGTGCCCTTATCCTCAGCCTCTTGCTCCCAGGCTCCATCCACCCCCTACAGGACAGCAGTTTCTAAGTCTACCTGCCATTTGGCTGTGGCCAGCAATGCTGCTGGTGATGGCTCTGCTTCCAGGTTTCAGGACCCATCTCCTGCATGAGGCTTGATTCCCAAGGCCTGGGCCCTGAGAGGGGCTTTGCCAATAGGGCAGGAGTTGGCTACTGCAGGGAGGTCTAAACAGACAGCATGAGTCTACTGTGGGGCTTTGGCCACGGGACTCCAGTGAGAGCCAGGGGCCCAGCCCCCTCTGTGAGAAGTCTCAGAGATGGTTCATAGGCAGGGGCATGTGCAGGGTGGGTATCACAGCAGGTCGCCCCAACCTCCCAGGCCCAGCTAGGAAAGAACCTTTAAATCTACCTGGCGAACTTGGAACTCAGCCAAGACTCCTACACCCTGTTAGGAGAAGAAAGTTCCAAGGAGGTCAGCTTCTGTGGGACCCAGAGTTGGAGACAGACGGGTTAGGTTGGTCTTGAGTGCTCATACGGAACCATAGGAACAAGGAATTCAGAGTGGCCTCAGTTTCCCCAGTGTGACAGGGGACAGAAGGCAGCAAAGAGCCAGGCTGGGCCCAACACAAATACATGAGGCACCTTTCAGTCCTACTGTACACATGGACAGCCCCACACTACCCAAGAGGCCTGTCACACATTCTTTCACTGGGCCTCCAGAGGTCACTAAGACCATCCTCCACTGGCCAGATTTGGTCACCTCACCCTCTGCTACAAACACTGAACAGCTCCTGTTGTCCTCAGGAAAAAATCCTTGTCATGGCTAGGCTTACTGTCCCTGCCCACCCTGATTTCTCACCATCGCACCCCAAGCCAGGCCAAGTACCTCAGCCAGGCCATGCCCTCTCCGCCCAGGCCACACCGCTTCTGACAGGCCCCACCCCTCCTACTGGGCCCCGCCTCCTCCAGCTAAGTCATACTCTGGTGCTCTCCCTGATCTCTAAGCTTTGCACATAACAGTTCCTACCTTAGCATAGCACTATTCCCTGTCTCCTTTGTCTCACAGTTCATTCTCAATCATAAAAATGCAGTCTGGGGCGGCGCCTGTGGCTCAGTGAGTAGGGCGCCGGCCCCATATGCCGAGGGTGGCAGGTTCAAACCCGGCCCCGGCCAAACTGCAACAAAAAGTAAAATAGCCAGGCATTGTGGCGGGCGCCTGTAGTCCCAGCTGCTCGGGAGGCTGAGGCAAGAGAATCGCGTAAGCCCAAGAGTTAGAGCTTGCTGTGAGCCGTCATGGCACTCTACCTGAGGGCGAGGGTGGTACAGTGAGACTCTGTCTCTACAAAAAAAAGAAAGAAAGAAAGAAATGCAGTCTGGCCCACTCAGAAAGACATTAATGGCAAACAAGAGGGTAGCACATCCTGCTGTGTCTGTCCCCAAGGACAGTGACTGGACCCCTATTATCAAAATTCCAGTGAGAGGTGAGGGCTGGGCTGCCATGGAGGAGCGGGGCAAGGGCAGGAAATTCTCTAAATGTTTTGATCACGTCCTAAACTAAGAATAAAGTCAGACTGTAAACACTGTGCAGTGACATTCCTGCACTCTTGCCCCACCTGGCTCCTAGGAAGCTGGTAACAAGGGCTATGCCACACCCTCAGAAACCTTAAGATCCCTCTCGTGGGAAACTGAGGAGCCTAAGAGAGAAGACCCAGTGATGCAGTGACTTTGGGACCAGCAGACACTCCTGCAGAGAAGCCCATGAGAATGTGAGCCTGCCACGCCTATAGAGTTCACCTCTGAGTCATGATTAAATATGAACAGACAGCTGGTCACAGTGGCTCACACCCGTAATCCCAGCACTTTGGGAGGCCACAGTGGGAGAATCACTTGAGGCCAGGAGTTCAAGACCATCCTGGGCAACACAGCAAGACTCTAACTCTACAAAAAAATTTTGTAGAAGCTAGGCTTGAGTGTGGCAGATGCTTGTAGTGTCAGTGACTCAGGAGGCTGAGGCAGGAGGATCATTTGAATACAGGAGTTTAAGGCTGCAGTGAGCTATGATTGAGCCACTGCACTCCAGTGTGGGTGACAGAGCAAGACCCTGTCTCTTAAACAAACATGTGCAGAGAGCCCCTAACATGAAAGGCAAACACCAAAATTACCAAAGAGGAAGAAAGTGTACTCAGAAAACAGAGACAATGAGTGTATATAAAAAAATTTTTAAATAAACTAAAAAACCCATGATAATTCTATTGGTATGCAAAGATACTGGATCCCTAAAAGGCTATCAAAGAGAAACTTCAAATCAAAAATGCAGTAGCTCACACCTGTAATCCCAGCACTTTGTGAGGCTGAGATAGGAAGATGGCTTAAGGGCAGGATTTCGAGACCAGCCTAGGAAATAAAGTGACACCCCATCTCTACAAAAAAGAAAAATTAGCCAGGTGTGGTAATATGCTCTTTAGTGTAGTTCTCAGCTATTTGAGAGGATGAGGCAGGAGGATTGGTCCAGTTCAGGAGTTTGAGGTCATAGTGAGCTATAAAGATAACATGGCACTCTAGGCAGGGCAACAGAGCAAGACCCTGTCTTCATGAAAAGAAAGAAAGAGAGAGATAGAGAGATGGGGAGGGAGAGAGAGAAAAGAAAGAAAAGAAAAAAACCCCCCAAAAATGAAAGCCAAAAACCAAAAACTGCATTTTTAGATATGGAAAAAAAAAATAGCTGACATACAATAGTCAGTAAAAAGATTGAAACATGAGAAAATTTTCTACAAAGTTAAAAAAAAAACAAACGGGAGTTGTAAAATTAGAGAGAAAAAAATAAGAAAATTAGAGGATGAATCCAAGAGGTCTAACATCTGACTAACTGGAGGGTCCGGAGAAAGAAACTAGAAAAAATGGACAAAAGAAAAGCATCAAAGAAATGATCCCAAAGGTCACCTAAAACTGAAGGATATGGATTTTAAAATTGAAAGAACATAGAAAGGGCCAAATGAAAAAAATGCCTCACACAAAAAAGCACATCATCATAAAATTTCAGAATCACAGAGACGAGGAGAAAACCCTACAGGCCTAAGATTTTAGTACCTGGCTTAAATATTCCTTAAAGTTTGAGAGTGGAATGAAGCATTTTTGGACATGCATGACTTCAAAACATTTACACTGCACATATCCCTTCTTAGAAAAATGTCAAAGGATATACTCCACCAAAACAAAGAAGTAAACGAGGGAGAGGAAGTCACATGGATATGCAAAAACAGAAAGTCCAACATGGAAGAGAGACCAAGAAATATCCTGAGAAGGAGAATAAAGATTTTTTTATATACGCTCATTGTCTCTGTTTTCTGAATACAGTTTTTTCCTCTTGGGTAATTTTGGTGTTTGCCTTTCATGTTAGGGGCTCTCTGCACATGTTTGTTTGTTCAAGAGACAGGGTCTTGCTCTTAAGGCTTTACATGATGACAGCTGTTCAGCAGGTCTGGAGTGCAATCAGACCTCATTAGACCATAAGACAGGAGGCCTTAGAAACTAGACAGCATCTGATGTATGTAAATGTAATGAAGGGGAATTAAACTTCTCTTGGAAAATCTGGATAAATAAGTAATATGTCAAGTGATACATATCTATGACATTGCATAGAAAAATAAACATAAAGCATGAATTATTAACTTCCAGGAAAACCAAAAGTCTAAGAGAGTAAAAGCATCTTGGGATCTGTGATTAAAAATGTCTTTCTTAGGACACTCTCCTCCCTGTCTGCATGTCTTCCCATAACTGATTAAAACAAATCCCAGGTACATTTGCAACTCTGGGGTTTCTCACATTGTAAGGTTATATTTGCACATGAAGGTGAAGAAAGAATCTGAAGATCTGGCTCCACCACCACCTCATCGCCTTTGCAAAGACCACTGAACACTGGAGCCTCACGTTTCCTTATCAGGAAAGTGGGCATAATAATCTTTCCCTAGCCTGCCCCAAGAATTATGATGGGCCTCAAAGGAGATTGACACATACAAGTGTGTGTGGAGGCAGTCACTTACCGGGTCTGGGGTAAGGAGGGATTGGCCCCACCAATCCGATAACCCATTAGGATTAGTAACCTTGAGACTCATGGATGAAGGGCATCTGGAAGCCTGTGATGGATTGTTTTATGGATCAACTTGGTGACCCTGCTAGTCAATTACTGAGTCAAGCACAGGCCTACCTGTTGCTATGAAAATAGTTTGTAGATGTGGTTAACATCCCACAATTGATTGACTATAAGCAAAGAGATTGCCCTCTATAATGTGAGTGGGCCTCATCCAATCCAATGAAGGCCTTAAGCAGGATAACTGAGTTTCATGGAGAAGAAGGAATGCCTCCCCAAGACTGCAACACAGAAATTCTCCTTGAGTTTCTAACCTGCCAGGCTGCACCACAGATTTTGAACTTGTCAGTTTCCACAATTGCATGAGCCAATTCCTTGACATAAATTTCTTTACACACATGCATATACACACATATCCTGTTGATTCTGTTTCTCTGGAGAACCCTGACTGGTACAAGGTCCAACCCACAAATAGGTCCTAAATGGACCCACCAACCAAGGGAATGTCCCCTGGGTCTTCAGAGCTCCAACTGTCTTAAAGACAGTGTTGCCAGATTTAGCAAATGAAAGCACAGTATTTTATCTGGCAGCTTCCTTAGTTTCTTGTTCCTTCTACAAACACACCAACGTCTTCTCTATACCAGGGATCCAGTGATAAGAGGCTTCCCCTGCAAGGGTCTCTGGACATGCAGGTGCCCACCTGTGTGCTAAGGAGGCCCTTGGGTGGGACTGAACCCAGCTATACGAGAACAGGAGGGTTTCCCAAGGAGGTGGTACCTAAGCTGAGCCCTGATGACAATGATGACAATGACAACAACCAATAATAAACACTTGTTGAGCATTTGAAGTCTCAGAAACCTTGAGGCAGGCACTAGATTGCTATCTCCACTTTACAGATGGCAAAAGTGAGGCTTAGCAAAATTAGGCAAATTTGCTGAGAGTCTCCCGGCCAGAAACTGACCTGGAAGCACATTCTTGTTGACCTTAATAGCTGAACTATTTAAGGCTTTACATGACACAGGCTGGTGCTCACCACACATCTGATCCACTTTGTATTGGGACTGGGGCTTTTGCATGTATGACTCTTAAAATCCTTGCATCAGATATCAATGGACTCTACTGTTGCTCCCACTCAGAGAAAAGGAAATGGATGATGGCCATGAGCCTGAGCCCAACGACATGCAGTAAGTGGAGGTTGAGCTGGGAGGGATGCTGGCTTGTCCACCACCCCCGACTTTTAGGCGACTCTTCTGGCCTCATGCTGCCTCCCTGCCCAAACATACCTCACTGAGTTCCCAGGTTTAAGTTCCTGTAACAGGTGGGAACTCACTGGCCACATGTGTCAGAAGTGGGGGAGGGCAGCCAGCTGTAGGCTAGACTCAGTCTGCTGGGGGTCCTAGGTCCCTAGGGCAAGCAGGCCATGATGATTACAACTATCTTTAGTCCGGGTGTTAGGGTTTAGCTTGAAGCTTCAAGGTGTCCCTCTGGTGCTCAAGCCCAGCTCCATGGAGAGCAGAGCAGAGAGGCCTGTACCTGGGAAGCCACCTATCTGGTCAATTTCTTTTCTTTCTTTCTTTCTTTTTTTTTTTGAGACAGAGTCTCACTTGGTCACCCTAGGTAGAGTGCCATGGAGTTATAGCTCACAGCAACCTCAGACTCTTGGGTTCAAGCAATACTGTTGCCTTAGCCTCCCAAGTAGTTGGGACTACAGGTGCCACAATGCCCAGCTATTTTTTAGAGACAGGGTCTTGTGCTTGCTCAGGCTGGTCTCAAACTCATGAGCTCAGGCAATCCACCTGCCTCAGCCTCCTAAGTGCTGGAATTACACTGTAGCTGGAGCTACAGTACCCAGCATCTCTGGTTAATTTCTGGAGCACTTCTTGTCCCAGCTAATTACAGAGACTGAATTTCTTTAAGTCACAAAACTAAAGAGAGGACAAGGCCAGGCTGAAGGTGGGAGCCCTGCCACATGCCAGAGCAGTGATACTTCCCCCAGGGAGGAGGGGGCTTGGAGCCTGCTAGTCAGGAACAGCCACCAGGCTGCTCACCAGGCCCTACTGGAGGGTTCAAGGACTGGACAGAATAATTAAATTCCATCTTTTGCTATGGCAGGGATTACAGAAAAGACAACATTTTTTAGGCTAAGAATTTTTTGAAGGAGAACTCAAGTTCTTTCTTGGAGAGGGGCAGCCTCACATGGATGTCCTCACTGTGGAAACACAAATCCCTAAAGGACCAACTGCATCAAAGCTTAAAACATGATAGCCAGCCACTCCACCCCCAGGCACCTACATCATCAGCCCCAGGACTGTGGAACTTTCTGGTGATATTCAGACGCACCACACAGGTAAAAAGAGCAATGCTGGAGAATGGACTTGACTTAATCAGGCACCTACTGGGTGAGAGACAAATGTACCCTGGTATGCTGACCTTCCTTTGCTAGTGAGAAGACAAAAACCAGAGAAGTTTGGGAACCTGCTCAAGGTCACACAGATTGTTGATTAAAGGACAGAATCAGAGCCCAGATCTTCCCTTCTCCCAAGGTCATGGTGGGCTGGGCTAGATGCAACAGCTCTCAATGTGATGTGAAACACGTGCCTGGACTATGGCTGGGCATGAGCAAAGTCTGCCTGTGATTTCTATATCCCACAGTGGCTCTCTGGGATCTAATAACCTGGCTGGCTGAGTCTTTCTTCCTCCCTTTCTACCTCCACGTCCAACCCTGATATCAAGAGTGATGGGTCTTGCACCATGGCTGTAACACCCCCCAAAGCATCTTTTACCCAACAAAATCTAAGGAGGAATTATTAAGTTAATTTAGCAATACTGCTGGAACATAGACAGTTTTTAAAAATCAACCATATCCCTACATACAACATGTAAATATAAAAAATAATTTTAAATTGATACCATTTACAAAAGCATCATACAGTATGAAATTACTTAGAACTAAATTACTTAGGACTAAATCTACAGAAAACTATGAAACATCACTGAGAGAAACTAAAGAACTAAATAAATGGAAAGATATACTATGTTCATGGATTCAAAGATTCAATGTTATTAAACATAATAATTCTCCCCAGTTGATCTACAGATTTGATAAAATCCGATTCAAAATGCTTGAAGGATTTTTTTTTTTTTTTTGGTGGAAATTGGCAGGTTGATTCCAAAATGTATTTGAAAATACAAAGCTCCAAAACTAGTCAAGACCATCTTGAAGATAAACAATGAAAGAAGACATATAGGAAAGATTTTTCAATAAATGATGCTAGGTCAATTGGATAGCCAAATGAAACAGAAAAATAACAGAATTTGACCCCTAATCCACACCACATGAATTCAATTTGAATCAGATGGCAGATCTAAATCTAAGAGGTAAAACAATATAGCATTTTGAAGAAAACATAGAATACTACTTGTATAACATCAGAATTGAATTCTTAGACAGTACACAAAAAGCTCTACCATGAAAAAAATTTTTAATAAAGTGGCCCACATGAAAATTAAGAATTTCTTTTCATCAAAAAATACCATTAAGAGAATGAAAAAGTATCACTGGATACAGAAGGAGTCCTAGAATACATACATCTACAAAACTGGACATCCAGATGGCCAATGGTCTTACGAAGAGGGATCCAAAATCATTAGTTATATCAGGGAAATGCAAATTAAACCACAATGTGACATTCCCCCATACCCACCAGAATGGCTAATGTTAGAAAAATTAACAATTAATCTTTTTACCAAGTACTAGAGAGGCTGTGAAGCAACTGGAACTCTCATACACTGCTGATGAGAGCGTCAATGGTACAATCACTTTAAAAACCATTTGGCAGATTCCAATAAAGCTGAATATAATGCTATTCCACGACCTAACAATTTCACTCTTAGATTTCTATACAATAAAAATGAATAAATATGTTCACCAAAAGTCATGTACAAGAATGTTCATAGCAGCATTGCTCATAAAACCCCAAATTAGAAATAACCCAAGTTTCTATCAATAGTCAATGAATTGTCTAGTGACAAAATGAAATACTATACTGTAACAAGAGTAGACAAACCTCATGCAACAGTGTGGACAAATCCCAGCCACATAATGTCAGGTGAAAGATAGCAGATGCAAAAAAGTATTTACCATTCAATTTCATTTATCTAAAGTTCAAAAATAAGCAGAAGAATCTAAGGTGTTAGAATTCAGATTAGCAGTTACTCTTGGGGAGAGTCATGATAGAAAAAAGCAGGTCATGAAAAGGTTTTTTCTTGATGTAAGCGCTGGTCATTTTGTGATAAACACATGAGCTGTTTTCCTAATTGTCCTAAAACGCCAATTTGACTATGTCACCCTCCAATGCTTCCATCATTCTGCTGTTGGCTGCATTCCGTGCTCTGAGCACCTCTTGCTTTTCTAGGCCTTAGGTTTCTAGAAATGGCGCCCAACCCAGCCCACTGGTCAGCTAACTCCTGTGTAAGCACCACCTCCTCCAGGAAGCCTTCCTTGAGCACTCCAGGGGCACTCAGGTACCCACCTTCCCACCAATCACACGTGCCCTGTGCACTCCTTGCTCATAGAACTTAGCATGCTAGATGGGATAACCTTTTGTATATCCCTCTGTTTTAGTCCTTTTTGTGCTGCTATAATGAAACACCTTAGACTGAGTAATTTATTAAAAACAGAAATTTATTTCCTCCCTGTTTTAGAGGTTGGGAAGTCCAAAATCAAGGGCTAGGTATCTGCTGAGGGCCTTGATGCTGTGTCATCCCACGGAAGGTGAGAGGGCAAAAGAGAGACAAGAGGGACTCAACTGTCCTTTTATAAAAAACCCACTGTTGAGCTAGTGAGCCTACTTCCACATCAGTCTGTTCAGGAGGGCAGAGCCCTCATGGCCTAACCACCCCTTAATACTGTTACAATGACAATTAAATTTCAACATGAGTTTGGGCAGAGACAAACATTCAAACCATAGCACCATCTTCCCTATGAACTTTTTGAGGGCAGGGGCCATGTCTCATTCTTGAATTCTAAAAAAATGGGGTGAGGCATATACCCCCTGCCACACGGGGCTGCAAAGGTGCCCGTGTGTCCTCTCAGGGACCTGAACTGGACAGCTGTAGGTCTCCAAGTGGGACCCTGCCTGCCTTTCCCACCCAGTGAGGGTAGATCAGGGCGAAGCTCCTGTTCCAGGCTGCCTGGCAGGGAGGGGAAATCAAGCTCATGGTGTCCTGGAGGCCATTATCTCACTCTGGGAGATGCCCAGAGCTCCTAGCCATCTGGTAGGGACAGCAAGGACAGGGAGGATAAGCCTGTCAGTAGGGGACGCTCACAGGTCTGCTGCCGGGAGCTGAGGAGGCTATTGACCTGTGAAGTTGTTTAGGCTTTTCTAACCTAGGTCCTCAAGAGCATCAGCCAGGGCAGTAAGGCCAAGGATAAAAATTCCCAAGTCAGAAACACAGGAAAAGGAAGGGTAGAATGTGTGGTTCTTACCTGGTCATTGCCTATGAGCCTGAAAAAGCCATCAGGGCCCACCCAGGAGTGTGGGCGGGGGCAGAGCACAGGGACTCAGGACCTCTGACTTGTGTTTGAGAAGGCTGTTTGCAGATGCTCCCACTCCACTCTGACTCCCCTGCCCAGCCCTGGGAGTGTCAGGGGACCCAGAGAGAGGTGGGGCTGCTCTCTTCCTGCCCCAGATGACCCTGGCATCTCCCTATCTCACCCTGTACCAGAAGTGCTTCCCCTAGAAGCATGTTCCCATTTCCACTAGAGCCAGAAAAAAATGCAAGTAGCTGCCTTGGGGCAACAGGGACTTAAGATAGAGCTAGGGAAGGCATTCGGTGCTGAAGTTTGTCATGTTCTAGCTGTGTCATCATAGGAAAAGAGGAACAGTGTCTTACAAGTTCACAAGAGCCAACCGTCTGCCCCATGTGGAGTGACACAGGTCATGATAACAATAAAAAGAAAAAAAAAATCACAGCATCTCACATTCAAGGAGGAAGACATTGTTCAGAGTGTTAAACCTATGCTAATGCACCATACTGTGTATAAATGAGCCTAATTTCTACAATAACCCCATGAGGGTGGGGCCATTACTATTTCCATTTACAGATGAAGAAACTGAGGCACAGAGAGGTTTGCCCAGAATTACCCAACTAGTAAGTGGCAAAGTCTGATTTAAACTCAGGCAGTCTGAGGATGGCACCTGAGCCTTAAGCACTATGCCAGCTTGCCCCAGAAGTGGCCTGCCAAAGGTCCTGCCCTGGATGGCTTCTCCCAGCTCCAGCCCCACCTGTTAGTTTTTGAAATTCCTACCCCAGCCAGGAATGCAGAGGGCTCTGTTGGTCTCCACACCACTCCCCCCACCCTCGTCACCCCCCCCACCTCCGCTGTCACCCCCTGGCTTCTTTCCCGCCTTTCCCCAGGTGCCATCCTGGCCCCACGCCCAAGCTGAGAACACTATGGCATTTTCTTTTGAAACATTAAATTAAACTCATGAAATGATGAAATGAAATGAAATCAACTCATTTCTTTAAGAAATCAGAACCCTCCCCGAAGTCAGTTGCGTGCCTTTGATGTCTAGCACTAACACATTCCCTTTGCTTTGTGTCCCAAGGGCAACTGGGCCCAACTAAGAAGAAACCCAAGCTGGAGCCAGTGTGGGGTGGGGGTTGCAGGAATCAAGGGGCTAGCCCTGGGGAGGTGCCTTACGGTAGCACCCGTGGCTCTGGGCCCTCAGAGGGTCAGGGCCCTGCTGCTGCTGGGGTACACAGGAGGGTGGGCAACAGAGAGACCACATGCCAGGTGGAAATAGGCAAGAGCATGTGTGTCCGTGTGTATGTGCACACTCAGTCTAAGTGTGAGTCTGTCTCTATGTGTGGATACTTGTGTGCACATTGTTGTGTCTGGCTGGCTCTATTCCTGATCCATCACAGGTGGAAACTCAGAAACATCCTCCATTTCTACAAGGCCCCATGATTTGCAAAACATGTTCACACCCTTTATCTCACTTGGCATCTCTGTGTGGGAGAGGCCCTGACCATCTGTTGTCCCCAATTTATAGCTATGCAGAGGGCAGCTTGGAAGGAGAAGGGACTTGCCAGGTCACAGTGGCAGAGCTATGACAAAAATCCTAGTGACCTCCTCTGAACAAAGTTAGGGACTCTCCCAACACGCCTACCCGTACCCACAGCCTCTCCAGCAAAAGGAACCAAAATGAGCACCAAGAGGCTACAGAAGGAGGTATCTTAGGCTGTTTCACATTGCCATAAATGAATCCCTAAGGCTGGGTAATACGTAAGGAAAAGCAGTTTATGTGGTTTATGGTTCTCCAGAATGCGCAAAAGGCATGGCACCAGCATTGCTTCTGGTGAGGGGCTCAGGGAGCTTCCACTCCTAGTAAAAGGCAAAGGGAGTGTCAGTGTGTGCAGAGATTACAAGCAAGAGAGGAGCCAAGAGAGAGAAGGGAGGTGCCAGATTCTTTCCAACATGAATTCCTCAAGGGAGCTCAGAGTAAGATCCCATTCACTCCCACAGAAATGGCACCAAGTCATTCATGAGGGACCTGCCCCCACCCCCTACCTAAACACTTCCCACCAGGCCTCACCTCCAACACTGGGGATCAGATTCCAAAGGGAGACCAGACAGGGCCAGGCAATCCATGTCCAGACCATAGCAGAGGGGCTGTTGATGGCTCCCTGCTGCCCTTTATAAGCTGTGAGGTCAGGGGACAGGCTCCCTCTCTGTGAGCTTGTGCCTACCACAGTGCACAGCAACAAACCTGCTCAGCCCCTATCAGCACCTGCTGGGGCTCCCCAGACAGGGAGTGGGGTCAATCTCTGGGAACCGCACTGCAACCTTAGGTGGGGCACAGCCCTCTCTGGGTCTCAGCCTCCCATAAGTTAGATCCAGGGGCCACTACGACCTCCTGGACATCAGTAAGTGAATCAGTAACCTGGAACCAGAAGGTATGAAATCTAGGGTGTCCACCTCTCCCTACCTCTCCCTGGTGGAAAAAGCCACTGAGTTTTGCTTCCTGTGAGCAGATAGGTCACATTGCCGGGGCTCATCCTCAAACTTCCAAGTTGAACTGTGATCCCCTGTGAAGCTCTCCAGGGCTACAGCAGCAGCCCATGCACCTGGGGGATTCTGGGCAAAGCCTCCATGCAGGGCAAGGAGCCAGATGTCCTGGTCGTATCCCTATAGGGCTCTTCCGCTCCCTATCACAGGCCCTCAGTTTTCCTCCATGATGGGGTGATAGTTCCAAAACTGTGTAGCCATGAGGTCCTATCTAGACCTTTGCCATTGCCCTGTAGAGTGCCATGGTCTTCAATCCCTGCTGTTGACCAAGGAGAGTCTGCAGGCGGGGCGAGCTCTCCATGTCTGCCTTCAGGGCGGGGGCAGCTGCTGCTATCCACAAACCCTCAAGAACATCAAGGTGCTGAAGGGGCTAAAGGGATCTGAGGGGCTCCTGGGGCAAGCCCACCAAGCACCCGCCAGGGGCAGCTTAGCCAGGGACAGCACAAAACTCAGGCTCCTAGGGGCACTCCCAGGTTCCAGGTGGCACAGCCTTTTGCATTCAGACCATTTGGAAAGAAACTCATTAAAAAGTTCCTGACCACCCCATGCTCTAGCAGAGGGCATGAGTTATAGGCTCCTACTGTGTAGACCACTAATGTAAGGGCAGTCACCTGCTAGGGGTATCCAAGTGTGGAGAGCGGCTGGCCCTTACATTAAACACCAGTCTCCACAGCACCCACTCCCTGACCCCAACAGCTGGCAAGCTTTCTGAGCCCTGGACTCTTGAGTTTAGATGTGTGATTTTTCTGAGTGCATTGCTGCTACCAAGTGCTTTCTTCCCACTTCTCACTGCCTGTCTATAAAGATGACAAGAACAAGAGACACACTCCCTGACACACCTGTAATGCTCTCCTGGGTGTTATAATTGTTCTCTGTGTATCCACATCATAGGTATTGTGATTCTTCCTTTACAGCCAATAAAAATAGAGACAAGCAGTGATGAAGTTGTCCCAGGTCCCCCAGGTGGCAAGGGGCAGGAACCCAGAGATGCTCCAAAGCCCAGGTTCTTGCCTTAAGAATTCCCTGCTTTTGCAAGTGAGTTAGAACTGTAACTTTGGGGAGAGTTCCTGGAAAAGGCACATGAGCATTATTAGCGACTGGTTTGGATGCCCACTGGGGCCACTCTGACCCTGTCCTGGTTGTGTCCCCTACTAGAAAGATAATTCATCTCTGAACAGGTGAACATAATAGGTTATGGCAGGGTGGTTTGATTGCATTAATGTATTTTGTCATTAGCACTATTCCCAGTGGGTTACAGAGTGGCTTTCCTCCAAATTGGCTCTGGCTGACAAAAGTCCCAGAATCGATGACATGATAATGGAAGGGCAAGAATCCTGCAGGAAAAAGTACTCCTTGGCTCTCGGTTGAGAATGGTTTGGGTTCTCCACAGCTGAGGACACTTTGATGAGGGCAAGCTGGGTTACAATTTGCTCAGTGGAGAGATTTCAAGTCTTCCAGGAATGTCCCTCAGGACTTGAAAGGGATTTCATTACAACAAAAATAAGTGATCCAGTCTCTGCAGCCATTTGGAGGGGGAATACAATGGCGGAGGTGGGGGGGGGGGTCCTCCCTGTGTATGTTTATCTTTGAGGGTTCAGTGATTCAGCTGCTTCTCTTGGGTGGATTTCTGAGGATCAGGTTGTTAATCCGAAGTTATTGTTTAAAGTGCTCTTCCTCTTTTTTCTTCATCCAGAAAGAAATCATAAATATCTCCAGGGTCCCATAGAGCTGGCGGCTGGCAGTGCTTTGGCCTGAAAGATGACACCGAGCACAGACAAGGGAGCTGAGCCCTGTAGTTCCTGACCCACTTGGACATGGGGTCAGTGCTGCCATGCTCCGTGTCACTGGGAAAGAATCCTTCTTAACAGAGCTGCACACCTAAGGTCAAGGGGCCATGAGGCAGAGTGGCAGAGGGGGCCTCTAGACCACGGAGGGGGTTGCCTGACTTCGGCAGGGGCTCTGAACCCCAAAGGGCTGCAAGGAGCACCCACAGCCTCAACCCTCCTGCAGCCCTCACCAATGAAGGCAATCAGCTCTCCAGGGGAATAGACAGGATCCCCCCAAAATACAGCAAAAACCAGGCAAGTCCCTCTGGCCATTGGGACTTTCAGCGGGAAATGGTAGCAGAGTTTTAAACACTAAAGACAAATCACTGGCTCCTCCTTCCTTGCAGGGGGACCCAATCTGCATCTTCTTCAATGGCCGAATGCTCCCTCCCTTTCCCTCTTGGGTCTCTGCTCCTCTGAAGGCAAAGTGAGGGCCCCAGGTGGCTCCCAGCCTCAGGTGAGGATTCACTTGGCCTCCAGAAAAGGCCCTGGCCTCATTGTGGGGGGCCATTGCATCCTGGTGATTGGTCAGGGGAGCTGGGAGGGGAGTGTGGGGACTCTTTGTAATGCTGGAGGCTGAGCCTTCTGGGGTCTGTCAGAAGTAGAATCTGAGGCTGAAGGGACCACCAGACAAACCTCTTGTTGGACAGGGGCTCAGAGCAGCAGTTTATTGAACATTTTCTAAAAGAGAGTAAGCCTTTCCCCACTCCACAAAATTGCTTCCCAGATCCTGATAGGTAACAAATGGAAGGGAAGCTGCTCTGTCCCACAGCAGGTGGGATGGAACACCCCCCACCCATCCAGCTATCTCCTGACTCCTAGGCTCAAGGTGGTCAAGGGATGGGCAGACCTGAATCCCCCCACCCTGGGTTCTTAGGCACCCAGGGGAGCAGCACATGAATGAGATCCATAATCCATTTCTGGGGATGTTGTGCTTAATTGGAAGTTGCCTGCTCCACGGCATTGGGCAGTCTGGGCTCATCTCCCAAGCGGCTGTGTCAGCTCAGTGATCCAGTCTCTGCAGCCATTTGGAGGGGGAATACAGTGGTTGGGGGGCGGGGGGGTCCTCCCTAAATATGTTCATCCTTCAGGGTTCTCTTCGGTGGATTTCTGAGGATCAGGTTGTTAGACTCCTGAGCTGTCTCCACAAAATTGCTTCCCAGATCCTGATAGGTAACAAATGGAAGGGAAGCTGCTCTGTCCACAGTAGGTGGTCAAGGGGCCGTGACCACCCAGCTATCTCCTGCCCCCTGGGCTTTTGGGTGGATTTTTGAGCTGAATATGAGTATACAGCTGTCATACTCCTGAGCCAAAGAGGGCAGCCTGGTGGGGTGGGGGAAAGGGGCAAGGAAGGAAGAATCATGGGGCAGGTGGCAGAGACTTCTTGACCCTCAGGGTCAGACTTGGGATCGCACCTTTCCTGACAGGAGGTTGCCACGGCAACTGAAGGAGCACTTGATGAGGCTCCTTTCCCCACCTGGCATAGACCTTCACTAAGGATGGGTTTTTCTTCGGACTTCCTGTATTTTCCAGCCTGGAAGATCATGCAATACAATCTGGTTCTTTCTTAGGGACGCTTTCCCGTTATTGCCCCCTGAATAACACATTTGAGCAACACAAAGGCATTTGTGGAGGATCTTACAGTGGTTATCTGACAGCTTAAAGCTTAGTCATCATCTCTCTAAGCCCGCAGCCTCCAACAAGCTGTGTGACCTCCAGGAAGTTACTTAGCTCTCTGAACCTCAGTTGTTTGGCACATAAAACAAAGGTAATCAAGGCCACCTTCTGGGCCTCCCAAACCTGCTAGAGAATGCAAAATTAGACTGCATATCTGAGAAAGGGTAGATGTTATTTGTACTATTATATTAAAAAGTGAATTTCTCATGCAATTGCAAAGACAGGAATGCTCTTAGAATTATCACACTCAGTCCTTTATACAGATTATAAAACAGATCTGGGTGTTAAATAGCTCAGGGCCCCAATTGCATATTGGAATAGTAGCTGACCCAGGGTTAAAACCCAGTTCACCCTCTGAGGATAGCACCTTGTTATCCCCACTCTCAATCATTTATACCATAGTAAGAATAGGTCTTCACAGTACCACCAAGAGCTCAAAGTTCTAGAAAACTTTCCTGTTCACCTCTCCTTCCAGAGAGCCTGAGAAGGTAGTCTTATTCCAACAAGGAGAGGAAAGAGATGGTCCAACCCAGAAAAGGTAAGAGAGAAGGTCCTGAATCCAGAAACACCTTTATCAGTGGCACCATCCATGTGCAGGTTCAAGTAAGGGGACAGGAAACCCCTGTGCTCAGGCAGAGTGCAGTTACTAGGTTGTGGATCCCATCACCTTGTCTTTCAGCACCCAGCCACTGGCCTGGAGCAACAGAGACAGCTTCTGGCCCATGGACAAAGCTGGCATCCACCCGGTCCTATCCCAGGGTTCCCAGAAGGACTCACTAAAGGGCAGATGGGAGAAGGTTTAGGCCAGAAGTAAAGTCATTGCAGGGGCAGGAGACAGATGAAGGCTGGCCTCAGTGTCTGATGCCTGCTTTCTGCTCACGCCTGGGCTAGAGCGTTGGAGGAGGAGGGAAATGGGCCCAAATCTCCTCTTTTTGGCCTTTCTGAGCTTAGGGACATGGTGGTCGTAGACAGTGGATAGCTGGAGATGCAGAATCTCTCGGGGGACAGTCAGTCTGAGTGCAAGGGAAGGATGATCTGGCCAGCTCACCCACATCCCCTTCACCCTCTCTCCTGCCCCATAGTTTTGCAGGCTGGGCCCAGATTCTGCAGCCAGAGGAACATCTGGCTGCTTGGGAGGAGGGCCCTGACACCAGCTGACCCCAAAAAGGCAGAGTCGCAGTTGGCCCCATAGGGCCTGGGGTAGGACCCAAATAGTATTGCCCCACTGGCTACAGCTCCCTGTCTCCTGCCCTGTAGGCCTGAACTGAGTCCTGAAGGACAAGAATCAGGAATGAGCCTCCCCAGTGCGGTTGGGGGCTGCCTCCTGTCTCTCGCCTTCTGCAAACCCCTCCTGTCCTGGAGCCCCAGGCTGCACTGGCTCTGCTGGTGGGGTGCGTGTGAAACGGGCTGTGGTTTGAATGCGCATTTTCCACTTTGCTAATGAGGCTGAACATCTTTTTTGAGCCATTTCTGTGTCTGTAAGGTGCCTGTTTGTGTCCTTGACCCATTTTCCTATTGGATTGTTCTGTCTTTTTCATGCTGATCCACAGGAGTTTTTCCTGTATTTCTGATCCCAGCCCCATGTCAATTTTATGCTTTGCAAATATCTCCTCCCAGTCTGTGGCTTGTGTTCGCACTTTGGTAACACTGTCTTTTGTCATAAAGAACTTTCTGATCTATTTACCTTTTATTCCCTTACCTCAGCATACATGTATCACACAGGTTAGGACTTGCAAGGCAATGCTGAGTACAAGTCAGAACAGCTACCTCCAAATCTCATTCATGAATTTAGGGCTTCTGTTGTCCCACACAGAAGTGTGATGCTTGCTGGGGAGGCAGTAGCTCAGCTCTATGTGCCAGGAAGTTCTTTCTCTTCCTAGTTTGCCAGGAGTTTTCATCATGAATAAGTGTTGAATTTCATCCAATGCTATTCTCTTCTAATCTGTGAATGAGCTGAATTACAGGAACAGATTTTCCAAAGAACCCCATTTGGTCAGGATCTATGATGTTTTCATGCACTGCTGGATTTGAATAGCTAATATTTTATTTGGGGGTTTTCACCTGAATCATTTATAGCTCCAACCAAGAACTCATTTGGTGGTCACAGAGGTAGGGTCAATTTGAGCCTTAAACGTGTGCGAGGAAGAGGTCAAGGTTTTGTTTTCTCAGACTAATCTTTCCCCACCCAGAGTACAGACAGAGGTGGACAAGCTTCCTTGTTGCCTTTGTGAGCCAGACATGGAATTTCCTGAGACGCCTCTTTCACCAAGTTTCAGTTCCAACTCCCTGCTGTGACAGAGGAACCCAAGCCCCTGCTCTGTTCTGGCTCAGGTGGCCCACATCCTCATGCGCCCCTACCCCACAGTGACCACAACATCCACAGCTAAACCTTCACTTCCTTGGTCCTGTTCCTGGGGCAACTGAAGCCCAATTCCCATCTTATGAATTTGGCTGTGTATTTTCAATAATTCTTGCACAATTGTATCTTTTACATGCATTTCTAAGCATTCGTGGTGGGGGAGTGTCTAGGTTATGAGTCCACAGTCTTGGCAGAATTGGACCTCAGTAGAACTTGGCCTTCTCTGGCCTGTGGGAAAGCACTTCTGAGGGGTCACTTCCTATAAGGTTGGAAGTAGTTACAACCATACTAGCCTGACCCAGGGAACGATCCCATGTCCTGGGAATAGGGACATTCTTGTTCACACATGGCTCTTGGAGACTGCCACGGCCAGGGACCAGCAAGGCCTATCTACCTTCAGCCTAGAGCAGGGCTGTGAGATGCTTTTTCTTAAGATGGTTTAACAGAACCTATAATGGCCCGGCTCCCAGGCCATGCAAGCCATTTTTGCCCTGGAGCAATCAGGAGTCACTGTAGGTGTAGCCCTTGCATCAAGCACCCAAGAGTCCGAGCCTTGAGACAAGTTTCTGCTACCCTCATTGCCAGGGACTCTCCTGTGCCACTAGGCTAAGGGGGCTTACTGTCCATGTCAAAGCCATGGCATCTCTAAGCTTTATGACCCGACGATAGAAGAAGCCTCAGTGTTCAGTGTGGCAGGCCAAGGAATGTCCACGTGCTGCCTTCTGACATTGACTGCACTCAGATAGGAACACTGGTGAAAAGAGTGAGATGCTCAGTGCTCTGAATCACCCTGTGTGGCTGGCTTAGAAGAGCCCCCAGTGCTGTCAGAGGCCTAGAAACTAAACCATGGGCCTCCAGGGGCCTCACTCTCAGCTTTAGCCCACCCACCTCTAGCTGAGCCTGGAGCCTTCTGGGGGTGGGCATAGATCCCTGCCCTGGACCTCAGCAGTCCTGGCCTTCATCTGGCAACAAGCACTGATGACCCTGGCCCAGCCAGCACCTCTGTTACTGAGCTTACCTGCCTCCATAAGAGGTACTTGGTTCCAGTACATAGAGGGAGGAAGTCAGTGCACCTGAGGGGCCTGGCAGCCAGGCCCAGAAGTCTGGTGGCACCTTGCCCAGGTGTTCTCCCCCAGGAACACATCCTTGAAGGATGGTTGTGGCAAACAAAGTGTTCCCTTTGATCCAACACAGACATTCCTCAAGGAAACTGAGGCACAGAGGGGGTTAGCATATACCAACATTGAGAAAGAGTGAAAACGTTCTCATTCTAGTTCCAGAGCTCTTTCTGTTCCAGGCCAACCCCCAGTGTGAGCAAAAGAAGCTGCCAGAAGCCTCAGGAGGAAGATGTGGGCTTACCTGTTGGCATGTATGTGCATATCTGTGTATGCATCACATTCCTGGTGGCTCTGACATGCTGTATGACATGCTTGCATTTACATGGCTGTGTCTGTGTGTGTGCCTGTGTATGGCTGTCAGTGTGTGCCTATGTGAGTACCTTCAGGTGATGTTCTCACATAGACACACCTTAGTCACAGACAAGCAATGGACATCAAAGGACTGGGGTCCAGGTGGGAGCTTAGGGCTCCCTGGGCACAGACACCACTGCCCCTTAGTGCTCTGGGTAGAGCTGGACTGTTGCCCTATTTAGCACCATTTGTTCATAAGGAGGCTACAACCCATCCCTGGGACAGGACATGAGGGCTATGAACTTGATCAAAGTCAGCAGGAAGCAGGCCAGATGCAAATTCAAGGAAGGATCAAAGCCTCCTTTAGTCTCTCTGTGAAAAAGGAGGGGGGAGTTTCTTACACTGAGTAAAGATAAAGAAATAGACTATCTGAGAGGAGATGGGAGCTGGTCAAGAGTACCCAGTGGATACACGACACAGGCCAGGACTTGAACCTGGTTGGTCTGATCCCCAGCGCAGTGTTCCTTCCTCCAAACCATGCTGCCTGCCTAGTCTGGGAGGCTTCAACTGGACAGTAAGTCCCTCCATCCTGGAACAGCCACCTCTGGGCTAAACACAGCAGAATCAAGGGAGTTGGGGAGCCCTGCTGCATTGATCCTGCAAGGAGGATGGCCCCTCCAAGCTTTATGATTTGGTGATAGAAGAAAGCTCAGGATGCAGCTTCAAGTGAGAAACTTCTGCATCCAGCAAATGCCTGGAAGGACTAGCTCCAGCTCCCTGGAGCTGCTGAGTTCTTGGAGACAGCACCTGCTGGGTCTCCAAGTGGCTCCAACAGGTGCAGAAGCCTGTGAAGCCAGTGGGTGTCAGTCTGGTCCAGGACCCTGGGTCGGGCCCCAGGTGATGAGATCAGATATGGTTGTTAGAAGGTGCTCCCAGCTGAGTGTGGGAGGACAGGGTCCAATTTCACAGAGGAGGGGCTTGCTCGCTTCTAACATGCAGTAGGTTCTTGGCTCTGGGGACTCTGCAGCAACTTGCTGCTGAGTGAGAACAGCCTTCTGCCTTTGGAAAACCTTTCCCAGATCTGCACTCAGGTGGACACACAATGCTGAAAGTACTTTCTACAGAGAAGAAAGATCTCCTTCATTCCCAGCCACAGCACTGACCATAGCTGACAACCACAATCTCTCAGGCCCACACCTGACCCCAGGGGACCAGGCAGCTGCAGGGAGCTGGTGACAGAGCCCAGCCTGGGAAGACCAATGGCATCTAATATTCAGCCTGACATAATCTGGCTGCAGTTCCCAGAAACTAAAATTAGGCAGAGGAAATTCAGGATGTTGCTCAGATTTCCAAAGAAAACAGGAGTGTGGGCCAGAAAATAGATCATAAAAGAATTTTTGTGACTCAGTCCCAGCTAGGGAAAACAGGCATGAGCCCCACTAATGGGAAGAAGCAAAGGAAGCTTTTCTCCTCTCACTGTAAGGGAGCCCCAGGCTCCCTGTGCTAACATATTCCCACCAGGGGGTTCTCACTTCAGCCCCATTTTATAGGTGGATGGGAGAGATGCTGGGCCCAGCCCAAGGTTTGCTGGAAGCAGCTGAGCTCTATCTCTTCCCCTCCTGGGAGGGTTGGAGAGGTCCTAAAAGGCCTGCTGCCCCATCCACATTAAATATGTCATTCCCCAAGGCCTAGCCAAGAAAGGGCTGGGCCATTCAGGTGGACAGGAAAGTACCTTGGAATTTGTGACCCCTACTCCATATGAAATGTAGCCCAGCAAGAATTAGGGGTCTCTCTTTGTTCTACCATCTGAGCTGAAAAACCTAAGGTTTGGGTTCCATGAGTGATTGGGGAGCCTTCTAAGTTCCTGTAAGCAAGAGTCTCTGTGCCTGGGCATGGGCATGCTTTAGGAAAGGGTCCAGAGTTTCATCTGATTCTCTGTATGGGGTAAGAGTAGGGACTTCCACAACCCACCAAATGTTGAGACCATTTATTTGATTGTCCAGTTTGATTCTTCCTTTTATAGATGAGGAAATGGGGCTCCAGACAGGTAGGATTATTTGCCCAAAGTTACATGGCTCAAGAGGGACAAGACTGGGCCAGGCTCACAGCCAAGTTCAGCATTTCCACTCAGTCAAGGTCCTTGTGCAGCTGATAGTGGTAACACCTTATTAGGTGAAGGTCAACTGGGCATTCTGACACTCAGGCAGGTGTAAAGATAGAGAGGAGGAAATGCTTGGGCAGGAAAATATAATGAAGCTAAGGGTAAGTTGGGGTTTAAGAAATAGAACTGGGAAAGCTTCCCCCATTGTCAACTATCAGACACAAAGGGGTTAGGGTTAGGATTAAGCTTGGCTTTGAGGCTTCCTAGGAGGGGAAGCATCTCTAGGAGGCTCAAGAAAACAGAGGTTTCACTTCTGGCAAAGGTGAGAGGAATTCTTCAGGGGCCTCACCAAAAAGGAAGCTGAGTAAGGTCTCCAATCCCTCCTGGCAGATCCACACCAGCACTGAGGGAATCTCTTCCAGGGCCCCTCAGGCACATCCAGGCCAGGCCAACCCTTACCTGTCACAGGGGCCCACTCTACTGCCCTCACATGGCTGTGGTAAGAATTACAGGTACAAGCTGATTAATCCCTGCCTCCACCCCTACACAGAGCAGGTGCTCTATACAAATATTACTTTTCTTTCTTGATAAGGAAGGAAGAGGACAGGTCACATTCAAGAACTGTTGAGGGGGAGGTACTTGGGGAGTGGATATCAGTTACTATGTTTTCTGGCATCTTCAAGACCACAGTATTCCTATTGCACTAACCACAGAACCATAATTCTGGCAACATAGCAGAGATCAGACCCAATTCTGGGATGTTATTTCCAACTTATAGGGCAAACTTTTTTAGAGTTGTGGAATAAATGAACTGGAAGGTGAATGGGAACACTAGCACCCCTACTCCACAAGAGTTTTAGGTTGAAAATCCAATTCCAACACCAGGGCTGTGGCAAGAGAATTAGCTACAGTCCCTGAAGATTTTCAGCAGCTAACCTAAAGGAAAAGGGGAAAGTGTCTCTGCAAAAACAGAAAGAGATAATTCCCACCCCACATTGGCAAAACCAATTCAGAAGTGGCCCGCATAAGGTGATCACAACTCAGGATGTGCCTCCTTGTCTGAAGTTAAATTTGGGCAAGTTAACTCAAGCTTTCATTTCCCAAACAAGGAAATGGAGGCTGAGAGAGAGGAGGCCCTCTACACACCGCAAAGTGCCAGAGCCAGGGTAAGAACTCAGGCTTTAAAAATAAACTAAAACCAGGCTGAGGGTGGTGGCTCATGCCTGTAATTCTAGCACTCTAGGAGGCCAAGGTAGGTGGATTGCCTGAACTCAGGAGTTTGAGACTCCATCTCTAAAAACAGCCAGGCATTGTGGTGGGCACCTATAGTCAAAGCTACTCAGGAGGCTGAGGCAAGAGGATTGCTTAAGCCCAAGAGACTGAGGATGCTGTGAGCTATGATGCCCCATACTCTACCCAGGGCAACAAAGTGAGACTCTGTCTCAAAAACAAAACAAACGAACAAACAACCCAGACTATATATCTAGGGACAAATGATTTTCAACAGGGAAAATCAGTGGAGAAAAATGGTTCTGAAAACAACTGGATATCTGCATGCAAAAGAATGAAGTTGGATCCCTACCTCACACCATACATAAAAATTAACTCAAAATGAATCAACAAGCTAAATATAAAAGCTAATACCACAAAACTCTTAGAAGAAAATACAGAAGTAAATCTTCACAACCTTAGATTTGGCAATGAATTCTTAGATATGACACCAAAAGCAAGAGCAACAGAAGAAAAAAAATAGATAAATTGAACTTTATCAAAATTAAAAACTTTTGTACATCAGTGCATATGATCAAGAATGTGAAAAGACATCCTATAAGATGGGAGAAAATTATTTGCAAATTATATATCCAATAAGACTTCAATATCCAGACTATATTTTACAATGCAACAACAAAAAGACAAACAGCTCAATTTAAAAAGGGGCAAAGGACTTGAAAAGATATTTCTTCAAAGAAGATATACAAATGCCCAACAAGTACATGAAAAAATGCTCAATATCACTTATTATTAGGCAGATGTAAATCAAAGTCATAATGAGATGTCACCTCACACCCACCAGACTGGCTATAATTAAAAAACAAAAACAAAAACAGAGAATAACAAGTGGTTCGTGAGGATGTGAAGTAATTAGAACCTTCAGTGTAGCTCAGTGGCTAGGGTGCCAGCCACATACACCAGAGCTGGTGGGTTCGAATCCAGCCCGGGACTGCCAAATAACAATAACAACTGCAACCAAAAAATAGCCGGGCATGTGGCAGGCGCCTGTGGTCCCAACTGGTTGGGAGGGTGAGGCAAGAGAATTGCTTAAGCCCAAGACCTTGAGGTTGCTGTGAGTTGTAACGCCATGGCACTCTACCCAGGGTGACATAGTGAAACTGTCTCAAAAAAAAAAAAAAGAACCTTTGGTGTACATTGCTAGTGAGAAGGTAAAATGGTGCCGTTGCAGTGGAAAACAGTGTGGTGGGGGCTCAAGCAGTGAAACATAAAATTACTATCTGACCCAGCAGTTCTACTTCTACATATGTGCCCAAAAGAATCAAAAATAGGTGTTCAAAGAACTACTTATACACACATGCTTATTGTTCATAGCAGTGTTATTCACAGCAGCCAAAACGTGAACACCCTAATATCCATAGACAGATGAGATGATGGATATAAAAAAGAATTTAGTAATGATACATGATATGACATGGATGGACCTCCAAAACATTATGCTAAGTGAAAGAAGATAGCCATAAAAGGGCACATATTGTATGATTCCATTTCTATGACCTATTCAGAACAGATAAATCCACAGAGACAGAAAGTAGGTTGGTGCTTTCCAGAGGCTGGAGGGTAAGATGAAAAGGGGCTGAGATGGGTAGAAAGTGCTTAATGGGTACAGGGTTTTAATTGGGAGTGACAGAAATGTTTTGGAACCAGAGAGAGGTGGTGGTTATATAATACTGTGACAATACTAAATGCCACTGAATGGTTCACTTTACAATGGTTAATTTTATGTTGTATTTATTTTATCTCAATAAATTATTTTAAAAATAAACCAGAAAATCTGGTACAACACAAGGTATCCTTCCCTGGGCTGGATGCTACTCACTCCTTCTTGGACCCCTAAACCAATAAGTTTTCTACAACTGTTCCATGGAGAGCCCACACCAACCTTTTCCCCAAGCTGAATAGCAAAAGAAGATGTCCAGCCTAGACCTTGTGGGCTTTGCTCATGCTGCATGGGCCCTGCCTCAGGGATGGCAGACAAAGTCATGCCCTGGTAGGAAAGGTCTTGGTCTGAAATGGCACCACTTCCTGTTTGAAACGTTAACACCTTCAGTCCCAGGCATCCCATTTCCTTCAAAAAGGCAACTACCGACCTAATTAGAAAATTCCTTCCCCAGACACTCCACTTGGGGCTGCCCCCACAAACACTGCTTCTCTTTGGGGCCAATATACAAAGCCTTTCTCACCAGCTGCCTGGTTTGAGTCTGAATGAAGGCCTGAGGCAGTTATGGCTGAGGCTCAAAGAGGTCTGCAACTTCCCCAGGGTCACACAGAAGCAGGTGGCAGAACTGGGACTTGACTTTTATGATCCTGGCTTGTGATGCCCATTCTACTTTCTGCCTCCTGGTATACGATCTCACAGCTCCTACAGAGATGGCCTGGATGCCAAGAAAAAAAATGGTCTGGGTACCCCCCCTTCCCACTGTACTTGCCCTACCCTTTCCTTTCTCTGCCCCAGGGTTGCAGGCCCTGCCCACCCCACACTACATCCCCAGTTCTAAGACTTTAGGGGAGGAGCCAGTAGCCCCTAGAGACTGCCAGAATCCCCTACTTCTCCCAAGGAGGCAGGACAGGCAGAGCTCAGACCCACCTCTGTAGTTGCTCTGATTGGGCTGGAATCCTGGATCCACCCCTTACTAGCCAAGGGGCCTCAATGTCCTCATTTGTAAAACGGGATTGTGAATAGGGAACTGGATCATGAATAGGGTTACCGTTGTTAGAATTTCATAATTCAATAAGCTTGCTGTAGTGGTCAATCAGTGTTAATTGTTATTCACTTTTCCCTCTTGGCTTCCTTTGTCATTTATGCGACCTATTAAATAAATGACATTTACTAAAAAAATCTCATCTATTTTACCTTTTTGAACTGAGAACCAATGTAAAGACGACTTTGCTTAAAGCCAGTGTTAAATAGCAAAATGCTCAAAAAGAGTTAAGCTGATTCTCAGGACAAACTCTGGGAAGTTTCTACTGTAAGACCAGTGTTAAATAGCTGGTGTTTAGGGCAGCGCCTGTGGCTCAGTGAGTAGGGCGCCGGCCCCATATGCCGAGGGTGGCGGGTTCAAACCCAGCCCCGGCCAAACTGCAACCAAAAAATAGCCGGGCGTTGTGGCGGGCGCCTGTAGTCCCAGCTGCTCGGGAGGCTGAGGCAAGAGAATCGCAGAAGCCCAAGAGTTAGAGGTTGCTGTGAGCCGTGTGACTCCACGGCACTCTACCTGAGGGCGGTACAGTGAGACTCTGTCTCTACAAAAAAAAAAAAAAAAAAATAGCTGGTGTTTAGGCTAGACCCAAATAAGACCTCGTCCTTGTCAGCAAGCAGCCCAAGGACATCAAGGGACATCCAAGGGACAAGGATAGCTGTTGCTAGAGCTATGCCACAGGGGTATCCAGGGACTGGGGTCTAGAGGAGAGATGGAGGGGTACCTACCCAGTCCTGGCCAGGAAAGTCTAAGAAGTTGACCAGGCAGAGAACAGGCAGGCGGAGGGGCTAGAGAGAGTTCTCAGCAGAAAGCACGCATGCAGCCGGCCAGGGGTGAGGGATGATAACAATAATAATAGAAAACCAGCATAGCATCACAATGTGTCAAGCCCTGTTTGGAACAAGTCTTTACCACAACCCCATGAAAAAGGTATTCCTAGCATCCTCATTTTTACAAATGAGGAAACTAAGGATACAGAGGTTAAGGAATATTCTAGCAGGTACAGGGGCAGAGCTGGGATTCTGTCTCTGAAGTCTACATTCTTCATTTCCAGGTTCCAGGGCATTTAGAGAGCCTCAGACACCTTCATAAGATGTGAGTGGGGCAAAGTGGTGGAGGTGAGGCTCAAAAGCTAACAAGATCTTGGAAGCCACCAGCAGATGGATACAGGGTGCATGGTTGCATGCACAACCCTAGGGGGCGCCATCACATTGCCCAGTCATCACAGATTTGAATATTTATTACTACAGCTTCCCAGCAGATGGCAGTCATGTGCCTCGAGGAAGGGGTGCCTTTTCCTTTTCTGCACAAAGACACATATGCAGTTTGGCTTATATCCAGAAGGGGATGGGAAGTCACTGAAGGGTCTCAAACAGGGAAGGGAGATGTTTAGATTTCCGATTTAGACAGCTTGCTCTGGGTACGGGGAGACTGGAGGTAGCTGAAGCCCTCTAAGTGTTGGGTGAGATCTAAGCTAATAAATCAGCAGGGGGGCAAAAAAGAGGAGATCAGTTCAAGGGTTGGGTAGACAGAAGGATCTACAGGACATGCTGATCCCCTGGAACTGGGGTAGCTAAGGAGAGGAGGGGTGGGACTTTGAGGTTTCCAGATTCAACTGTGGATAGACCAGAAAGAGAGAAGAGAATTAGACGTGGTTCTGGGGAATAGCTTTTGTTATGTTTTAGTTTGTTTGTTTGCTTGAGATGGGATCTCTGCTCTGTTGCTCTGTCACCCAGACTAGATCACTACAACCTCAAATTCGTGGGCTCAAGAGATCCTCCTGCCTTAGCCTTCCAAGATAATTTTTTAAAAAGTGTTTTATTTGTAGAGATGGGGTCTTGCCGCATTGTCCAAGCTGGTCTCAAACTCCTGGCCTCACATGATCCTCTGGCCTCAGTCTCCCAAAGTGCTAAGATTAAAGGTGTGAGCCACCATGCTTGGCCAGAAGTTGCTCTGGGACATATAGGGAAGGTGGAGGACATCTAAGAGGGATATTGGGAGGGTGGTTGAACACAAAGGTATAAATCTCAGCACCTGAGTGATCAATCTCAGGTGCTAGCACCCTGGGAATCCCCATGGTTCAAATTATCTTGCAAAGCTGTCAGGAGAAAGTTGAGGGGCAAGTCAGGGTGAAGCTGTGGTGGGACCATGAGACACTGCCCTCTCCGTACTATGATCTTTAAACATATTCTCTCCATGGGAGCCACAGTGCCTGCTGATTAATAAGGACACTCAAGGACCCTCTTTTGCAGTTAGGAATACTGAGGCTGGGGAAAAGGAGAAAAGGGATCTGGGGTCCCCCGGCTTGGATACAGGGGACCCGGGGCTGGCACCAAGCTTCTCCAGGGTCTAAACCAGCCACACGGCCCACCCATGGTCTGGGAGCCCCCCTCAGCTCCCTCCAGCCATAGTTGCTGTCCCAGGGGTGGGGCTGGGTGGGTCTGGCCCAGACCGGTTTGGTTTCTGCTAAGAGGCCCCCACCAGTTCTTTGATTAGCAGCCAAGATATGCTTCTTTCCAAGTCAAAAATAAAATAAAATAAAGCATGTTACAAAGTGACTCGCTCTCCTCCAATTCATTTTAATGTGGTTTTCAGCACGGGTTTACTGCGAGCAGCTCCGTGTGCAGAAAAAACATGTGCTTGCAATATGTGTGTGACAGTCGGGGTTCCAGGGAGCCGCCCAGCTGCCTGTCCCAGCAACGCGGGCCTGCGGGAAGGAAGTTAAAGGCACATCTTTGAGGATCAGGTAATTGGTGATTCTCAAATATGTGTCTGAAAGGTTCTGAATGGTGTGCTTTTTCACCCAGAGTCCTTTCTCTTCCTGACCCAGGCCTGGCCCAGAAGGGAGAACTCAAAAGCTGTGGCATTAGAAGGTGATGGGTGTTCATCTCAGAGTATGGCTTGTCCTAACTAGCTCCCCAGAGGTAGATTCAGGTGGGAGGGAAGAGCTCTCTGGAAGGCAATTGGAGACTCAAGGTTTAGCCTGTAATAACACTGTTCCTTCCTGTTCACCTTCCACCAGCTGAGGAGAACCTTCCGGGGCCTAGTTCCAAGAGAGCTCCACTTGTCATATCCATATGAAAAGCTTTGAAGCAAATATTACAGTTAGTGGATTTTTATAGTCATCCCAGTCTCTGGGCCATTTCTAAGTGGTGGGGGAAGAACAGTCACACACTGTCATGCATGTGCGCACACACTAATGCACATCCCACAACATGGGTCTACACTTGTGCACACCCAGACCTATGGGCTCCTCCACACGCAAGTGGACACACAGGCACATGCAGGCATTCACCCCACTTGCACGTGCACATGGGTGCACACACACACACACACACACACACACACACACCTCTCCGTGGGAGTCAGGGAATCTGGGCAACTATCAAGAATCCAGGCCCTGGGCTAGGCACAGTGGCTCTCACCTGTAGTCCCAGCACTTTGAGAGGTTGAGGTGGGAGGATGGCTTAAGGACAAGAGTTTGAGGTGCCAGGGGGTGGGGATGGGTGGGCCTGGCCCACGGCAAGACCCTGTCTCTACAAAAATACAAAAATTAGTCAGGTATGGTGGTGCACGTCTGTAGTCTCAGCTATGTAGGAAGATAGGAGTTCAAGGTTATACAGAGTCTCATGTATATAACAATAAAAAAAATCCATAAAAATCCTCTTGCTCCTGTCAGCCTCTCAGGGCCCTGGAGCAGGATCAATGAGATGGCAGAGGTGAGACGTTTTATATATCACAGGCTCCAGGCCACATAGTTAGCAGCTGCAGTGTCCGTGTCACCTCACAGTCAGAAGTGCTAGTGCCTCTAGACCGGAAAGAAGTGAGACAAAAATCCCAGATTCACGATGAACATAGGTAATGTCTTGGCTTAGCCTTGGTCCCTAATCCCAAAGTGAGAGAGGGAGTGAACAGGGGTAAAGAGGTAAACGTGAGCCCAAGTGTGGGGAGCTGAGGTCTGGGGAAGGCTGTGTTTGGGAGTCCCTGCCTGGATCAAGGCGACTTGCCCACTTTCCTGAGGAAAGAAAGGGTCAGCTCAGGGATGACACACAGTCGCCTATCTGGAAATCACCATAAATACTGACCAATGGTCAATCAGGAGGTGGCAGACCAAGGAGGGGAACAGCCATCACCCATTCTCGACCTTCAGTGGTACCACTTCACTGTCCCCAATCCTGACCAGCAAGGAAGATCTCAAGACTGCAAGACACACATCCTGGCACCTTGCCTGGAGACATTCCTTTGGTTCCTGTTTCATTAATACCTTGGCTGCTCCAAATGTGGTCCTTACCAGTGGTGTCAGCATGCACAGGGTGGCTGGTTAGAAGTGCAGGTGCTGAGGACCTGGCTTGGCCCTGCCCAATCTGAAGCTGCACTTCAATAGGATGCCAGGTGATTCTTACTCGTGTGACAGTTTTAAAATATTACTTATATTTCCTTCTCCAGCCCTCATTCCTGGGACACACAAAACCGGAAGCACATGAGACAAACCCACGGGGCGGCAACTGCCGTGCTACTCTCAGGACCCTGAAGAGGTGAGGGGGCCTCTTCAGACCTCGCACCCAAGACACAGTTCTGGACTCCTGGGAGGAAGGCCCGTGACTGATGGAAATCACAAAAATGGTGTGCGGTGGGAGGGAACACGTACACACCCAGGTCCTGTCCTTTGCCACATGGCCCTGAGGATCTGGAAGGAGCTGGTCAGCTCACCTAAGGAGAAGGAGGAGCCACAGACTGTGTCCATCATGGACAGAGCCAGCAGATGGGCCCCACCTCAGGGACCCAGAGTCACTGGGCAGACACCACCCAGGCCCCCAAATCCTCAGAGGATGAGCTCCCAGCAGAGACATGGGCTGCTCATGAAGGAGGAAGTGCCTGTCCCTAGAAGTAGCACAGAAGTTCAGACAGCCACATGGGGCACTTTGAAGGATACCATGAGCTGAGGTTCCCCTGGGCAGAGCTGCCTACCCACACTGAGCCGGGGAGGGGGCTCCTGGTCAAGTCACCCACCCCAGCCACAGCTGCATGGCCTCTTTTGTGGATCCCTGAGCATGGGACGTGGGGGTGCTCCACTCCATCCTGCCCAAGAGCTACACTCTCCCAGCAGCTGCCACTCCTTCAAAAGGCTCCGGTTCCAGCTTCGACTGTGTTTCCAAGTCAGAAGCCTGCTGCTATGGAATGCCCAGGCCCCTCTCTGAACCTCAGTTTCCCTCAGTTTCCTTTGTTTAAACAAAGACTCTTCAGAGAGTCATTTGGCAGGGATAATATATCCCATGTGCATTTTTCTAGAAAGCAGCTTTGAACTAGGTTTGTAGAACCTGCATACACAGCCCATACACAGGCACACACTACGCACACACAGGGCCCATGCATGTACATGCCCATGTATGCACACACAGTCCAGGCTTGCACACACAGCCTTGCATACATGGCTCCTGTACACACACACACACACACACACACACACATGTTCTCATACTCCATGCTTGCAAACACACACTCACACTCTTCATGAACATGCACCACTAAGAGTTTGAGCACTCCTATGGTCAAAGCCCTGTGCTGGGCACTGTGGGATGAACCCAGTGCCTATCTCACCCAAATGGAGCGAGCCACTGAGTGTGGGATCCAGGCCTAGGGCAGCTCCTGCAGGGAGCCTGGCTCCCATCTGTACAGACCAGGGAAGGCTTCCTGGAGGAGGTGCCTGGAGAATCTGGAAGGGCAGAAGATTTTGGAGCTGAAGAGATGGGCCATCTCCCAGGGGTGTCACCTCAGCTCACAGCCCTGCCCCTGTAAAGGGAGGGAGCCTCTCCAGACCCAACATGGTAGCCATGAGAGCACCGGGTGGGGGTATGTGTGCAGAGCTCCCTGAAAATGTCTCTTGTGGCTGCCAGCCCACTTCCTCCCTAATCCTGCAGGCTTATTCCAACTGGCAGATTCCTTAGCAATATTTAACTACCTCATTTAGAAGATTGGGCAATTTTCTTTTTTAATAAGAATAAAAATAAAACACGTCCAGGTAGGAGGCTCAACTCCTGGGCTCTGCATTAAAAATCTAGTTCTAGTGAAGCCGATGGTCCTGCCCTGGGAGCTGGTGCTACTGGACCAATGTCTCCAGTTGGCTGCTTATACAAAAGATGTTAAAGGAGCATGTGACTTAGAGAGTGACCAAAGACAACACCCAGAAGGAGCCCTTGGAAGACTGAGATCACAGGGTTTGCTGACCAAAGACCCCTCTCCTCCCCAAAGCAGAGGTCTCTGCATAGGGCCACAGGCAACAGCTTCCTTGGACTTGTCATGATCTTGGAAAGATGCCTTCATCCCACCAGACCTGGTCCCTCACCTGGACCTGGCCCTGGCACCCAAGGGCATGTTGGTCAGGGGAAAGGGAGAACCCCCCCACTAGACAGCTTCCATGTCCCTCCTCAAACTTGCTAGCTCCCATTGGAGCCCAGAGACTAAGGAGGAAGGGAATGGTTTGCAAAAATGTCCTGCCCCTAGCAAGATGCAGTTCAATAGTCCAGGATGTGCTATGGTCTTGAACCTGCCTCTGCCCCCACAGGAAGAAACATTTCCTGCAAAATCTAATGACAGAGGCAGATCTTGTCCTCAGCTTGGATCAAGGCAGAAAACGTTGGTGGGTAAACAAAGGGCGCTTGCTAGCTAAGTGGTCTTTGACAAGTTACATAATCTCTCTGAGTCTCGGTTTTGTCATCTGTAAACGGGGATAACAAGTTATAAAATTATATACTATTACATACGTTATACATTATATTTTACTGTGATATATATAATATTATTTGACACAACATATCAATAAAGTCTGCTTCATGGCACTGTTGGGCAGACTTGGTGAGAGAGCACGCACAGAGCGCTTTTAAGTGTGGGGTTTCTGCACTAGCTGTGTCTGTTGTTCCCATTGAGAATCAGGGTGTTAAATTGAAAGTTTCCATTAAAGCACCATGCTGCCAAATACCAAAGAGAATTTAGAAATAAACATCATGCAGCAAGTTCAAAGTAGGTAACAGAGAACGTGTGACACAACTCAGCCCCACCTAAGATATCAAAGGGCTGAGAGAATTTCTGGAGATTTATCCAGAGAGGATGGACTGTGCTGTGGGACCCCTGGGGCCTCTTCAGTGAGACAGCTCATCAGGCTCCTGTGCTCTGTAGCAGGAGATCCTTGCAGTTACAGAACATCCTTGCAATTATAGGACATGGGAAGCTGCTAGGTGATTCTTGCCCTAGAAATCTAGAAGATAAGGGTGGGAGAGGGGTGAGGGATCAAAAATGACCTATCAGAGGTGGGAGCATATTGGCTCGAACCTAAAATTCCAGCACTTTGGGAGGCCGAGGTGAAAGGATCACCTTAGGCTGGGATATCAAGACCTGCCTGTGCAACAAAGTGAGACCCTGTCTCTACCAAAAATACAGAAATTAGCCAGGCATGGTATCCACAACTGTGTCTTAGCTACTCTGGAGGCTGAGGCAGGAGGATCACTTGAACCCTGGGTGTGAACTATGACTGCACCACTGCACTCCAACCTGGGCAACAGAGTGAGATCTGATCTCCGAGGGGGGAAAAATTACTTATCAGTTACAATGTATACTCTTTGGGTGACAGGGACACTAGAGTCCCCAAACTCACCATTACACAATTCATACATCTAATAAAAAATAACTGGCGCCTGTGGCTCAGTGAGTAGGGAGCGGGCCCCATATACTGAGGGTGGTGGGTTCAAACCCAGCCCCGGCCAAACTGCAACAAAAAAATAGCCAGGTGTTGTGGCAGGTGCCTGTAGTCCCAGCTGCTCGGGAGGCTGAGGCAGGAGAATCGCGTAAGCCCAAGAGTTAGAGGTTGCTGTGAGCTGTGTGATGCCACGGCACTCTACCCGAGGGCGGTACAGTGAGACTCTGTCTCTACAAAAAAAAAAAAAAAAAATACCTGTACCCCCTAAATCTGTTGAAATAAATGAAACAAACAAATACAAAAAGAAATCTAGAAGATGAGTGAATGGTTGCTTTGGTGATGGAACCAATAAGCCTTGCAGGATCGGCCCGCACTCTCGGGCTTTTCTGAGCAAAGGACATCTGGAAATTTCTCCTAGATCAGATATGGGTCATGCACACAGCCAGCTAGCCAGGGCATAACCTCCTGTCCAACATGAAGAAATAGGCTTCCATAGAGGAGAAGTTGGAGGTGGCCTCTGAATTCCTGGAGGTTGAAAAGGCATAAACAACTGCCAGAGGGAGTGCCTTTGCCCAGGTGACTGGAGATGGGGCATCCTTTGGGAGAGCTGGACTTTCCCCACCTCCCCCACCCTTGGATTAACACTGGAGAGGCCAGAGAGGTGGGGTGTTGCAATGGCAGAGAAGGTGAGCATGTCCCAGCTCACTGCCCTGGCAGGCCCCAGCTGGGAAGGGGACAGGTTCAACTCTGAATCAAGATTGGAGTTTTGTGTATTACACCGAACCAGACATTGTTGGTTAATGAATTGCAGCTTACGACCTAAACTCACTTTGTCAAATAGTCATGGGAATGCCTAGTTTCCACTCAAGGACGGAGGCAGACCTCCACACACTCACATGCATGAATGTGGGGAATAATTACAGAGGGGCCATCTGACCACACCCACAATCCCTGCATTTCACATGCCAGTTTTAGGACACAGGTGCCAGCCCCAGGGAAGCCCAACATGTCTAGGGCTTGGGTGCCAGGGCCAGCTCCGGGTGAGGGACCAGGTCTGGTGGGATGAAGGCATCTTTCCCAGATCATGACGGGTCCAAGGAAGCTGTTGCCCCTGGCCCTGTGCAGACTGACTTGGTTTCCAGCACCCCTTGTCCCATCTTCAGGGAGTAGCCCCCCCAGTTCTTACAGGAACAGACATTCACCTTCCTGACTGTGGAAGTGTGAGCTGCCATCCTCTGCCACTCCTGCCTTCCCAGTTCCGTCCTTCTCTTCAGGTAGCCCCTGCCTCCTGGCTCAGTGATGGGCCAGCGTGACCACAGGACCTGGCTGGGCCAATCAGAACCTTCCCTGGGAGTTTTTCCTCTCCAACATCGACAGGATCCCCCTTCTCTCTGGCCTCAAGTGGTGAGGCTGTGAGCTTGTGTCACTGCTAGATGTGCCCTGTGCTGCGGGGAGACTCCTCTGAGAGAGGAAAGGTGAAGCATTCAAGGGAAAGTTGCAGAGGCAAGAGACAGAGAGAGATTGCAGGCGGGCTCCCTAATCCCCCTCCATCTATCGTGAGGCCAGCTCCAAGTGACCCCTTTGTCACTTGGCTATGGAATTCCCCTGCTGACTATGTCCCCCTCCATGGCAATCACACCAGTGCCATGATCTAATTAAAATGCCACTTGGTGGAGAGCTCCTCAGCTCATACAGCTATCTCCTAAGTGTGATACCACTTTGTCCTTCCAACAACCCTGTGAGCAAATCATGATTATCTCTACTCTACACATGAGAAGGTGACATGATCTGCACATGTTTTTTCTCTGGGAATGAGAGAAAAAACCACGGCCCACCAGCATCCCTCCTTCTCCCTACCCCAAGCTGCTTCAGGGGGCATCCCCCTCCCCCACTCTGTGGTCCTGCCAGGGACTTTACAGAAGGGTGACGGACTCAGTGATTATTACAGTCCCACCAGCACCAATCAGGGGGCATTGGGTCTTCCTTAGTGTCTGCCCCTCAGTTTCCCCAAATGTAAAGTGGGGTGACCATCCCACCCTGCCTTCTTCTGGGCCAAGGGGAGAGCATGGCTGTGGGGAGATGGCAGCTACAGAGCATGGCCTCGCTCCCTGATACTGCGGGCAGGGTGCTAGAGAGACAGAGCAAAACCCCCCTGTGTCGACTCCAATAAAGAACCAACTTCTAGCAGCACTGGCCCAAATGGACATGTAAAAGGAACATCCTTAAATCCAGGTGCAGCCACCCTGATGGCCTCTCCACAGACCCTCCCATCATCCTCTTAGCAACACAGGGCCCAAGGTCACCTTTCGGGATGCCTGGTCCTGTTTTTTTCTTCTATTCATTCACTTATTCACTCATTCCCAAGTATTTATGGAGCAACTGGATACAGCAGGGAACACAGCAGACAAAGCCCTGGAGGAATCTACATTCTGGCAACACTAAGGTGGAGAGAGATAATTTGCATAATAAGTAAATCATGCAGCACTCTGGGGGTGATGAGGGCTGTGTCTGGAGTGCAGAGGTGGGGTGTGGGGCACACCATTTAGATAGGCACTCCCAGCCACGTACCAGGAGGCGCAAGGGCCCTAGGTGGGAGTGGTTGGCAGTGCTGAGGGTTGTCCAGGGGCCAGTGGGCTGAGGCATGGGGAAGAGGTGAGCCCTGAGAAAGTGGGCTAGAGAGGCAGGGGGCTGCCGGAAGTTGCCCCAGTGTGGGCAGGAGCCACCCATCTGAGAACAGACCCCACAGGGTTGGCTCTGAGAGGCTAACATTCCCCAGTGCATTTCTGAGGCAAACTAGAACAGGCCTGGGCAGGGGCCAAAAGCCCCCACTCTGTCCCCACTCAGGCTATGATTCAGACACAAGTAGATTCCATCACCACCTTTGGTGTGTGCAGCTCTAAACTGAGAGTCCTAATGCCCACCTGGCGATGGCCGGGAGGAAGAGGCTGTGGACATGCGTTCCTAGGTCAGCCAGTGACCTGCAATCTAGAGAACTCCAGCTGCACCTCTCCCCATCTCCCCCTCCCCAGTCAACCTTCCTGGGAAGAATCATACCTCTGCTGCCCCAATCTGGAAAGCATTGAGGCCGAATGGCTCCATTTCAAGTGCAATTATTACAAAGCCTTCAGGGAATGTGAGCTCCAAAATGAAATCTCTCTGTCAAAACTTTCATTAATGTGCCATTTTGTGCTGGGATCGACTTACATGCTGTACTCCAGCATGCTGGATGGAGACCAGATTCTCGGGGGTGCCATGCACCAGGGAGCCTGCACCAAGCCTCCTCAGTCTTTGCAAACCCCAAGAATCCATCTGTCTTCAGCCTGTAATCCCTCAAAGACAACAACCTTTTTCTTGGAAAAATGTCCCCTTAAATTTCACCAAAGCTGGCAACACACATGTCTAGGAGAACATGGCACTGCTTGCTCCATTCAAAGAACCTTCTCTAAAGGAAAACTAGCATCACCAAATAACCCCAGTGTGTACAGAGGGCCAAGTGCACCACACACATCCACAGTATGGTGTCTTGGGCAGCGTCACTGTTTCTCTGGTGAGGAAAGGAGGCTTGGAGGCATCAGATGCTTGCCTCAGGCTCACCAGCGTGCTCAGAGCTAGGATAAGAACACAGGGACCCCGAATATTACTCAGTGCTCACACCACACCCTGGATGCTCTGCATACCTGGGTCTCCTCTCTCATTCTAGTGTGGCAATGACGGCCCCAAGGATAGGGGCTCCAGAGAAGCACCAAGTAACCCACCACAGGGAGCAGACTTGGCAGAATAAAAATGATAGGAGCCCTTGCTTGGGACTGAACTCCTGCACTAGGTCCAACAGACCAAACCCAATGGAGTTGCTCCTGCTAACGGTCTATGCCTCCAAGCCCAAACTCCAACTTTTATCTGACCTTCCAAGAAATCAGGAGCGAGAGATAATAGCCAAATTCCCAAACCGGCCAATTTTAGACGGCATAGTAAGGAAGCTCCCTTAGTTTTAACCTTTCAAGGATTGAACTTTGAAATGACATTCTGGTTTTTGTTCTCTGCTTTCCTCAGCCCTCTTCTGCCTATAAAAGCCAACCTCCGGGTGGCGCCTGTGGCTCAAAGGAGTAGGGCACCGGCCCCATATGCTGGAGGTGGTGGGTTCAAACCCAGCCCTGGACAAAAACTGCAAAAAAAAAAAAAAAAAAAAAGCCAACATCCCTTGTTGGCTCATTGAAACACTCATTCTATGGTAGAGTAGGAGGTGGTGCCTGATTCTAGAATGGCAAATAAAAGCCAACTCGATCTTTCAACTGAATGTGTCATAAGTTTGTCTTTTGACACCTGGAAGGCAAACTAAAGGCTTAAGGAAGTTCTTGGACTGGAAGCCCCAGCTCCCTGCCATCAAGGCACCCCTTCTACTTAGAGGGAAACAGCAGAACAGTGACTCCCACCAGCCCCAGATCCTCTCTGTGCCCTGAAATCCTCCTCTGTGCATAGCAGGGAAAACTGACACACCGTCTGCCTTCTGCTCATTTCTCTGCTCACTAACCTTACATGGCTCCCCACTGCCAACAGGACCAAGTCAAGTCAGCCAGGCAGGTGGCACCATCACATCTGGCCACAAGTCCTCTCCCTTCACCTGAAGCCCCCTGTGCCCCAGAGCACTCGAGGCATCTCTTGACATTCCCTAAACCGACTTAGGTGTTGGAGCCTCCGTGTTTTTGCATGTATTTGCTGTTTTCACACCAGGAGAACTTTTCTGACTTATTTCATCCAGACAGTCCTTCCTCATCTTTCCAGGTTTACCTCCTCTGGGAAGCCCCTGAAGCCCTCCAGGGCTCCCAGGGGAGCAGGCTGCCTTTCCTCTGAGAGCCCACAGCCTCAGTTCTCCTCCATCATATCTAGTGTCTGGCTGTGTCGCATTCATCTACATCTAAGTGTGTTCTTTCACTCACAGGCATGCGCTTGTCAGGGGGACTGGGTCTCATTGCCCTTAGAATCTACAGTGCTTCATGTAAGATCTGATAAAAGAAAGACAGTGTCCGAATGATTTGGGCTATACAGCTTCATAGTTCAGGGCGGAGATGTTTATAGGTTATAGGTTCAAGTTCCGGCCCCGACAATTAAAAGCTGGGTACACTCAGGCAAATTTCTCAAGGCCTCAATTTCCTCCTCTATGAAATCCTACCAATCTCTTAGGATTGTCCATGTTAGCCAAAATAAAGGGAACTTAAAATAGGAGGAGCCTCCTGCTCCTTGGACCACAGGTGGTGGGTCCAGACTAACTGCATGTGGCTACAGTGGCCATGCCACTGCCCTGCTTCCCAAATGCTGTGACCCAATTTATAACAAACTAGTTCCAGAGAAAGAAAGAAATAAAGGCTCAGGATGATGTAAGTTGGACAGAAAATGCCTATAATCCACCAGTGTCCACCCCTTGGAGATAGAAACAACCAAGGGTCTCACTCTGATGAGGTCCTGAAGGCTCCGGTGCTGGCAGGTACCTGCTCCTCCCAAACCACGTGGGAGGTCAACAGCCCCAGTGGCCCCAACCGACAAGTCCAGGAACCTGTTGACTTGAGACTGCCCAGTAGGAGCACTCCATTCTTGATGGCAAATGGTCTTGGGAAATGCAACATTCAGTTTCCTAGGAGAGCTTCCAGGGCCATGCTTAGTCATACTGAGTTGCCTTTCTGGTCACCTTTGAAGACCCCTGAGTCTAGAGTGGCTGGATGTGGTGACAAGACCCCAGGCAACCCTCCGTGGCTGCCCATATCCTTACACCAGATCCCATCACCAGAGGTGTCCTGGAAACTTGAAGAGCCAGGCAGCTTCTCTTGGGATGAAAGAGAAATGGGGTCAACGTGCCTTGGAAAGCTCCAAATGCCAAAGTCCCCAGTACCTGGTCTGCCCAGCATCAATGTGGCGTCAAGCAGATGATGTTATAACTCCATGTGTTCAGTCGTTCCTCTTTCCGAGCAGCTCCCTGATAGCCTGGCATTCTCAGTGGGTGGCATAATGCCTCTTTAAGACAGCACTCAAGATCTTTTTTCTCCAGGCCAGAATAGTATCAGGTCAATTACTTTCTTAAACCACAGCAGTTCCTACAGGCTGCCTTTGCCAGGAGGGTTTGGAAGCAGTGGGGAAACCCAGGGCCAGGGCGGTGGTGAGCGCAGCTCCTCTCCCTGCCCAGGAGATAAATCACAGCCATTTCTGGGCCACACGTTAAGGGTCTCGCTTTCAACCTGCAGCACTGGGCAGTGTGTGCTCCCTGCCAGGGCACCAGGAAAAGCCAAGTCATGTTCACACCATTAAACAAGGGCTAAGTAGGGAGGAGCAAGGCCTGGACCCCCGCAGCATCCTCCTTGACTCAATTCATTCACTCGCCCCATTTAGCAAATAACAAACCTGCATTAGCTACATCTGGCTCAGTCATCTGCTGGGCACCCACCAGGCACTGCCAGGCATTCCTCTTAATGCCAAGAAATACCAACGAAACCCAGCCTCTTTCCAGGGTCCAAGGATGGAAATCAGAGGTTGCTGAACATTGATGGGAAATAGAATTACACTTTTACTTACACCAACCTCAAACTGAAATTTAGCATCTCTTCTTATTATGAACATAGTAACAAAAGCATTGGCAAGCAAAGTACCTGGGTCTTCGTTCCCAATGAATTCACAGAACTCACATGACAATTATCACTGCTATCTTGAAACACCCACTTTGCTCATCAGGATTCTGCACCTCTGGGAGTCATCAGGCCTACTATCACATCTCTCTATTTGTGTGTTAGTAAAGAAGCATATGTATTATTCTATATACAATTTAGGCTTTTAAACATTTTAATTAACTGTATTTCACAGTCATTGGTAATGCTGATGGTTCACTTTATGCACTTAAGAACATTGTCCTGAGAGTCTATGGGTTTCAATAGATGGCTAAAGAGATCTCCAGCACCAAAAGTGAAAAGCCACTGACTGAACTGACAACAGTTTTCACATGGGGTGAGGACTTTCACTGATGGGCAAAGCCATCTGGGAGTGAGAGGGGCTTCATGCATGAGGAGACTTCTGCTCTGAGCCTTTGCAGACCACTAGGGCAAACAGGGTGGGGGGACGGGGATGTATTCTGGCCTAGGCTTGGATGGAGGAGGTAAGAGGAGTGGCCAGTATGATGGAGTGGACTGGGGAAGGAGGCTGGCTGGCTCTGGGGGCAGCCTGATCGGTCTTGGTCTCTCATACCCCAGGGCAGTGAGGAGGGGATAGAATGCATTCCAGCTTCTGACAGATCCCAGCTCTGGCATTTCCCGGCTGGAAATTCCTAAGCCAAGTAGCCTCTTTTCCTGCATCTTATTTTTCTCCTCCATGAAAAGGTATGACAATGCCCGCCTCGTCTGATGATTAAATTCAACAATGGATGAAGACTGTGGTTGCCCACTACCCTTCCTATCTAGATGGCTGCCCAAGAAATGGTGGCAAATCATCATTGTGTTCCACCTAACTTTAACCATTACTTTACTCTTTTTTTTTTTTCCTTAAGGAAAAATAAAGAAGCCTTTTTCAAGGAGGTTCTGCTGTCTGGGCAAAAGCAGAAAATGTCCCTTCCCAGAGAGCGTTCAATTCTCACGCTAATAGAGTTGGCGTCTGGGCAAGGATCCTGCCCTCCTCATTCCACTCAAGCAGGATTTTCCCAGAGGACCCCAGCCCGCCCACCCCGTGCTTTTGCACTCTGTTACACCAAAGTCCTCACACCTCATGGGGGACAAGCTATTCTAGGCACAAGGCCACACATACAACACAGCCACCAGTGCCGCTGGTAAAGGTTTAACAACCAGCTCTCTGTAGTGTTTGCTGGTTTCCACAGTGTAAATGACAGCATGGATGATTTCAAGTTGCCAACATGACATCACTGCACATGGAGTTGAGAAGTGACATACAAAGTCACCTCTCATGATCCAAAAGGAGGTGGCTCCAGCACATAGCTGACAACACCCTACAGGGAAAAGCATGCACACTCTTCCCCGTTCTACAGGTGAGGAAAGTGAGGCTCAGAGAGGTTAAGGCTACATACTAAGAGACTCTAATAAATCTATGCCTTTCTGCTTTACCATGGTCCTCCCATAAAAGTGCACTATTTTCAGAATAGCCCTGAAGAGTCGATGGGAAGGACAGATGGCCTGGGAGTGACTTGGGAGCTGGGGGAGGCTGTAGCTAGGAGAGCTCTGCCACCCACGGATCCCGGGAGGGGGCTTGTTTTCAGGACAGGCCCAAGGTGACCTGCTTGCTCAGAGACAGCTGCAGGAGGAAACTGAGCCTATAATTCTCCCCAGTGACAAATGCATTTTTCCAACCAAATGAACAGCCACCCAGCGGGCAGTATTTACATTTCTCCTGCAAATGCTTTCTATTGTTTTGTTTTGTTTTTTTCTTTAATGATTCCCTTTTTTCTGAACCAAACAAGAGCTCATTGTCTGAGCAGTTCCAGGCACCCTGAAATGTCTTTTGTTCCACTGGGGACCCCTTGATCCCCCAGTGTCGGTGGTAAGAACAGAGCTAGAAGCCTGGGATCCTTACACGCTGCTCCCTGGCCATGGCATGACGTTGGGCTGGCCATCTCAATTTCCTGAGGCTCAGCAAAATTCACCTCTAAATGGGAGGCAACACCTGTATGCACACCTCAAAGGGATGTCCCCAGGGTAGATGAGAGTGGACATGTGGAGCTCAGGGTGGCCACGGGCACGCAAGACACACTCAGGGCTGTCCACTGAGCCCAGCTACACGACCTCTGTGGTAACATGAGCAGGATGGCAAGATGCTCTCAGGATCCCTTCCAGCTCCGGCCAGTAGACCATGTAATCACTGTCATTTGCTCCTAGGGTAACAGAGGATGGAATATACCTAGCACCCCTTCCCTTAGCTGGGCTCTAATAGTTGAGAGGACTCCAGGTCTTGTCTTTTCCATCTGCCAACTCTGAGCGGTGCCCAGCTCCCAGGTCCCTGCCGGAAGTAAGAGGAAGGCACAGGGCAGTCCTAGCCCCTGCTGCACAGCCATATATTCTGACTTCATGTGCCTTTGCGGAATGTCAGGGGTTAAACCACAGTTCCTCTAACACCGCAGACTAAAATCCTGTTGTTCAAGGACTGATTCTCACAAGGGGAAAAATCACAGCTCTCGTACAAATATAAAATGAACATATGTCAAAGATTTTATTTAATGCATTAATCAAAGAAGGAACAAACCAGTGAGATGCCACAGGCAGTTCAAAGGCAAATTCACAGGACCACAGGAACATGTAGGCAAACAGAGAATGCTGAAATGAATTTGCAAATAGATGCAAACCAGGCCAGTCCCTAGGGCAATAACCAATTGCATTCCACTGGACACAACAAACTTACATTAATGTGGACAAGCATTATTATTTGTTTTGTACAACTTTATAAGAGTTGTAAACTAGCTCAAAGACAATAAAAGGTGGAGATATTCCAGAAGGGTGTGCTAGACAGGACACGCACAAGAAACTTTTTGTTTTCCTTTAGAAGTCTGCCATTTAATTGGGAGGGTAAAAAGTTTTGGAGACAGATGGTGGCGATGGTTGCACAACAATGTGAATGTACCTAATACCATTGAATTATACATTTAAAACTGGTTAAAATGGTAAATTTAATCTTACGTATATTTTATCACTTTTTTTTTTAAAGCCTGCAATGTAAAAGCTACTGCAATGGCCCAACAGTGGCACCGTGGGTTTACTTCATGGTCTGGAAAATCTGTGCTCTAACCTGGCCCCAGAGGTTGTCTTTTTTGCCTAGAACCCTTCTAGTCCCAGTGACAAGGAGTGAGCTTTCCTCACATGGAGAGTGGCTAGCCACAAGGCTGGCCCAAGGGCTGGAGGCCCTGGGGACACAGTGGTGGCTAAAGTGGCCAAGGGCTTCAGGTCTGCATAGGAGGACAGCATCTCGAAGGAGAAAGGAGAGGTCTGAACTCTCCCCTCCACAGACCTGATGACATACCCCAGTAGTGTGGCTGGTCCTGAGCCCCTCCCTAAAGAGGGACACGACCCCTCAAGTATGCCTAGAAGACAGATCACCATGTCTTAAGAGAAAAGGTTAAAAGATGCAGAGAAGAGCCCCAGGGGCCACATCAGCCCTCAGCCCAGAAGACCTGGCAGCAGGCAGAAGGGACAAGTTGGCTGGGAGCTTCCAGGGCCAACACAGGGTGAAGGGCTGCAGAGTGTAGCCCAGGCTACCAGAGGGAGTCCTCGCAGAGGGAAGGGGCTGTCTCACCAGGGATATAGGGAGTTCCCAGTGGAAGGGCAGTAAGTGGCCACAGCTGAATGGACATGGCAGGATGGAGGCCACCCAGGAAGTCAGCCTCCTCCCCAGCTTCCCTCATCTCATCTGCTGTGGAGCAGGAGGCCCCTGAGGTGTGCCAGGCCTATGGTGTCCAAGGCCTGAGGTATATGTGCCAGGTCTGTGGTCAGGCGCTCAGGACGCAGAAGAGAACTTTGCGTGTCTCCCAGCCCCAGGGCCAGATAAGAGAACATTCAGCGACCACGCTCCTCTCAGCTTAGGCACCTTCTCCCACACACACAAAGGTTACCCTGTGTGCTGGCTGCAGCCCATGACAGTCACTACTTATTCACCCGCTCAACAAACAAGTAGGGGGCCCATCCTGGCTGGGCAATGCATGGGACATCACATCCCCACCAGAACAAAACTTTCATGAGTACACACCACTCATATATACTAAGATGCCCCCGAAAATGTATGCACATTTTAGGAAAGGAAAAAACTGCAAAAAAATTGTAATACTCAAGTCATGTTTGACTTCTGCAATTATAAGAGTGCTCAATGTAACTTATATTCATCTTTTGTTATTGGTATATATTGAGTATTACAATTTTCTTACAGTTTTTTTCCTTTCTTAAAATGTGTATGCATTTTGGGGGCACCCTCTGTATTTCTAAGGCTCAAGGTTGGCTCTGGGCAGAGAATTACAGCCTCAGCAATTACAGCCTCAGCCTGGGGCAAAGTTTGGCTCCAAATGCAATCTTGGTCATACCACCTTGCCCTGACACCTAGGGTCAAGGTTCTCTTCCCTAGGGCCTCGAAAACTGATGCCTAGGGTCTGTGGTCAGCCCCTGAGGCTCTGCCTGTTCCTGGGTTTTTAGAACATCTGTGCCCTCCTTTCCCCCCTGCATCCTCTCATCTTCCTGCCCCCCAGCACCCTCTGGTTTCTCCTCCCTCGCCTGCCTGGAATTCCCTTAATTGGGAGCTGTTGGCTAGGCTCCTTTTCCTCCCACTCAAGCCCTGGGACTGAGCCCGGGTCTCTGTGCCTGTCTGATGACCATGGGGCAAACGAAGGGCTGCAGCCTCCCTGGAGATTTGCCCAAAGGCTTCAGAATTAATAGTACAGAGTCTGATTCCAAAATAGCATAAATTACATCCTGGAATCCATTACATTCTGATCTGTTAGGAAGGAGGAAACGTGGTCTATAGCAAAATAAAAGACATCCTGGAACCCATTATGGACTCCAATAGAAGACAAAGGCAGCAAAAAAGGACATTATGGGATCGACGTGCCTAATAAACGACGTGTTGGCATCTCCCTTCCACCGGGATGTGGATTAACAACAGATGTACTACACTAATGTCGATTTGTATGCTAATCTAAAACAACTGCATGGCCTTTGCAGACAGGAATTCTATAAATGCAGCCCCGTCCTGTTCCCTGCAGCTGCTGGTGGCAAAGGCAGGGGTGGCTGGTGGGGGAGGGGTCTCCATCCTTCCCCCGCAGAGTTGCTTGTGGAAGACCCCTAGTCTCTTCAGTCTGCCCGCAAACCCCAAAACTTGGGGTAAACTTAGGTTCCTCATTGAATTGGGGTAGGACACAGACAGCCTCAGGATCTGGGAGGGATGTGGGACTGAGAATTTACCTTGGCTCCTATGAGACTGAAGATCTGACCATTCCTTCCTAAGGTTCAACTATCCCTGGGGGTGAAGACGGACCCCAGAACCCCATTAAAACTCAGGCCAGCTGGGATCACTTAGGCCCCTGAACCTCTGAGATGAGAGTCAGAGGCCTAGAGACAGTCACAAAAGTCACTCAGCCAGGCTGGAGCCCAACCCAGACCTCTTCCACCCACTGCTCCCATGCTGCCCTCCTCATGGGCAGTGCCCCTCTAGCTCCAGCAACCACAGAACAGTCTATCGGTCCCACCAAAGAGCCATTCCTGAGGCTGCTTCAGGGCCAGCCTCTGTCCAGAGCACTGAGGACAAAGATGAATCAGATGGGGACCCCAGTTCCTTGCCAAAGCATCCACAGGTCAGGGGGCATGAAAGCTGTGACAGAGGCTGGGACAAGCTACTGAGGAGCATGGAGAAGGGGGTGACTGTAAGCACCGTGCCCTGTCTGGTCTATCAGCATCCAAGTGTGTGTCCCAGGGGAGGATCAGTGTCCCCACAGCACCACAGCCTATAGCAGAAAGGACCCAAACTCACACTTATTGCAAAGCATTCATGTCTGGCCTTGCAATGTGTCTCCAATTATGCATGTGGCTGCCTGGCGTGACAATCCTCTGTCGCAGTGCTGTAAGCACCTCACGCAGGTGAGCTGATCAAGCACCTTGCTGCTCCCAGGGCTCAAACAGACAGACGGCATCATCTCTGATGGACAGCATGTCCATCAGACAGACTCTGAATTTCTCTTGCCTTCCTCTGTGTCTCTAGTTCCTCTCTTTCTGGCTCTTTCTTTCCCCCCCGTAGAAATACACGATGGGCAGTCAGAGGTATACAAATTCTGGTGTAGCTAGTGATTCAGGGTGGCACCTTCCAAAACTTCCTTCATATCTCTAAGCCATGATTTCTTTATCAGAAAAGCTACCTTGCAATATTGCTGAGAACTGAAAGAATGCAAAAAATATACCCAAGTACAGTGTGGATACTTAGAAGGTATTGATAAAAGTTAATTTCTTCCTGCTCTGCCTGTAACAGAGACAGACGTAGTCACCAAACACCCCACTTCCTTCCTTACATTTTCTTGACTTCTCAGAGTTAACCATGGCCACATGACTAGTTTGCACCAGTAAGTTATGAAAGATCGAGATCCCAGAAATCCCACAGCTGTAAGATGGCTGAACTTCTGTCATCTGAAGCCCTAAGGAAGCCTCTGACATGTAGCAAGAGCAAGAAGGGACCTAAAATCTTGGGTCTGTTTGTTATCAAAGTGTGACCTAGTCCATCCTGACTATTTCAATGTCCTGTGTCATGCGGTTATTATAAGGATGAAATTAGATTATGTATAAATGTAACTAGCAAGATATGGGAACACTAATCTTTGTTTCATCTTTTTTGCTACCTCCTTCTCAGAATAAATTTGGCATGATTAACGATTACAACTTACATTGGCAGCACATTATCTATTTTATTTTCAAAGGCCTCTAGCCAAGCTACATAAAAATATCAATAAAAAGAAAAAAGTAGGGTGGCGCCCATACCTCTGTGGGTAGGGAGCCGGCCACATACACTGAGGCTGGCGGGTTCAAATCCAGCCCGGGCCGGCTAAAATCAACAATGACAACTGCAACAACAACAACAACAAATTGCCAGGCATTGTAGTCCTGTAGTCCCAGCGGGTGCCTGTAGTCCCAGCTACTTGTGAGGCTAAAGCAAGAGAATCACTTAAGCCCAAGAGTTTGAGGATGCTGTGAGCTGATATGTCACGGCACTCTACCGAGGGCAACATACTGACACTCTCTGTCAAAAAAAAAAAGAAAGAAAGAAAAAGAAAAAAGTACATATGATATCAATGTGATACTAATCATTATTGTTAGCATTGATTGAGCACTTCCCATGTGGCTTGACTGTTTACTAAAATCCTTACCGAATCCTAATAACTCTTTGTAGAAGGAACATTATTCCCACTTTATAAATGAAGAAATCGAGGGTTAAGGAGGTTAAGTAGACATCTCAGGTTCTGACAGGACATTGTATAAGATAATCAGAAAAACCTCCTGCTATAAACACTTCAAAATTCTGGATAAAATATATAAAAAGCGTTATACATGCATAGCTAAGTTCCTAAGAAAGAAAGGAGATGCTTACAAGAATAAAGAGGACACCTGCGGTGTATCTTACAAGGGTACATGTGAAACTTAGTAAATGTAGAATATAAATGTCTTAACACAATAACTAAGAAAATGCCAGGAAGGCTATGTTAACCAGGTGATGAAAATGTGTCAAACGGTCTATAAAACCAGTGTATGGTGCCCCATTATCTCATTAATGTACACAGCTATGATTTAATAATAAAAAGGGGGGGGTAGAATAAAGAGGAAACTGAAGACAGCAAAGCTACTATATGTAATTAACCTCAGGGTGTGGTAAGTGGTTATCATCAAAGTAACCCAGCTGCTGCAGTTTGGGATTTTGAGGGACTACGAAATGGGAAGCCAGCACCACCATGAAAGTTTGCTGGAAGACTGTCTGCCAACCAACACAGGGAAAGAACAATGCAGCTTCTCCTTTTTCCTGTATATATAGAGAAAATCTTCCCTGATACATCTAAAACCCAAGTCTGCACCTTGTCGGAAACTGGGTTTGAATTAATATTAGAAATCCACTAGTATTTATCCAGAAATCCACAACCAAAAAATTACTATAAAAACCAATTCCTGTCCAGTGATATTCCTTGTAAAACATTGTGGAAGAATAGTTCTATATTCCAGGCTTCTTGTTTTCTCACAGAAAAAAAAGCTGTGACAAAAATGAGCTCACCACAAAAAATTATAAAACAAATTAGGAAACAAGCTACCATGAATGAGAGAGCAAATAAAACAATCAGGAAGATTAAAGCTCCAACAATACAAGAAAATATAATTTCAATATGAAAGAAAATATAAATTACATATAAAATGAGGATATTTTAAAATACCAAAGAGATAAAAGAAGTTGACATTGGATAAAAAATTTAAAAGTACTAAATATAACTTATAGAAATTAAAAATATAAAAAATTAAACGGGCAGGTGAAAAGGCTTACTGAACACTGCTGAGAAGATTAATAAAATGAAAGCTAGACCTGAGAACATTTCCCAAAACACAAAAATGAACCATAAAGAAATATAGAGCATTAGTGGATTAGAGACTCAGAGGATATAATGAGGATGCTGTCTGCTAAAAGGAGTTCCAGAAGCAAACAATAGAGAAAATGATAAAGAGGAAAAAGAGATAATCACATGGGGTTTTCTAGAAATGATTTAAAATACATGGATCCCCATATACGTACGATTCAAGGATTATGAGTACCAAACAGATAAATATATGGATCCTTATCTAGACAAGTCATAGTGAATCTGCAGAAAACCAAGACAAAGACAAAAATCTTACAATTAACCAAATAAAAAGAATGAATTACCTTTAAATACATCTTCAATAGATTTTTTAAACAGCAACAATAAAGCCAGAAGATAATGGTATAATATCTCCAAAGTACAGAGGAAAATAACTGTCAACCCATAATTTTATACCCAGCTAACCTATTATTTAAGAGCAATAACTAAATATAAAAATTTTTAGACAAACAGAAACTGAGAGAGGCTAAAACTTAGATGTGTTAGGAAAATGCAAAATTTTTAATGATTCTCAATTTCTCATAGATTAGCATGCAAAAATTAATAAGTCTGGCAACACCAAATATTGGCTAGGGTATAGAGTAATGGGGAACTTTTGTACACTGCTAGTTAGGTAGAAATTGGAACAATGAGTTTGCAAAGCAACTGATAATATCTACAAGAGTTAAAAGTAAATATTTTCTGTCTGGGGAAGCCTTTGTTCATATACACAAGGACACAAAAAGGTATGCTCTGCAGCCTTACATGAATTGTGAAAAAAATAGAAGTAATATGTCTTTCAGTAGGAGGATGATAAATAAACTTTATATCCATGCAGTGGGATATTATAAAGCAATTAAACTCAATGAACCAGAGGCAAAGAGTTAATATAGATAGATCTCTGAAGTATCTTAAGTGAAAAAGCAAGCTGAAAAATGATGAATTCAGTAGAATATCATTATGCAAATTTAAAAACACAGAGCAGTGTATTTGTTGATAGGTATAAATATGTATGTAAGGAGAGTAGAGAAATTTGGAATGACACACATTACTTTAGGTGAGTGTTATGTCTGAGAAGTGAAAAGAGAAACAGCATGAAGGATGTATGCCATTAGCTATACCTGTCTTTTATTTTTTTTTAAATACACTGTTCTGGATTATTTCAAAATAAAAAGTTAAAAAGAAATCACTGAAGCAAATATAACAATGCTAACAACCATTAAATCTAAGTGGAAGGTATGTAAGCATTTTATGGGGTGTTTTATGTACCATTGGTTAATTTGAAATATTTCTCTGATAAATTTTAGAAATTAAAAGTTTAATTTTACCGTGAGGATAGAAAGAGGCATACTAAGGGTTACTGAGCCCAGCTGCCCTGTGTTGTGATCTAACGCTACAAAGGGACACTCATCTTCCTCTGCTCATTCATTTCTGGCACAGATGACAGATACACACCCACCACCACACTCCCCTGAAACTCCCCTCAAGTGACAGAAAGGGTTGTGTTTTCATTAACAATATCAATTGACAAGGATAAAAGAAGCAACGGCAGGGTGGAGGGAGGGTAACTGGTGGGACCACATCTAGGCTGCATCTTACAAGGGTACATGTGAAATGTACTAAAGGTAGAATGTAAATGTCTTAACACAATAACGAAGAAAATGCCGTGAAGGCTATGTTAACCAGTGTGATGAAAATATTTCAAATTGTATACAAAACCAGCACATTGTACCCCACGTTTGCATTATTGTACAAGAAGAAGAAGAGGAAGAGGAAGAAGAAGCAAGGGCAGCAGAAATGTGGAAACTGAAAAACAGATGGACACATGGTAGCTGACTTTATGACTTTATGACTCAAGAAAGTTGACTGCTAAATTGGTGGTAGGAATTGCTGAGAAAACCTCCCCTACAGCGCATAATAGCCTTCCCCAAAATGACAGCATACTGGGTACTGGGACAAGGGAAGGTGTACAGAGGTGACACAGAGTAGGTCTCTAAAAAGGATGACATCTCTGGGTCCTTTCCTCCCAGTTTCTCCAGGCAGAAAACTGGAGGCTTATTCTCCGGAGAGAAAAAACAGAGGATCTTGTGATTGAAGGACCGTAGCTGTGAAGATCCAAGAGCCATACTGAAAACTAGAGAATTAAATCTAAGTTTCTACACTGAATTTCTGGATACCCCTGCCCACCTGCCCCTGCTTCCCATCTAGCTTCCAGGTGGCAGATGGCCAAACGTATACCCCCAGGTATGAGACTAGACAATTTTCTCAGGGGATCTGCCCAGCTCAAGGGAGGGTCATGAGGGCTTATTATACATACAGTATATACTCACTGTACATCCGCACACACCCCACACACACAAACCTCACGCACTGCACACTAATGCACACATGCAAACACACATCTGCACAAGGATTATCTGCATCATTTACAGTCATTCCACACAGCACACTCATCCACAGACATGCACACACATGATTTGTTAGACAAATTGTTCTCGACTGAGCTCCTGCACTAGGTCCCAAAGGACTAGGCCAAACCAAAACAGAGTCACTTACGCTAAATGCCACATAATCAAACTGAAACTTTAAGGAAGCAGATAGATCCTAAAACCGGTCAGTGTTTCCTGAAAATAGGAGAGTCCAGTCTGAGTCAATGTAATAAGGAAGTTCCCTCTGCTTTAGCCTTACCAAAAAAGTCACCTGAAGTAATCCGATACTAACCAGTCAGATTTCTTTTCTATTATTCTATTTCCTTGTGCCTACCCTACAAGACTCACTATCGCGCTTATTGCCCAGTGGGAGTTCTCATTCTGTCTTATAGAATAGAGGCTGCCTGGATTCGTGAACCTTGAATAAAAGCCAGATAGCTTTATGACTAAATTTGCCATAATTGTGTGTGTGTTTAAAGACAGGGTCTCACTCTGTTGCCCAGGCTAGAGTGCAGTGGCATAATCACTGCTTACTGCAGCCTTTGACTCCTGAGCTCCCGTGATTGATCCTCCTGCCTTAGCTTCCTGAGTAGCTGCAACTACAAGCACGTACCATCATGCCTGGTTAATTTTTGTATTATTTGTAGAGACAGGGTCTTGCTATGTTATTAAGACTGGTTTCAAACTTCTGGCCTCAAGCAATCTTCCTGCTCTGGCCCCTCAAAATGATAGGATTACAGGCATGAGCCAGCGCACCTGGTCCCATAATTTTGTCTTTTGACCACACTAACATAACACATGTGCGTACATGAAATCATCACATAATCATGCATTATCACCACACACATCCTAACCATGCCAGGCATATATGCACGTCATAATCACACACACATACATCCCTGATCCATGAGTCCAGCTTATGACTGAGTGGCCCTAAAATCCACATACTTGCCCTGGGTCTCTAAATGATGCCTCCAAAGACTCTTCTGTAGTGAAACCAATCAGCTGCCCTTGCTTCTCTCCATTGATGGGGATTCCTGAACCCCCAAATATGGCAGATTGAAATTTGAGAAAATAGCTGAGACAGGGAGTTCTTTCTGACCTTCTCCTATCCTTCTTGCCTGAAGCAAGTCATAAAAGAATTCCCTGACCTTTCTCCAAAGTAGATCATAAGACCCTCATTCCAGACGAGCCCTCCCTCGACCCGGAGGAAAGGAATGTCCTTATCCCTGAAGACACAGGGGACACAGAAAAGAATCTGAACAAACGGACCTTGTCAAGTTACCCCCTTTCTTGACCATGAGATCATGCCCCTTTTGTCCAATTATACTTCTCTACAACTGTCCATTTGTTGAACAAACTTAGCATAAAAATATAGTTTTCCCTGTTTCTTTCTTCAAGTCTGAAAGCTCCTGTGTCATGTAAAACTTACATAAAATAAATTTGTATGTTTTTCTCACATTAATCTGTCTTTTATTATAGGGGCCTCAACTATGCACCTAGCACTGGGTGAGAAAAGAAATACTTTCTCCCCTATATCATCATGACCAGGCCTTCTCATCACAGCTAAGTCCCATGCCAGCCTCAACAACAGGGCAGCCATGTATTTTAATCACATATTCATTCATTTCCTCTTCAGAGAAGGTGGTGCAGCAAAAAGTGAGCTTAATCACCTGATCCCATCTTTGTCATCTGTAAAATGGGAACACACTGATGCCTGCCTGTTCCACAGGGTTATAGGGAAGCTAAAGGAAAACAACACTATATAACACAAATGGTTTGCTGCATGTGCTTTTCATGTACCAGGCAGGGGACCCATTTCTGGGGTACCCACTAGGTGCTGGGCACTTTCCAGAAACCTCTAGACTTAGACCTCCTAACACAGCTGTAGAGTGAACATCATTTCCCCCATTTCATTGATGGGAAAAGTGGGGCTCTGGGGAGTAAGACAGCCTATCCAAAATCCCATAGCTGAGAGGGTGTGGGGCCAGATTTAACAATAGGTCTGGAGGCCCTGAGCCCAACTCTTTTTCTCTGGGTGGGATCCTTGCAGATAAAAAGTAGTAGAGAAAGATCCAGTCGCAGGTCAGCTCATGGACTAGTTAGGAAGACAAACACGTAGACAACTGAGAGCAAGATGTTGAAAACGCCAAGCTGGTGAGAGAAGTGCTACATGAGAGACCCAGGCAATAAATAACTGTTCAAAGGCAGATTGAGGCCCAGGGATTCTGGAACATTCCAACTCCACATCGGGAAAACCAGGCAATACTTGGCCATAAAGAACATTTAGGAGGTTCTTGTGGGATTTGGGGACCCAGAGCCAAGTGTACTCCCTCTGCAGATCTGTAGAATCCCCTGGGGACCAGCAACACTTCAGCTGGAAGGAGTGAAGATTTGAGCCATAGATTCCAGTGTTTATGGGCTCCTGAGAGCATTTGGGCACTTCATAAATGTGATGTGATGGTGGAACAGTTGGCTGAGGGAAGGGTGTCCTCATCCCAGCTTCTCTGTGCTCTCTCAGAGGGCCTCTTCCTGACCCAGGGTACATGACCAGGGCCACACAGTCCACATGTACCAGGATGGCAGAGTGCCACACCCTCATCATACACAGTGTACCGCCTGGTGGCACTGCTACACCAGCCTGGGATTGAATGGGTCCACCCACACCACAGTGGCACCATGGTCACTGCTGGAGGTCAGCCACCCTACTCAAGTCTCAGCTGCTGCTTAGCAGTGTGCATGATCCAAGCAGAGCCCCTGTGCTTAATCAAAGGGGAACAGCCCCTGGTTATGAAACTGCCCTTACAAATTGATGAAGGGGTGCAAAGTGAAAACTAGAATAACAACCTCCAGAACTCTGTGAGGGAGCAAGCAGCCCTAGCGAAAATAGTGAACATAGTCAACCCATGTCCCCTCAATTGCTTGAAAATAATTACCGTTGCCCTTGGTTGCTCCTTTACCCATGCATAATTGTCCATATAGAACATCACCTGTTTGGAACCTGCAGGTAATTTTTGAGTTCTTTCAGTTCCAGGAACAGACCCATCAAGACCAAGGAACCGGCTCAGCTGGTCTTGGGCCCTCCACCCAAAGTCCTGCATTCTACCCCGTTTCCCCGAAAATAAGACATCCTCCGAAAATAAGACCTACTTACAGGAAAGATAAGAGGTCCCCTGAAAATAAGACCTAGTGCATCTTTGGAAGCACACCTTAAAATAAGACACTGTCTTATTTTCGGGGAAACAGGGTAGTAACTGACCTACCCAGCCAGTGGCCCATACCAAAGGCCTGATGGTTCTGCCCTGAAACCAGCCAATCAGCAGATTGTCTAAACTTTCACCCTCCAAACTGTCTTTAAAAACCCTGCCCCACCAATTCTTGAGGAGGTGGATTTGAGAAATGACTCCCGTCTCCCCACGTAGCACTATGCTGTCTCTGGACATTGGCTTTCTCTTGGGCAGCAGGCAGATGAACCTAGCTGGGTGGCAACAGTTATGCCACATAGGAAACATAGGAACTGGCACTGTGGAATGTCACAGCCAGACACTGGAGTCTCCCCTGTCTCAAACCTAAGGCCCAGGTGGGCGTCCTGAGCACATTCAGTAGCATCCATCCCCAGTGAAGGCTTTTGTGTCTATGGTACAACAAAATATATGTAGTTGGTCTTTGTCCCCAATTGCTGGTACACAGCTCCCCTTGGAATTTCCTGGGTGATAAGAGTAACTTTTGTTATTCCTAACAAGTCCCATTCCCTTGTACCACACTTGAGCTAATGCTAATGAGGTGACTCTGGGTGGGCCTCTAGACAGCTTCAGAGGAGCAGGTGTCACCAGAGGAACTAACCATGCAATTAGAGGGGGGACTTTCCAGCCTCACCCCTAACCTCCAGGGAGGGGAAAGACAGGAAACTGAATTAACTACCAATGGTCAATGATTTAAGCAATCAGGACTATGTAATGGAGCCCCATATAAACCCCTAAACAATAGGATTTGTGGAGCTCCTGGTTGGTAAACACATAAACACGCCCCCTCCACACTGTACCTGTCCACCTCTTCCACTGGGCTGTCCCCAGCTGTAGCCTTCACAACTAACACAACTGTAATCGTAAGCAAAGTGCCTCCCTGTGTTCTGTGAGTCATTCTAGTCAATTATCAAACTGAAGAGGGAAAGTCATGGAAATCCCTGCATTAGTCATTGGCCAGGCAGAAGTGCAGGGGGCGTGGGCACCCCACTGGTGGGTAGCATGAGAAATAGGGACAGAGTTAACTTGCAGGGTCTGCCCTAACTCTCGGTAGTCAGTTTCAGAATGGAATTGAATTGTTGGTCACCTCAGAGAATCCACGAACTGGTGTTGGAACAATGCATTTGGTGTCAGAAGAAAATCCAACAGTATCCACTTCTTTTTCCACAAAGCAATCTCTTAAATTGCTACCAGCATAGCTTTCAGCCCTTTTCAGCAGAGCCCACAGAATTTCCAAGATAGCCCCCTCGCATCTGTAGGCACTTGACAGGCTTTGAAGCCCTTCCTCCACAGTGCCACACCCCCAGGAGCCCCACAAGGCAGGTCTTAAACTCAAAGAGGCCTTCCTTCTGCTCAACGTGTGTGTCTGCCAATCTGCTCTGCCAGGTTGCAGAGGATCAGGAGATAGAAACATTTGTGCTGGAAGATTCTCTGTCCCACCCCCATTTTACAGGAAACTGAAGACCTGTGAGGCTATGATTTGCCATAGGTCTGCCCAGCATAGCAGAGCTGAGCTCCAGCTGCAGGTCTGTGGAAACCAGCCCTGGGCACCGCCCACTCTACAGGAGGTGTTGGCTGAGACAGGCTGAGACTGCCTGGGTGCTGAGTGCGGGCCTGACACTGCAGGGCTGTGGCTGCTCCCCTGAAGACGGCTGGAGAAGAAACAGGAAGTGGGTGCATCAGCCCCCTCCCCACCTTCCCCAGCACATGTTCAAGACACAGAAATCTCTCATTAGAGTTTTACAGTTTAACCACCAAATATGCTACTTGGTCTCCATAATTTATACCTGATCTGTGTCTAGACATGGCATCATGGGAAGGTAAGACTCCTTCTGTGGGAAGTTTACGGCAAGCATAGCTTGGCAGGTTACAGTGGCCTGGCTGGGTAGCCCTGCACTGGGGACAAAGACTGCACGGTGCCCCTCCCCAGCAGTGCTACCCCCACGGTCCCATTTCCAAAGGAGAAATGGACAGGCTGATGACTTATGAAGGTCAAACCTCAGGCTCTGTCCATCCCACCCACCATCTCTGGGGGCCATTTACACTGTCCTTGCGGCTGGGCCACTGTCCTCGAAAGGGATTTTGGTTGGACCCCAAACCCCAGCCACTAATCTTCACTCCCTGGAGAAGAGCAGCACCATTGCTGGGGCAGGTCACTAGCTCAGACCCTCAGCCCAGGGCTCTCAACTCTGGTGGCGGGGCCAAGGACTCTTAGGACCTGTCAGGGCTGCTGCTGGTCCATGAACAGCTAAGGATCCCCACTTCTGTGGCTTCTGGTTCCCAGGGAATCTGTACTCAGATCCCCACCTTGCAAAAAGCAACAGGGACTGAATCTCTCTCTCTCTCTCTCACACACACACACACACACACACACACACAAGCCCAGGGCCTAACCATGATTTTAGGGCCCATTTTGGTCCTAAGTATCTGTATTCTGAAGGGGAAGACAGAAAAATCAATCAACAAGTCCTGCCTAGCACCAGGCAAGCTGTGGGGAATAGTGAAAGTATAATAACAAAAGCCATTTATTAAGGGCCCTCCGTGTGCCACGGACTGCGCCATGTCAGGTACTTCTTATTTACATTGGTTAATATACAGTATAATTAACAATTCTGCAAGACAGGCATCACTGTGCCCACTTTACAGATGAAGAAACTGAAGTTCAGACGGGAAGTGACTTGCCCACCCACAGAGCGAGGATGTGGACCCAGAATTTGAACCCTGGGCCTGGGGCTATGGTAGCCTGTGGCCTTTCCACTGACCACGTGGGTAAAGAGTACAGAATCATTTAGCAGCGACAGGCTTGGAGGGGCAAATGATACACAGCCAGGCTCATATTCACTACTGGGGAGCCCTAGCTGGAAAGCTAAGCTAGCTCTGACCAAGCAGCTAGCAAGTCCACAAGATGGGAAGGGGAGGAGGGCAGGCCCTTCCTTGCTCACGGCTGGATAGAAAGCCACTGTCCAATGCTGGGCTAGGATGCCCTTGCCATTCCCTGACCCAGCTGTGCTGATTCATTCTCCCACTCTGGGGAGACATGTGAGGGCCCCAGGAAGGTGAGACTGTTCTGCATTCTGCTCGTCTTATTTGTAAAACCACTATACTCTATTCATGGGTTTCTGGTTACATGGGAAGGGGCCTGATGTCTTCTATCACCGCCACACTGGGCTGAGAGCACTTCCTGATGTTGTCCTATGAGGGAAACGCAGTGAGCCCGATCCCTCACCTCCTACCTAGCCCATGCTCCAAAGGCTGTGACTCCCTGATAAAATGGTGCAAAGAGACTGCTCTGGGCTCCTAGTGGAACCCTAGCTGGTCTTGATCAGTCATATGGGATTGGGAAGAAAAATACTTAGGGCTGGGTGTAGTGGCTCATGCCTGTAATCCTCACTTTGGGAGGCTGAGGAGGGAGGGTGGCTTAAAGCCAGGAGTTCAAAACCAGCCTTGACAACATAGTTAGATGCCCTTCTCTACAAAAATTTAGAACATTAGCCAGGCACAGTGCTGTGTGCCTGCAGTCCCCACTACTCAGTGGCTGAGGCAGGAGGATGGCCTAAGTTCAAGAGTTTGAGGCTTCCGTGAACTATGATGAGCCACCACACTCCAACCTGAGCAACACAGTAAGACCCTATCTCCAAAAAACCCAAAATAAATAAAAATTTTTAATGGTACATAGCCCCCAGAAGGCAAATCAGGAGTGGGCTTCAGCTCTCTCCACCCAGGCCTGAGGTGGTTCACCTGACAAATTCCTCAGGGGCAGAGGAAGGAGGCAAGGGTAGACGCCACAGTGGCCTATCTGACCTGAAAAGGATTAGGGAAAACTGAGTTTGTTCAGCAGGAAAAGAGGCAGAGACTGTATAACAGGGAACTGCAAATACACAGCACCTCAGTTGTCCAGGACCAGGCAGTCGGGGGCACACAGCCCTTCCCTAAGAGTCCTCCTCTGAGGGAGGCTGGGAGAGTCCATCTCACGACACCCTTGTGAAACAGTGGGTTGTGTATCGTATAGGCCCCATAGCTAACACCTGAGACTCATCCACCGTCCTAAGGGCAACCTGGTGTTGAAAGGACGCAGAGAGAACAGATTTGAATTCAGTTCTGCACAACCACTAGATCCCAATGTGGTGAACTTCTGTGTAGAGAATTACACAGGTTCAGTGCTGGCGTCTCCCATCCAGGAACTAGAACACTTGGGTTAATCTCAAGCATCGCCTAGGTCCTTTGGGGGGGATGTTGTGCCACCCAGATCCCCGCTTCAGGACCACATGGTGTGGACACACATACACACCCCACATTGCCCTCCCAGGTCTGTGTCTTGGGGAACCCAGCTCACAACAGCTCTTTGGCCCCCCACTTCCTCCACCCATGTGCCTCTGGCCTCATGAACTGACGTGGCCTACTCAGGCCACACTGGGTCTGGGTGGGGAGATCTTTCCTTATAGACGGAAGGTGAGTTGGTAACGTTCTTTCTTTTTATTATTATCTTTATTTCCATAATAAATATCTTGCATTATATATACAGTAGAACCTCTGCAGATTGACCATCCAAGGGACTGTAACAAATGGGTCAACATATAGAGGTGGTCAACATATTAATACATACATGCTGTGCACATCCAGTCTGCTAGAATTAGGTCAACTTAAGGAGGTAGTCAATGTAGGGAGATGGAGGCCAGGCGAGGTGGTTCACACCTGTAATCCTAGCACTCTGGGAGGCTGAGGCAGGTAGACTGCTTGAGCTCAGGAGTTTGAGACCAGCCTGAACAAGAGGGAGACCTCATCTCTAAAAATAACCAGGTGTTGTGACAGGCACCGATAGTCCCAGCTACTTGGGCGGCTGAGACAGGAGGATCACTTGAGTCCAAGAGTTTGAGCTTGCTGTGAGCCATGACGCCATGGCACTCTACTGAGGATGACAAACAGACTCTGTCTCAAAAAAAAAAAAAATGTAGGGAGGTGGTCAGCTTATGGATGTTCTAGTGTGTGTGTGTGTGTGTATACACATTTTTTTTTTTTTTTGAGACAAAGTCTTGATCTGTCTCCTGGACTAGAGTGCCGTGATATCATCATAGTTCACAGCAACTTCAAACTCCTGGGGTCAAGTAATCCTCCTGCCCCAGCGTCCCAAGTAGCTGGGACCAAAGGTGGCCACGACCATGCCCTGCTAATTTTTTTTTTTTTTTTTAATGGGAACAGGGTCTTTCTATGTTGCTCAGGCTGAATTCCTGGCTTCAAGTGATGCTCCCACCTTGGCCTCCCAGAGTGCTGGGATCACAGACATGAGCCACTGTGCCTGGCCAACTTTTCTTAAATTAAGCAAGCAAAGTATTCTAGGGCTTTCTCTTTAGAGCCCCAGAAAGAACAGGTTGGCCACACAGCAGGACTACAGTAGCACTTCTCATACCCTGAGTGGACCCATGTTGCTGACCTGGTCAGCCCATGTGAGGGACCTCACCCAGCAAGGTTGTTAAACAGATAGATGGCTGGGTAAGCCCCCCGATGGTCTTATTCTAAGGGTCTGGGGAGCACCTGAGGGACCTCCATATTGAACCTGTCCCCTGGGTGGTTCTGAGTTTCAGGGTTCCTAAGGTGCCCTCAGTGTCTCGTCAGTAGCTGAGGCTCGAGCTCCACAAAGAGGAAATGAAAATCAGTATTCTTCAAGCTTCAGGTAGGCAATGCCAGCACTTTATCTGAAAACAAGGGTCCTATAAAGCCCAAATGGCCCCAAATGCCCAAACCAGAGCTGCCCATTACAACTGATCAAGATTATCTAATGAAATGTTCACTCTTAGAAGACTCTGTGCTATTTATCTCTTTTCTAATAAGAATCAGAGTCACTAATGATAGTAGATGGTGTTTGCCCTGTGTTGCTCCAGTCCTTTTTGCACATCACCCTTTGTAGTCTTCCCAAAGGCACCCAAAGGTGAGGCAGTAAGCTGGGCAGAAGCCTGGCCTCATAGGTTAAAGAAGATCTTGGAAGCAAGGAAACTGAGTTAGGAAAAGTAGGCAGTTCTTCCAAGAAGACTGGCTGAGAAAAGAAGTCAGGGGCAGGGCAGTGGCAAATAGGTGACACGGATTCAGTATGACTGAGGAGCTTGGGTATGTGAGAGATGCTTGAATATCCTTGGGTGCTAGTGGGAAGGAACCAGCAGGGAAGAGAGATGAGGTCTACAGAAGAGAGGGGTTGTTCAATCATGTCCTGAGAAAGTGAGTCCAACTAGACCCACAGAGCCAGGCCTGGAGCCGGAGGAGGACCACTAGGTTGGCTGCAGTGCCTCAACCATACCTTTTGCAAAGCCCTTATTTTATAATATAGGGATTATCTGCTCATTCATCTGACCCACACACACTCCCCTACACACCACCTGGAGGTCCTGAGGTCCTCTTCCATCCACGTGATCCAAGCAGCCTGCACAGTGCCTGAAACCTCCTCTGCACTTGGTTCATTTTATTTATTTATTTATTTATTTATTTATTTTTTATTGTTGGGGATTCATTGAGGGTACAATAAGCCAGGTTACACTGATTGCAATTGTTAGGTAATGTCCCTCCTGCAATCATGTCTTGCCCCCATAAAGTGTGACACACACCAAGGCCCCACACTTGGTTCGTTTTAATTAAGTGGCCCTAGCTTTAAGCAGCCATGGAAGGCAAATCTCAGAGACATTATCAGATTCATTGAGAATCATTTCCCTAAAATGATGAGCTCTGCAGAATGACCAGGAGGCTACAGCCTCCTCCCAGGAGAACTCCTTCCTGGCTTTGAATCCTCTGCCATTCAAAACATAAATACACAAATACACTCATACACAGAGCCGGAATAGGAGCAAAATGCCAGCATCGTCTTGGACTCTAATCAATCAGCGCCATGCTTGGATGCACTAGCTAAGCCACTTTGCCCCAAGCCTGTCCTGCCCTTACAGGGGCCCAGGGGATTCATTTCCCATCCTGATAGGCTTCATTTTGAGCCAGGAAAAAGAAAAAAAGAAAAAGAAGAGGAAAAAAAGAAAAAAGAAGGAAAATCCCTTACTCAAGTTGAACTTAGCCATCTCCTAATAGTTGAGTTCATCAGCATTGTTTGTGGCAAATTTCCTCCACATCAAGGCAATATGAGATATGGTTTTTAAAACCCTAGGGACAAGGCTACTTTAGGTTTTGCAGGAATGAGATAGCCCATAGTCCAGCTGTTCTATCCCTTGTGCTGGGGAAACTTTGGATGGGATTTTCCAAGATCTCAAAGGTCTCATAAAGCTTAAGAGGATCTAACTGAGAATAAAAAGACCCAGGGGTTCTACACTGGCTACTTCTTACCTGGATGACTTGGCCAAATCTCTTCTTTCCCCTGAGTCTCAGTTTCTGTATCAATGAAATGGAAATATAAAACAAACTTGGCCAGGTGCCGGGGCTCATGCCTGTAAACCTAGCACTCTGGGAGGCTAAGATGGGAGGCTCCCTTAAACTCAAGAGTTCAAGACCAGCCTGAGCAAGACCTCATCTGAGCAAGACCTCATCTCTACTAAAAGCAGAAAAATTAGCCAGGCACTGTGGCAGGTACCTATAGTCCTAGCTACTCAGGAGGCTCACTTGGGCATAGGAGGTTCAGGTTGCTGTTAGCTAGGCTGATGCCACAGCATTCTGGCCTGGGCAACAGAGTGAAACTCTGTCTCAACAAAACAAAACAAACTGAAACTCTTCCTAAACTATAAAGTACTATTTCAAAAGTGAGGAATACTGACATGATGACATGGTATTGATGTCTCCTCAGCCAGTCAGACTGAACCTTCTGGAGGAACACAGATACTAGTGGAATGTAGCTTAAGGAATTACCCTTAAAATTAAATCTATTTGCAAGGAATGATGCTTTATCCCATGCTTAATGCTAACCCCTTCAATCAGCATTGGCAGAAGTCATGTTCCAGATGAAGAGTCGGTCATCAGCCTTCACAGAAATCTAATCTATGTGCCAGACATGGTATTTGGCACTATAAAAGGAAGTAGCTAACAACACCCTCTCTATCTTCTGGAACTTCAGAATCACTCAGGAGCACTATGATTAGGCCACCTTTCTAGGGGCTAATTTGGCAATACGATTCAAAAGGCTTCATGTAGGGTATGCTCTGTGACCTAGCAATTCTGCATAGAAATTTATTATAAGGAAGTTATCAAAGATGTGGGCAGAGATTGCGCTAAAGAGATGTTCATGCAGTTCTAGCTCCAGTCATGATGAAGTAGCATGTACATAGTATTAGCCTAATACTACTTTAGATAAAAAAATTATAAACTCCAGATGAAATACTTTTTTAAAAAAAAAAACAACTATTTGAAGGTACTAGAAAGAAATAAAAAGTAAGCAGATCCTGGAGGGAATTCAACCCTTGAGAAGAGAATAGCACAAAGTGAATTCTACATTATATGGCATCTCACTTGAGGGAACATCTCAGGTCAGCTCAGCTCAGGCAAACAATATGGCTAGAACTATAGTCATCAGACTTAAGGCTACAAGAGGACCTGGAAACTGAGGGGAGAAATCTAATAATAGAAGGAGAAGCCACCACCCAGAGCTGAGAGCCCCCAAGTCTGTGCCCAAACTGCTCTGAAATCCTTGATCAAGCCCTGAATTGTGCATACATAAGGTGATTCCCATGAGCTCAGTAGGAAAGAACAGTGGGAAACCGCTGCCCAGAAGGGGAAACACAGTCAGAGTTTGAGTCCCTCCAAGTCAGGAAGCTTATTTAGTTAACAGCTACTGCTTGCCTTTGAAACCACACTTTGCCTTAGGAGTGAAAGCTGTATTCCAGGTCCAAGGGATTTGCAAACCCAACCCAGTAAGGTATAAAAGCTAAACCTTCACAGAGGTATGGTAACAAAAAGCAACATTCTTCAAGGAAACCAGAATCTCTACAACATATCATTTAAAGTGTCTGATGTATAAGCAAAAATTACCAATAAGGAGAAAAGAGAAAGAGAAAAAGAGAGAGAGAGAACGAATGAACATGCTCCAAGTCAAGAGAAAATTGTCAGTACAAATAATCCCCAGGATGACCCAGATATGGGAAATAGAAGATAACAACTTAAAAGCAGCTATTGTACAATACATAAGTTCAAAGATACAAAATAAGTCGTGAGGGAACAGAGGGGGAAATCTTATCAGGGAAATATTTTAAACCTTACAAATGAGAATTCTAGAACTGAAAAGTACAATATTAGAAATAAAAATTTCACTGGATGGCTCGACACCTGTAGCTCAGAGGCTAGGGTGCCAGCCACAGGTTTGAAGAGCTGGCAGGTTTGAAGCCAGCCCAGACCTGCCAAACAACAATGATAACCACAAACAAAAAATAGGCAGGCATTGTGGCAGACACCTGTATTCCCAGCTACTTGGGAGGCTGAAGCAAGAGAATCGCTTAAGCCCAAGAGTTTGAGGTGGCTGTGAACTCTGATTCCACAGCACTCTACCAAGGGTAACATAGTAACCCTCTGTCTCAAAAAAAAAAAAAAAAAAAATTCACTAGATGAACTTAACAGAAGATTGTAGATGTCAGAGAGTCTATGAACTTGATGACAGATCAATAGAAATTTCCAGTCTGCAAAACACAAGAAAAACAAACAGAGCCTCAATGTCAGTACCAAGCAATCTTGCCTGTGTGCAAATGTAATCTTTGGAAAAGAAAAGACAGAATAGGGTGGAAATAATGTTTGAAGAAATAATAAACAATATTTTCCTTATCTAGTAAAACAGAAACAAAACATTGATTTAGAGATTCAAGGTGCTCAAATAACCCCAAGTAGTATTTAAAAAATTCTACCTGGTAACATCATAATCAGACTGCTGAAAGGAAGGAAAAAAGAAAAATCTTGAAAGCAATCAGAGAAAGAAAAAAAAGATAGAGGAGAAACAATAATATAACACAGCAGACTTCTCACCGGGAACAATGGATGCTGAAAGACAAGGGAAGAACCAATCTGTTTAAATGTTGAAAGAAAAAAAAAAAAACTATCAATTCAGAATTATGAACTCAAGAAAAATATTATTCAAAAATTAAGGAAAATAAAATACTAGAGAGGATGTGGATAAATTGAAACCCTGTACATTGCTGGTGGGAATATAAAATGGTACAGCCACTATGAAAACATTTTTACAGTTCCTCAAAAAGTTAAACATAGAATTACCATATGACCCAGCAATTCCAATCTTAGGCATATACACAAAAGAATTGAAAACAGGTGTTCAAACAAAAATTTGTACACGAATGTTCACAGCAACACTATTCATAATAGCCAAAAGGTGGAAATAACCCAAATGTCTATCAACTGGCAAACGGATAAACAAAATGTGATATGTCCACATGATGGAATACTATTCATTAATTCAGCTATATGCTATGACATGGAAGAAACTTCAAAACATTATGCTAAGTAAAAGAAGCCAGACACAGAAGGCCACATATTGTATGATTCCATTCATATGAAATATCCAGAACAGGCAAATCAACAAAGACAGAAAGCAGATTTGTGGTTGCCAGAAGGTGGAGGAAAGGGTTTGGGAAAGTGACTGACTGCTAATGGGCACATCTGTTTGGGGTGATGAAAAAGTTCTTGAACTAGACAGTGGTGACGGTTGCAAAACACTGTGAATGGACTTAATACCTCTGAATTACACAGTTTAAGATGGTTAATATGATAAATTTTATGTTATGTATATTTTATCACAATCAGATGAATAAATAAATAAATATTAAGGTAAAATAGATACTAAAAAAAATTTTTTTAAGCTGCAAGAATATATCTCAAACAGACCTACTCTACAAAAAAATGCTAAAAGGGGCAGTGACTCAGTGAGCAGGGCGCCGGCCCCATATACCGAGGGTGGCGGGTTCAAACCCGGCCCTGGCCAAACTGCAACAAAAAAATAGCCGGGCGCCTGTAGTCCCAGCTACTCGGGAGGCTGAGGCAAGAGAATCGCTTAAGCCCAGGAGTTGGAGGTTGCTGTGAGCTGTGTGAGGCCACGGCACTCTACCGAGGGCCATAAAGTGAGATTCTGTCTCTACAAAAAAAAAAAAAAAATGCTAAAAGAACTTCTTGAATCTGGAGTTAAAGGGTACAAGATGGAGGTTCAAAGCCCCAGGAAGAAATAAAGATTATGGAAATGATGGCCATGGGATAACTAGAAGACTATTTTTTTACTCCTTTTACTTCTTTAAAAGGCAACTTATTAATGCAAAGTTATAATATTGAATTGTGAAGTTCAGAACATATTTATCTTTAAAATATATGACCACAATAACATGAAAGAATGGTGGGGGTGGATGGGTAGAATTATACTGTTAAAAGTTTCTTCCATTTTGCATGGAATAGTCCCATACTGATTCTAAGTTCATTATGATAAATTAAGGGTGCATATTATAATCCCTAGAATAACCACTAAGAAGTAACACAAGGAAGTATAATGAAAAATCCAATAAAGGAAAATATGCAATTTCTGCTTCTAGTCATGCTAGGCAATCTCGTACTGAACTTGCCCTTCCACCACAAACAACCAAAAAATTGGATAAAATTAATGAGACAAATATTCACAGACATTGGACAAAAGGCAATACAGAACAGCTATCCCTGAGAGAAGGAAAACAAACAAGGTGATTCCTGGAGGCATGGACTCCTGGAGGCTTCTGTACTGGAGCACATGGAGGGGCGACTAAGAAAAAGAAATTAAAGTTAAGGCAGCTGAGGCAAATTTTTTGGTGGACAGACAGAAGAAAACTATGTAGAAAAAAAGCTCCAGAAATATGCATGCAGTCAAAACCTATTGAACAGATGGGGATAAATTATATGCATATAAATTATATGCACATATTAAGATGTGTGTAAATTATACCTTAATAAAATCTATTTAAAATAATAAATTATTAAGATAAGAAACAGAAACACGAATAGCCCTCTATCTATTGAAAAAATAATAATTTGTTGTCAAAAACTTCCCCATGAAGAAAACTACGGGACTAAATTGTTTCACTGTGAATTCTATAAAACATTTAAGGAAAAAGTAATAACAGCTTTATTTTTTAAAAGTACTTTCAGAAAATAGAGTGAATATTTCCCACTTCCTTTTACAAGACCAGCATAAATCTCATAACCAAAAACTGACAAAAATATAGCAAGAAAAGAAAATTATAGATAAACACTGCCATGCGATGATTTAAATGTTTATGTCCCCTCCAAAATTCATGTTGAAACTTAATCCCCACTGTGGCAGTATTTAGGAGATGTGGCTTATAGAAAAGGTGATTGAGTCATGAGGGTTCCATCCTTATGAATGAGATTAGGTGTCCCTATAGAGAGACTTGATGGAGCAAGTTTGCCCCTTTTTGCCCTTCTGTCCCTTCTGTCATATGAGGACACAGTGTTCCTCCACTGCAGAGGATGTAGCATTGAAGGCACCATCTTAGAAGCAGAGACTAAGCCCTCATCAAACACTGAATCCACCAGCACCACCTTGATGTTGGATTTACCAGCCTCTGGAACCGTGAGAAATAAATTTCTGTTCTTTATGAATTATCCAGTCTCGGGTATTTTGTTTTAATAGCACAAATAGACTAAGATACATATCAAATACAGAAATATATAAAAAAGATAATATATCTAAATAAAGTTTATCTGATAATAATAAAATTATTCTCAGGAATGAAAAAGTTTAATATTCTAAAATCAATATAATTTGGCATATTAACATAGTAAAAGATTAAGAAAACATATAATCACCTCAGTGTAGATGTGAAAATAGCATTTGACAAGACTGAGCTCCTAATCTTATAAAAATTCTCAACATTCTTAGAAAAGAATATCCTCCTTTGACAAATGACAGTTATGAAAAATCTACTGCTGGGGCGTGGGGGATCATGGGTGTGACACACCTCTTGCAGATGGGTCACAATTATAAGAGGAATTTTACCTAACAAATGCAATCAGTATTACCTGGTTGTTTGTACCCTCAATGATCCCCAACAATAAAAAAAAGAGAAAAGAAAGAAAAATCTGCTGCTAATAATGTAGTTAATAGTGAACTATTGAGGACATCTTCCCTATAAGCAGAAATAGACAAGCATGTCTGTTTTCACCATTTCTATTAAACATTTTATGAAAAGTTCTAGCCAGTCCTCAAGACATGATTGCAAGAGGGACTTTACCTAACAATTGCAATCAGTGTAACCTGGCTTATTGTACCCTCAATGAATCCCCAACAATAAAAAAAAGAAAAGTTCTAGCCAATCCAATAAGGCAAGAAAAAGAAACGAACAAATATTGGAAAGGAAGAAGCAAAAATGTCCTTATTTATACAGAGCCTCATAGTTTATGTAGAAAATCCAAAGGAATCAATAAGTAAGCTACTAGCAGTAATGAGTGAACTTAGAATAGTCTTTGGATACAAGATCAATATTTTAAAGTTTATATATTTCTGTATACTAGCAGACAAAAAAGAAATAGAAAATGAAATTTGAAGTGTGTGCCACACTTTCTGGGGGCAAGACATGATTGCAAGAGGGACTTCACCTAACAATTGCAACCAGTGTAACCTGGCTTATTGTACCCTCAATGAATCCCCAACAATAAAAAAAAAAAAAAAAAAGAAAAAGCAATATCACTTTTTTAAAAGCACCAAAAATATAAAATACTTAGAAATAAATTTAAGAAAAGATAAGCAAGCCCTCTACTCTGAAAACTACAAAGCCGTGCTAAGAAAAATTAGAAGACCTAAATAAATGGAGAGCTATACTATGTTCATGAATAGAAGACACATTACTAAGGCAACCATTCTCCTCAAGTTGGTTGGCCAATTTATTAGAACCACAATCCCAACATAACACTTTTTATAGACACTGACAAGTTGATTGTAAAATTTATACAGAAATGCAAAGGAGCTAGAGTGCTCAAAACAGTCTTAACAAAGAAGAAATTATAATTATATGCCACTCCATGCCTAACAGAACAGCTAAAATTAAAAAGGCTAACATGACCAAATGTTGGCAAGGATGCAGAGCAATTAGAACATACTTTGCTTGTGAGAATGAAATATGTTAACACCTCTTTGGAGAACTGCTTGGCTATTTCTTATAAAATTAAACAACCCAATTAAAAATGGTCAAAAGTCTTGACAGACACTCCACAAAAGAAGAGAGAAGAATAGCCATGAGAAACCATCTCACACCCACTAGAATGGATAAAATTTAAAAGACTGACAACACCGAAGCTGGCAAGGATATAGAGCAATTGGAACATGGCAAAATCACTTCAGAAAACAATTTGGCTCTTATAAAGTTAAGCATACATCATGATCTAGCAAAATGATGGTTATTCCTGCAATGGAATAATACCCAGTAATGCAAACCAATAAACTTCAGATACATGTGTAAAACATGAATGAATGTCAAAGCCATATGTTTCACTTAATAAACCACATACAAAAGATGAGGTATTTACAGTAATGTTATTGAAAAATTAGAAGCATCTTATATATCTCATGGTAGAGGTTTAGTTAATGAAGTGTGTGTGTGGACTCGGTGCCCGTAGCACTGTGGTTACAGTGCCAGCCACATACACCAAGGCTGGTGAGTTCGAAACCAGCCCTGGCCAGCTAAAGCAACAATCACATCGGCAACCAAAAAAAAATAATAATAACTGGGAGTTATAGATGGTCCCAGCTACTTGGGAGGCTAAGGCAAGAGAATTGCTTAAGCCCAAGAGTTTGAGGTTGCTGTGAGCTGTCACGCCATGGCACTCTACTGAGGGTGACATAATGAGACTCTGTCTCAAAAAAAAAAAAAAAGTATGTGTGTGTGCTCAAATTCCACAACCACTCAAAATGATGTTATTTAGAAGGCTATTGACAAGGAGAGATGTTCATGGTAACTTAAAGGAGCAAACAGCACAGTACATTGGACATGGAAGCCCAGAGAAAGTTTTGGCGGCTTTTCACCAAAGCGAGATTCCAGGTTACTTTGAGAGGTGTAATTCTGGGTGTTTCCACTCTTTCTACACTGAACGTGTACTTACATTAATAATAAGAAAAAATTATGCGTAGGTCTATAGATATAGACTTCTAGATACAGTTGATTGTTTATTCACAGTAGTTATGTGCCATAAAGTCACCACTGCATTAGCGAACACTGAACCATCACTCCTTGGTTAGGGGCCTGTGAGCCTCTAATCACATTTTCATCAAACGATCAATACATAATCTTGTTTTATGAGTGTTTCTATTTAAAGGCACCTTTAAAAAAATATCTATTGTTGATGCTTTAACATTGAACTCACGGCCAACCGCACTCTAACTCATGCCTGAACAAAGCTTCTAATACACATATTTCACATCATGACCATGACTACTCTCAGGGGACATTTTAAACTATGAAATCATCAACAGAAAGCACAAAAATGTGAAAAACGTGACACTAAACAGACCAAGAAAAGGACACTTGTTTGCAGTTAGAGAGCAGAAATCAGGAGGCAGGGTGTCACATAGTTTGACCTCAACTGGAAAACCTCAGTTGGGTGATTCAAGTTTTCATTGCTTTGTCCACAACTGTGAATGACCACTGTGAATATTGATTTGAGAGTTACATATCAATTTTAGTGAATCAGTGAATTCACAAATACAAAACCTGCAAATAATTAGAATCAACTGTATATAGACATATATATGAAGAAAAGTAATCCCAAGCCTTAAACATGCACTCCTGGGGCATCCAGAGAGGGAATCTCATCTCATCTGAACCAAGTCAAAACCCATTAAGTAGCACCTTATTGGCCTGCCGTGTTTCCAGAGGGGTGGGAGGAAGAAGCAAATGGGAATTAATGGTGCAGGACCCACCACAACCATCTTAGGAATGTGCCTAAAGTCATGGGCATGGCCTTGATTTAGCCTGCTGTCTTTATTGGTTTATATTTGGGAATGTAAAATCTTTACAAGGGTTTTCAGGAGCCAGTCCCAAACTCAGCCCAGGCTCATACTCCCAGGAATTCCTCAACAGCCAAGCCCCCAATCCCGGGGTTTCTAGGACCCTCATGCTCACTGCTGAGAAGGGCTAGTTAACCCTGACGTCTGTTGATAGGCCAGCCTCATCCCTCTTCCCGAGGTGGACATGCATCCTAAGCAAGGTCAGGGGCACAGAAGGTTCTTCTACCAGGGGTAAGGGGGTGGCGGAGGCTCTGAAGCTGAAACCATCTTGAAGGTACCAGCAGCTCTTCATAATTAGCCCAGGAACCCCAGATGTGTCTGGTGAGTACAGTCACACACCACATAATGACATTTAAGTCAACAACAGACTGTATATATGACGGTGTCCCATAAGATTATAATACGGTATTTTTACTGTATTTCTTTTATGTTTAGATATACAAATACTTGCAGTTGCCTCCAGGATTCAGTACACTAACATGCTGTTCAGGTTTGTAGCCTGGGAACAACAGGCTAGACCAGACAGCCTGGGTGTGCAGTAGCTATGCCATCTAGGTTTGTGTAAGGGCACTCTGATGTTTCCACAAGGATAAAATCACCAATGATGCATTTCTCAGAACATACATCACTGAGCAACACATGACTATATACCATTAACCCATACTGATGTGGTTTATCAGACAAGAAATTTCTTCTTGAGGTGGGCACCTTGGAAGCATCTGACCAGCTCAAATCATCCCTCTTCACCCTTGCCTCCTCTGCTGGGAAAGTTGAGTCCAGAGCCCTGCTTGAACCACCTGTTACCCTAACAGTCAGGACCTCCCAGATAGCAGGGACAGTTCTCCCACAGTCCTGTAGCCTGCGCGATGAGCCGCTGTGCTTTCCACATTCAGTCTGCAAGAAGATCTATCCCAAACCTGCAAATAGGGCAAAGGGCAAGGGCCTAACCTTCCTCTACCTAATGAGCCCACCCAAGTGCCTTTGATGCCTGGAAGAACATCACTTCCTTTGAGAAACCAGTCACTAAGTATTACAACCCAGGTCCTCCAAAAATGGTAAGAAGCAAATAATTTCTCTTCAGTAGAGAAGGCAACCCCAAATATATATATATATGTATTTTTAGAGACAGAGTCTCACTTTATTGCCCTCGGTAGAGTGCCGTGGTGTCACACAGCTCACAGCAACCTCCAACTCCTGGGTTTAGGCGATTCTCTTGCCTCAGCCTCCCAAGCTGGGACTACAGGCACCCACCACAACGCCCAGCTATTTTTTTTGTTGCAGTTTGGCCGGGGCCAGGTTTGAACCCACCACCCTTGGTATATGGGGCCGGCATCCTACCCACTGAGCCACAGGAGCTGCCCAACCCCAATATTTTATTTTTATTGTCCTATGGGCTCTAACTTAGTGAGCTTATTTTGGGTTTGTATTTATATAAATATAAAAATTACATATTATATGTATAATACATAATTATATTACTAGTTGAACATCCCAACCTGAAAACCCAAAGTCCAAAATACTCCAAAATCTGAAATTCTTTTTGTTTTTTTTTTTGTTTGTTTGCTTGTTTTTTTTAAACAGAGTCTCACTTTATCACCCTTGGTAGAGTGCCGTGCATCACAGCTCACAGCAACCTCCAACTCCTCGGCTTAGGCAATTCTCTTGCCTCATCTTCCCACGTGGCTAGGACTATAGGTGCCCACCACAACGCCTGGCTATTTTTTGGTTGCAGTTTGGCCAGGGCCGGGATCAAACCTGCCACCCTAGGTATATGGGGCCGGCACCCTACCCACTGAGCCAGAGGCACCACCCCTGAAATTCTTTTTGGCTCTGACATGATACTCAAAGGACATACCCAATGGAGCACTTTGGATTTTGGATTTTCAGATTTGGGGATGCTCAAATTGTATCTAATTTACATATAATATAAATAGAATATAAGTAATAATTTATATACAATAGATCTATTATATGTAATTTATATAATGTAGGTATAATACCATACAGTAATTTACATATGTTATATAAATTATAACATATAACATATATTAAATAATAAATATATAATAAAATATAATATATAACACATTGTTTAATACAATGTATAACATAATATACAAGTAACTTTATATAATATTGATTATATACAATATTACAGTATAACAATTATATTATGAAAATATACAACATATTATAGACTATATAATATAAAAAATATATAACATAATACAGATTTTAGATAAGAATATATTATATATTAGATTATGGATTATATATTTTATACATTATATATCTCAATAATTACATATAATATATTTCAATAATTATATAATATACATGCATTTATTATATATATAATGATATATATATAAAAATAATTAACTTGACCCAAAGAGAAGTCAGGCCTTTGCATTCGGCTCATTGGAGGAATCTCTAAGCCCTTGGAATGTCCTGCCTGATAAGAGCATCTTTGTTTACCTGGAGCCTTGGGCCATGTCACATAGTCCATAAAACACTGTGATTTAGGGTGGGAGCTTTGGGCCACAGGGGACAGTTCACGCTAACAATGTAATTAATGGGTGGGTCCCTGGGCCACATGGTACCAGTTCAACCTCCAGAAGGGCTAGGAACTGAAGTCAGCAATGCAGGCTAGGCTGCCACCATGCCTGTGCAACTAAGCCCCAGTCAAAACTCTAACTTGGGTGAGCTTCCCTGGCTGGCAGCACTCTGTGTGTTCTGTCACGTGTTGCTGTCAGGAAAGTAACACTGCCCCCAACTTCACTGTCAGGGGACAAATGGAATCTGGAGCCTCCCTGGACTCTGCCCACACGTCTGTTTCCTTGGCTGATTTCAATCTGGATCATTTTGCCAAAAAAACCACAACCATGACAGTCATAGTTTGTAATCCATTCTCTGGGTCCTTCTAGCAAGTTATCAAACCTTAGGATGATCCTGGGGACCCCCAATACAAACACATGCTTGCCTCTGTGTGTGTGTGTGTGTGTGTGTAAATACACATGTATCCATTCCTCCAATCCTCTTTTGAATCAGCTTAGTTATTCTACTGATTCCCTCATTCAAGGAGTTAAGTAAAATGTGTAAATAGTGCTCACTATCTAGCTGCCCAAAAATTATGACTTAAACATTTTGAGATTTACACTTCATTCCATGTATTCATTTATTCAACAAAAAAACTATAAAGAGAAATGAAAAATACATATTCTTAAACTCCAGGACAGGAGAAAGGGCCCCTATAAGGGGCTGGTCTCAAATACTTCTAAAAGAATGGGACGGTCACCCTACAGGCCCCTAGAGGAATAGCCAGCTGAGCTTAGGGCCTTTGGGAGCTAGAGAAGGTCCTAGAAGACTTGATAATGCTGAGAGAGGCTTCTGGAAACAAGTCTAGATGATAAGCCCAGAGAGGGGCCCTCCCTAACTTCACTTTATTACTCGTTGTACTGATCACTGAAAAGACCTCAGGTGGTGACTTGGGCAAGGCAGGCAGGTGCACCCTAGTTTAGCCAGTCCAGAGTATTTGGTTCAGAGGTGGATGGGAAGCAAAGAAATTCAGGCTATGAGTAGGTGTAGAGGAAAGGAGACCTGCTTACCGGAGGAGGGGAGAGGAGGGAGACATGCCTGGCAATGCAGCAGCCAGCTGGACCAGAGCCCTGACCCCCTGTACCCTGCACCCTGGCAGACTTACCCTCATCACAGTTGCTCCCAGTAAAGCCAGGGCAGCACCTCCACTCCAGCGCCGTCACCGTGCGGTAAGACACTCTGTAGGTGGGTCTGATGAGAGTCCTGTAACTAACACAAGGACAGCTTCAGCGGGGCATGAGCTCCTCCTGCCTACCAGCCTTGCCCCCAGATCCTACTCCTGCAAAGATGGTCCAGGCTGTGTGCCGGCCCACACTGTGGGCAATGGAACACATTGCCCACCTCTGTATCAGCTGCAATCTAAAGCCCCTTACAGGTTGGAGGGGCCAGAGCCATGGGGAAAAGCCTCCCTCATTAAGTCCATTCTGCTGGCCTCAGCCCATCTCTACCCTCAGGACCCTGTGAGAGAAAGAGAAGAATCCACTGGGGTGGGAGTTGCAACACCCCATGTGGGGATTCTTGGAAGAATGCATTAACCCCACCCAAATACCTTGGAGGAGGAACTCAGATGCTTCCCCCTTTATCCCAAGAGACCCTGGGGAGAATACAACACAGACCCCAGGAATGTGGGGGTAGGTGGTGGGAACCTGACTCTAGCTCGAAGAAGACAAGTAGCAGCAGAGTAGCCGCACAGTGTGTATTTGATGTTGGGCAGAGGTGGAACACCAGCATGCCCTAAAAGAAGCTGGACTTGCAAGAGGAGAACCTGGATGAAGCTGACCCAGCACCAAGGAGGATCCCCAGGAAGTCAGAGGCTGAGGGCATGCTCATGGAGCAAACAGCCAGAGGGATCCTGTAAGGTGGGAATGTTCAGGCTGAGCATGTGCAATGCTTGAGAGACTCCAGAATGCACCCCATGAAGGAGCCAGCACTTCACATGAATGACACTCAGGGACCTCTCAGCAGCAACATCAGCCAAACAAGACTCTCCTGTTTCTGTTCCCCCTCAGTCACCTCCTACCATAGAGGGCCCCTAAATGAGAAAGGAAGATGAGAGAGAGAGAAGGGCCCCCCCACACCTCCTCCTTGTTGCCACAGATCTCCCAGCCTGAAGCAGGTCCAGCTGGGAGAGGGAAAAAGCTTTACTTTAGACCCAAAATGACAGTTGTCAAATTAATTCTTAAATTGAGATTGTTTTTTTGACTAAGAGAGAACAGAAAAACTAGACGATCCATCCAGGGCCCAGGGCAGTGGGAAGGGCCAAGTTGCTTGTTGTTCTTCCCTGGGGTCCCTTCCATAACTTCAGCAGGATAAATGGAGCCACAGGATGTGAGGCACAAACCTGGTCTTTGGGCTTTTACCCTAATTCACTATACAGACTCACGCAGGTACCCTGACCTTGCTGAGCCCTTTCCTGTTCTGCACGGTGATTACCACAGAGACCAGGATGCCAGGCGTAAGGCTCTGAGAGCAGAAAAGGATGCATCGATGCCAGATTTGCAAAATGCAGACCTGACCTCATTTCTCCCAGCTCACACCCTTCAGCCATCCCACTGTCAACAGGAGAGAGTATGAGCTGCTTAGCCACACATGCTGGCTCATCTCCAGCTGACACTGCCCCCTCCAGCCCCCTGTGCCATATGCTGCCCCTTACCCTTCTTCCCCTGAGCCCTCTAGATGTACTAGGCATTCTCACTTTGATCCACATCTAGAATGATGATAATAATAGATAAGAATAATAGCTTCAATCACGTCCTCACCCTGTGCCAGAAATTAGTGAATGGTTTACATATGTTGACTCAGATCAACCCTAAAATGATACCATTATTATTATTCCTAATTTACAGATGAGCAAACTAAGGCACAAAGAGGTTAAGTAACTTTCTCAAGGTCACACAGCAAGAAGGACCTAGGATCCAAATTCTACTTAGGTAGAATTAGTTCCAAAGCACAATAATACTAGATTGAGTCCATTTAGTACGAGGGAACATTTTTCCTCCCAACATCTGGTTCTGGGCCACAGAACCACAGAGTTCATCTCCCAGAAAGGTCCGCTTTTGGTCACTCATTCTGAGGGGCAGGGGCTACCTGGGGCTACCAGGGGCTACCTGGGACCAGAAGGCTGCAAAGGAACCAGATAGATGCCCAGCCAAGTGCAGGTGCAGGTTACACCAATAGGTGGCGCTGCTTCACTAGCTCCACAGACCCCTTGGGTCTCACCAGAATGCCTAAGGCAGGTTTGGCATCAGAGAACCACCTCCTAGTCTGGGCAAGAACTGGAGGGAGCCTCACCTCCTTGTCTCCAACCCCTGCTATGAAGCTCCAATTGGTAAACTTTCTAAAACACAGATCCAGTTTGGTAACTGCCCTCTCTCTAAATGTTCCATGACTCCCATAGACTAAAGCCCAAACTTTTTAGGTCAGCAAACAAGGCTTTTCACACCTTTCTACCCTCACTTCCTTCTATCAAGACAAGCCAAAGCTCATACCACTACAACACAACAAGCTGCCTGAGCACATGAGGCTCTCCCTGCCTCCGTGCCTTTGCACATACAGTCTGCTCTGCCTGAAAAAAAACCCCTAAGAGCCTTAAGGGTGTGACTCACATGTGAAGCACCTCTACCCCTTGCCAGAGTCAGCAGGCTCCCACATCATCTCATGCAGAGCCCAGTGGTTGTTCACACGCTCAATGGAAACACCAGAATGAACAAGGCAACCAGGGACTCTGCTCTGCCAGAGCTGATGGCTAGTGGGGCAACCAGCACTAATCCCATAATCATACATGTGAGCATGTGGCTACCTACCATGTAAGTGCCATAGGAGAAAGTACTCACATTATAATGGATTTTTTCTTTCTTATTAAAATATAATTCATAGGAGTAAAAAAGAGAAATTTGGTGTTTGGTTCAAAGAACTTTTACCTCTGTGCGCAACAACATTCCCATTACCTCAAAAATCCTTTTGTGTCCCTTCTAAGTCAATTTTCCAGCCCCTAGAGGTAACCATTATTCTGATTTCTCTGCCCATACATTAGTTTTTCCTGTTCTAGAATGTCATATAAAAGAAAACTTACTGTAGGTACTTTTGTGCATCTGCCTTCCTTCACTCATCCATTATGTCTGAAATTCATCCATAATGTTACCTGTAGTGGTATTTTGTTCCTTTTTATTGCTAAATAATATTCCATGATATAAATACACTATGATTTCCTCATTCTCCTGTTGATGGACATTTGGTTGTTTCCAGTTTTGACCTATGATGACTAAAGATGCAATGAATATTCTCATACAAGTCTTTTTGTGAATATCTATTTCCATTTTTCTAGGGTGCATATGTAGCAATCATAGAACTGATGGGCCATAGAATAAATACATGTTATACATGTTTAATTTTAGTAGCTATTACAAACAGGTTTCCAAAACCTGTTTGGATGAACCACTTTATAAGCCTAGCAGCAGTGTATGAGTTCCAGTTGCTCCACATCCTTGCCAACATTTAATGTTGTCAGTCATTTTTATTTTAGACATTCTTGGGTATATGTAGTAGTCTTTCATTATGGTTTCATTATGGGTTTTTTTGTTGTTTGTTTGTTTGTTTTTGAGAGAAAGCCTCAAGCTGTCACCCTGGGTAGAGTTCTGTGGCATCACAGCTTACAGCAATCTCCAAATCCTGGGCATAACAGATTCTCTTGCCTCAGTCTCCCATGTAGCTGGGACTACAGGCACCCGCCACAATGCCCGGCTATTTTTTGGTTGTAGTTGTCATTGTTGTTTGGCAGGCCCAGGCTGGGTTCAAACCCGCCAGCTCTGGTATATGTGGCTGGCACTTTAGCCGCTTGAGCTACAGGCGCCAAGCCTTCATTATAGTTTTAATTCACAATTCATGTTGACTAAATAAAGTTGAATTTCTTTTCATATTAGTCATTTGAATATTTTCTTTTGTAAAGTGTCTGTTCAAGTCTTGTATCTGCTTTTAAATTGGGATTTGTCTCATTTTCTTGTTTGTCTTGTACTAATTTCTGTGACTTCCTATCTTTTTCTTATTGCTTGAATATATGTCTGAATATATAAAAAGAATAATAAATTAGGTCTTTGCAAGATATACATATTGCAAATGTTTTCTCCCAATCTATGGATTGCTTTTCATTTTTTAAAGGTGATTTATAATGATCAGATTTTAATTTTGATGAAATACAATTTATCATTTTAAAAAATTTCATTATTTGCCCTGGCGCCCATGGCACAGTAGTTATGGCACCAGCCACATACACCAAGGCTGGCAGGTTCCAACACAGCCTGGGCCAGCTAAACAACAATGACAACTGCAACAAAAAATAGCTGGGCGTTGTACCAGGCACCTGTAGTCCCAGCTACTTGAGAGGCTGAGGCAAGAGAATTGCTTAAGCCTAAGAGTTTGAGGTTGCTGTGAGCTGTAACACCATGGCACTCTACTGAGGGCAGCACGGTGAGACTCTGTCTCAATTTTTCATTATTTATGGGAGAGGAGTCAAGGTTATTTTCCATTTGGATATCTATTAATAGTTGCTACAGCAGCATTGATTGATAAGACCTTTTCCTGATTGAATTGTTTTACTGTCTTGCTGAAAACCAAATGATCATTTTTATTTCTGGACTCTATTCTGTTCCATTGATCTATCTATCCCTGCCCCCAAATAACATTGAATTAATGTAGCTTTACAGTAAGTCTTAAAATCTGGTAATGTAAGTCTTCAAATTTTCTTTTTCTTTAAGATTGTCTTGGTTATTGTAGGTCATATGCATTCCTGTAGATTTTATATTTGGCTTACCAATTTCTGCAAAAAAGTCTAAAGGGTTTTGGTAAAAATTACATTGACTATACAGATCAATTTGTAGAGAACTGACATCTTAATAATATTGAGTCTTCCTATGAACATAGTATAACTTTCATTTATTAGGTCTTCTTTAATTTTTCTCATGTGCACATCCATCTTTTGTTAAATTCGCTTCTAGGTATTTGTATTAGTCATCTCCAGGCTGCCATGATATTTTCTCACAATTTTGGAGGCTAGGACACCACCCCCCCCAAGGTCCTGCTGGGCGCAGGATTCCCCTCTTTTTTTCCTCAGTCAGATCTGAGTTCTTCAGCGGCTGATTGCTTTCTAAGTCACTACTGGGAAAGCCAGCCTTTGGCCTCCTTCCCTTCTTTATCCTCAGAGCTGAAACAAGAGTTTAAATTTCAAGAGAAGAAAAATAGACTAGATAACAGAAAGGCTTGGAAACTCACATAATTTGGATTACCAGGGAAAAAGGGCGCATCCTTCCATGAAATTCTTTTAAAATATAGTTTTTGAGGGCACTGAAATGAGTACCCACAGCAACCTCCAGCTCTTTACCTGGATGTCTTGCTCATTGAATCAGGAAGACAGAATCTACCATTTTTTGATGGGAGAAGGGGATGGGATGGGGATGTGAGTGACGGAAGAACTAGGAAATTCATTTTCTGGGATCTTTTGCAGTCTTTAATGGCTTATGTTTGGTAAGTACTAACCACTTCCTCAAACATGAAGATTCAGCTGGCTCCAACGTAACGCTCAGCTAATTTTTTCTATTTCTAGTAGAGATAGGGGTCTCCCTCTTGCTCAGGCTTATCTCAAACTCCTGAGCTCAAGTGATCCTCCTGCCTCGGCCTTCCAGAACACTAGCTTTATAGATGTGAGCCATCTCACGCCCAGAGCAGGGAAGATTATTTTTCTAAAAAAAATAATAATTATAATCCTAGCACTCTGGGAGACCCAGGTGGGTGGATTGCCCTTGCTCATAGGTCTGAGACCAGCCTGAGCCAGAGCGAGACCTCATCTCTAAAAATAGCCAGGCACAGTGGAGGGTGCCTGTGGTCCCAGCTACTCGGGAAGCTGAGGCAAGAGAATCGCTTGAGCCCAAGAGTTTGAGGTTGCTGTGAGCTAAGATGCCACCTCACGCTACCAAGGGCAAAGTGAGACTCTGTCTCCAAAACAATAATAAATAAATAAATAAATAAACAAATAAATAAATAAAATTTTGGAGGCTGGAAGTCCAAGGTCAAGGTTCCACCCAATTCCATTTGTAGTGAGGGCTCTCTTCCTGGCTTGTGATGGCTGCCTTCTATATCTTCACATGACCTTTCCTCAATATGTGCACAAACAGGAGAGAAAGCAAGTCGCTAGTATCTTTTTTTGTATGGATTCCTATCCTATCAGATCAGCATCTCACCATTATCACCTCACTTAACCACAGTTACTTTCTTAGAGGCCCTATCTTCAGATATAGCCACACTTGGATTAGAGCTCCAATATATGAATATTTGGGGAAACACACACTTCATTTTCCACTTGTTTGTTGCTAGTACATTGTTACATATTTTTATATTGACCTTGTATAAGGTGACCTTGTTAAGTTCACTTATTAATTCTAGTAATACATTTGTCAATTCCTTTGAATTTTCCACTCATATAATAACATCATCTGTGAATAAAGAGTTCTAGGCTGGGTGTGGTGGCTCACGCCCGTATTCCTGGCACTCTGTGAGGCCAAGGCAGGAGGATTGCTTGAGCTCAGGAGTTCAAGACCACCATGAGCAAAAGCAAGCAAAAGCAAAACCTTGTCTCTACTAAAAATAGGAAATTTATCTGGGTATGGGAATGTATTCCTATAGTTCCAGCTTCTCAGAAGGCCGAGGCAGGAGGACAGGAGTTTGAGGATACTGTGAGCTATGATGACACCACTGCACTCTAGCCAGGGCAGTAAAGGGAGATTCTGTCTCAAAAAGAGTGCTACCTCTTTGTTTCTGATCTGCATGCCTTTTATTTCTCTTCTTTGTGTTATTGTGTATTCAACTCCCAAATGTTGAATAAAAATAGTGATAACACTTATCCTTTTCTTATTCCCATACTTAGGGAGAAAGTATATAATATTTCAATTGACTATTAGCTATAGGTTTCATTAACTGACTTTCAAACATTAAGCCAACTTAGCATCCATGGGAGAAATCCCACTGTGTCATGATGTATTATCTTTTTATATCTCCATGGATTCTATTTTCTAATATTTTGTTTTGAATTTTTATGAGCTATAGTTATAAGGGAGTTAATTGGAATTTTTATCTCACAAGAAAAACACATGGACCTGGTACAGTGATACTATTGATTGGTCAGGGAGGAAGGGGCTTTAGTTTTCACTGCATACTCATATTTTTGGGGGGATTTGAATTTTATACCTTTTGAATTACTCAAAAATGAATAAAATGTAAATGATAAGTGAATAAAAAATGAGTTGATGCTGTTATGGACTGAACGTGTTCCACAAAAATCCATACACTGAAGTCCTAACCCCCAGTGTGATGGTAAACGAAGGTGGGCCTTTGGAAGGTAAATAGAATTAGATTTAGATAAGGTCATGAGGGTAGAACCTCCTGATAGAATAAATGTCCTTACAAGAAGAGAAGAGAGACCAGAGCTCACTCATGCTCTCTCTCTTTCTCTGCCATGTGAGAACACAGCAAGAAGATGACCATCTACAGGCCAGGAAGAGAGCCCTCACCCTCACCAGAAACAGAATCTGTGAGCACCTTGACCTTGGACTTCTAGCTTTCAGAACTGTGAGAATACCAATCTCTGATATTTGGTCATAGTAGCCCAAGCAGACTAATACAGACTTATATTAAATGATTTATATTGAATGCTTGACATGGTGTGTAGGTGGGAGATGGCAACTATCAATTATAATTGCATCAATTATCAATTGATCAATTTTAATAATGATGATAAAGCTATTCTTCATTTAGTAATTGCCCCTACAGACCATAAAGTCCTCATAATCATGGCCTATACTGGCCTTGTCCACTGAGCACCGTGTTGCTAAGTATAATCACATCCATGTGAATGAACCAATTAACACAGTAGGTATCGAGACCTACGCACACACATCAGTCTTAAGGGCCTATGTGAGATAAGGAGGCAATGGTACTGTCTTCTGCTGCTTCAAGACTTTTCCTAAGGGGTAAAGAGGCCTCTCTCCACCCCACACCCACACCTCACTGTGAGGAGTGGGGGATTCCCTTCAAATCAAAACAGCCCCCATGGACCACCCCCACAAAGACGGACAGCAGTAATCCTGGGGTGTGCATATTTTGTTTACCCTCTGATGGGTCTGAGGCCATTTTCAGTTGAGGACTCTGAAGCCCAGAGAGAGAACCCAACTTGTCAAGGCTCCCCATGGCGGGTGTCAGTCCCTCTCCTTGGCAGCAATATCAAGGGCCTCCCACATGGCCCCAGAGTCTCTCCTACCAAGACTTTAATGACTCTTAGACACCAGAGGCAAAACCAAGATTAGCCTCTGAGGCGTGAATTCTCCCCACCCATCCCCAACTTCCATAGGCCCCCAAGCTCACACTATGGCCCTGGAGTTCCACATGCTTTGTACTTTGCCCCCAACCACCCCAGCCTTCTCCTAAATCTCTAGTGCACCAGGTTCCTGAACTCTTGAGGGCTGCACTCTCTCTCTCTCAGTCATTACCAGCTAATCCCTGTTCTCTGCCTTCATAGCACTCACTCCAGGCTGCAAACTGTATTTCCACAGTGGTTATTAATTTATGCCTGTGTCTCCCACCACACCATAAGCTCCAGAAGAGCAGGGATCTTGTCTGCATTTCCCTCCCTGCATCACCAGCATCCAGCATGCTGCCCAGCATGTGTCAGGTACACAAAATTATTGATCTACTGACTAGGGATCTGACTCCTCCTAGGCCTACTGACACCTCCTGGGGCACAGAGCTGGGGCTTTTCCTGGTCTCTACATTCATACATATGTAGGTCCAAAGAAACCCTGTGGGGTGGCAGCTCTCCTGGATTCTGCTGGCCAACTGGTATCCAAGACTTCAAGAATGTGGGATGGCCTGAAGGTGAGGGAGCCCCTGGCTGGTCCATTGAAAGTGTTCTATGTGGTTATATATGCCCATTTGAGGGATGGCAAAATCAGCTCAGAAAAGGAAAGGGGACTTAAGGGAGTTACAGCCACTGAATCCCTGAGTGTTCAACCCCCTCATACTGTGAGTAGCACCATCTCCATTTTATGGATGAGAACACTAAGTCTGACCAGAGGCTGTTCAGTGGGTGAGGGCAGAGCCCCAACATGGCCCACACTATTAGGAAGTAGAGGAGATAGCTGCGGACTATCTCTATCTTCCCCCACCCTTAACTGTACACATCTCCATTTCTGCACGGGCTGCCACCCACTACCACCTCTACTGAGTCTGAGAGGTTAGGTGAGCCTTCTCCAGTTCCCCTGAGTGAAGTCTCCTTGAATGCTTCCTCGTTTCTCTTCAATTTTAGGACAATACCCAAATCTTAGCACAATACTCAGGGTCCTGTGGACTTCTATGGCTACCATCCACCTTGGCTACCCCTACGCAGAGCTCCACCAGCCACGCAAGGGCTTATGCACCTGCTCTCCCTCCACCTGAGACTCATAGTCCCCATGGCTCCATGGAAGTGCCACCTCCTCTAAGAAGCCCTCCTTGACTAGCCCACCCTCAGTCTTCCCATTGCAGGCAGGCTAGTACTCTCAACTTATACCCTCAAAGAACTCAGACTTCTCTTCCAAGCACTTATAATCATACACTTACCTACACAATTATGTGTCTGACCTCTGTCCTCTCTACTGAGTCACTAGCTGAACTGCAGGCCCTGCGCAGGGTGAGGTACTTCCTTGCATTAGTGAACAGTGTCCCTCGAGGCAATCCCCACCAGGGCAGTGCAATGCTATCCAAGACACAGCAGTGGCTCCCTGGGTGGTTTAGGTGGCAGGGGGCTGCAGGGATGGAGCAGCTAGGCACAGCCACTTCTACCGCGAGGAGTCAGAGAGGGGGGACACTTGAAGGAAGCCTGCTAACCTGAGAAGACTGGGGGTGGCCTGGGCCACCAGGGCCCAGAAAGTTGCTTTGGGTGTGTTTAGTGCACTGGAGGAGCAGGGTGTGTTGATGGTGGATGGGCAACTCTGAGGACCAGGCCTAGAAAGGCCTGGAATGCAGGCAAGAAGCTGGACTCTTGTCTATGGACACTGGCCTGGCCAGAGTCCTCATGACTTTCCAGATCATGCTTCTGATTTATATACATTTATTATAGGTACTATTTACTGTCTTTGTATGCACAGTATTAAAAATCAGTAAAGCTTCATTTCTCTCTTATTTTATAGATTAAAAAATAAACAGAGCTAAATGCAGTGTCTCATACCTATAATCCCAGCACTTCGAAAGACCTAGGCAGGAAGATTGCTTGAGGCCAGGATTTTGAGACCAGCCTGAACAATAAATTTAAAAAATTTTTTAATTAGCCAGGTGTAGTTGTACATGCCCGTAGCCCTAGCTACTTGGGAGGCTGAAGCAGGAGGATTGCTTGAACCTAGGAGTTTGAGGTTGCAGTGAGCTATGATCACACCACTGTGAGATCAGTGTGAGACCCTGTCTCCAAAAAAATAAATAAACAGAAAGATCTGATGAGGGTTTTCTGCCCCTCAATGGACAGCCTCATGCACTCGCTGGAAACCCACCCAGGGCTGTGAAGCAGAGGAGCACAATAACGTGCTTTGAGAAAAAAACCCTGAGGTGGCAGCGTCTGGATAGGAAGGGAGAGGTGGGAAGCATGGAGGCTCTCCTGTAAGGAGGCTGCTGGCCCAGAAAGGACAACCAAGCAGGATGAGTAGCCCCACTTACAGAGCTGAAAACCAAGGTCAAGGAGCTTGGTTGGATCAGACTCCAGGTAGTAAAGTGGCATAGGCTTGAGGAATCAAGGCCCCTAGACAGGGCCAGCATGTGGGTTCTCATCCACTCAACAACACACGGACGCTGCCTTGCTGGGGCCTGCAGGCCCCACATGCTGAGCAGAGATAGGCTTTGCCCTCTGTAGCTTCCCTGGCCCTAGGGCCCTTGGTAGGAACTCAAAGGACCATGGCCATCGGATCTCCAAGGAGCTGCTGCAGTAACACAAGTTGTCCATCCTGGAGCAAACCCCAGGGCCTGGCCGCAGCCCTGCAACCACCTGATGACTGTCCTGGAAAGTTGCAGATATGTCCTATGTGTCCCTAAAGGCAGCCCTAGTACACAAGGTCACATAAAAGGAGATTTGAAGGGCTCCCAGGAGGAGTGAGGCCCCTTCCCTGGAGGCAGGTTAAGAAGAGGCCACCTCTAGAGGTGATCTCCCCACAGAACCATGATGCCCCTCAGTTTTTGCCAGGACACTGCCACCATCCAGGCATCACCTGCTCAGCACAATTCTGCCAGCCCAGAGACCTTATCTGGGGCAGCCGGCTCCCCCACACACATTGAGCACCTCCGAGTCCAGGCCTCTGTGCCTGCCTGCCCCCCACTCCTATCCTGGCCCCACTTCCTCACCAGAGACCACCACAAAGAGGACAGACTGGGAGGTTCTGAGACAGGCTGGAGACTCCACAGGAAATGGGAGTGGGGTTTCAGAGAGGGAGGCAGGAGATTATTAATCTCTCGGTTCATAGTAGCAGACCAGCCAGGCAGAGAAGGGGCTGTCCCACCACAGTTCTGAGGCAGGAGGCGGGGGTCTCTGGCCTCTGGCCTCCCCAGAATCCCAGCTGATTGTTCCTGAGTGCCAGGAGAGGGGACATCAGGCTCAGTGGGCAGTGTCTCCCATCAGGCTTCACCTCTTGCTCTAGCCCAGAGCCACAGTTCACTTAGAGGCAGTAGGGTTGTGGGGGGTGGGGGACAGTGGCCATTGCCCAGACAAGCTCAGTGGTGTTGAGTGTACTGGTGGGGTTAGGGGCAGCCCTGGTGAGCTTCTCAACTCAAAAAGGCCAGCTGAGGAGGAGGGGCAGAGAAGAAAGGCTACGTTTTAGTCAATATTTAAGTCCAGGACTTCATGTAGCCTCTTGGGCATCTGTCCCGAGCAGCAGGCGACCCAACCAGAGGGGGGAGGCTGGCTGGCAGGGGGCCGTCTGGCAGAGGGGAATAAAGGAGGCAGATGAAGCCCTGGAGAGTTCCGGCTAACCCCTGTGCTCAGCACATCTGGAAAAGGTTGGCTCTAGTGCCATCAAAGAACTCTGAGGGGCTGGGGACTCAGCCAAGGGCAGGAGAAGCCCGGCCAAAGAAAACTTAACCCCCGAGTCCCTGGGACTCGTTCTCCCAAACTTACCAGGACCCTGCACTCCAAGCCACCCCAGCCAGCAGCTGACCCAGCTTGGTGTGGGGTGGACAAGGGGAGGTATGGGGGTGGCCACCAGGGCAGTGTCAGTGCCACCCAAAATCTCACTGCTATGAATAAGGCACAACTGGAGGTGTTTTCTGCTCAAGAGCAAGGCAGGAAGTCATCTTTCCATTCCCCAGAAAGGTAAACTAAGGGACAGAGGAGAGAAGCATACCATGGGCTTTCTGCCTTCAGGTCCCCAGCTGGTTCTGAGCAGCCATCGTAGGAAAGTCTAGTCATTCAAGTGTCAGGGAGGGGACCTACCCAGGAACTCCTGTAAGACCGACACGTGGCCCCCACAGGGTGGTTCGTGGAAGGGATCCCTCCTCTCTACTCACATCTCTGTCTCTAGAGAAATGCCTTAGTTCTCCAAATCTCTGCTCTAACGTCATCCACCAGGGAAACCCCTGGACCAAGTCTCTACTGCTGTGAGCCTTTGATTAACACATGCCCTCAGCCCCACATACACACACAGACGCCGTGAGGAGAGGATCCTGGCCTTTCACTGCGCAGTCAACACTGAACAAATGAATAGCTGAACAGACGAACACAAGTTGAGAAACCTCAGGAGGCTGCTGTCCCCAGTGCAGCCAGGCCATACGGGGCAAGAGCCAACGCTATCCTCCTTGACACCATGATGTTCACTGACTGGGCATCCTGCACTGCCTCTGTGCCCCATGTCCCACCTCCAACACACACACTATAAAAATCCAAGATAAAAAAACCCCAGCAATTTGCAGGATAGGAAAATCCATAGGAGAAATAATTGTTCTGTTTTTGTCTTTGAGACAGGGTTATGCTCTGTCACCCAGACTAGAGTGCAATGGTGTCACAAAAGCATAACAGCTCACTGTAGCCTCAAATTTTTGGGCTCATGTGATCTTCCTGCCTCAGCCTCCTGAGTAGCTGGGACTACAAGTGCCTGCCACAGTGCCCAGCTAATTTCATTAAATTTTTTGTGGAGACAAGGTTTTGCTGCGTTGTTAAAGCTGGTCTCAAACTCCTGGCCTCAAGCAATCCTCCTACCTTGGCCTCCCAAAGTACTGGGACTTCTGGCATGAGCCACCATGCCTTGCAAGAAATAGTCATATTATATACATTTTATTTTATTTATTTATTTATTTATTTTTTTTTTTTTTTTGCAGTTTTTTGCTGGGGCTGGATTTGAACCCACCACCTCTGGCATATGGGGCCTGCGCCCTACCCCTTTGAACCACAGGTGCCGCCCTACATTTTTTTTTTTAATTTCACAAGGAGATGATGTATTCACATTATGGACATTGTTGAACGTCTTAACACGTCAGATCCTATAGTGAGTTTTCAGAATTATGACATGAGCACCCTGTGGTCCTGCTTTCGAGGCACTCACAGGGGGGTGGATACAGTCAGCCCAGAAATCAGATGCTCTCAGTGTCATGTGGGTACCCCCAAATGGGTTTCCGTGCTCTCAGCCTTCCCCCCATTGCCACTCTGATAAGCTCTGCTCCTGCTCTGAGCTACCCTCTGGGCTTCTGGCACACTGGGTCCTGCAGTTATCCTCCGCCCTCCTGCCCCAGCCATCCTCCCCTCTTTCCCAGATCATTCCTAGGGATTTATAAATATCACTCCCCAAAACTGCACTTGCCAGGGTCCACAGTGACCCCCACGTAGCCAAATCCAGGGGCCTCTCCTCAGCCCTTGTCCTAGGGGCCTTCTCAAGAAGAATTTGGGACAGTTGCACTCTCCTTCTGGAAACTCACCTTCCAGGATGCCAGGTCCTCAGGCTGCTCCCCCTCCTAAACCCCAGCTGCAAGGTTGGGGTGTCCAGGACTCTTTTGGGACCGATGCCCCTTCTCCATCTAGTTATCCCCAAGGTCACCACCAGTCTCACAACTTTAAGTACCATACATGCCAATGGTTCTCATCCGTGCCATATCCTCTCAATTTTAACATGCCCATATGGTTATGTTTTAATACCTGTGATATTGGGATTCACTTTACACTTGATAGTGAGCTAGAATTTAATGAGCAGCATTCTTAGTAATAATAAAATAATGCACTTTTTATTAGTGATGGCAACTTAGAATCAATGAAATATAATCTGGCCCCAACCCTGGCTTCTTCCTGGTGCTCTAGACTTTTTTACTCAATTTCTGCCTTGGCACCCCTCCCCCACAGAAACCCTACAGGCATCTCACACTTAACTTGGCCAGAGCAGAGCTATTGGTTTCCACCTCTGGGCCTGATTCCCTCCAGCTGTCTCCCATCTCAATGAATGGCATGACCCTCACCAGCCAATTCTCAAACCAAAAATTTAGGATCATCCCTGATTTTTCCCTGCCATCAAGTAATCATCTTAGCTTCAAAAATGCCTCCTGAATCCACCCCCTTCTCCTCACTTCCTTGGCTATCAACCTTAGCACGAGCCACCATCATCTCAGCCCAGGCCTGTGTCCATTCTCCCCACTGTAGCCAATGATCTTTTCAAAACCTAAACCAGATCATCTCAGAAACCACTATAAATTTAAACTAAGGAGAAGGAAGGACATATAAAGAGCAGAAATCAGAAAACAAAAAAAACAATAGAGACAAAAAATATCGATAGAACCCAAAGCTGGTTCTTTGAAAAGGTCAATGAAATGACAAACCCCTAGCAAGACTGACAAGGAAAAGGGAGAGAAGACTCAAACTATCAATCTCAGGAATAAAACAGTGGATATCCTTCTACACATAAATTTGAATAGCCCAAGAACTATTAAGGAAATTGAATTTATAGTTCAAAACTTCCCAAACAGAAACATTCAGATTCAGATGGTTTCACTGGAGGACTATATCAAATATCTAAAGAAGAATGCATAATTTCTTCAAGAAAATAGAAGAGGGAATATTTCCAACTCATGCTAAGAGACCCTCTTTCCAAAGCCTGGCAAGGTGGTACAAAACAAGAAAACCATAGAACAATATCTGTCATGAATATAGGCACAAAAATCCTTAACATAGCATATAGAATTCAGCAATATATAAAAATGTTATATATTACCACCAAGTGGATTTATTCTGGGATGCAGCACCGGCTCAGTATTTGAAAGTCATGCAACATAACCACCATATTAGCAGATGCATGATCACATCAATCAACGCAAAAAAAAAAAAAAGGATTGGACAAAATTCAATACCCATGATCACCCCCCCCAAAAAAAACACCTCTCAAAAAAACAGTAAGAAGGAACGTCCTTGACTTGATAGAAAGCATCTACAAAAACCAAATGTCTAAACACAACAATTAAATAAGTGAGGTGAATGCTATGTTAACCAGTTCTATGTGAATATACCAGATGGTATATAAAATCAGCACATTGTACCCCGTAAATGCAGTAATGTACACAGTTATGATCTAATAAAAAATAAATAAAATTAGAAAAACAAAAACAAAAACAAAAAACCTTACCCTTAATATTGTATGTAGCAGTAAAATGTTTTGCCCCCAAGATGGGAACAAAGCATTCTCTCCACTCTCCTCACTCCCATTCAACATAGTGCTGGAAATTCCAGCCAGTGCAAAGACAGAAAAGGGAATGAAAGGCATACAGATGAGAAAGAAAGAAATGAGACTGTCTCTATTTACAGATGACATGATGTCTTCACAGAAGAAAATCTTTTGGAATCTACCAAGAAAACCTCCCAGAAGTAGTAAGTGAGTTCAGCAAGGTCATAGGATGCAAAATAAATGTACAAACATCAATTGTATTTCTATATACTAGCAAAGAACACATGGACATAGAAATTTAAAACACAAATTTTACCAAATTTTAACCAAAAAGTATCATTTACAATCACTCAAAAGCTACAATTAAGTGTAAATCTAACAAAATAAGGATTGTATGCTGAAAATCACCAGAAATCAAAGAAATTAATGAAGGAAGATTGAAGAAATTTTTTAAAAAGACATAAATAAATGGAGAAATACACCATTTTCCTGGATTGGAAGACTCAAAATACTAAAGATATCAATTCTTCCTAAATAGATATATAGGTTAAATGCAGTGCCTATAAAAAAAAAAACATCCCGGCTCCTGGTTGGATCCGTTGTAGCAGAGTCCCTGGGAGCCCAAGTTCGAACTTGCAATAAATGGCCCTTTTGCTTTTGCATTGGGGAAAAAAAAAAAAATCCCACCAAGATTTTTGGTAGATATAGACAAGATTATTCTAAAGTTTATGTGAAAAGTTAAACAAACTATAATAGCTGAAACAATTTTCTAAAAGAAGAATAGAGTGAGAAGAATAAATCTACCTGATTACTATGCAACAGTAATCAATACTGCGTAGTGATGACAACAGTCATGCAGATCAGCAGACCAGAATAGTGAGCCCAGAGATAAACTGACATAAATATGTCCACATGATCTCTGACAAAGATACAAAGCAATTCAATATGGGAAGATTTTCCAACAAATGGTACTGGAGCAGTTAGGTTTCCACAGGCAAAAAAAAAGTAATCTCAACCTCTCATCTTGTACAAAAAATAACTCAAAATTTATCATGGACTTAAATGTAAAACATAAAACTATAAAACTTTTTTTTTAATGGGCGAACACTTCAGGATTTAAGGCAAGGCACAGAGATCTTAGACTTGATACCAAAAATCTGGTGCATAAGAGGAAACCTTAATAAACTGGACTGCACCAAACTTAAAAACTTTCGTTCTGCAAAAGATTGTTAGGAGAATGAAAAGCAAGCCAAGGAAAGAGTGAAATGTTTGCAAACTACATATCTGACAGTAAACTAGTATCTAAAATATATAAAGAAATCTCAAAACTCAACAGTAAAACAACAAATGATCCAGTTAGAACATGGGCAAAAGATGTGTTAGAGACATTTCATCAAAGAGGACATGCAGTTGGCAAATAAGCACATAAAAAAGTTCAACATTATTAGCCATTAGGGAAATGCAAATATAAAACCACAATGAGGTGGATGACTAGAATGGCTAAATGAAAAATAGTGACAGCACCAAATGCTGGTGAGGATATGGAGAAACTGGATCACCTACACATTGCTGGCAAGAATGTAAAATAGTACAGCCACTATGGGAAACAGCTTGGCAATTTCTTAAGAAAACTAAACATGGCTCGGCACCTGTAGCTCAACGGCTAGGGCGCCAGCCACATACATGGGGGCTGGCAGGTTCAAAACCAGCCTGGACCTGCCAAACAACAGTGACAACTGCAACTACAAAGAAATAGCCAGGTGTTGTGGCGGGGACCTATAGTCCCACAACTTGGGAGACTGAGGCAAGAGATCACTTAAGCCCAAGAGTAGTTTGAGGTTGCTGTGAGCTGTGACACCACGGCACTCTACCGAGGGTAACATAGAGAAACTCTGTCTCAAAAAAAAGAAAAAGAAAGAAAGAAAGAAAACTAAACATGCAACTACCACATAACCTAACAATGGTACTGCTGGGCATTTACTTAGAGGAACACAAAATTATGTTCATATAAAAACCTGTATCCAAATGCCTATATTAATACTTCCTTTTTTCGTAATAGCCCCAAACTGCAAACCATCCAGATGTCTTTCAACAGATAAATGGTTAAACTAATTGTAACATCCATACCACCTAAAACTACTTAGCAAACAAAAAGGAATGAACTTTGGTGTACCCAGGAACCTGGATAACTCTCCAGGGACTCATGATGCGTAGAAAGATCTCATTCCCAAAAGGTTACACACTGCATGTTCTGCATCCCAACTGCATCTACCAATATTCCTGATCATGTTACATACTATAGTTTTACAAGATGTCACCATTGGAAGGAGCAAGGTAAAGAATGCATGGGGTCTCTCTGTATTATATCTTACAAATGCATGTGATTTACAATTATCTCAAAATAAAAGTCTAATTTAAAAACGCCCAAAGCAGGTCATTTTTCTCTACTACTTAAAATCCTCAGTGGCTTCTCAATGCACTCACAAATACAAGCCGATGGTGATCAGTCACTGCTTATACTTTTCTCCTCACCTGCTCTGCCCCAGGACACTGGCCTTGTCTCCACTCCATCATCCAGGATCTCCCTGCCCCAGGGCCTTTGCACAAACTATCTAGGCCTAACTCCAATATGGAAGATTCTTCTCCTCACTCTTTGGTGACAGCAGCAGTATCTATTCTGAGATTCTGGCCTCCGCAGTCACACTTTGTCATGGCAAATTATTTTCATTTTCTGTATGTAATCTAGGGACATTTTTTTCTTATTTACTTACATATTTATTTTTATTGGTGACTCCCTTCCCAATTAGAATATAAACTCAATGAGAAAAAGGACTAGTCTTATTCTCTACCACATTCCCACTTGGCATATAGTAGGCCCTCAATACCTATTTGCTGAAAAGTTCGAATGGATGAATAAGTGCACAGAAAACAGAGTATGTGGCGCTCTTGGCAGGGCACAGGGAGGCACGTGGTCCGGGCCAGCCCCTAGCATGTTCTGAATAAGCCTCAATGTGCCCATGTTCTGCTAGACTCACATTTCACAACCACACCCTCTCTCCCCCACTTGCACACTCTTGTCATAAAAACATCATCAACATCACAGGACGTGGTGAGATAATGTGTGACCTCACAGCTCTGTGCAGAGAGAGGCTCCACCAAGGATTATGGCCACACTGATTCCCACATCTAGCTGATGCCACAAACCAGCTCCTGGTGACTCTTATGACTGCTGTTTGTTCGCTTGGTATTTACACTGCTTCTTGGGGAGTCACAGCTGACACTTACCACAAGCCAGGCATTGACCCTCCTGGTTATTCACGTGGCAGGTCCTATGACCACTGCACAAATGAAGCAGGTGAGACACCAATCCCCAGCCATTCCTTCCCTACTACCAGCTCTGTCCCACACATACTACGCCTACAAAGGTCCCCCCTCCCTCCCACCATGGAGCACAAGATGTGCCTATCATAGGCACAGTCCCCTCCTTAAGGGGTACAGATTCCAGGGAAAGGCCAGTGCAGGCCTGGAAGCCTCTCAGAGATGTCTAAACGGGTACCCAGAGAATGATTTAGAAGAAGGGTTCCAGCTCCAGATGACCTCAGGGACTCCCAGCCCCACAGGACAGGCATGGCTGGAAAGGGCCAGAATGGCCTCCCTGATGGAATGTGGTTCTGCAGCCCAGGGGCAGTCTAGCTCCTGGAGACAGCTGAGCCTGGCCTGACTTTCATAGCTCTCTCCCAGGCACAAATGTGATGGGGGGCACTTTACCCTTCCTTTTGCCTCCTTTCCTGACTCCCCACAGAGGGCATAGCCCAGGCTGCTCCCACATAGAAAAGAGTGAGTCCTACAGCCAGCTGCCTTAGTGAGGGGTAGGGACTGGAGGGTCCCAAACTAGGCCCTGCACAACCCATGCCCTGACCCCTTAGCTAAGTGCTGTGGGCCCCTCCCACTCCATGCACCTCACCATACCCATCACCCAGCCCCACATAGGGGTCCAGAGCCCTGAGCCCCTTCCCCCAGTGGCTCCCATGCTTGGGCTCCACCTTATCCTGCAAGGCCCAGCCTCAGCTCAGATATCACCTCATCCCTGGAGCCTTCTCTGATCTCCCATGGGGACCAGGTGACCCTCCACAGCAGCCTGGCTCATCCTAAACCCCATCTTTTACTTGTCCCCAGAGTGTCCTCTCCTCAAAGACGGACAACTGTGTGCCCTCATTTAGCCAGGACCTGGCATGCACCCAGCCTACAGAGATGTGAATGAAAGAATGGATAAATGAATTAACAACTAAATGAATAGTGAGTGTGTAGATAAGCAAATACAACATTCCATGCACCCTGAGAAGAATATGGTGGGGTAGGAGGTGTCTCTTGCACCCAAAAATGATGTCACCTATTTCCAGGCAAAGTTAAGCTCCTCTATAGGCAAAGTTAAGCTCCTCTATAGGAAGAAGAATTGTGGCAAGGCTATCCTTCATAGAGGTAGGAATATGGCACGGCCAATATGCCCACAACTGCAAGGAGGAGGCGCCAGAAGGGTCCATGGATAGCCATGTCCATGTGACCAGGCCAGCCCACCACAGCCATTTAATAATCTGGGGCTCTACTAATCTATAGCCAGCAAGTGGACTCTGGGAAAGGGACTGGCTAGTGTCCAGGCTGAGGCTCAGACACCCACCCTGGGGAGAAGGCAGCAGGAGGTGGCAAACAGCCAGAGGAGAGTGTAGCCACAGTCCAGGCAAGCCTGAGGCTCCAGACACACAGACACATGGACATGCAGCCACATGGCCAGACAGCAGCCTCTCCTCAGGCAGTATCTAGCCAGACATCACCCAGAGCCCCTTCCTACACCATCCACCCCGACAGTCCTGTCAAACCAGGACAAACCAGATAGCACCCCCTTAAAGGGGTCATCTTCACAGGGCTCACAGCAAACAGCCACCTCTGCCCCAAGGTCAGGCTGATTAGGGGAGTCTGAGACAACTGCCTCGCCCACTCCAACTTTGCTTCCACAGCCATTTACTCTTCATCGCTGAAACTCTTCCAACTCTGGCTCTCTCAGGCCTCAGCTAACCTCATGTCCTTCCTGTCAGACACTGTCACTGCTGCAAAAAGAAATTGGGATAGAGCCACCCTTCCCATTTGGCACTGTTTTCAAACATGGCCAGAGTCCGAAGCTAGAAATACCTTTCAGGGTTCTATAAGCATTCTTGTCATGTTCACTGTTTTCTGGTTGGACTGCCCACAGTCCTACTCATGGGTGAACGGCTTGGTCCAGGAGCTCTCAGTTAAATACAAATTCCCTTGAGGTGTGGCACACCTCTGGCAAGGAAGCCCACTAAGCAAAGCACGTCCTGTGGGGTGGGAGAACCCCAGACAGTAAAGGGGCTAAGGGCTAAGAAGCTGGGGGGATTGGGAACAGGAGGCGAAAATGAGGTAGGAAGTGGGCAGGTAAAACTTTACCAAGGTCATGATTCTCATCTCTAGGCCCTTCTCTAAACCCCAGATGGAATCCAAAGGTGACCAATAGACATGCCCTGCCCTCAGGGGGCTCAGACTAGCACGAGGATGGACAGGCAGACAGTTAACCAAAATAGACCAGCTGTGCTCTAGGAGAGGACAGGTAAGATTCTGCAGGAACACAACTGAAGGATCTGTCCATCTCCTTGGGAGGGTACAGGTGACAGCTTCATTGACGGGAGTCTGGACTTCAAAGGCAAAAACAGAATTTACAAGCAAAGGGGAAATAACTGAGTATCAGTCATTGCTATGTCCTGAAGCATCCCACGCCCGGAGCACTAAACCGGCATTTTCTTCTTATAGAATCCTAACCATGCTAGGCGACAGGTGCTGACCCCATTTTAAAGATGAGGCTTGGAGAGGAGAAGTAATTTGCTCAGAGTCACACAGCTGCCTCAGACTCTGGTCTTTTGACTCCAAAGCCCACCTACTGGTACTACATCTGTGAAAATTGCCAGAATCAAAACGGAGTCATTTGTGTCAAGCCCTGACAAACAGAGCCAGGGAAGGCCACAAAGCTGGAGTTCTTGTGCACGTATGCCTGATAGCGGAATGATTACAAAGGACTGCAAAAACCACAACCTTGCACAGAGGCCACTGCAACCTTACGCAGAAAAGACATATATAGTTCCATCTGCCCAGCAATCGCCCGTCCAACCTTGGACTGACACCACCACCCTTGTTACTGATCCGTGAGCCAAGGATAATTGATTCAAAACAATTATATAATTGCATAATCCTCATTTTTCCTTTAAAAATCTGTCTCTGCCTCACTCCTATTGCAATGCCCACTCCTGAATAAATATCATTTTCTTTCAGGAAGCCTCTCTGTCTTTTATTTATTGATACCTCTAACATCCCAAACAGTCTGGGAAACAGGCCTGGGAGACAACTTTTCTCTTTCTCTTTCTTGTCATGATAAGAAATCTTGGCTCTACCCCTGCCCTGGAGACTGCAGGGTAAGACAGAGAAAGAAATGGGTCGCAGGAAGAAGGAAGAGGCTGTTTACCATTAAGTCCCACCATGAGGTTCACACTGCACCCTGTGTTCCCTGTACAAATGGAAGCACCGAAAATGTTTTAAAGGGTGAAGGGTACCAGAATTGGGCCCCATATGGCTTCAGAAAATAGTGATGGGGAAACAGATAAGAAATAACAGAAACCTGCAAATTTCTATGTAAACACCGTGGTTGAAATGTGGCAAGACAGCGGAATTACAAGCAACAGGATACTGAACCAGGCAGCGACAGACGGCTCTGCTGGGGTTTGCCACCCTAACCTCAGAGTGAAGAATGCAAGCTCAGAGCAGGCCCCAACTGCCCCCTGGGAGCCACCTCAGGAACAGTGTTCTGCGATCTGCTTCTGATTCTGTCTATAGGTCATCCGTCTCTAGGCCTCGGCAGGCATTTCCTGAGCACTTATCACAAGTCAGACTTCATGTCTGACTTCTGCCATGAACTTCACATCCTCCTCCAACAACCTCGCGAGGCAGCATTCTATCACCCCTGCTTTAGAGTTGGAGAAACTGAGGCTTAGAGAACATATTCTGGCCAATGAGACATTAGGGGAAGTGTACTTGAGGTTTTAGAGAAGACAATCCCAAAAAATTGTGTCCCATCCCCTTTCTTCCTTTTTTGGGACACCATGGTGTGAGATGTGATGCCTGGTGTTGCTGCTACCCTTCTGGGACTATGAGGAATGTCACATTGGACAGGTTGGGCCTAGGCCTGCTCTGAGCTTGCATTCCTCACTCTGAGGCTACAATGACAAACCCCAGAATCACTGCCTCAGAAGGCTGGTGGAGAGTTAAGTCAAAGGATCCCAGAGTCTTGAGCATATCATTGCCTAGATCCAGAACCATCTCTCCCAGGTACACTGTGAAATTGACTATCAGGCTCCCATTACTGAAGCCTTTTTCGGTAATGTCATCTGTTGTGATGACAAAGCCCTTATGACTCCTGGGGAAATGGGTGTATGAGAGAGTCCTTGCCTCAGTGTGCTCCTGGGAACCTTCCCAGCTCCTCCCACCCGAGGCTCTGCTCATAAAAATCTGCTCAGCACACAGACTCTTGCAGCATGCAGACTCTTAATAAAATAAAATAAAATTCACAAAGCAGCACTGGGACAGGACTATACAATTCTGAGCTTTCTCTTCCCTTAGTAGCTCCCCACTCACAATACCCCTGCCTTGTCTCTGCCCCACCTTCAGGGCATCTTGCTCCCAGTTGGGTCAGGGTCTAGTCTAACTTCTCATGCCACATGCTGTCCAGGCACTCCCTGCATAAGGCCTGTAGACAGGAGGAGCCAACAAATGAATCTCTTAGAGGATGAAGAGAGCTGGGGCTTGAACCTTCAGGAGCATCCCACTGGGGTCCATTTGACTGGCCAGAATAAAAAAAGCCAACCTAGTCTGCAGCAACTAACCAACTCTGTGGCCTTGGGCAAGTCACTTTGCCTCATCACAAGTTTGTGCTTGAGTTTACAAGATAGGAGCTTTACACCACAATGATCTGTGTTCCCAGTTCATCATCCAAGTATTCTGATATCTCTGATTTCACTTCATCCTCTCAACATTTAACCATAAATTCAGGAATATTACTTAAAACCCTGCAGGCCAGGCCCTGAGGACAGAGCAGCAAAGAGCACAGTCCCAGCCTTCCGATGGCTCCCAGGCCAACCAAGAAGCCAGATTATGAATCAGAGAAGTAGATCAGGTTGTCCCACCTCTGGGGAGAAACCAGCCCAGGCTAAACAGCAGCAAACTTGAAGTCCTCAAGGAGGAACAGAGCTGCCCATACTGCAGGCCAAAGAAGCTTGCATGGCCAGAGCCCAAGAAGAGAGGCAGAAAGAGAAAGGCAGGCTACACGGCCAGGAAGAAGGGCACAGTCTGGGTCACAGAGAGGCCGATGGACTTTACGTGAGATGGAAGATACTGGAAGGTCTGAAGCACAAAAGAGACATCTGATTTAGGATTTTAAAAGATTTCTCTGACTTCTTGGGGGAGAAAGAAGCAGAGGAGAGGAGGGAGCAGTGAGATCAGTGAGCTGGCTGCCATGGACAAGATGCCTCATACACTGAGGCCAGCAGAATCGGACCCAAGACAAGAATGCACATGAAACTCCAAGTCAGCCCAGGAGCAGGTGACGATGCTAGAAACTGCCATCCTCCCTCTCCCTGCCCAATCAGTAGCCTCAAAGCCACAGAGAGGATACACCCAAATTCTAGCTCGACTAGAAATATAAGTAAGAAATAAAAGTATATCAACTTCTCCTTCCTTAATAAATAATAATGACATTAGCAATGATAATTAAGGACAACAATATGGGATTCCTCTAAAATTGCAGAAATTACGTTTTAAACTGCAGATGCTGGCGTGGATGTGGAGAGAAGGGAACACTTTTACACTGCTGGTGGGACTGTAAACTAATACAACCTTTTTGGAAGAAAGTATGGAGAACACTCAAAGAACTCAAGCTAGACCTCCCATTTGATCCTGCAATCCCATTACTGGCCATCTACCCAGAAGGAAAAATATCCTTTTATCATAAGGACACTTGCACTAGACTGTTTATTGCAGCTCAATTTACAATCGCCAAAATGTGGAAACAGCCTAAAGGCCCACCAACTGAAGAATGGATTATCAAGCTGTGGTATATGTACACCATGGAATACTGTTCAGCCATTTAAAAAAAATGGAGACTTTACATCCTTCGTATTAACCTGGATGGAAGTGGAAGACATTATTCTTAGTAAAGTATCACTAGAATGGAGAAGCATGAATCCTATGTACTCAGTTTTGATATAAGGACAATTAATGGCAATTAATGACACAGTGGGGGGTGGGGGAAGGGGAGAGCAGAGAGAGAAAGAAGAAGGGAGGGGTGGGGAAAGGAAAAGCAGAGGGAGGGAAAGAAGGAGGAGGTGGGGTCTTGGTGTGTGACACATCTTTTGGGGGCAAGACACGATTGCAAGAGGGACTTTACCTAACAAATGCAATCAGTGTAATGTGGTTTCTTGTACCCTCAATGAATCCCCGACAATAAAAATAAAATAAAAAATAAAACTTAGTTTTGCAGAATTAAAAAAGAAAGAAGAAAAAAGAAATTAAGTTTTAATTAACAAGGCTCCTACTAGTTAGATTCTGTAGGTACAGGGAAATCATGTCTGTCCTGTCCAAATGTTCTGTTCTCCTTACTAAAGGAGCAAGTAAGAAAAACTCTCCCCTCCCCCCCCAAAAGAGCAGGAAACGTTGAAAGACCCCAGGGCTTCTGAAACATTGTTCAGATAATTACTTATGTCATAAAGCAGAAGGTAACTATGATAATTAGTGGTCATGTGAAAAGTTTTCAGTCCACATCAGTGATTCAGTAGTTAGCTTGTTCAGCTTCTCTTAAGGTTGCATTATTATATTTCAAAACTATAAAAACACAACTTATAACTCTGACATTAAGAACACCAGCTCACCATTCCCTCCCTTCTAAGGTTTTTCAGAAAAGGCGATCCTAACAGGTTGTTTTCTAAACCCAAACACCATGCAACGGTATGTGTGTGCACACCTGAGTGTATGTGTACCTGTGTGTGCATGTGTATGTGTGTGTGTGTGCTTTTTTGTTGCCATCCTGGTAGCTGACTGTGGGGTACATTCAAGACTTTAATAATGGGGTTATGGATAAAGTCCAACGTAGCTAAAATCTACAGAGGAAAAAAATAGTTAGAAATGCACAACTCTTCATGTTTATGCTTCAACTCCAAAGACAATATACATTTGCTAAAGTCAAAGACTAGGGCTCGAAAAGAGATGGTTCCAAGTTGATTCTGCCACACAAACAGCAAGACTAGTAGGAGTCAGAATTGTAAAGTGGAAGTCCTGGATGGCTTCTAGGTAGCCTGCCTTCCAGGGCCAGCCAACTGACTTCCCTGATTAAAGAGGAAAACAGCCGCTTTTCCAACAGAGCTCTGAGCCAAAGCTCACGCTGTTAAGGTCACAGACAGAACAGACCCTGAAGGCCTCTTTGCCTACTTATCCTGGCAACAGAGGCCTATTCGCTGTCTATGGTAAATGTATCCTGCTTTGTGAGCTTTCTTACTCTGTAAGCCTAACTTTCTCTTCCTCAATAAACTTTGTTTCATGCTTGCTTAAAAAAAGAAGAACAGGCCCCATGATCATACTAATGTACACAGCTAAAAAAAAAAAAAAAAAAAAAAAAAGAACAGATCCTGAAGACTTTTCTTCTCAGAAGCTGCTCCCAGAACCCAGGGGCTATGAACTGGCAATCTAAAGCTCCTTGCGGGAGAAAGATAGGAAGGTCTTAGAATTCAGCCCCTGGGGGCAGAGGAAAAGGAGGGTAGAGGGGGTATCTGAGCCTTCTGCTGAAAAGGAACAGGGAGTTGGCATCTTTCTCCTCATTAAGGATTCCCTGGTCATCTCTCTAATGCAGCACTTTCTATTACATTTTAAAATGGACAACATATCAATTTACCTAGCCATTCCCTTCCCAGAATGAGCTATATAAAAATGCTTGTATGCAACAGGGACCCCAAGTTAAGAGCCTCTACTATTAAAAAATGATGAAAATGGAAAATCACCATTTGGCAAACACCACAATATAAGAGTAATTGTTGAAAATAAGATGAGAGTATGATGAGGAACAGAATGATTTGTGTAGACTCAAAATATCTCCCCAAAAGATATTTACACATATACACACACGTGTGTATGTATGTATAATGATTATTGAAGCATGGCCTGTAATGGCAAAATCTAGGAAACCGCTTAAATACCCATCAATTGAGAACATGGGAAATAAATGATGATCCTGCCTTACGATGGAATCCTACACAGCTTTTAATAATAAGGTGGCTCATGGACACTGATTGAAAAAATCTTTTTCTGGGGAAAAAGTAAGTTGTAGAACAAAATAATATCACCCCATCTCTGTTTAAGAAAATACATAGATATGGATAAGTAGAGGAAAAACGTCTGGAATAAGGATAATTTCAGGAAGTATGGAACATGGAATGGGGAAAAGGTCTGAAATAGAGACAGTAGTAGGGTTATAGAAGTGGTCTCAGGAGAGGAAAGAATGCTCATTTTGTACCTTATTGGGTTCTGTAATGTTTGAATTTTTTAAAGTAAATATCACTTTCTTTGAGATAACAATAATAAAAGGTAGACTGTAAATCTAAGCAATAAAAGAAGCTACCCATCCCCTTGACTGGCTCAGCGGCCTGTGGCCCAGGATGGGCCAAAGGGTCACATCTGTTGGTCCCACATGTTTATGCTGCAGGCAGGTTCCAGGTGTGGGCTGGTGCTGAGCCCTTCAGAGGGCGGTGCTATACGGCCCTGGTTCACTGGCTCACGCTTCATCTTTGGACACAGTACTCAGATATTTGGTCAAACATGAATGGTTGTTGCTGTGAAGGTATTTATTAATTAATATTTAAATCAGTAGATTTTGAGTAAAGCAGATCACCCTCCATGATGTGAATGGGCCTCATTCAATCAGTTGAAGGCCTTAAGAAAAAGACTGACCTCCCCCAGGAAGAGGGTACTGGGCCAGCGGCCAGCCTTCCATCTCAAGCTGCAATGTCACCTCTCTCCCTGGGTCTGCAGCCTACCAGTCCACTTTGCTCTGCACAATCACATGAGCCAATTTCTTATAACCTCTCTCTCTCTGTTTCCACCTATTGATACATCCCACTGGTTGTTTCATGGTGAACCTTGGCTGATATAGACTCCCCGCAAAAAATGTCCTGTTGGGGCATAGGGGCACTAAGTGCTCTCAGTGCAAAGAAGAAAGGGAGTTTAAGGAGTTTGAGGAGAGCGACCCCAGGTAGAAAGGTGAGGTGGAGCCTTGGAAGGCGTGGCAGTGAGATGCTCCCTGCCAACTCGGAGGAGTAGCTGAGGGTTTATGATCCACCAGCTCCCAGTCCTGAGAGGGGCAGGGCTGGTAGGGGAGAGAGGCGGGTTTGGTGAGGGATAAAGCTAGTGGGAGGGGCAGAAGTGAAGGAGAGCTGGATTTCCAAGAGCAGAGTAGCTCCACATTCTATCTAAGGTCCCAAGACTCGTTCCTCTTCAGCCCTACCTGGGCCTCCCTGACCCTGCCTCGGGTCCCTCACCCCACTCATTTACAGTGGTCTATGCCTGTCAAATACCCACTGAGTTGTGAAGATGTCATGGGGGGAGCATATCACTTACATCTTTTTGCACACACATACATATCCCCCACTCCCATGTACACAGAAGGTGCTCCATAAATGTATGCTCAGGTCCCGGGTACAACCTAAGCTCCCTAAGACCTACACTGAGGGTGGATTTACCTAAGGGAACAGAAAGCAAGGACAAAGCAAGCCAGACCCCAGGACTTTACCTCACAAGGTTGGCACAGGGCCCTGGCCACCGGCAACTCTGGTACACACGCTGGACCACCGTCTCCGAGCCATTCTGCACCTGGCAGGACACTGTCCGTGTCACTGTGTGATGGCACCAGTGCCTGTGGGGAGAGCAACAGTCACGTCAGCCCTGCCTTCTCCTAGAGGCATCAACTTAATCACCAGGCCTCAAATGATGACAGTTCTGATGGCCATTTTCAGAAAGAGTTTCAAAATTGCTTTGAAGGATAGACTAGGTCCTGGAATCAGTACATAGCTTCCCAAGGGGAGTACTTCAAAGGTGACCATAGTGATATTCAGCACTTTTTTAAGGATGAGTTCTCCAACTTAACTATTTCACCTTGTCATATATATTCATACATAAATCTATCTCCACTAAAGGAACACATACCCATCAGCAGGGTGTAAATCACGCAGCACTACCTAACCCAACGTATCATTCTTGATTAGCTGTCCACGTAAACCACACAATGTAAATAAAAGCCCAAAGACTGTCCTTCCCATTTTGCAGGTGGGAAAAGAACATCTGAGAGATTAAACCTCAGTGTCCACAGCTACAGCTCAAATCAGAGGTGGAGCTGGGAGGGGAACCAGCCTTCCTGCCCAAGAAACTAGCAGCCCCCCCCCATCCAATACAAACTATGAATCCCACATTTGCCAGTTACCAGGGGAAACTGAGTCTTGAAATTGTGGGAGACTTCAGCAGCCTGGGCCCTTCCTTCAACCAGGGAGAATCAGCTGTATTTCAGGTACCAGGTGTTTCCAAAAAGGGAAAGAAGTATGATTCCCTTTGGGATGAACTACTGTTGAGCCCGAGAACAAATGCCCCTACCAAAACCAGATCTGCCTCCAGGGGAGGGGGAGTTCTGAAACAAACAGGCAGTCCAGCCATCCCAGAATCACACTGGGTCAAGGATTTCTATACGGAAATGAGCTGTGAATTGGAAAACATGTTCAAATGCCTCGAATCACCATCTCCAGAACATTTGGTCTTTTAATGGGCTGTAAATGGCTTCCCAAAAATCAAACCCTGGCCAAAATCAATGCAGGCAGGCAGACGAGGAAAGAGGGCCCTGGCCCTTTCCAGATGGAATTCCAAAGCACATTCGCCCTCAGGTGCCCATGGTTCCAGGGACCTGCTAGCCTACCACCTGTATCCCCAGGTCCTGAGCATTTTGTCTGTCTTCTATGTGGTGGGTGATCCCCCCACAGAAAATCTCTGATGGTAAGCTCACACCCAGCCAAGGCTGTGGGGTGGATCTGCTTTACTCCAGGTCTTCCTTCTTGTGAGAAGACCACTTCAATGAGGGGGAAAGAGCAACTGGACCCACAGGCTCCGGGCTGTTACCATAGTAGTTTGACCATTCTGAATGTCTGGCTCAGTGACTGGGTAGAGCAGTGAAATTCTTATTTTAGGATTCTTAGGGAAAACAAGTGCTAAGTGACTTCAGGAGATCATGTCACGATGGAATGGAGGAAACTTCCAGACACTGCCAGGTTTGTGCCCACCTCTGAACACGACCAACCAACACCTCTCTGAGATTGCTGCCACGCAGGATCACCCCTCCCCATTACCCTGGACCACCTCCCTGGACTCAGACTCAGCTTCCCAAGCCCACTGCTCCCATCTGAGCTTTGCTTTAGGACCTGATCTCATGTGTTCCCTCCTTCCCTGGGACCCTGAGCCTGAACTGGTGGGGGGAATTTGGTGCTGGCTGCCCTGCTCCTGCAAACCACCTAGGCTGCCCCCTTACTGAGCCTCCTGTTGTTACCTCAGTGCTTCCTCTTGAACCTCACTGTATGAGCCCACATCCCCTGATATCACCACAGCCCATGGGATACCACAGACACACCAGTTCCATCTGTCCAGTACTGAGCCCTTCTCTGCCCGCATCAACCCGCTAATCCAGGTTGGTGACCAGCCCATCTATGTTCCCTGGCCCCTTACCAAGAAGCCCCTGGAGCAAATCGCCCAATTCTACCTTCTTACTCCCTTCCTCCCTATAGCCAGTGAGTCACTTTGCCTGGGAGCCCACTCAAGACACCCCTCCCCTATGGACCTGACACGGTTCTACCTGGACAGCTTCAGCCCCTCCTGGTCCCCTAGCCTGCAGTCTCTGAGGCTACCGCCAGAGGGCGCCCTCTCGAGCACAGCTCTGGCCACGACACTCCAACCTCTACTCCCATCCCCTCCCCAACACCTGTCTAAGCCTTTGGACGTACTTCATTCCTCATAGGGAAACACCAATCTCCACCCATTCCTGGACATTACACATGTTGGTCACGGGGAGGCCAGTCCACTTTCCTTAGCGTGGCCAACTCTGACTCATCCTACCAGGCTCTGCTCAGTTCCTTCTCCTGGAAAAGACCTTGTGTTGAACGCGCCCATGAGTACTTCTTTCTTATCCTGTGTCTGGGGGCACTGGCTCGTCTCCAGAGAGAGGGGGGCAGAGAAACCAGCTCCCAAGCCCCAACAGGGAGAAAGGGAACAACCTGACACCAATCAGCCTGCCACACGCCCAGCCAGCTCCTGACTAGCCAAACCCTGTCCTGCAGACCAAGTGGGGCCTAGCACCCCAAGGTCCATTTGATGGTTGGCAGAGCAGTTTTACATATACTGATAGGCTGAATCGTGTCCCCTCCAAGTTCGTATGTTCTAATTTGGAGATTAGTTCTTTAAATAGGTAATTAAGTTCAAATGAGGTCATCAGGGTAACCTCTGATCCAATCTGGATGTCTTCATTTTTAAAAAGGAAATTTGGATACAAACACATACAGCAGGAAGACAACATGAGGACATGGGGAAAATAAAGCCACATACCAGCCAAGGAGAAAGTCCCTAAAAAGAAAACAAGCTTGCCAACACCTTGATCTCCAACTTACAGCCTTCAGAACTGTGAGAAAATAAATGTCAGTATGACAGTCCTACCACGCGACTGCATGTAATTACTCCATTAATCTCCTCAACAGTTCTGACACACAGGAATTTTTCAGGTAAGAAAATTGAGATGCAAGAGAAGAAGATTCAAAGTCATACAATGAGTAAGTGGTAACTATATGTCTTGAAACACAGTCTTATAACTCCAAACCCCGTGCTGCATTCTCTTTGCTAATGAGAACAAGGACAGTCAGAGAGCAAATAAAATAGCCCTACTAGTCCCTCATGAGCCATGTCCCTCAGGGATTTGAACAACAGCAGGGAGGAGAAACTATCCCTACCCCATGTTTGAAACCAATGAGACAACAGTTGAGGGCAGTTAGACCATAGCAGGACCCATGGGGAGGGCTCTTTTATGGATAAGGAGACTGAGGGAGGGGTAAATAACATGTCCAAAGCCACCCAACAAGTCAACAGGCAACCCTTAACCACACTGTTACACAGCCAGACTGACCCGAAGCTCACCCCAGACAACTGAGGTGGTCTCAGTCCTTGGGGCCCTGCCTCTGGGAAAGGCAGATCTGAGTGGAGACACAGTAGCTGCTGACAGGACCTGCAAAAGACCAGGAGCTGGCAGAGGCAGGGGCCTGGGCCTTAGGAGAGAGTTGGGATCCAAGTGAGGTCTGCACAGCCCACAGCAAGGAGTCAAATCTAACAAGATGAAACATGACGAGGCAAATGTGAAGTCCTGCACTGCAGAACTTCAGTCCCAGCAGGCAAGCCCCAGATGGGGTACAGAGGTTCTCGCCAACAATAAGTTCAGTGTGAGTCAGTGGTGCGTGCTGGGGCTTCCAAAAAGCAAAGACCATCTCAGGCTATCCTACTAGCAAAAATAACATCAAGAACAAGCCTTGCTCCCCTCCACACCTGCCAGCCCACGAGCAGCAGACTCTGAGATGTGCCATGTAGATTCCCTGCAACCAAGGGAAGCCTTTCTGCCCCCACTGTCAGCAGACATTGTTCAGCTGCCCAGGGTCACCCAAGGTCAGCCTCTTCCTGGAGCACCCCCCATCCTGTGACTGGTTGATGCAGAGCAGAAAGGCCCTGCCACATCCCCAACTGGGGACAACCCTGAAGGACCATCCCAGCTGCAGAGCTCCTGGCAGAGTCCGTGGCAGCTGTCATTGCCTGCATCCCGGCTTGTCTTCTCATTCTGCTCACTCCTGCCTCAGCCCCCTCCCTTCCACAGGCCTCAAACCTAAAAGCCATCCCTGATAAATATCCACTCTGTCTCGAAACCAGCTTCCTGGGGACTCACCCTGGTGTCCGCCATGAATGAGCCCCAATAGGAAAGGCACCCTGGGAAGGGATGGCTGTGGTCACTGTCGCAAGAGCAGGAGATGACTGAGCTGGGAGGGAGGGGAGGCTGACCTCAAAGCAGTGAGCCCCAGGGGAAGAAGACAAGTCACAGCCCAAGATTCTGCCAGGTAGAGGGAGGCCCTGGGGCTCCACAGATTCAGAACCATCCTTCCCACCAGAGCAGGTGAGGACTGTCAGGAATAGGCCCTTCAAATGAATACATAACAAGCAGAGATCAGTGGAGGCCATGATTGGGAGGGGGGCAGAGGGAGCTGGACCAGGCCTGCTCACGTGGCCCTAGAGCAGCGGTTCTCGACCTGTGGGTCGCAACCTCTTTGTAACAATGAAAATACATCCTGCATATCAGATGTTTACATTATGATTCATAACAGTAGCAAAATTACTGTTATGAAGTAGCAACAAAACTAATTTTATGGTTGGGGGCACTACAACATGAGGAACTGTATTAAAGGGTCGCGGCATTAGGAGGCATTAGGAAGGCTGAGAACCACTGCCCTAGAGGATCGAATCGGGTCAGAACAGAAGGCTACCAGGAAACAGGCTTCCACTCAGGCTAAGGGGACACCTGCTCCCAGGAGGAGCTTGAACTAGGTACAGTGGGCTGGTGCTCTGTCTCAGAAGGGTAACTAGAGGCAGGACACCGCCTCAGTGGAGTGGAAGAAGAGCCAAGATTGGTCCTGGAGGTGCTTGCAGCATGACCCCTCCATTAGAAAAGAGGAGGTGGAAACACAGAAAGTCTTTAAAGAAGGGAACCTAGTCAGAGTGCTACCCCAGGGTCACCCGCTGGGGGCAGGGTAGAAGGGCAGAGGCTGGATGTAGGCTGAGCCTGGTCAGGACAAACAGACACAGTCCATGAGGGTGCAACACATCACCCCCAAGGGGACTTCTCTGCCTGCCGGCTGGCCAATGGCATCCAAATGGGGTTGCCTCTCCCAGGACAGTGAGTGTCTGCAGCTGCCGTTCCTGTCTGTCACACATCTATCTAAACACCCACAGGGAACTGTGGTTTTGTTCAAGCAGGGATAGCTGAGTGTGTGCAACACCAAGGCCTGGTCAGGTTTTAGGGCACAAAAATCAGTAGGACTGTTTGGATAGCAGATAGATTTGCCTGGGTTTCCTTGCAATCATTTTTATTGGAACTATCCATATCGAGGCACTACAAGGGAGGAATTTAAGTCAAGTTCAAGTTTCTGGTTTTTAGAGGGAAAGGATGATGATCTGAAACCCCCACAGCAAATGACCAAATCTTTTTGCAGAAACACAAAGGTGATAACATGGATTCCAGGAACCAGCACAAAGGCCTATAGGGCGGATGAGGTGTGTGGATTCCCCATAGGGGAAGATGGAGACAGCCCCCAGGCGTGTGCCTCTCTCTAGCGAGCTTCTATGCCTTTTGCCACTTCATCATGTGCATTCATTCTCCAGCACCTTCCAGAGCCCCATCCCACCAGGAGCATCAGCTCATTCCCAGCACACTGGCCAGAAAGAGTTGGTGGGGCCACTGATGGATTGACTTTCCCATCTGCAGGGACAGCTAAGGGTGTATGTGATTTGGCTGAGCAGAACTCAACAGTTTTGAGCCTGTGAAGAGTGATCCTCAGCTACTCTCATTAACAGAAGTGCTAGAGCGGACACACGAGGAGATGGTCCCAAATGTGTTCCACAGGATCAGCATTCAGGGAGGATCACATTTAGGGAAGCCACCTGCTGACCAGCGTTTTCCCTGAGTGTCTGCCATGCCTCAGGAAGGCCCCATGCATTTGTTCTGGAAATGGTACAGAGATCACCAATGGCCTTCTGTGTCCATTGTGGGTCACGATGCATTTGGCCAGCAAATGACCTCTGCAAAGACTGGAGCTTTCTGTGTATCCAAGGTCAGGATAGGCTGCAGCAGCCATAATCTTCCTCAAAAGCCACTGGGCTCAGACTCTCTGGGAATGTATGGCAGGCTTCCCAGAGGATGCTGACTCGATATACTTTATGGAAATTGGAAAATAAAGCATTTAATAAGTGAAACCAGCATTTATTGAGCAGCACTTACTATGCCCCAGGCACTGTACCAAGACCCTGACGTGTCTCCTTCCCGGAATCTTTATAGAAACCTGTAAGGTAGGCTCAAGGCCCATAGCACAGTGGTTTCAGCACCAGCCACATGCACTGAGGGTGGCAGGTTCAAACCCAGCCTGGGCAGCTAAACAACAATGACAACTGCAACAAAAAATAGCCGGGCGTTGTGGCAGGCGCCTGTAGTCCCAGCTACTTGGGAGGCTGAGGCAAGAGAATCACTTAAGCCCAAGAGTTTGAGGTTGCTGTGGACTGTGACGCCACAGCACTCTACCTGGGGTGACATAGTGAGACTCTGTCTAAAAAAAAAAAAACACCTATAAGGTAAAACTATTAGTATCCCTGGTTTTATAGAAGATGAAACCAGAGAGGCTAAGTAACTTCCTCTCCAAAAGAAATGTGTGCCAAGTGGCCTCATTCATTAACATTTAGGTATGAGCTCCATTTCCTCAAAGGCCACACTGAGTAGCACAGATGAGAATTACTGCCCTCTTTCCCGGTTCTGTTTTTGGGGAGAGAGAGAGAGCCCGAATGGCCTTGCTCCTCTGCCCATGCCAGGGCCCAGAAGTCCTACTGATTAGTTGCTTTGAGTCAAATGCTCACCCCTGTTCAAGTTCAGCTGTGAAGGGGAATCACACAGTACAAAATGGGCAGCTGAGGACCCCCTTCACCAGGCACTCTGGGGGACTGTGTCCTTTAGAACAACCTGTGAGGGAAGCAGATCCATGACTGACCTCTCACACACTTGAGTCCCAACTCTCATCTCTTCCTTCTCTTTCATTGCAACCTGGCCCTCGGATTCTAGATATCAGAAAGTTCCAGAAAGGGGGGCAAGATCATAATCTCAATGGTTAAGGCATGAGTTTGGGTACGTTCACTCAGTTCCCATCAATGACAAACAAGAAGTCAGCAAGGGGCTTCTGAAAAAAGTTATCCTCTGAGGGGGAGAGGGATGCGAGGAGAGAAGCTCTGTTCTTGTTTCTGAATGCAGATGTGTAAGGATGTGATGCACGGAGCTGTGGCAGCCAACTTAGAGCCATGAGGAAAGACAGCCTGGGGAAGACAGAGTTAGAGGCAGGGTCCTCACATGTGTGAGCTGCTGAATTAGCCAACTCTGGAGCCACCCATTTCTTGATATGTGGAATTAAATGATATTTAAGCCAAATTTGTCAGTAGGGTTTTTACAGCTCATGTTTGAAAGTATCCTCACCCAAACAACCTGCTGTGAACATACTAGCAAGGCATGAGAATATGAGACGAGACAGCCAGATGGCAGCTAAACTTCCCAGGGCTGCCAGATGTCCCCAAGAGCAATAACATCTATATGAATGTAATCTGGGGCTGCAAACTTCTAGACAGATAGGGGACACTAATTCTATTAAACTGTAAATACATAATTACTTTATAATGGAAATGTAATCACAATCCTAAACTAGCTCCATCTTTTATGGAAAAAAAAGAGACCTGGTTCTTCATCCACATGGCATCTGCATTGTTTTCCCCACTGGATAACCTTTTGGACAGCCTCATAGACTGTGTCTGGGTCAGTGAGGGTCAGACTGCTCCAGCTTGACCAGTCTTTTTTTTGGCCAGGGCTGGGTTTGAACCCACCACCTCTGTATATGGGGCTGGCGCCCTACTCTTTTGAGCCACAGGCACCGCCCTTGACCAGTCTCTTGATTTCAAGTTTTAGGCTCCTTGAGACTCAAACACCCAACTTCCAGAAACTTCAGCATGGTACACACCCTGTGACTCCCAATGCTGACAGCCAGAAAAGGTGCCAGCTCTGGATGCTGTAGGCCAAAGTGACATCATGCATCAATTCCACAAATGTTCATGCCGCCCCTATCACATGCAAGGTCACAGGCTGGCTGTGTGGCCACTGAGATGTCCTCACACACTCTGGAATGGCAGACAGTGCCCAGGTGGGGGATGCGTAAGCAGAACCAGGCGCCAGTTCCACTTCCATTCTGTATGGCTGAATGGGCCTCACTGTGCCTAAGCCTCAGTTGCCTCATCTCTAAAATGGGAACAAGATTGTACCACCTGAGATCAATAAAAATAAATGAATGTGTAAGCAGTCTGTATCTTGAAAACGATGGCAGCGGTAGTAAGTGTCATGTTTATTATTTATAGATTACTGGGCAAGGAGGTGTCAACTCACTAGAAAGTTCCCTTAAGAGCCTGGTTCCTCAGAACGTGGCATGCCAGTCTCAGCTGGATGCTTCCTTGGAAAGGAGGGGCCACGTGGAAAGACCACCACTCCTAAGCTCCCACTGTGGCAACTATGCCAAAAGCATCTCCCACTCTGTGGAGCAAAGACAGAATTTTGTTTAGGTGTATGGCTTCCAGAAAGCAGCTCGCTAAGGACTTGAAAGGAGAACTATAAAGGCTTTGCACTACAGGGTGACTTGGAAAGATCATCTTGCCCCCACTGCCTTTTTAAAGGTGAGAAAACTAGGCCCAGAGAAGGGAAGGACCCAAGGTGGCACTGGAAACTGGTAACAGAGCCAGGGCACAAGCCAGGGCTGCTGTTTTTAATTTTCTCCCATTCTCCTGCAATCAGTGGGGAGACGGGTTCCCAGTATTCACTTGAAAAAAAATAAAACTCTGATAAGAATCTGAGGAATGTGACTGCTGAAGGGGACTGACTGTGGAATTTGGCATTTAATACCTACGCCCCTCCAGGATCACACACAATCACAACCCAGCAAGTCTCTTGGGCAGCAGAACACCTTCTGGCCCCAACTTCATTTCCAAAAGAACAACACTCCAGGTCTAAACATCCAGCAGCCAGTGGCATCCCTGCCACACACAGTTGTCTTGGAGTCTCTAAGGAATTCCTCAATTCTCCTTTAAGCCACCCCTGGGAATCCAGCAGGGGGGTGGGGGGTGGGGTGAAAGTGGCATTCTGAAATAAATCCCGCTGTTTATGAAGTTTGTCTTTTGGTTCGGATCACCATTCATCTCCAGACCTGACTTTTCTTCCTACCTTTTACAGGTAGTAGTTGTTGGTGGCTCATTAAACCCTGGGCAAGCAGAGGGAAGACATAGCTTAAACACTACTGGGTCCTGCAGCTTTTCAAGGGAGACAGAGTGGGTGCCCTGGTTGGAAGGCCAGTTGCAGAATCCCTGTGTAACCTTACGCTGGGTCTATCCCTCTGCAGGATTCCTCCTTCCTCTCCTTCTTCCTCCTCATCCTCCCCTTCCTTTATCTTCTTCCTCCTCCTTCCTCTTCTCTTTCTCCCTCCTCCTCTGGGCAGCACTAGAGCTGGTTAGAGGCTTTAGAGATCATCACCCTGCCATAGTCGTCTTTGTCATTGTTGTTGTCATGGAAGAATGGCCAGAGCAATGCTACCTCTCACCCAGACTGAGAATCGCTTAAGCCCAAGAGTTTGAGGAGAAACCAGATTGGCCAGGCAAATGGCCTCTTCATGTTCTCCAGCCGTCCAGGGACAGGTCTCCACTGCACATGGGGCTCCAGGTGCCAGGAAACGCCTTAGCCCCACATCCTCTCCAGGAGGGCGGTCCTGCAAACACCCAGCATGATAATGCCATACTGGTCTGCAAAACTGTCCCCAAGCAAGGGATTCACTGTCATCAAACAAAGCCAGCCTCTCACGGCACATGTACAGACGTGCTGCTGCCAACTGCAGCCCTCAGCAGGCAGATAACTGAGCACCCGTCTCCCCAGCCCCTGGCCAGGTTTAGCACAGGACGCACATCAGTGAATAATGGCTGAATGAACAAATCAGTAAAGAAAGGAAACATGGACTGAGATCTGGACGGGACAAAGCCCACTGCCAGCCACCTCCTGCTGAGGGTCTCCATGATGAGCCTGCCTTGGCCCTCCTCCGGGCTGTGTTTTTCCTTGAGATGGTGAACCCCAGGCTGAGGAGGGCCCCCTATCCTAACCTTCAGCCCACTGTAGCCTAAAATGCCCACCCTCACCCCCCACCTTCTGGGGGCCACCTACTCACCATCCACATCCTATGCAAGTGGCCCCTTCTGTCCCAAATCTCTTGCTGTCCCCTTTGGATAGCTTAAAACTCCTCTTCCGCAGCACTCGCAGCCACTGTAATACCATAGGACACGACTGTGTCTCTCTCTCCCTGGGGTCCCTGAGAGCAAACAGCTACCCAACTTCTATCTTGGAGGTAGTGTCTGGCATAGGGTGAGTGATAAGGTGGGTGTAGGAAGGAAAGGAGGGAGGGAGAGGAGGGCGGTGCAAGATTAACATAAACTGTGTATTCAAAGAAACACCCTTATGGATTTTTTTTTTTTTTGAGACAGAGCCTCAAGCTGTCACCCTGGGTATAGTGCCCTGGAGTCACAGCCCACAGCAACCTCAAACTCTTGGGCTTAAGCAATTCTCTTGCCTCAGCCTCCCAAGTAGCTGGGACTATAGGCGCCTGCCACAACGCCCAGCTATTTTTTTTGTTACAGTTGTCATTGTTGTTTATCAGGCCCAGGCCAGGTTTGAACGCACCAACCCCGGTGTATATGGCCTGCACCCTGGCCGCTGAGCTATAGGCAGCGAGACCTTACATTAAATTTCTAACATGTTTTACCATCAGATTACTTCCCACGGGAATGCATACTTAAAATGAGGATGAAAGCCCATTAGGAGAGCATTCTTTAAACATATATTTGCTGTACCCACCTTCAGAGATGATATACAATGCACTAAGGAGGAAAACTGAGGAGAACCATGACTCTGGCAAGTCCTCAGGGTGAGGTTAGCCCTTTTCCTGGCTATCCCAGGACCATGCCATCACTCAGGGGGCACCTGAAGCAGCCAGGGCAAAATGAACAGCATCAGACACAGATCAGAGCCACAGTCTCCCTCCTCATTCCACTTTCCTCACCTGTAAGGCAGGTGTGGTCCAAGATTTAATGTCTTTGTGTTTCACCCCATGTAAATTAGGACCACAGTAGCACCCGGGTATTGTCAGGATTCAATGACTAAACTCTATAGGGAGCTGAACGATAGTAGACACTTGTTAAATTCTCAGGAAATAGCCACTAGTCTTAAGGAAGTTCATGTGTCCCTCTCCCAGGGTTACAGCTAGGAATTGGACGGAATGGCATAGCTCGTTATATGCCGCACAGTAGTCTCCTCTTGTCTGTGGTTTCACTCTTCTTAGTTTTCAGTTACCCAAAGTCAACTGAGGTATAAAAATAGCAATTGGAAAATTCTAGAAATAAACAGTTCATAAGTTTTAAATTTCCTGCTGTTCTGAGTAGCAGGATGAAATCCCATGCTGTCCTACTCTGTTCCGCCTGGGATGTGACTCCTCTCCTTGTCCAGCATCCCCACGCTGCACGTAAGTCACTTAGCAGCCATCTCAGTGATCAAATCAATGCTCTCAGTAATCATAGTGCTTGTGTTCAGGTAACCCTTCGTGTACTTCATACTAACCCCCAAGCACAGAGTCATGTCCTGGCAATTCAGATATGCCAAAGAGAAGCCATAAAGTGCTTCCTTTACATGAAAAGGTGAAAGTTCTCAGCATAATAAGGAAAGAAAAGAAATATATGCTGCCTTCTCACTGTTCTTTCAACGAACCAGTCTCCTCAACATAAAGAGAACAGAATGAGGACCTTTATGACGATCCACTTCTATGTAATGGATGCTGTTTGGTTATTATACCTTCTTAATCATTAAGAACATTTTTGGGGGGTGGAGACAAGATAGCTGACTGAAGCCACCTTTCCACAGAGGCTCCCGTCCAGAAGGAGAGTTAAAGGACAGAAATTTAGCAAGTAACCTGGTGGATTAGAGCTGCACCAAGAGAGAAGATTGAAGAACGCACATCAACCCCACTGAGGTGAGCTGCAACCCCAAGGATACAAACAAAAGGTACAAAATCCATCACCAAGTGGGCAGGAGTCCCCTCCCCCATAAGAATGGCTCAGAGAGCCCCAGAAACAAACGAGCAGAGTTCAAAGGTCTTCCCACTACACTCCACGGGAGAGACCCTCTAAAAACTGGACCTATCTCCCCTACTAGGGTGCCATGGTGTTCTCCTGCCAGACATTAAACAGTATAAAACTGTATATATTCTCTACCTGCAATTCTGAGCTCCCAGAACTCCCCTCCACTCTCACTCTGAGGCCTAGAGGCCTGTCCCCCAGGAGGCCAGATTCTTGGGTGATTTCTCGAGGGGTATGGACAGGGCCTGGACTGCAGCTGGTCAGTGCTGATTCTGCAGCACGGGAGTGAGGAGAGGACGGTCGGCTGAGAGGGAACCATGCCAGAGCGGCTGTGCCCCAAGGCGCAGAGCAGCAGCCTTTTTTGGCAACAATAGGGCTCACCCCCAGATATTCCAAAGGCACACCCCCTGTCTCTCTGGGCAACCAAAGGAGGATGCGCATCCTCTCAGGTGGCAACCACTGCGGAACAGATCTGGGACAGAAACGCAGGCCCCGTGAGTAAAGGGTTTTCCTGAGGCAGTACCGGCCTGGGTGGAGCACAGGGACTAGGAAACGCATGCGCAGTGCCACAGACTCCCAGGGCAGGGCTGAACCAGAGGACCACATTACTGAGCCTAAGGTGCACTGGGCCCTCAGAGGATCGTCAGCCTATAGACAAAGAAAGACAGGAGGCTAGAACTGACAGCTAACCGTGCTGCGAATACAAACCTGCAGGAGCAAAGACAGGGCCTGAGGCGCAGGTTCTGGGAACTCAAAACAGCTTCTCTTCTGCAGGGGAATTTAGCAGGGACAGAAACAAATTCCCGCAAAGTTGTTCTGTTCTATCAGTAACATCAATCAGGGCGGGGCTGGAACTGAGTGAACACCCCCCCAGCCTCCATCAAGCACCTGACGTTGTCAGGCCTCACCTCACCCTGCTGGATGGAGGCAGAGAGCAGCAGCCTGGCTGAGCAGACATAGATTTTCTTGTGATTCAGGCAGGTACAAACCCCTGGAGTATCTGCTCATTGGAGGCAACTGGGTCACAGCCCTGCGGGGTTATCAGTGACTGAGTGTGACAGGGGTGCAAGGAGGCATCAACCTTCCCAGACTAATCTATTGGCTGGGTGGATCCTCCTGACTTCACAGAGCACCAGAGCAAGTCATATTTGAGTTGTCAGCAGACCCCTGCGATCTAGTTGCCAGAGACCTTTTAAACTCTCCCACCTGAGACAGGTGCTGACTGAGACAATTGATTTGGACCTTTTGAATTGAGCCAATTGCCCGAGGACTATTCAGGTGGTGCCCTGGGTGTGTGGTAGTAGGAAGGTTTGATTTTTCTTTTCCAATTGTTACCTGTGGGGGCAGGGTGACTTAATTGCTGGTTTTTCTCCACAGCTGAGACTTCAACCCAGAGGAACTGTTTCACTAGGGTAGGACAGAGACCAGCTGAAAACAAGACAGAGCCACTTAGCCCCACCACACCAAACAGGTCCCCAGTTTCTCAGGCCGTAGCACTGTATGGGTCCTTGACAAAGCTCCAGGGGAAAAAAATCAAACGATGTGAAATGATCATGGGGCAGAATCTGCAGAAAAACTCTGGTAACATGAATAACCAGAATAGATCAACACCCCCCCCCCAAGGAAAGATATGGCAGATGTAACTGAAGATCCCATTCATAAACAGCTGGCCGAGATGTCAGAAGTCGAATTCAGAATTTAGATTGCAAACAAGATTAATAGAATGGAGGAAAATTTGGAATTAGAAATTCGAGGAGTAATTCAAAAGTTGGAATTAGATATTCGAGGAGAAATTCAAAAGTTGTCTCAAGAATTTAATGAATTTAAAGACAAAACCACCAAAGATTTTGATGCACTGAAGCAAGAATTTGCAGCACTCGAAGATCTGAAAAATACAGTAGAATCCCTCAGTAACAGAGTGGAACAAGCAGAAGAAAGGATTTTTCACATTGAAAACACAGCTTTTGAATGCTCCCAAACTCTCAAAGAGGAAGAGAAATGGAGAGCAAAATGGATCATTCTCTCAGAGAGCTCTGGGATAACTCGAAGAAGGCTAATATCCACCTCATTGGAATCCGTGAAAGTGATGAAGTGGCCTCGCAAGGCACAGAGGCCCTTCTCCATGAAATTATGAAAGAGAATTTTCCAGACATGCCAAGAGATTCTGAAATTCAGATAGCAGACAGTTTCAGAATCCCAGTATGACTCAACCCGAATAAGACATCCCCCAGGCATATCATAATTAACTTTACTAAAGTTAATATATGAAGGAGAAAATTCTCAAAGCAGTCAGACGTAAGAAATCCATTACCTACAAAGGGAAGAATATTAGAATGACTGCAGATCTCTCTGCTGAAACTTTTCAAACTAGAATAGGGTGATCATCGACTTTTAATCTCCTATAACAAAATAATTTTCAACCCTGGATCCTATATCTAGCTAAACTGGGTTTCATTTATGATGGAGAAATTAAATACTTTAATGACATTCATATGTTGAAGAAATTTGCATAACAAAACCAGCTCTTCAGGATATTTTCAGACCTATCCTTCATAATGACCAGCCCAATCCTATACCACAAAAGTAAACTCACTCAGAAACTTTTGATCCAACTCCAAAAGTAAACTCACTCAGAAACTTTTGATCCAACTCCAACTTCCACAGTGGCAAAAGGATTAAAAATGTCTACTAGACTTTCAAAAAAACTCGATACCCAAAATTTTACCCGACTTATCAATATTCTCCATTAATGTGAATGGCTTAAACTGTCCTCTAAAGAGGCATAGGTTAGCTGACTGGATACAAAAACTCAGGCCAGATATTTGCTACATACAAGAGTAACATCTTACCTTAAAAGATAAATATAGACTCAGGGTAAAAGGATGGTCCTCCATATTTCAGGCAAATGGTAATCAGAAAAAAAGCAGGTGTTGCAATTCTACTTGCAGACACAATAGGCTTTAAACCAACAAAAGTAAGGAAGGATAAGAATGGTCACTTCATATTTGTTACAGGTAATACTCAATATGATGAGATTTCAATTATTAATATGTATGCACCCAACCAGAATGCACCTCAATTTATAAGAGAAACTCTAACAGACATGAGCAACTTGATTTCCTCCAGCTCCATAATAGTCGGAGATTTCAACACTCCTTTGGCAGTGTTGGATAGATCCTCCAATAAGAAGCTGAGCAAAGAAATTTTAGATTTAAACCTAACCATCAAACTTTTGGATTTAGCAGACATCTACAGAACATTTTATCCCAACAAAACTGAATACACATACTTCTCATCCACCCCTGGAACATACTCCAAAATCAATCACATCTTAGGTCACAAGTCTAACCTCAGTAAATTTAAAGGAATAGAAATTATTCCTTGCATCATCTCGGACCACCATGGAATAAAAGTTGAACTCAGTAACAACAGGAATCTGCATACTCATACAAAAACATGGAAGTTAAATAACCTTATGCTGAATGACAGCTGGGTCAGAGATGAGATTAAGAAGGAAATTGCCATATTTTTGGGACAAAGTGACAATGAAGACACGAATTATCAGAACCTCTGGGATACCACAAAGGCAGTCCTAAGAGGGAAATTTACAGCACTGCAAGCCTTCCTCAAGAGAACAGAAAGAGAGGAAGTTAACAACTTAATGAGATATCTCAAGCAACTGGAAAAGGAAGAACATTCCAACCCCAAACCCAGTAGAAGAAAAGAAATAACCAAAATTAGAGCAGAATTAAATGAAATTAAAACAAAAAAATTATACAACAGATTAGTAAATCAAAAAGTTGGTTTTTTGAAAAGGTCAATAAAATAGATAAACCTTTGGCTAACCTAACCAGGAAAAAAAGAATAAAATCTCTAATTTCATCAATCAGAAACGACAAAGACAAAATAATAACAGACTCCTCAGAAATTATAAAAATCCTTAATGAATATTACAAGAAACTTTATTCTCAGAAATATGAAAATTTGAAGGAAATTGACCAACACTTGGAAGCACGTCACCTTCCAAGACTTAGCCAGAATCAAGTGGAAATGTTGAACAGGCCGATATTAAGTTCTGAAATAGTATCAACCATACGAAATCTCCCTAAAAAGAAAAGCCTGGGACCAGATGGCTTCACGTCAGAATTCTATCAAACCGTTAAAGAGGACCTAGTACCTATATTACTAAACCTTTTCCAAAATATAGAAAAAGAAGAAAGACTACCCGACACGTTCTATGAAGCAAACATCACCCTGATCCCAAAACCAGGAAAAGACCCAACAAGAAAAGAAAATTATAGACCAATATCACTAATGAATAGAGATGCAAAAATATTCAACAACATCCTAACAAACAGAATCCAGTAACACATCAAACAAATTACACATCATGACCACGTCGGTTTTATCCCGGGTTCTCAAGGCTGGTTCAATATATGTAAATCTTTAAGTATAATTCACCACATAAACAAATTAAAAAACAAAGACCATATGATTCTCTCAATTGATGCAGAAAAAGCTTTTGATAATATCTAGGATCCCTTCATGATCAGAACACTTAAGAAAATTGGTATAGAAAGGACATTTCTTAAACTGATAAAGGCCATCTATAGCAAACTCACAGCCAATATCGTATTGAATGGAGTTAAATTGAAATCATTTCCACTCACATCAGGAACCAGACAAGGTTGCCCATTGTCTCCACTGCTCTTTACATTGTAATGCAAGTTTTAGCCATCGCAATTAGGGAAGAAAAGGCGATCAAGAATATCCATATATATAAAAAAAAAAAAAAGAATATCCATATAGGATCAGAAGAGATCAAACTTTCGCTCTTTGCAGATGATATGATTGTATATCTGGAAAACACCAGGGATTCTACTACAAACTCTTAGAAGTGATCAAGGAATACAGCAGCGTCTCAGGTTACAAAATCAACATTCATAAATCCAGAGCCTTTATATATACCAATGATAGTCGAGCTGAAAAAACAGTTAAGGACTCTATTCTATTCACAGTAGTGCCAAAGAAGATGAAACATTTTGAAGTTTATCTAACAAAGGACGTGAAAGATCTCTATAAAGAGAACTATGAAACTCTAAGAAAAGAAATAGCTGAAGATGTTAACAAATGGAAAAACATACCATGCTCATGGCTGGGAAGAATCAACATTGTTAAAATGTCCATACTACCCAAAGCAATATACAATTTTAATGCAATATCTATTAAAGCTCCACTGTCATACTGTAAAGATCTTGAAAAAATAATACTTTGTTTTATATGGAATCAGAAAAAACCTCTAATAGCCAAGACATTACTAAGATATAAAAACAAAGCAGGAGGAATCACGCTACCGGACCTAAAACTATACTATAAATCGATAGTGATCAAAACAGCATGGTACTGGCACAAAAACAGAGAGATAGATGTATGGAACAGAATAGAGAACCAAGAGATAAACCCAGCTACTTACCATTATTTGATCTTTGACAAGCCAATTAAAAACATTCAGTGGGGGAAAAGATTCCCTATTTAACAAATGGTGCTGGGTGAACTAGCTGGCAACTTGTAGAAGACAGAAACTGGACCCATACCTTTCACCATTAACTAAGAAAGACTCTCACTGGATTAAAGATTTAAAATTAAGACATGAAACTATAAAAATACTAGAAGAGAGTGCAGGGAAAACCCTTGAAGAAATCGGTCTGGGCGAGTATTTTATGAGGAGGACCCCCCCGGGCAATTGAAGCAGCTTCAAAAATACACTACTGGGACCTGATAAAACTAAAAAGCTTCTGCACAGCCAAGAACACAGAAGCAAAACAAGCACACAGCCCTCAGAATGGGAGAAGATATTTGCAGGTTATGTCTCCAACAAAGGTTTAATAACCAGCATGAACAGAGAACTCAAACGTATAAGCAAGAAAAGAACAAGTGATCCCATTGCAGGCTGGGCAAGGGACTCTAAGAGAAACTTCTCTGAAGAAGACAGGTGCATGGCCTACAGACAAATGCTCATCATCCTTAATCATTAGAGAAATGCAAATCAAAACTACTTTGAGATATCATCTAACTCCAGTAAGATTAGCCCATATCACAAAATCCCAAGTCCAGAGATGTTGGCGTGGACGTGAAGAAAAGGGAACACTTCTACACTGCTAGTGGGAATGCAAATTAATACATTGCTTTTGGAAAGATGTTTGGAGAACACTTCGAGATCTAAAAATAGATCTGCCATTCAATCCTATAATTCCTATACTAGGTATATACCCAGAAGACCAAAAATCACATTATAACAAAGATATTTGTACCAAAATGTTTACTGCAGTCCAATTCTTAATTGCTAAGTCATGGAAAAAGCCCAAGTGCCCATCAATCCATGAATGGATTAATAAATTGTGGTATATGTACACCGTGGAATATTAAGCAACCTTAAAGAAAGATGGAGACTTTACCTCTTTCATGTTTACATGGATGGAGCTGGAACATATTTGTCTTAGTAAAGTAGCTCAAGAATGGAAGAAAAAATATCCAATGTACTCAGCCCTACTATGAAACTAAAATGTGTCAAACCGTCTATAAAACCAGTGTATGGTGCCCCATGATTGCATTAATGTACATAGCTATGATTTAATAAAAAAAAAAAAAAGAAGTATATGCTGGGATTGCTAATATCAATGGTAAAAATGAATCCGATCAGCACCCTTCTGGACCTCCGGAAGAGCTGTCCTGTGACCTCTGATTGGCACCCTCCCGGACCCCCAGAATAGCTGAGCTGGGACCCTCCCAGACCTCCAGCAGAGCTGCGCCCACCCAGAGCCCTCCCTGCCTTTGCGTGGAGCCCTTCTCATGGCCAAAGACTGCTGGAGCCTTGGGCCCTCTGTGCCAAAGTCACTGGGCACCAGGCACTCCCAGAACTGTGTGCACCACCCCCCACCCTGTTGCTGCATCTGGGGGTGTCACACTCCGGAGCTGCTCCCACAACCAGAACTCACTGGCTGGGGCAGCCCCAGAAGAGCTACACAGGGTTACTCCCTACAAAGATCCAGCAACAATACAGTGATCCCGCCGGGGTCTCGGAGAGACACCACCCCAACTCTGAGGATGGCCAGAGGCAATGGTGAAAAACAATCATGAGATGAAATTAAAGGAAAAACTCTGGCAATATGAATAATCAGAGTAGATCAACTCCCCCAAGGAACAATGGGGCAGACACAGCACAAGATCCCATGCACAAACAAATAGCTGAGATGTCAGAAATCGAATTCAGAATCTGGATAGCAAATAAGATTGAATTAGAATTCCAAGCAGTAACCCAAAAGATGTCTCAAGAATTCAACAAATTCAAAGACCAAATGACCAAAGATTTTGACACATTGAGACAAGATGTTGCAGCCCTCAAAGATCTGAGAAACACAGTAGAACCCCTCAGTAACAGAATGGAGCAAGCAGAAGAAAGGATTTCTGACATTGAAGACAAAGCTTTCGAACACTCTCAAACTCTCATAGAGGAAGAGAAATGGAGGGCAAAAACAGATCACTCTCTCAGAGAGCTCTGGGATAATTCAAAGAAAATCAATATTCGTCTTATAGGGATCCATGAAAACGATGAAGTGGCTTCATAAGGCACAGAGTCTCTTCTCCATGAGATTATGAAAAAGAACTTTCCACACATGCCAAGAGATTCTGAATTTCAGATAGCTGACGGTTTCAGAACTCCAGCACGACTCAACCTGAATAAGACATCTCCCAGACACATCCTTATCAATTTCACTAAAGTTAATATGAAGGAGAAAATTCTGAAAGCAGCCAGACAAAAGAAATCCATTACCTACAAGGGGAAGAATATTAGAATAACTGCAGATCTCCCTGCTAAAACCTTTCAAGCTAGAAGAGGATGGTCATTGACTTTTAATCTCCTAAAACAAAATAACTTTCAACCCAGGATCCTGTACCCAGCTAAACTGAGTTTCATTTATGATGGAGAAATTAAATACTTTAATGACATTCACATGTTGAAGAAATTTGCCACAACTAAACCAGCTTTCCAGGATATTCTCAGACCTATCCTCCATAAAGACCAGCATAATCCTCTACCACAAAAGTAAACCCACTCAGAAAATTTTGATCAAATTCCAACTTCCACAGTCGCAAAAGGATTAAAAATGTCCATCGGACTCTTGAAAGGCTTATCAATATTCTCAATTAATGTGAATGGTTTAGAGACATTCTTTTTTTTTTTTTTTTTTTTTTTTTGCAGTTTTTGGCCGGGGCTGGGTTTGAACCTGCCACCTCTGGTATATGGAACCAGTGCCCTACTCCTTTGAGCCACAGGAACTGCCTAATGTGAATGGTTTAAATTGTCCTCTAAAGAGGCACGGATTGGCTGACTGGATACAAACACTTAAGCCAGATATCAGCTGCATACAAGAATCTCATCTTACATTAAAAGACAAATATAGACTCAAGGTGAAGGGATGGTCATCTATACTCCAGGCAAATGGAAAGCAGGCGTTGCAATCCTATTCACAGATGCAGTTGTCTTTAAACCAACCGAAATAAGGATGGACACTTTATATTTGTTAAAGGTAATACTCAATATGATGAGATTTCAATTATTAATATTTATGCACCCAACCAGAACGCACCTCAATTTATCAGAGAAACTCTAACAGACGTGAGCAACTTGATTTCCTCCAGTTCCACAGTAGTTGGAGATTTTAACACCCCTTTAGCAGTGCTGGATAGATTCCCCAAAAAGAAGCTAAGCAAAGAAATCTTAGATTTAAACTTAACCATTCAACATCTGGACGTAACAGATATCTACAGAACATGTCATGCCAACAAAACTGAATACACATTCTTCTCATCAGCCCACAGAACATACTCCCAAAATCAACCACATCCTAGGCCACAAATCTAACCTCAGCAAATTTTTAAAAATAGAAATTATTCCTTGCATCTTCTCATACCATCATGGAATAAAAGTTGAACTCAATAACAACAGGAATCTGCATACCCATACAAGAACATGGAAGCTAAATAACCTTATGCTGAAGGATAGATGGGTTATAGATGAGATTAAGAAGGAAATCACCAAATTTTTGGAACAAAACAACAATGAAGACACGAATTACCAGAACCTCTGGGATACTGCAAAGGCAGTCCTGAGAGGGAAATTTATAGCACTGCAAGCCTTCCTCAAGAAAACAGAAAGAGAGGAAGTTAATAACTTAATGGGACATCTCAAGCAACTGGAGAAGGAAGAACATTCCAACCCCAAACCCAGCAGAAGAAAAGAAATAACCAAAATCAGAGCAGAATTAAATGAAATTGAAAACAAAAGAGTTATACAACAGATCAATAAATCCAAAAGTTGATTTTTTGAAAAGGTCAATAAAATAGATAAACCTTTGGCCAACCTAACCAGAAAAAAAAAAAAAAAGAGTAAAATCTCTAATTTCATCAATCAGAAATGGTAACGATGAAATAACAACAGACCCCTCAGAAATTCAAAAAATCCTTAATGAATATTATAAGAAACTTTACTCTCAGAAATATGAAAATCTGAAAGAAATCGACCAATACCTAGAAGCACGCCACCTACCAAGACTTAGCCAGAATGAAGTGGAAATGTTGAACAGGCCAATATCAAGTTCTGAAATAGCATCAACTATACAAAATCTCCCTAAAAAGAAAAGCCCAGGACCAGATGGCTTTACATCAGAATTCTACCAAACCTTTAAAGAAGAACTAGCACCTATATTACTAAACCTCTTCCAAAATATAGAAAAAGAAGTAAGACTACCCGACACGTTCTACGAAGCAAACATCACCCTGATCCCAAAACCAGGAAAAGACCCAACAAGAAAAGAAAATTATAGACCAATATCACTAATGAATATTGATGTAAAAATATTCAATAAGATCCTAACAAACAGAATCCAACAACACATCAAAAAAATTATACACCATGACCAAGTGGGATTTATCCCAGGCTTTCAAGGCTGGTTCAATATATGTAAATCTATAAATGTAATTCAGCACATAAACAAACAAAAAATAAAGACCATATGATTCTCTCAATCGATGCAGAAAAAGCTTTTGATAATATCCAGCATCCCTTCATGATCAGAACACTTAAGAAAATTGGTATAGAATGGACATTTCTTAAACTAATAGAGGCCATCTACAGCAAACCCACAGCCAATATCGTATTGAATGGAGTTAAATTGAAATCATTTCCACTTAGATCAGGAACCAGGCAAGGTTGCCCATTGTCTCCATTGCTCTTTAACATTGTAATGGAAGTTTTAGCCATTGCAATTAGGGAAGAAAAGGCGATCAAGGGTATCCATACAGGGTCAGAAGAGATGAAACTTTCACTCTTCGCAGATGACATGATCGTATATCTGGAAAACACTAGGGATTCTACTACAACACTTGTAGAAGTGATCAAGGAATACAGAAATGTCTCAGGCTACAAAATCAACACCCATAAATCTGTAGCCTTTATATATACCAACAATAGCCAAGTCAAAAAAACAGTCAAGGACTCTATTCCTTTCACAGTAGTGCCAAAGAAGATGAAATATTTGGGAGTTTATCTAACAAAGGATGTGAAAGATCTCTATAAAGAGAACTATGAAACTTTAAGAAAAGAAATAGCTGAAGATGTTAACAAATGGAAAAACATACCATGGTCATGGCTGGGAAGAATCAACATCGTTAAAATGTCTATACTACCCAAATATATAATTTTAATGCAATTCCTATCAAAGCTCCATTGTCATATTTTAAAGATCTTGAAAAAATAATACTTCATTTTATATGGAATTAGAAAAAACCTCGAATAGCCAAAACATTACTCAGTAATAAAAACAAAGCAGGAGGAATCACACTACCAGACCTGAGACTGTACTATAAATCAATAGTGATCAAAACAGCATGGTACTGGCACAAAAACAGAGAAGTAAATGTCTGGAACAGAATAGAGAACCAAGAGATGAATCCAGCTACTTACCATTATTTGATCTTTGACAAGCCAATTAAAAACATTCAGTGGGGAAAAGATTCCCTATTTAACAAATGGTGCTGGGTGAACTGGCTGGCAATCTGTAAAAGACTGAAACTGGACCCACACCTTTCACCATTAACTAAGATAGATTCTCACTGGATAAAAGATTTAAACTTAAGACATGAAACTATAAAAATACGTGAAGAAAGTGCAGGGAAAACTCTTGAAGGAATCGGCCTGGGTGAACATTTTATGAGGAGGATTCCCCAGGTAATTGAAGGAGTATCAAAAATACATTACTGGGACCTAATCAAACTAAAAAGCTTCTGCACAGCCAAGAACATAGTAAGTAAAGCAAGCAGACAGCCCTCAGAAGGGGAGAAAATATTTGCAGGTTATACCGCCGATAAAGGTTTAATAACCAGAATCCACAGAGAACTCAAACGTATTAGCAAGAAAAGAACATGTGATCCCATCTCAGGGTGGGCAAAGGACTTGAAGAGAAACTTCTCTAAGGAAGACTGACGCACGATCTACAGACACATGAAAAAAGCTCATTATCCTTAATCATCAGAGAAATGCAAATCAAAACTACTTTGAGATATCACCTAACCCCAGTAAGAGTAGCCCACATAACAAAATTCCAAAACCAGAGATGATGGAGTGGATGTGGAGAAAAGGGCACACTGCTACACTGCTGGTGGGAATGCACACTAATACGTTCCTTTTGGAAGGATGTTTGGAGAATACTTAGAGATCTAAAAATAGACCTGCCATTTGATCCTATAATTCCTTTACTAGGTTTATACCCAGAAGACCAAAAGTCACAATATAACAAAGACATCTGTACCAGAATGTTTATTGCAGCCCAATTCATAATTGCTAAGTCATGGAAGAAGCCCAAGTGCCCATGGACCCACAAATGGATTAACAAATTGTGGTACATGCATACCATGGAATATTATGCAGCCTTAAAGAAAGATGAAGACTTTACCTCTTTCATGCTTACATGGATGGAGCTGGAACATATTCTTCTTAGCAAAGTATCTCAAGAATGGAAGAAAAAGTATCCAAAGTACTCAGCCCTACTATGAAGCTAATTTACAGCTTTCATATGAAGGCTATAACCCAACTATAGCACAAGAATATGGGGAAAGGGCCAAAGGAGGGGAAGGGAGGGGAGAGGTTAGGGTGGAGGGAGGGTAATGGGTGGGACCACACCTAAGGTGCATCTTAGAATGGGTACAGGCGAAACCTACTAAATGCAGAATACAAATGTCTACATACAATAAGCAAGAAAATGCCATGAAGGCTACGTTGAACAGTTTGATGAGAATATTTCAGATTGTATATGAAACCCGCACATTGTACCCCTTAACTGCACTAATGTACACAGCTATGATTTAACAATTAAAAAAAAGACTGAAAAAAATAAATGAATGAATGAATCTTCTGTGAAATTATTATATTGTTATAATTGTCCTATTTTATTATTAGTTATTGATAATCTCTTACTGTGCCTAATTTATAAGCTAAGCTTTATCCTCGGTATGTTACCCATAGGAAAAAAAAACATAGTATATACAGAGTCCCATACGATCCACAGTTTGAGGCATCCACTGTGGATCTTAGAATGTATGTCCCATGGATAAGAGGGGACCAGTGGATTCTGTTAACACTACCCACATATTGTCACCTCTAATCTTGAAGGATGATTCTGACAGTGAGTATTTTAGATCCCTGCCCCCGCACCCGCCACCCTTGGCTAAGCATCCCATGCCCACCTTCCCCAGGCAGCCCCTCCTCCCACATCTACTCTAGCCAGGCAACTGTGAGCCTAATCAGATGGCCACCCAATAGTGCTTTGTTATGAAGAGCCTCAGATTAGCCAAAGTCCACACTCCTCTAACCTGCGGAGACTCTCTGGGAACTCTACATGCTTTGGAGAGTGATGATAATTGGGGAGGGGACTGAATCACTTCCAAGGCACAGACTAGGAGGCAGGACTGACAGGATGAATAACACACGCCCTGCATCTGGCTCACATGAGCACACAATGAAAGGTGGCTGGTAAGGGCCATGTTGATTGTCACTGTTACTGCCGGTCAGATAGGAGAATTCTGACACTGCTCAGGCCCTCTGGGACCTGCTGACTTAGGGCCATGAACAGTCAGAATCCCATCCATAAACTGATGTGTGGATTTGGCAGCCTTGGCACCAATAAGAGCCATCACCACTGCACTTGATTGCTAAAGAAGTTCTGGAGTGTGTTTCTGCCCTCTATGGGGAAAATTCACGGCCTGTGAGTCAGGAAACTGGGGTCTCATCCCAGCTCTGCCTGTGACTCCCCAGGTGACCATGGCTCAGTGACCCCCTAATCTCTGGGCTTCAATCCCCTCATTTGAAACTGACAAATTCAAGCTGATGTTCTCCAGCTCTTGTTCACCAATGGATTGTAAAATGGATGAGGTGGAAAACAACCCAAATGTCCACTAAAGGAAAATGGAAAAAGTATAGAATTCCTGTAATGGAATACTACACGGCAATAAAAAGAACAAACCATTGCAACAATGTAAGTGAATCTCACAGAGACAATGTTGAGCAAAAGAAGCCAGATCCCCAAGAGTACAGTGGATAAATGTGTTTATATGATGTTCAAAAACAGGCAAAGCCATCCTACGGTGATGAAATCAGAATTGTAGAAATGCATCAAGTTGTATACTTGAGATCATTATATTTTACAAAAAAAACAAAAAAAAAAAAGATAGGGCAATTCTGAGCCATTGTTCAACAAGCATTTATTAAGCCCTTGCTAAGCACCAGACTCTGAGATGGTCACTGGGATGAGAGAGCTGAAATGAAGACCTGCAATCTGATGAGAAGACACAAAGAACCACAGAAACACGACACAGATGACAGGAACAAACAAGGACCACGCCACCCTCTCCTGTCCATTGGCTCCTGTCTCCACTCCTCACTGCCCTGCCTCCCAGTCCTGTAGCCTCACCCATCCAGCAGCACCCCAGGCCTGGGCTGCTGAAAGAGCACCCCCCAACCACACGGTGTGGAGCCTCTGACTCTTCCACCCTTTCATGTTTGTTCTCCACTGGGTCTCGTTCCAGCACGTTGCATGCTCAGGTTCTCACATCAACCCTGGCCTCTTCATCCAGGATCACAATCTCTTCTACCAGTCACGGTGAACACTAGCTGGAAGTCCATGCTCCCAGGCTCACCCTACCTACAGGCCCAGGGCTTCTCCTATCTAACCAGCTACACCTCCACTGTCCAGCCTGGGCCTCTTTTCTGCCTCAGCCTTAGCCTCTTGGCCACATAACCCTTCTCCTCAATCAATCCCCGTGTCTCCCACATATGTCTCCTCTCTCAATTCTCTGAGCTCTACCAGCTCCAGGTTTTCTTTCTCCTTCTTAACGGAGGAGTCCACAGGTCCCATGAGCCCTCCTTTCTCCATATCCATCCGAGGGAGCTCATCCACTGCAGGCCTCCACCAAGAAGACCCCCGGATACCTTTCCTAGGGAGTGTCCCCCACACTGTCCACCTGCTCCAGTGCAGATCCCACACTGTAGGGTTTCCCTTTCTGGGTCCCTTTTCTTGGCAAAAAGCACCATTCTCCAGCACCTTCGGCCCCTAGGCCAATGGCCATATCCTCCACCACTCTCCTTAGCATCGACCTGGCCACTCCACAGGTTTCTCTAGGACACCTGAAATCCCACCTTTCCAGTGCCCTCCCCACCCCACTAAAGGGCATTTGCAAAGACCCAGCAGCTCTGACACTGTCAGAGGAACAGCTCTGGGAGGTCAGAGTGGCTTGTTCAGGGGGTTTGGGGAGCAAAGCTGAAGCTAGAAAGTGGCCTGGGAAGAGCTGGATACAGAAAGCCTCAGAAGCCACACAGTGGGATCTGAACCTTGGAGATGTGAAGCGCCACTGGGAGTTTTTAAGCTAGGGCCAGATGTGAACGAAGCCCAGGTCCAGAAGGTGTTTGATTGCCAGCAGCCCCCAAGTGTACAGCAACCCAAGGCTGAGACCCTGGCAGCCTCAAGCTGCAGCCCCCCCAGAGAAACTCGAGCTGCCCTTGGTTGGCTGTAGGCACTGATGTGGCCCCTTTGTTCTCAGCAGAGATCGAAGGCAGATGTCCCTCAGGTGGAAAGTGGGAGGCGCCCTCCTGCCCCTCACCTCTACTTGCTCCTCTGGCTGCTGTGCCAAAGTCCTTCAGGCACCAGGGAGCTGACCACAAGAAAGGCACAAGATCACCGCAAAGGAACTGCCACTCTCCCCTGGCACTGGCAGGAAAGAATCATTTCAAGTTCTGATTAAAGGGCTTTCCTCCCAGGAACCCCTGCAGACCGGCAACCAATCCCACAGAGTGCCCAGAGGAACCTCAGCTTCCGCACCTACCCCTGTCAGAGGCCACCAGGGCAGAGAGCGCCCTCTTAGCTCAGTTCTTGTTTGTGGGTTTTGCCGCAGGATCAAAACAGAAAATTAAGCCCATTGCGTGCTTCAGGGTGCTCTGAACCAGGCCACCCAATGGTCACACATGAAAAAGCTGAAAACTAATGACTTGCAGTTTTCCTACTAGAAAGGTTTCTTTTAATCAGTCCTGTGGTGGGTTTGCCAGGCTTTTTTAGTTAGAATTCCTCAGGATAAGGTTTTTTCCCCTCCAGAACAGACCTCACAACAGGACATTAGGAGCCATATGACAATGAGGTCAGGAAAATGTTTTATGGGGACAAAAAGTCCAGGCAACAGTCAAAAAGACCTGAAGGCCTCCTGGTTTCTGAGCCCCAGAGTCAGGACAAAGGTACTGTGGCCACTCTACAGGTAAGCGAAAAGCTTGTGGTTCTGAGAGGGGATGTGGCGTATTCATTTCCTAGTGCTGCTATGACAGATTACCACCAACTGAGGGACACTAAAACACACATTCATTATCTTATAGTTGTGCAGGTCAGAAGTCTAAGGCGGTGGCCGGGCTGATTACCTGAGGAGATTCTACAGGACAATCTGCTTCTTGCTTTTTCCAGCTTCTGGAGTTTGCCCTCCTTCCTGGCCCAGAGGCCTCTTCCAAGAGTTATTCCAACCTCTCGTTTCTGCGTCACATCTCCTATGACTCCCTCAACCCTCCTGTCTCCCTCTGACTAGCACTCTTGTGCTTATCCATGATAATCTTCCCTTCAAAATTCTTAATTTAGTCACATCTGAAAATGCCTTTTACCACATAAGGCAGAGTATTCACAAGCTCCAGGGCTTAGGACTCAGACACGTCTAAGGGCCGCCATTCTGCCTCCCACCCACAGCAGGCCCAGGCCACACAGCCTAGAACCCAAGCTTTCTCCTAGACCCATATACTTGCCTCACCTGGACTGTGGTGAGGCTGGGCTGTAGAGGGAGGTACATTTCACACAAGTGGGAATTGGATCACAAATATCTGTCACCTTTTATAGGTTCCCAGACATCGTCATTGTCTGATTTTTGGAAAAGTTGTTTCCTGGTTGGTACAGAAGGCTCCAGTTCATAACAACAATGCAGAAAGAAAAGCACCAGACCCACTGCCCTCAGAGCAACTTCATTCCTGCTGTCACCACAATCCTGGAGCACCCCTCCTGCCCCTGCACTGACCTCCCTTGAGGCCCAGCCATGTCACGTCTCTGTTGTAAAATATGCAGCAACCTCTCTCTATCCCCAGCCACGTGTAGAATGCCCTCTTTCCCCAGTTGTGTACATCCTCCAATGTGTCAGGCCCTATCTGCCTCAGAGCACCCACACTGTCCTGCTGAGCTTCTTGAATGTGCCCCTACACCAGCCATGCACACAGACACATGTGCAGATGGCCCTCTCCCCATCCATCAGGCAGGCTGTGGCCAAGGCATCCTCATTCCTACATCCATCATCACCATCCGCCATTCCCAAAGTAGATGCCACAGGTGTGAAGTGAGACAACCCAGATTCCAGCCTGGCTCAGCTGCTGCCTTGTTGACCTTGGACAAGTCTCTCTTCATCTCTTAGCCTGTTTCCCCATGAGGGGGGAGGAGATCTGCCCCTGAAATGAGGAGCAAATGTAGGCACACATGCTCAGCCTAAAACTCCAAAAGTTAATGCTTATTTCCCAACTGAACCCTGTAGAATTTTGAAGGCCTCTAAAATTAGATCCAAATGCAGAGATCCCTCCCTCCTGTAGAAAGTCACAGAGAAATTACAAGGGCCGAGCAGGGAAGATGAAGATTCTCCTTTGCTCCAGACACTTCCTAGGTCCAGCCATCACTCATGGGCCCTTCACTGACAATCACCAGGGATGCCCTGGGCCTAGACGTGTGATGAAAGCCCCTGCCCAGTATGAATTCACAGCTCAGACAAAATCGGGCCCTAGGGAGGATCAATAACAACCAGGACTCCCACCAGACCCTTGCACCTTCAACACAAAGTGGGTGACCCACACTCCCTACTTACTCCCACGCACAGCCGTATGTGAACAAACTACTGAGACCAGAGAAACTCCTGCCTTGCCCTGGAACCGGATGCCCCAGAGAGGCAAACAAGCAGTGTTTTTCTCCACCATCTGCTCCAGCTCCAAGGGCTGTCTCCCCCTAGTCCCTTTCCTTCCGCTGTTCTGTCCCTCTACTCCAGCCCCCAACAGGCTCCTGTTACCACAGCTAGGCAGCTGCCCTCACAGCAGGAGGGCTTCGCTAGCAGGTCCAGCCAGAAGCAAAGGGCACAAGCCAAAGAGGAGACCTGCAAAGAGGAAATGCTCTGCTGACAGAGCCCTAAAGCCACCAGGGGAGGAGAAAAAGGCAAAGAATTCCAGGGGTCTGTGAGAGGCCCACAGACAAGGCTCCCCACCCATACAGCCTGGCCCGGCAGCACGGCCCACTCAGCCTCCCAGTCTCAGAGACGTGGCTCCCAATCCCTGAGACCTAGGGATATTTCCCGGAAAATTTCTCCCTTCTCCACTTCTACTTCAAAGGGAGAAGCAGGGGCCTCTAATAAAGCTGGTGGCCTCTTCTTTAAAAGTTGGCCTGATAGGACATACAGCAGACAAGGACCTTACTCCAGGAGGACTCTTTGAAATGACAGACCTGCTCAGGAGGAAGGGTGAGTGCCTCAGTTTCCCAGAAGAGAGCAGGCCAAGTACTCACTAATGTATTCACTTATCTGTTCCCTTGCTTTTGTCCTAAGCGGTTTGCACCTGTGATTACACTGAGGTTTGTACCCCCAAAACACTTTGGGTTTGATTTGCTCCAGGTGGGTGTCAGACCCATAGGAGCCTCTAGACCATGTGGCATTTGCCTCAGGTGATCCCACAGTTTCTAGCACTCAGTAGGCCTGCAGACAGCATTGCTTCAGTTGGAATTCCCTACACACAGCAGCAGGCCTCCCTACCCTGGGCTTTTGGAGAAAGGGTCAAGTTTTCCTCTTCCCCAGGTGGTCTCCCGTCCCTTCCCCTACCAAAGTCTTATTCATGAAATCCTTCCTGATTCAGCACAACTATATAATAACAATGCTGGTTAAAACATTAAATTTAAAAATACAAATTATTTAATGCATGCCTCAGTTGGAGAAAGAGAAAAGGAATTCCTAAGAAGTCAGAAACTAATAGAAGGTATAAATACATATGGATAAGCTAACAAATGTCTCAGCCTTGACTCTGGGGCAGAATTCCTAATCCAAACCTTCATATACACTCTACCCTTTCTCAAACAGCTACCTCAGGATGTTCTCCATCACAATGAGGGAGTAAACAAAGAATAGCGGATATGAAATGCAGGAGAGAGGAGGATCAACATAAGGAAGAGGCCTGGGGAAAAGAAATCCTCAAGATGTTGTTGAGAGGAAATCCCAAGATTATAGTCCTCAACTTCAATTAGTCCAGATCTTAGCAGACAGAGGTTTAGGGAGCAACTGCTCCCAAAAGGTAAACATCTAATGCTTTATCAAAAAGAAATTTGCACAATTTCTTTACACAAATTCTTGGAAAAGTTAATGATGATTAAGAATAATCCCCCAGAAAGCTAACCAAACCAAAACAAAAAAGGTAAAAAGGGGAAGCAAAGAAAGGAAAAGTCATAGTACACTGCATGGCTCAACTATCACTAGGCACAGGATGTAATTCCTGAGTTTTGAACTAACCAGAATAGTGACATAAATGAAGTATACTGCAGAAAAGAGAACATAGGAAATGTATGTGAGGGGTATAGCAACATATGGAAGATGTTCCACTCCCTCATCTTTGATGGTGAAGAGTCAAGACACATAACGTCTAAAGAGAAAAATCAAGATGTAGCAATATAACTCTTTTTAGAGATGTGGGAACAAATACCAAAAATATAAATAAAGAGTTATAAGAGTTAGAGTGGTTGTCTCCAGGGAGCAACAGGGAGGAGGTAGATGATAAAGGACTGTTGTTTTTCATTTTGAGCCTTATAGAACTATTGGATTCTTTATACAAAGAGGAAAGAAGTATGTACAACTTTCATAAAAAAATTAAAAGTATAATTGAAATTACAGATATTTGATCTAGTAGGGAAAAAGCCATGTGCATTGAAAGATGTTTCTTATGTAATCATCACCTCTGACTTTAAGGTAGAAATATCTTGTCTCACTTCTGTTTCCTCATGTCACTTTGTCCAGACCTTTGTGACACTAGAGCTCATATAGCCATTTTTCACTTATTCTCCTCCACTGGACTTTGAAGGCAGTGAGCCTTTCTAAATCATTTTGTGTACTCAGCAATTGACACAGTCCCTGATAAACCACTGGTATATGCAAATATCTATAGAATGAATGGAGGCTGCGTTCTGAAGACTTCTGGGCACATGTGTTAAATGGAAAATCAGGACCCAAAACTATACTAAGAATACTGACCTTCTTCCTTAATATATGCTATGGGATCTCAACTCTGCTAGAATAATAAATAAATAAACAAACACAGAACAGAGACCAAAAGGAAATATTCCCAAATGCTGACAGAAATTACGGGACAAAGACAGTCTTTTCAACAAATGGTTGAATTCAGTTGGGAAAATTGAATATCCACACGTGAAAGAATGAAGGTAGAGCTTTCCTTACATCATATATAAAAATTAACTCAACATGAATTAAAGACCAAAATATAAGACCTAAAAGTATAAAACTCATGGCTCGGCACCTATAGCTCAAGCGGCTAAGGCGCCAGCCACATGCACCAGAGCTAGCAGGTTCGAATCCATCCCGGGCCTGCCAAACAGGTTTTTGGTTGTAGATAACTACAACCAAAAAATAGCCGGGTGTTGTGGCGAGTCCCAGCTACTTGGGTGGCTGAGGCAAGAGAATCACTTAAGCCCAGGAGTTGGAGGTTGCTGTGAGCTATGACATCACAGCACTCTACGCAGGGCGATAGCTTGAGGCTCTGTCTCAAAAAAAAAAAAAGTATAAAATTCATGGAAGGAAACAAAGGGGAGAAAGCTTTGTGACAATTATTTCTTTGCTATGACACCAAAATCATAGACAACAAAAGAAAAATTAGATAAATTTGACTATATCAAAATGTTAAATGTCTGCACATCAAAAGACATAATCAACACAGTGAAAAGGCAGGCCGGGCGTGGTGGCTCATGACTGTAACCCTAGCACTGTGGGAGGCTGAGGTGGGTGGGATTGCAGAGTTCAGGAGTTTGAAACCAGCCTGAACAAGAGCCAGACCCCATCTCTAAAAACAGCCAGGTTTTGTGGCAGGCTGTGTCCCAGTTACTTGGAAGCCTGAGGCAAGAGGATCTCTTGGGCCCGAACATTTGAGGTTGCTGTGGGCTATGACGCCACAACACTCTACCTAGGGTGACAGAGTGAGTGAAATGGCAACTAAGAGGATGGGAGAAAATACCTGTAAATTATATATCAGATCAAGGCTTAATACTCAGAATATAAGATATAAGAAATACCTATAACTCAGGCAGCATCTGTGGCTTAGTGGGTAGGGCGCTGGCCTCATATGCTGAAGGTGGTGGGTTCAAACCCAGCCCCCACCAAACTGCAACAAAAAATAGCTGGGCATTGTGGTGGGTGCCTATAGTCCCAGCTACTTGGGAGGCTGAGGCAAGAGAATTGCCTAAGCCCAGGAGTTGGAGGTTGCTGTGAGCTATGACACTACAGCACTCTGCTGAGGGCGATAAAATGAGACTCTGTCTCTAAAAAACAAAAGAAAAGAAAAAAGAAATACCTATAACTCAACAAGAACAACAATAACAACCCAATTCACAAAAGAGCAAAGACATTTCTCCAAAGAAGATATATAAATGGTCACTAGCACTTGAAAAGATGTTCAACATGACTAATCAGTAGGGAAATGCAATCAGTACCACAATGAGATACCACTTCACACCCACTGGGTCTCAAAAAATAAAACAAACAAACAAATAACAAGTGTTGGTAAAGAATGTGGAGAAATTAGAATCCTTATGAACTGTTGATGGGAATGTAAAATGATGCAGGCACTATGGAAAACAGCATGGCCCCTCCTCAGAAATTAAAACTAGAACTACCATATGATCCAGCAGTTCCTCTTGTGGGTATATATGCCCAAGAGATTTGAAAGCCCAGACATGAAGAGATATTTGTACTCCCATGTTCTTAGCAGCATTATTCACAACAGTAAGAACGTGTAAGCAACCCAAGGGCCCGTGAACAGACGAATAGACAAACACAATTTGGTATGTGCACACACACAGGAATACCATTCAGCCTTAAAAAGGAAGGCAATTTTAACACATGCAGCAACATGGATGAAACTTGAGAACATTATATGTACTAAGTGAAATAATCCAGTCGCAAAAAGACAAATACGTATGATTCCTCTTATATGACGTCCCTAGAAGAGTCAAACTCATAGAGACAGAAAGTAGAAGGGTGGCTCCAGGGGATGCAGGGAGGGCAGAACCGGAAGTTAGTGTTGACTAGGTACAGAGCTCCCGTTTTGCAAGATAAAAGGGGTTCCGACGATGGATGGTGGTGATGATTTCACGACAACATAAATATATTTAATGCCACTGAACTTTATACTTGAAAATGGTTTAAGATGGTAAATTTTAGGTCTATTTTACCACAATAAAAAAATTAAAAGTTTAAAATTTTTACAAAATGGAAAGATAAATGATTTCTTTCTGTCTACTTTTCCAGATTGTCCAGATTTTCTATAATAGATGTAATCGGGGGGAAAAATAAACTTTTTTTTTTTCCAAAGAAAATGTGTCGGGCCCCTTTCACCTAAACATCTGTGCTGGCCACAGGAGCCTGAGTCCCTGCCGTGCTGGGCTGGCTGGGTCACAGGCTGCCATCAGCTTTCTCTACCTGACACCAACATTTGGTTTCCATTTCCTATTTCCCATAGTTCTTGGAGATCAGCTCATGCCAGTTTCAGGTCCAGCAGAAATAAAGTGGCTCTTGGGGGCATAGTCTTATGTCCTGAGGAGGCAGATTTGGCTTAGCCCGTGGTAAGCCAGCCACCCCTTCCCCCCTAAGAGCCCAACCATCCCGCAGGCTGCCCCCTCTCCCCCAGCTGTCAGCAGAGCAGGCGCATTTCCTGGTGTGCAGCTCCCCACGGATATGGCCAGGCCCTGGGACTAATCTCAGAACAGATCCTATGTCCGAAGTTGAGACAGCTGTCCCCATGTGCAGCTGTCCCAGGCCCTGGCTCAGCAGGTGACAACGTCCAGTGCTACCACCTCCCTGCCAACATCCAGGCAGAAAAGTGGGCTTTTCCTGCCAAACTCCTTGTTCGTACAACAGCCTGGATCTTCACACTGTGTCAGCGTCTACCAAGATCTTTGTTTAGAGTTCACTCCAGGTTAGAAGTCAACCCCAGCCGCCTCATGAGCGCCTGAGTGGGATGGACTTTGCAGTGTGCCAGTTGGTCCAGCTGCAATTGAATCCATAAGGGACTGTTTGGGTCCACATCCTGTGCCTAGCCCTGAATCACCTGCCATGGCAGAAAAGCTCTTTAGAACAAGGATCTTGACCCCAGGGGCCTTGTTGCCCAGATGCAGAAACAAGACTAAGCAAGCCGGACCGGGCCAGAAGTGGCCTCCTCATGGCAGGCACTGGGTAGGAACTACACAATCCAGAAGGCAGCACGGCCAACTCCTGCCACAGATGTTCCTCCTGGATTCCAAGGGCAACACAGCCCTGATTCAAACAGCTCATTTAATGCTCCCATGGCCCTAGGCATGATTAGCCCCATTTCACAGATGAGGAAGCCAAAAGAGGGAGCCAACTTTGCCTGACTCTGAAGTGCCAAGACTTAGGTCTGTATTTTCGGTTCCATCCTTCCCAGCTGCCATTGATGAGACCACAAATGGACCTGCCCACTCACCCCTCGGGGGAGACATATGCCCACCCAGCATGAACCTACTTGGCCTTATCACCTCTTGCTGGCTCTATATTGGGGAATTCCAAGGACACAGTGATGACCAAAGACCCCTCTAGGCTTCCCTGCTTGTGGTATTTTAAAGTCCAGGCACTCACAATTTTAACCCCCTGAGCTAGGACTTAGCCTGGCTCTCCCTGTGACTCCCCTGAATCACACCCACAGGCGCAGGGAGCTGGAGTCAGCCCAGGGGCTCACAGCCCCAGCCGAGTGAGGCAATTGACAACTGACAGCTGGACTAAAATACAGTTAGCACCAGCCTGTGAACAAGCCTCACGTCAGTCTGAAACACTGTTCTCTCCCCCTTAAGAATGCCTTTGGTTCCTGGGCAGGGAGGGACACAGGACTTAGGTCTCCGTTCAGGACTGAGGTCTCCGTTCAGGACTGTTTTCAAAGAAGATAAAGTTGTCGCTGAAGAGGGGAGCTGGTGACCATGGAAGAAGTGATGAGTCTGCATTTTCTCCTCTCAGGAGGAGTCTAGAAACCACAGTCCTTCATTTCACCAATTGTGGGGCAGCAGGTGAGCCCAGCTCTACCCCACTCCTGGCACCTCTCTTCAGAGCAAAGGAGCAAGGACTGGGAGCAGAGAGGATGGCCGCGGTGGGATTGGTCCTCGCCCCATTTATAGGACCTCTTCTCTAGCTTCAGAGTTCCCTACCTTAGCACCCTTTGCAAAAAAATGAAACCCCTCCTAGATGAAGCTTACGCAAGGTTTTGAGTATTTTATTCCCCAGTTTTACGGAAGTGTAACTGACATATAAATATTGTATATAGTTGGGTGTGTAACTTGATGTTTGATATGCATATGCACCATAAAATGATCACCATAATCATGCTACCATGAACATATCATATCATGAACATATCCATCGCCTCACTTTGTTAGCATTTTCTTTCTTTCTTCCTCCTTCCCTTCCTCTCTCTCTCTTTCATTCCCAGTGAGAATTAAGAGCCATACTCCAAGTGAATCTCAACTATACAATACACTACTATTAACTATAGTCACATTGCTAGACATAAGATCTCCAGGACTTCATCTCACATAACTTTGTACCCTTTAACAAACATCTCCCTATAATATGCCCCTCCCTGCAACTGCTGGGAGCCATGATTCTACTCTCTGCTTCTATGATCAAACAAGGTTTTGACTTCCACAATAACTAGTGTACACACACATGTTAGGAGACTCAAAGAGCCTCGACCCCAGTTCAAGGCAAGGTGGCTCATGCCTATAATCCTAGCACTTTGGGAGACCAAGATGGGAAGATCATTTGATCTCACGTGGAGATAAGCCTGAGCAAAAGCGAGACCCTATCTCTATTAAAAATTTAAAAAATTAGCCAGGCATGGTGATGCATACTTGTAAGTTCTAGCTACTTGGGAAGCTGAGGAGAATAAGTTGGGCTCAGAAGTTTGAGGTTGCTGTGAGCTATGATGACACTACTGCATGCTAGCCAGGGCAACAGAGCAAAACCCTGCTTCAAAAAAAATAAAATAAAATATTCTCTACCCCCAAAGCCTAGAGAACCACCTGAAATATATATAAAGTAACTTTTTAAAAAATTCACAAAGGTAGCTAATACAAGATCAACATGCCCAAAATCAATAGCTTTCCTTTTTGCTAACCATAAACATTTACAAATGTCAAGGAACAAAAGCTGCCATTTGTGATAGTAATAAAAACTATAACATGCCTAAGAATAAATCTAAGAAGTCCTCAATAGATAGACGCAGCACTAAATCTTCTTCCTGAAAAAACACACATTATAAGCATGTAATTCTATTAATTCAACACAGCCTAATCAAAATTGAACAGTGTTTTTCACAGACCTAAAAAAAAGATGATTCTAAAACTCACCCAAAAGAAAAAAAAAATGTACCAGAACAACTGAGAACATTTTTTTTTTTTTTTTTTGTAGAGACAGAGTCTCACTTTATGGCCCTCGGTAGAGTGCCGTGGCCTTTCACAGCTCACAGCAACCTCCAACTCCTGGGCTTAAGCGATTCTCTTGCCTCAGCCTCCTGAGTAGCTGGGACTACAGGCACCCGCCACAACGCCCAGCTATTTTTTTGGTTGCAGTTTGGCCGGGGCCGGGTTTGAACCCGCCACCCTCAGTATATGGGGCCGGCGCCCTACCAACTGAGCCACAGGTGCCGCCCCTCAACTGAGAACATTTTGATAAAGAGAAACAGCAAAGAAAGAATTGTTCTATCAGCTAATACAATATAAATAAAGATAAAATAATTAAAATACACTAGCATGGGTTTGACACCAGACCAGATAAAGAGTACCATAGAAACTGGGAATCCAGAAAAAGGATCATGCTATAGCAAAAATTAGTATATGATAAAAGTGGCATTTCAAAATAGCAGGGAAGAATGGATTATTAATATAAAATGTGAGATGGATTATTTATCACAGCTCAATTTACAATTGCCAAGATGTGGAAACAACCTAAATGCACATCAACCCATGAGTGGATTAATAAACTGTGGTATATGCATGCCATGGAATACTATTCAGCCGTAAAAAAGATGGAGAATTTACATCTGGATGGAAGTGAAACACATTCTTCTTAGTAAAGTATCACAAGAATGGAAAAGCAAGTATCCAGTGTACTCGATACTAATATTAAGACAGTAGAAGATCTAATACATGCCCACACAAGAGAAAAGCTCAATTCAAGTTGGGTGGGGGGAAGGGAAAGGGGGGGGAAGGAAGAAGGGAGGGGGATTGCTGTTTCTCTTTATCAAAATGTTCTCAGTTGTTCTGGTACATTTTTTTCTTTTGAGTGAGTTTTAGATTCATCTTTTTTTAGGTCTGCAAAAAATGCTGTTGCAATTTTGATCGGGCCATGGGAGTGGTGTCCTCACACTTAATGGGCACAATGTAAGGGTATATGGCATAACTCCTAGACGTGGGACAAAACTACAACAGGGATTTTACCTAACAAATTCAAAGACTGTAACCTAATGGTTTGCACCCTTACATTAATCTGATTTTTTTTTTAAAGTGTGAGATGGTTTTGAGAAAAGAACTAAAGTTAAATCCCTACCTCACAGCCTATGTTAACACTTGGTTGGGAAGGCCAGACTGTTACCATGACCCTTCACTCAAGGCTGAGTCTTAACAGGCTTTTATGCTCAAAGCCACTTTCAGTCTTAATTCTGTTTGGTGCCTAAGATCATTGCCACCCTCCAAGTCCCCACTTATCTAGTGTAACTTTTCCTCTTCATATCTGTTTGTGTGCTAAAGTAATAATGGCTCCCCCAAGAATGTCCTTTTCCTCATCCCTGAAACTTATGAAAATATTACCTTACAAAGTGCAACGGTTTGAATATGTCCCTCCCAAAGCATGTGTTGGAAACTTAATCCCCAAAGCAACAGTGTTGGCAGGTGGGGCCTAATGGAAGATGTTTGGATCATGAGGGCTCCACCTTTGTGAGTGAATTAATGCCGATTATAACAGGGTTTCGAGCTTTGAGTTTAGTATCTTTCTCTGTCTCTCTCTCTCTCTCTCTCTTTCTGTGCCCTTTCACCATGAAATAACACCACCTTTGCCAGATGCCAGCCCCTGGATCTTTGACTTCCCAGCCTCCAGAACTATGAGCCAATAAATTCTGTACATTATAAATTATCCGGGCTGGGCACGGTGGCTCACACTTGTGATCCTAGCACTCTGAGAGGTTGAGGCAGCAGGATTCCTTAAGCTCAGGAGTTTGAAGCCAGCTAAAAATAGAAAAAATTCATCAGGTATTGTGACAGGCACCTGTCGTCGTAGCCACTTGGGAGGCTAAGGTAGGAGGATCACTTGAGCACTGGAGTTTGCTGTTGCTGTGTATCAGCTTAGCACAGCACTCTAACCTGGGTCAACAGAGTGAGACTCTGGTTCAAAAAAATAAATTATCCAATCTATGGTATACAGCACAAAAGGGACTAAGGCACATAGTGAAATAGATGTTGTGTAAGTAAATTAAGGATGTTGACATAGGGAGATTATCCAGGTGGGCTCAACCTAATCTCTTAAGTCCCTATAAAAAGGAAGTGGGAGAGTTAGAATCAGAGGGAGAGATGAGAAGTCAGAATGGTTAGTGCTACAAGCCAAGGAAGGCCAACAGCCTCTAGAAACTGGAAAAAGCAAGGCACTAGATTCTCCCCTGGAGCTTCCAGAAGCACCAGCCCTGGGAATACCTTGATTTTAGCCCACTGAAATACATTTTGCAGTTCTGAACTCAAGAACAGATAATAAATGTGTTGTTTTAAGCGACTAAGTTTGTGGTAATTCGTTACAGCAGTGATAGGAAACTAATACAACTTGCAAAGCAGCTAGTCCTTTCCTGAGAACTCTCCGTAATCCAGGCAGGAACCTAGGATACAGTGCTCTCAGAGAACTTGCCATCCAAGGAAGGCAGCCATTCACTAATTATCAATCCATTACTTATGGGATTTACTTACAGTTGATTTTGATCGATTTACTTTATATGAACTTCTAAGAAAGACAGCTAGCTCTGAGAGCACTCAGCCTGACCTCATCTTGAGAGGCAAGAAAATGTGCCCTAAAGATGTGATGATTAAGCTGATCTCTGAGGTTTGAGCAGGAGTCAGTGAAGCCAAGAGTAAGCAAAGACTGATCAAGGCAGAGGGAACAACACAAGCAAAGGCCCTGAGGCTGAAAGGCAGCCAGTGGTGAGCAGAGCAGAGAGGTGGGGAGCAGCAAGACAGAGTCAGCTCCAAGTAGGGGCTCACCCGCCTGCTCAGCTGTGCACCCCCCACCCCACCCCCTGATGAAGGCACAAATATTCAGAGGTTTTTGTTTTTTGTTGTTTTTTTTTTAATGTTCATAGTTCTTGATTGAAGAGTTTCAGGATCTGAGTTATTTGTCATCATTAGCTATAGAACAAAAGAAAGGAAGAGGCTGGCAAATCCTGCAGCACCCCAGGATTGCATCGCCAGAGAAATGGGTCCCTAAACTCGGTGGCCAAGTCAGTCACTGGAGGCAGGAAGAGAGATAAGCCCTTCCAGGAGCACAGGAATGACAAAAATGTCAGAAGCTGGAGGCAACTGGCCTGATTGCAGACAGCCAGAACCAAATCTGAAGGAAACTACTACCTTCTCAAAGAGGCTTCACAACCACAAGGGCTGAGGATGCCCAAGTGAGACTCAGGCGGGTGTTCAGAGGGCCTGGAGGCCTCCAAGGGCCAGTGGACTAGCAGGTGGCCTGCACAGGGCATGACCCAGAGGCAACTCCGTGGGGAACTCTGGGCATGCTCATTCAAATGCCACATTGCCCTGCCCTTCCAGAATGAGGAAGGGGGTTTGGGACCAGATTCTCATCAACAAAGACATAAAATATTGGGCTACAAACCGCAGCCCAGTTATGGGTACAAACAGCTTACACACACACTGAGCAAATGTCTATGCTCACACAGAGGTGGAGCCCCACCCCCCAATCCTGTGAGTTGGAGGGAGGGAGCTACAGAGCTAAGGGGAGACATTGAGTAATAACTAGTCTCTACAGCTAACAGACACATTCCCCATTTGACCCCAACCCAATCTTAGACACTTCATTTCACTGGCGAAAGGCTTGACTATAGATCCCAAAGGTGAAAGGCTTGACTATAAATCCCAAAGTAGTGATCACCCAGTCCATCTGCACAAGACTCAGCAGAAAAAGCCCTTTCCTCCACCTCAGGGCTTTCTGGGGTCCCCTCTCCTGTCCCACCCCCAGGACACGAAGCTCATGAGACAGCCTCAGCCTCAGACCTCAGGCATCTAAGCACCCCCAGACCCTCAAAATGTTCCTCAACCACATTCCAGGGACTGTTCTGTGCTGAGGCTCCCTCCAAATGGCTGAAGTTCAACTGGGAGTGCAAACAGACCCTACCCTTCTTCACTCTTGACCTTGAAAACCTAAGCAGGGTCCTCAGAGATATAGAAAAACCAACAGGATCCCAGCTTTGGTATTTGTCTGGCTCCCCTACAATACTTGGGGTAGGCATAGCTGGAGGGTGAGATTAGAAATGACCTTGGTGACCAAGCTTAGGCTCAGCTCCTGAAGAGTACCCGGAACCTTCTGGAGCACTTTGCGCATTCTACAAGACCCACCTCAAACGGTGACTCCTCCAGGAAGTCCTCAGCATTTATCTTTTATCCACAAGGCCACCATCTCAGAGTGTATAGCTTGGAACTCCACCCTAGCAATAAAAATGCTCCCCAAGAAAGGATTCTGTGGCTTCACATGTTTGTGAAACCCATCATTTCTCCTGAAGCTTTGCAAGATCCAATCTCGGATGCACTACACCATCTGAGGCAGCCTTTATCATTTCCCAAGGCCACATAGAGGGTTTACTAGATGTTGTTCTAAGCACTTTATTAATGTTACCTCATCTAAGCCCCAGAATGACTTATGTAGTAAACACTATTATCATTCCTATTTTACAGATGAGGAAACTGAGGCACAGAGAAGTTAGGGAACTCAGTCAGGGCCACACAGACCAGATTCAGACCCAGGCAGCCTGGTTTACACCATTCCTGTCTAGGAAGGAAACTCCAGAGCGTAGCCAACAATCATTCCCCAAGTTTTGCTCATAACAACCATTAATACCAACAGAAGCAGCTCAGGAAATACTGCTCCGGGCAGCAGAGAGCTGGCAAAGGTCAATGTGTCAGCAGACAATGTGGCCAGCTCTGACCTTTACACAGATCCCTCTGGAGGCATCTGGGGGTGGGGGCAGACACGGAGGCACAAGAGGCCAGAGCCCAGGCTTCCCTCCCTGAGTATTACGCAACTAACCTGGACCAAGTCCAGCTCATTTCAAGGTGGTCTCTTACAGGCCACCAAAGAGAAGCATCTAGACCCTGGATTCTGGGATGCAAGCAAAGAAGATGAGCCTGCATGGGCTGCAGACCCTGACAACTCAGAGAGAACAGTACATCATGTGTCCGTTTCCATAGGATCATCTGCAGGATTCCCAGAGCACTTTGTGCTAACATTCCTGAAAATCCTCTGACAACGGTTATTGTTGCTGTATTCCCCTGCCAGCGGCAGAGCTGGTCGGACTCCAGCTCATACACTTTCGAGGTGGCAATGAAGTGTCACCCCAGTTCCAGCCAAGAGAAGCCTGTTCATCTTGCCATAGGAATTGTTTCTTTGGGAATGGATTTTAAAATAACAGACAGGCTGAGGGATGAGGGGGGCGAGACACAGAGTGAGAAGATTCAGAAAACCATGGGGCTTTAGGACAAAGGCTTACCAGATGGTTACATCGAAGCCATTCCATGTGATTCTCAGGAAAAGTGTCCCCTCCCCATCTACTCCCACTTCAAAAGAAGAAGCAGGGCCCCTAATGCTGGGGCCTCTGTGCCTCCTCCCAGGCAGGGCCCCTAACACTGGGGCTTCTGTGCCGCCTCCCAAGGTGGCCTACAGAACTGGTGTGGTGGAACAGAGCACAGGCAGGGACCTCATTCCAGGGTCCCTCGGACTGCAGACCCGCACTGGGGTAAGAGCCACTGCCTCAGTTACCCAGAGGACAGAGGCCAAGGAATGCATTCATTCATTCTCTCTACGGACATCCACTGAACAGCTGATACGTGCGAGTCGGCTGCTGAAATTTGAGGTTGAAAGCTCCATGGAGAAAAAGTAAAAGTATTTCACAAAAACGCAAGGTGGCTATTTCAAAGCTAAGAAAAGATTGCAACATCTCTGTGATGTTCCAAGAAGCAAAACATCCAGCTCCTCAGTGTTCCTCAAGTGCTACAGGCCTCCCAAGCACTCAGGTCTGAAACCTGTCCTGCCTGTCCGTGCTCCCCCATGGGCCCAAGTGCTGATGGCTCTGCGGTGCCTCTCTCCTCTGCTCCATCCAATGCCTCTGCTGACTACTAAAACTGCCAGTTAGCTGGCCACTCTCCTTCCCCTGCTAGCACCTCCCCCACCAGCAAATCTGCCACAAGACTGACTAAGACCAAGCTCAGACTATAAAGCCCAAGCTCCATAAGGTGGCAGAAAAGAAGCTTCATATTTAGCCATTTTGAATTCAACCCCACTAACCACATACGTCAGGCACCGGCTGAGGATGCCTTCCAGCCCTTCTACAGCTGTCTACCTGCCCGAAATGCTCCAGTCCCTTCCTGGAACTCTTGTGCTCATCCTACCTCAAACAGGAACTCCTCCAGGAAGTCCCCAGCATCTGGCCTTTATCCACCAGACCAGCATTTCCCCACATCTAAGGCCTGGCATTGGTACCATCGTAACAAAATACTCTCCAGAAAAAAAACCACGGCCTCATATATTTGTGGAAACCCCATCCTTGTGGTCTTTCCAAGGCAAGTCAGCACACTCCATGGTCACAAGCCTGATAGAATATTTACTATCTATTTTTCTAAGAATTTTATTATCGACACATTTAAGCCCCAGAACAACTTTAAGCAGTAACTGCTATGATCATTTTCTTTTCATAGATGAGGCATCAAGACTCCCAAAGTCTCACACACCCAAATTCCCCTAGACAAGTGATTGCTCATATGCGCCCTGCCTGCCCAGCCTCCTTTGCACACATTTGTATGCACACTTGCTCTTGGGCCCGGCTTCCCCACCCAGCATATGAACTCATCAAAGGGGGAGACTGGGTCTGAATCATCTCGCTCCCCACCTCAACAAGCCCACAGTAAGTCTCAGTGGTAACCTCTTGAATTTGCACCAGGGAGCAAAGAGGCAGGGGCCCAACCCTGCAGAGACATGCAGTCCAGTCAGAGGCATCCAGTCCTGTGAATGTGATCATTCACTCCCACAGGGTTTGCTGGGAGCCTCCACTGTGCAGGCCACTGGCAGAGCCTGCCTGCCCTCACACTTGAGTCCCCCAACTCACCACTGCCTAGCGTGGGCTCAATGGATGCTCATTCCCAAGAGGTAGGGGCGGGTGATGGGCAGGGTTCAGCCCCAGCTCATGGACTCCTGTCCAAGGACCACTCTGGGGAGTGAAAAAGGTAGGAGGAAGGATTCCATCTGCAGGGAAGGAAACTACAGAAGTGAGTTCTCAGTACCCAAACCACAAACAATCACAGAGGGCCACCCACAGATGAGATGAACAGAGCCAGGAGGTAAGTCCAGGAAGACTTCCTGGAAGAAGAGTGCTTGTGATCATGCCTGAAGAGCGTGGAGTTGAGGTGGGAGGAGACATTCTGAATGAGGAGGGGACACACCAAGCACCTCACCTCAGCAGAAACAAGAGAGAGACTTCAAAGTCAGGAAGAGCTGGGAGGACCAGGCTCAGGAAGCCGGGAGAGAGAAACCCTGCCACAGCGCCAGCACACTGGCCTCTCACAGCAGGCCAGACCCACGAGGAGGCTGTGGAATTCATTAGCTAACGCTTGACAAGCACTTTTTTATGAACTAGATGAAATACAATAAAACAGAGAGTATCACATATGGTCATGGTAATTATTATTTCATGAAACTTGTTTCAGGGGTGTGGGGGGGGTGTATGCACGCACGTGCATTTATGTACTCAGTGACCACAAAAGGTATTTCTTATTTCATGCTGAAAAGAATCTCGAGAAACTCACTGCAGTCCTTTCCAAATGTGGCTGCACAGAACAACCACCTGGGAGACCATTAAAATGCAGATCTCCAGGGCCTGGGCCGAGCCAAACACAGGTCTGGGCATCCAGCTCTTTTCTATCTCCTGGTTCATCCTGATGAGCCAACAGCCCTAGTGCTGAGGGGGTGTCTAACACAGGAGGCCAAGACACACTAAGTAATCTGTGGGGGCTCTCGTTCAGAAAGCAGGGGAGGCACTAAAATATAAAGCCTTTGTTCATTCTTCTGTGGTCTCTGTTACTTGACTTATCATTTAGTTGCCATATAATGTCATGCTTCCTCTTGGACCGGAACATGTGTGAGACCCGTGCAGACCCTTATGGGCATACAGGGACCTCCCCCAAGTGTGGGGTCCAAAATGAGTAAAAACCCTGAACAGTGGGCAGGAACAAAGCTGTGTTTCTATAAGAGCAGAAACAAATCCCAATGAGTAGCCTTGGTATCCCCTTTCCAATGCTCCTTGTCACATCTGAAAGGCATCCATCCATCCAGGGTGACTATGTGACCAATGTCCCTCCAATCCCCAAGGCTGCAAAGTTGTCCTTGGTGGGAACACACCCACCCTGCACTCGCAGTCCACTCAACACACCTGGAAGAGCCCTGGGTCCAACCTAAGCCCTGGGCAGCATCTGAATCAGGCAGGCAGATACAGCAGCAGTCACCCCAGGGACCACACTAGAAGGGACCATGGCGTTTCGATGTAGACAGTGTAATTCAGTCACTGTGACACCGCCTTCCTGACTGGGGACATGGAGAGGAAAGGTCCAAATTCAGCATGGAGTTTGGGGTGTGCATTTCATTCCTCCATCCCAAGACTCACACCACACCTCCTGCAGAGCAGGGATTCCCACAGAACTACCCTAAAACCTGGGTGAGAAGGCACTAAAATATAAAGCCCCTACCCTGAGCTGTCCCACTCTGGCCCTCCTCTGGCCACACCCCTCCCCACGGGACCAGGAAACAGTGTGGCCCAGGGCCATGACCCTGGAGACCACAGCCACCCTTGCAGACCAAATGCAGGTACCCAGGGATCTGCAGTCCCCTCCCCAGACAACTGGGCATGCTTGTGCTAAGATGTGGCCAAGTGGCAGCTGTTAGGGTGAGAGTTAGGAGCTGGGCTGGGGCTTGGGTGTCCACACATGAGAGCATGAGGCCCACCCCTAGCTAAGGGGTTGGTGGGATGAGAATAGAAGTGAAGATTAGCTGTCCCCTAAGCTCCAGTGCAAAGCCCAGGAAGGACATGAGTTCTAAACTTGAGTTTGGCCCCCCCATATCATTAGGAGGGTATATGTGTCGAGGCCAATGGCAGAATATATTTTATTCAATTGTTTATAAGCTTGATTTATAACTTTTAAATATTTAGCCATATGATGAGTGGGTCTCCATCTATAGCCTTGCCCAAGCCCTGAAAATGTTAGACGCAGCAGGGGCTTACAGGTGATTTAATAAAGTCAGGGGAGTCTACTCTTGTCCTCACAAAGCCATTCTGACCCAGCATCATTAAAATGGCTTCTTCAAAATGTACCCCAAGAAAAAACCACTGATGGGAACACAAAATGGGATAATCCCTATGGAGGGAAATTTGACCCCATCTAACAAAATTAAACATGTATTTACCTTTCATCACACAAATGTCTATCAGTGGAGGACTGGCTGAATAAACTACAATCATTCACACTGTGCAGAACTAAAGATTTGTGAAAATGAACATGGAAGGTATCTACCCCTGTCAATAGAGCCATCCTACAACATATTATGAAGGAAAAAAAGCCAAGTACAAAATGGTGTAACTAATACACTATCTATGAGTAAGAAAGGGAGGGGGAGAACAGAGACTTGCACACCTCATAAACACTCTCACTCACACTCACAAACTACACACCACACAATTGCTTACATGTACAATAAGAAACAATGGAAAGAGAAACCAAAAACTAACTCAAAACGTAACAACCTGGCTCGGCGCCTGTGGCTCAAGTGGCTAAGGCACCAGCCACATACACCTGAGCTGGCGGGTTCGAACCCAGCCCGGGCCTGCCAAACAACGATGACGGCTGCAACCAAAAAAAATAGCCAGGTGTTGTGGCGGGTGCCTGTAGTCCGAGCTACTTGGGAGATGGAGGCAGAAGAATCACTTGAGCCCAGGAGTTGGAGGTTGTTGTGAGCTGTGATGCCACAGCACTCTACCCAAGGTGACAACTTGAGGTTCTGTCTCAAAAAAGAAAAAGAAGTAACAACCTACAAACAGCAGGTTAAGGGAGAAGTTATTTGCACAAGTATTCCAGCAACGAAATGGAAAATAAGTCAAAACTTTTGACAAAGTCAAAATTTTGTAACCCTTAATGAAATAATGATGTAGACAATGATGGTCAACACCTGAAAAGATCACAAGAGAAAAAGAAGATGATCAAACATTGTATGATTTGTATTTCTGATGAAAAAACACTATACTGACTCAGTGCCTATAGCTCAGCGGCTAAGGGCACCGGCCACAAGCACCAGAGCTGGCAGGTTCAAATCCAGCCGGGGCCTGCCAAACAACAATGACAACTGCAACCAAAAAATAGCTGGGCGTTGTGGCGGGCACCTGTAGTCCCAGCTACTTGGGAGGCTGAGGCAAGAGAATCGCTTATGCCCAAGAGTTGGAGGTTGCTGTGAGCTATGATGCCACACCACTCTACTGAGGGCGACAAAGTGAGACGAAAGAAAGGAAAGGAAGGAGGGAAGGGAGGGAGTGAGGGAGGGAAGGAAGGAACACTATACCACCCAAGAGGTAATTTTCTCCAAAATAATGATAATAATAAGGATAAAGAAGAGGAGGAGGAGGAACAAAATTCAACCAAGTTCTCTAGAAACTTCCAGAAAAGTTTCTCATTTTCTGGAAATACAGAGGACAGAGGAACATGTTAAAAGTCACCATAAGCACATAATCAACAAAATCCCAAACAAGGAAAACTCTTGGCCTAGTTTCTTCAACAAATAAATTACAAAGAAAAGAAGAGAGATAGAGGAAAAAACCTGTAGATAGTGGTGTTCTGCTGAATGTTTAACACCCAGCTCTTCAGAAAAAGTCACGTCCATCTGTATTAACCAACTTGGGCTTCCATAAAAGAATACCACAGACTGAGTGGCTTAAGCAACAGACATCAATTGCTCATAGTCCTGGAAGTCCAAGATCGAGGTGCTGGCAGATTAGGTTCCTGGTGAAGGCTCTCTTTCTGGCTTGCAGACAGCCACTTTCATACTGTGTGCTCACATTGCTAAGAAAGCTCTGGTCTCTAATCCCACCATGGGGGCCCCTTCATGACCTCATGTAAACCCAGTTACCTCCAAATATCATCACACTGGTGATTAGGGCTTCAACATTTGGTACAGGGGGTGAGGGGTAGGAGGGACAAATATGCAGTTCATAGAACCTCTGAAATCATATGGTGCTCTAGAGCACTTATGAACCACTCTGCGCCCCCCCCAAAAAAAGAGACTCTAAATATAATCAAACCTTTAAATCTGACCTCCAAAAAAGAAAGCTGCAGGGAGACGGAGGGGCAGAAGTTTAAATTAATTACACCACTGGGAAGCAATCAGCCAAATCTAGAACATGGATATTGTACAGGAAAACTTCTCTTCACCAAGTCAATGGCAAGGAGAACAAAGTATTCTCTCAAAGGAGAGGGGATTGTCCTACACAGTAACCAATAAGTGAATTTTGTTTAGATCCAGATTCAAACAAACTGACAATAAAGACATGCTTCTGGACAGTTGGAGAAATCTGAGTAGGATTTGGATTTTGGATAGTATGAAGGAATGACTGTGAGCTTTGTAGGTGTGATAAGGGCATGGTGGTGAACGAATCAGGTGTACATTGACTATTACAGATGAAATGAGTCTGGGATTTGTATTAAAATATTCCACACACACAAAAAAGGGGAGGGGTGGCATAGTTTGGCAAAAGGTGATGGTTTTCAAAGCCCAGATGAGTACAGAACAGGTTATTTTAGTCTGCACTCACATATAGGTTTGAAAACTTGATTAAATCAAGTTGACTGATCTGATGGACTTAATAGCAATATTTTTAAATGTCCCCCAAATCAGAACAATCAACTTCAGAGAGAACAGTGGTTTTTAATCGGGTAATTTTGCCCCCTCCCCCTCCCCCGGGGAAGATTTGGCAGTGTCTGAAGACATTTTTGATTGTGAAAATTGGGGGTGGGGGGGGAGTGCTACTGGCATCTAGTAGGCAGAGCCAGGGATGCTGAACACCCTACAACACACAGGGCAATCCCCATGTCCAGCCCCAAATGTCAAGAGTACAGAGGTTGAGGAACCTCGAGATAGAAGTCAGCAGAGTCCTAGGTGTTCACAGGAGGGCATCTAAGCCAGCAGGGGGAGGCATCCTAAGGAAAAAGAAACACCAAATGCAAAGAAGCAGAAGGAGGAGAGAAATAAATCATGCAGTTATACAGCTGGCATGGAGATAGAGATGGGTTTTTTAAAGACAGCCCTTACATGTAATGCTGCAGAGAGGAGACTTTTATTATTCAGGCCTGCACTGCAAATACATTACACTCCCCTCTGCCTTCCTGTCCCCACACTCACAGCCCAGACTCCACCTCAGAATCCTTCTTAACACACTGGCCTTGGCAGCTCCTACTAATCAGTGAGAGTTGACCTGAGAGTTGAAACCTCTCTGCCACCTGATGTAGGAGATGATGGGACACCAAATGGTTTTAACCAGGGAGGAGATGGCTTCTACTGCAGCTGAGAAAGTTCCCTTGGACAGTGGCGAAGGAGGAAGATAGACAATGATGGATTCAAAATGGGCCCCATAGACAGCAGCCTCCAGACCTGGTCATGACTTGTGCTCTGCAGCCCCACCACCATAGTGCTGGTACTCCAGCACCCCATTGTCAGCCACCTCCCATCCTGGGCAGGGGGCAGGAAGTCCCATCAGCAATATCAGCAAGGACTGGCTCTGATGAACAGACCAGCAGCCCTCCTGAGCCTCCACAGAGGGCAGGGGGCCCCTCAGGGACTTATAGCCACTGGAAGAACATGTCAAGGAAACAGGAAGTTGAGAGTGTTGGCAAGATCCAAGCTGGACTGGGGAGGCTGTGAAGATGGGGCAGGCAAACAGGCGACGAGAAGGTGAAGTGGACAAGCACTGCGTCACCGCGTGAGCAAGGATGAGCTCTGTTGGGAGGCCTTGAGCCCAGAGTTTAAGTGCTGAGGCAGGAGGCTCCCTCCAGGGGGAGTGGGAGTGGGAGTGGGAGAGTCAGAGTGAGGCAAAGGCAAGGGGCCAAGGTGGAGTTGAGGTGACAACAAGGCCTAGAAGTGGCACTGAGCACCAGTGAGCCATGTAGACATCTGGGTGCTCAGCATATTGGCAGGATTGGGGAGAGGAAGTGGCAGCCTTGGGGGGCAGGTGAGGATTATGGTGCACGTGGGAGCAACACAGAGAGAAACTGTTACCATCATTCATTATTAGCAACCTCATTGAAGGCAGGACCTGGATGGCCTAGAGGGTGAGGTGGCAGCACAGTGGGCCATAGGGGACTGCACCCACTTGGAAAAGGGCTGGGCATGTGGCTAAGCAGCTCAAACACTCTCCCAATGACAGTGGGGACTGCCTAAAGGAATGAGGTCAGATCTGCATTTTGCAAATCTGGCATCCGTGTACTCTCAGAAGAGGGGCAGTGAGGGTAAGTTACCTGTGTCGGGGGGAGAAGAGCAGTGGCCCTCAGACCCAGCAGAGGGCCCTGCACTTTTGGGGACCTGTTCTGCTCTTCTCTAGCTGTAGCCCTTCCATAGGTGACAAGTCTGTTGGGCTAAGGGGATGTGCCCATCCAGGCCCTTGCCTCCTTCTAGACATCACCACTGAGGCCTGGCTCTCTACCCAAATGGCCCCAAGCCCATTTCCAGGGCCACTGATCCCAGGCCATCCTTTGACGACACACCCCACACCAGCACGCTCTCTCCTGTTTGTGATGGCAGTGGATGTGCTAGTAAGTCTGTGGGGGGAGCCCCTCACAGTGTGGGAGAGGCTGGGCACACAGGGCAGGTTGGGGGTAGTTGCTGGGGCTGGCTCTGCTCTGCCACTGTCTTCCAGAATAGAACTCCAAGGTGTCTGAGAATCCTGCTTTTGAACCTGGCTCTGCAGGTCATTATGAAGGTACACTTGTCTAGGCTGGAGGATGGAACCTACGTACTGAACCAGTTGTTAGCTTTATTGATAACCTGGGGTTATTCAGCCCTAAACATGTGGCTTTCATGTGTTCTTGTGCGCAGGCCCTGGCTTATGGAAGGAGCACCATTCCTCAGGGTAGGGGCAAAAAGTAACTTTGTCCTTTGTCTCCTGCCCCGTGAACCCACTCTGCACGTGTTCATTCCCTCCTCTTCTGAAGTCCCAGAGCAGGCCCCACAGCTCTTTTGGTTTCCCTTACTCAGAACATCTCTATTTCAAAAATCTAAAAACTTAATCATTTATTTAAATGAAAGCTTCTCCCTGCCATAGCTGAGAGCTGTGCAGCAAAGATGGAGTGCTCTCTGGTCTCACTCCTTTTCATGACCCAACCACTCACTGCTATTTTGGCCCCTTTAGGGTTGGATATGAAGGTAGGGAGAGGCCAAGTGACAAGGCTTCTAATAAACATCTGTGGAGGAGAGGCAAGGAAGGAGGAAGAAAGAAAAGCAGGAAAATGAGGAAGATTTACAAGATTTTTAAGCTTCACAAATGTGACTATAGTCATTCTTCAGTATGGGGGGGCACTGGTTCCAGAATCCCCACACACAGACGCCAAAATCCACAGAAGTTTAAATCTCTTCTATAAACGGTGCAGTGTTTGTATATAACACACACATATCTTTCTATGTACTTTAAATCCTCCCTAGATGATTTCCAATGTAATGCTAAGTAAGCTGTTGTTATAATATATCATTTCTTATTTGTATTTTTTTTTTTTTTTTAATTTGGCCGGGGCTGGGTTTGAACCCGCCACCTCGGCATATGGGACCGGCGCCCTACCTGCTGAGCCACAGGCGCCGCCCCCTTATTTGTATTTTTTAAATCATTACATTATGGGGTTTTTTTTCCATCTATGGCTGGTTGAATCTGCAGGTATGGAATCTGCAGTTATGGGGGACTGACTACATTATCTTTTGGGGAGTAGAAAGGGAAAATTGGAAGCAGGGGACAGTCCTTAGTGCCACCCTCTCAATCAATTAATTCTGCATTTCTCTTCAGCTTTATTTGGTACCTGAACAACTCTGTGGCTTGCAAAAATCATTAGTGGCCTCTACACAGGGCTGCCAGATTCTACTGGAAATGGCCCTCTAGCAACTGGAGACCTCTTCTTTTTTATTTTTATTTATTTATTTATTTATTTATTTTTGAGACAGAGTCTTACTACCCTGTTTCCTCAAAAATAAGACATCCTCCGAAAATAAGACCTACTTACAGGAAAGATAAGACATCTCCTGAAAATGAGACCTAGCGCATCTTTGGGAGCATACCTTAAAATAAGACACTGTCTTATTTTCGGGAAAACAGGGTATGTCACCTGCGGTAGAGTGCCATGGCATCCACCGCAACGCCCAGCTATTTTTTGTTGCCATTGTCATTGTTGTTTAGCAGGCCCAAGCAGGGCTCAAACCTGCCACCCTCAGTGTATATGGCCGGCGCCCTGCCAACTAAGCTACAGGTGCAGGTGAGACCTCTTCTTTTTGCCAAAATAGCTTGAACACAGGGGTCCACACTGGGTTTCTGATGGAGGTAACCAAAACAACCCTGGGCAGCTCCAGACACGCTTTCCTAGAGGGTTGGCACGCGCGCATGTGTGTGCACAGGCACACACAGAGAACACAAACCATGTCCAAAGTCAGACTCCTACCAGGAGCCATAACAATGAATAAAAACCAGCTATTTGTCAAGAAACAGCTCTGTCAAGTTGCCCATCAACTGAGACCAAGCCACGGTAAACACACGCACAGAGCTAAATCAGAGGCCAGCGTTGTGAGGAAAACCATGCCAACTGCTTCTGGGACTCTGGATTTCAAGAACAAGGACCAGCTATGACTAACAACTCATGAGACACAGGAGCATGTGATACCCATGCCAGTTCCAGCCTATAACCCACCCTGACAGGAAATCAGGGATATGCAGGTACCCACTGTGGCCTTTCTACAGAAATACTCAGTTACACTCGGGGGTGTCAACCTCAAGGGTCTGGAACATACCCCAACCTCCTGAACATCTCCTGGTATCCTCGTCAGGTATCCATTGTCCACAAATTCACCCACATCCTCCCTGAACCTAATTATACCTTTTCCCTGTTCTGACCCTGGTGGAAAGAGCTCTGAAAGATTATCACATTTGTCTGGAACTCTTTTTGTTTGTGCTAAAGTAAGCCCTTCCAAGTTTCTGCAGAGGTCCCCAAGTTCCAGCCCACCAAATGCCAGAATGAAGTTCCCATTTACTGCCTCCCTTCATGGACTTCCCCTCTCCCTCCTCCAGCAGTCATATTCCAGGATGCTGAAGGCTTTTTTCCCCCTTTCCCACACTTTTTAATTACAAAAACAATACATATGTTCCTTGTAAAACACAAAGACACAGGTAGACAGAGGAGAAATGTAGTTCTTGGGTCCAGCCCCAGGCCTCTCCACGTCGTTACCTGCTGAAAATTATTTCCTAGAAACTTTTTTCTGTGCATTTATCTACCTAGGTGCAGATCTGTTTTTCTTTCTAAATGAAGTCATGCTATACATATCATTCTGCAACTCAAAAAGCTTATTTTTCTAGACTATTCTCACATGGAACTATGCAGAGGCCACACTAATGTGGGTGTTTGGAGGATATTCCTAATAGAAGCCTCCAGACAAAATGAGGGAAATAGGATTGCATGTAAACTTTTCCAGAAGTACTTTTATGCTTTTCTGTGGCCCGCCTTATCCAGCCATGGAGTGTGTTCTCCCTGTCTCCTTACTATGAGGCATTGCCAGAATTCAACTCGGTAGTCCTTAGATTTGGTAAATATTCAGGAGAAAAAAGAACTTAGTTTCTGCAGAGTACTATGATAGATAGCAACCAGATGGGAGAATGAAGACAAAGAATGGGTCCTGGGTTGCCCATGAACTTAAGGAACCCTTTCTGGCCTCAGTTTCCTAGTTTAAAGAAAAGATAATACTCTAGTAACCCTAGTGGTTTAAGAACCAACAGAGATGGAAGGTACGGACACGGCTGTGTGCTCTAGGGCTGTGTGGCTAGTGATTATCACTAACTGGAGAAAAGCTAAATTCACGCTAGTTACGCAAACGAGGCGTTTCGCAACTTTTAGCCGCGGGTTCTGAAGAATTAAAATTCGGGCTAAGGAGACGTAGCCCTAACCCTCCCTGGGGTGGCCAGGGCGTCCCCTGCCGGCAGAGGAGGAGACCGACAGCGCTCTCGGTGACCCTGCTCCTTTTCCAGCCCCGCAACCGAACCACCGGATCCCAGCCGGTTCCTCGTCCCCGGGTGACTGGAGAGTCGCAGCGGAGGCTTCTCCTCGGCCTCGGCCCCAAAGATTGGACAAGATGGCCTGTTCCGTGTCTCCGGGCCGCCGACAGGCGAGGGATGGACCCAGGCGCGCGGCCTCGGCAACCCCGAGAACCTGCTCCCCGACACAAAGCCGCGGCCGCGCAGGTGAGCGCGGCGGAGCCACGTGAACGGGTCACCGTCCAGGGGCCGCGCCGCCGAGCCCCAGCGAGCCGCAGGTTTGAACCACCTCCACTCGGAGCCTGGAGCCGCGGGGGCGAAGGTTGGAAAACCAAAGAAAGGAATGGAGAGGGTGGGCGCGGCCCGAGCCCACCGCCACCCCAGCCCCGCGCCCCCAGGCCCCAGCCGCCCTGCGCCCCCAGCCCCCGGCCCCGCTGCCCCGCGGTACTCACCGGCGGCTCGCGTAGCCATTGCCCGGGGAGCCGGCGCCCGGCTCGGGGTAGCCGTGCTGCTGCAGGGCTGCGGCCGGGAAAGGGTAGAGGAAGCCGGTGGCCAGCGCCGACCCGCAGAGGCAGCAGCACGCCCAAGGCAGGAGCAGGGCCAGCTTCATCTTGTGCGGCCGCCCGCGGGGACCCGGAGTCCCGGGCGCGAAGACGGGCAGGGGCGCACTCGCGCCTGGACCCGACTCGCTGTCCCGGCCGGGAGCAGAACGAGCAAAACCCGGGTCCGACCTGGAAGTGTCCGGGGGGCGCCCACGCCTGTGCTGGGCCGCCTTTTCAAATTCGGCGAGGTGGGCTCTGCGCCGTCAAAGGGGGCGTGGGGCTTTCTCATTAACCCTCGGCGGCCCGGGGCCGAAGAGGCGGCAGTGCCGGCAGCGCTGGGGTGCAAGCTCCTCTGGGGGGTCCCCGAAGCCGCGCTCCGCCAAAGCCAGACCTCGTGCTAGGACCCCAGACACACTACAACCTTCTCAACTGAACGGTCTTCAGGGCCATAAAGGCATGTGGAGCACGCATTCTGTTCTAGTAGTTTCACCCGGGCAATGTTGGATCCCAACACTGCCCTCTATATTAGGTGATACCATCCCATTTATCAGAGAGTAGAAGCTGAGGCTCAAAAAAGTTAAGCCAGAAAAATTCGTGTCCTCTGCTTCTTGTGCAGGGTTCTTTAGATCAAAGCACCATATGCCTGTGAGAGGCCAGCCAGGGCCTCCTTGGAACCTTCTTCCTCTTTCGCCCCCAGCCCCCACCTGGCCAGCTGGCTCTTCAAGGAGAGAAGCATCTGGGAGTAGTGAAACGCTCCCTTTGGGATGAGACGAAGTTGTCCCTAGAGATTCATGAAGCATCTGATCTGGAAGAGGCTCCAGGAAGATGTGCAGCCCTGTCTTGTAGGAAAGAGAGGCTGAGACTCAGATCCCACTCTGAGTGAGCCCAAGGCCAGCCTGGCCCCAGGTTGGTCTTTTCTGGGCTACAGGATTCCCATGGACCCTGCCCCAGCCTGTGCTCCACTGCCTAAGTTGGGAGCCTTTCCCCGATTCTCCCAAAGGCATCCTAAGGGCTGGCTCTGCCCCCAGGACCAGCGGGGAGCCCCTAGCTGGGAAAATGCCTATAGGACAGTGAGACACCATCAAATGCAGAAGTGCCCAGTGGACTGCAGCATGTTTCGTAAAAGGATCATAGGATCGTTGTTAGAGGAGGACAGGAAGATGCTGTTGAAAATGTGATGGGAACAGCCAGCTTTAGTGACCTCTTGTACACATATCCCAATGTGTACTCATATTTACATTTTCCATATGATTTGTGCCCTCTTGTGTACAAATCTCAAGATACTATATTCAACCTCCTTTACCCTCTCCCATAAACTACCCATCCTATTCACTCAATTCCTTCAAATATCACCTCCACCTCAGCTTTTGTTGGTGTTTGTTTTGTTTTGTTTTGTTTGTGACAGAGTCTCTCTCTGTCACCCTGGGTAGAGTGCCATGGCGTCAACTTAGCTCACAACAACCTTAAGATCCTGGGCTCAAGTGATCCTCCTGCCTCAGTTTTTCTATTTTTAGTAGAGATAGAGTCTTACTCTTGCTCAGACTGGTCTCAAACTCCTGAGCTCACACAATTCACTCACCTCAGCCCCCTCCCACCTCAACTTTTTAAATAGAATTTCCACACTTCCCAAGTCCTGAGTCTCAGTCTTGGAGTCAGGGTTGGTCGTCTCAGAGTGAATAGCCTCCTAATGGGATCACTTCCTTCTTGTCACCCTCTATCCCTCCCTTGTGGATTAAAAGATTTGGAGAATTTGAGTTATCAAGGGGTTTTCAGTGCCTCCCCCAAAAGGAATCTGAACTGTGCTCCTTGGGCAGTTGGCCAACACCTAATAAATGGTGAGGTCATTCCCCCCAGGGATTTGTAAGCATTCTGTCTTCTACCTACCCCTCCTATACGTGCACAATGCGATTTTAAAGATCAGAGAAATGCCATGTTGCTGTAAATTGGCCCTACGCTGGGCCAGTACAGTAAGGAAACAGGAATTTTATTTATTATCTTAAACTCATTTTTCCAGTGCCATGGGCAGTACCCAATTTAGAGGGGCCATGGAGAAATTGTGAGACAAAGAGGCAACACTACTTCATAGAGTGCAGGATTACTTTAAGACAAAAATCTTTAAAGAATGAAAATACCCTAGAAACTTCAGGATTGAGGTAGTTGTCTGAGTTTGGGCCTCTTCAGGTCAGGGCCAATAAGTTCATTCTGGCCCATGAGTATGGACTAAGCAACTTCTGTGTGCCCAGCACTGTGCTGGGTACAATAAAAACTATTAAAAATGCAAATAGCATGGTCCAAAGTGTTTACACTATTTGGAAAGGCATTAAAATTTGTTTGTGTCCTTTAAGAGACAGCAGAAAAACTGGACAGATTTTCTTCAAACAAGAGATAGTTCCATTTCAATGGTGAGGGGTAAAAAGACAAAGATGCATGAAGTAAATAAAAGTTGATACCACTTGCTTCACCCAACCCAAAGTCCCAATCTGCTCCTGGTTCCCCCAGTAACTTGCTGGGTGATCTGGAGCAAATTCAGCCCCTCTCTGGACCTCCCCAGCATCTTCATCTATAAAAGGAGGAGGGTGGGCTGGCTTGTCTCTGAAGACTTCCAGCTCTGGTCTTCTGTAATTCACTCCTCCTTTCACCCTCCACTCTAGCCTTGAAGGCAACTGTGGACAACACGCAACTATTTGAAGCTGTCACTCTTGTAGGCAAGATTTTCAGCTGCAGCACCATCCAGCAGAGCTGTAGGAGCCAAGAAAAAGTAAGACAGACTCTGTAGCATCGCCCTCTATCCTCCTCCAGAGAATACCAGCTAGTAGAGTCTAACTCCAAGGTGCACCAACTGTGTGACTTTGGACAAATCACCTAACCTCTCTGAGCATCCTCATCTATGAAATCAGAGTAATAATAACAGTATTTCATTTATGGATTTGCTAAAAGGATTAAATGAATGATTCACATAAAGTGCTTGGAACAGTGTGCCCAGCACATTGTAATGCTCAACACATGAATTTTTATTGCTATTTTCAGGGCTTTGCTGAGGGTGAACGGATGCCACGCATCTCAAACCCCCAGGGTGGGGCCAGCCAGGAGACTTATACCCAGGAGTACTCAGAGCTTTCTCAGAGGACTGTTGGAGCCATGAGATAAATTCAACACTTCTTACTCCATGGTCAACAATTTTAAATAAAACTTTATTTTAAAACAAATAGAATATTATTGAGTGAAAGGTGAAATTTGCATTATTTTTAAAGATAAAACACTGCAAAAGGGGGAGAGATGGGCAGCCCTAAAATACGGGACTTGGCAGAGCCCTTGGAAGGGCTGAGTTTTCTGGCTCAGAATGTTAGCTGCAGCTGCCACCTCCCACCCCACAGAGCCATCCTCCTGTGGCCTCCCACCAGACCTCTACACAAGAACTTTTCTCTGTATTTCAAAACTATGCCTCACCATTCCCCAAACACAGGCTAAAACTTCCAGAGAGGCAAAAACCAGTGTTGCCAAGAGCCCAAGAAATCTAGCATTAGAGGTTTGGAGTTGGGATCCAAGTCTCAATGCCCCTTCCTCTTCTCTTCCTTGGTGACCTTCAGCAATCACAGAAGCCCCTCAAACGCACACTGAAACCCACTAAAATGGAAGCTGGACAAATAAGGTTCACTGTTTACAAAATGCTTTCTCGGCCTTTCATCCTCAGCTGGTCACAGCAACGCTCTGACTAGAACAAGACAGCCATTACAATGACCATCTCCATCTGCAGACAAGGAGACAGAGGCAACTTCCCCAGGATCTCGTGCTTCACCCATTCTGCAAGTGCAGAAGTGCCTTAGAAACATGGTTGTTTGTACAAAGAGGGATCAGATTTCTTGATGGAAGAAGACAAGCTACATCAGAGAAGCAGGCTCTGCGGCAGTTATGTTTCCAGGCCTTTCTGATAAGAAAATATCAGTCAGCATCCTGACTGCAAATGTCGGTCTTCAGCCAACAAAAAGCAGATCTTCACTTCTGCTGAAGTCAGCAGAGAGAGCCACTGAACAGAGGGTAAATACTCATCAAGCTGAAGCCAAGGTAAATATTGACCTCTTGGCATGATAAATCCTCCTGTTAATCTAAAACAGAAAACCCTCATTGCCCTATAGAACACAGATTCTGCAATTCTTCCAGAAGTTCAGGAAGGCAATGGTAGGAGCTGAGGGGTTTTCATCCCAATTTCTCTAGCAGCCCATGCTTCCAGCTGTTCTGGATCCCAGGACAACACAGGAATGAGCTGGAGCTAACTCAAGGTAACAGGAGAATCACAACAAAGATGCATCTTTGTTTTGCTGAGAGCTTTCGTACTTGGCTGGGGCAAAATGCAAGCAGAGCATGGGTATTATAGAAGATCCTGACTCTGAATTTTCTTCTTTACCTGAACATCCCCAAATTCCACCCAGGCCCTATAAAAGCAAACCTTTCTTTATATACTTACAAGTGTTTGTTTCCCCAAACATTGGCAGTAAACTGACATTAGAAGACAGCAAATTAGATGGCTGCCTCAATAATACATCATATTAAGCAGAAGCTTTACAGTGTGGGGGGAACAGCGGGACTTTTAATAGCAAAACCTGGTGGCTAATGCCTGTAATCTCAAAACTTCAGAATCTGAAGCAGAAAGATCACTTGAGCCCAGGAGTTTGAGGCTGCAGTAAGCTATGATGATGCCACACCATGCCTGCCTGTGTGACAGAGCAAGATCCTATCTGCAGAAAAAAAATAAAACTGGAGCCTACCCAGCAGCCAATGCTGAAAGCCCATCTCTAATGTGGTGATAAGTCCATCCACTTGCTGAAGTAGCCACAGCTGAACAAGTGCTTCCTAAGGAGCTTAACAAGATCACTTCATGGAAAATGGAAATGAGGACTAGAGGTATAAAATAGAGAAGAAGCAACACTCACAGGGGGGCATTGAGCTTATGGGCTTCCCAGGCACAGGCATGAAGACCAGGGGAATTTAGACACGATGAATCCACATCGTGATTTGCTCCCCAAAGATGCTGTGAGTTGAAATGGGGCATCTGCCCAGGGCTCATCACCCCAGCTTTCCACACCCCCTCTAGGCAGCCCTTCAGGTGCCTATGGCAAAACAAACCATTTGTGCAGGGAGTTGGGCACCACCAGCCACCAGTTGGACTTAGAGAAGAAAAGACAAGGGACAGGTGAGCCAGATCTCCAAAGCCATGCAGGAAAAAAAAATTAAACTTCTCCTTCGAGCCCCAGGGGTGAATTTGGAAGCAATGAAAGGAAGATAACAGCTGGAGAAACCTTACAATGGGGTTGTCACAGTTGGATTTAGCTGCATTGGAGTAGGGGTGGGGGTGAGTTCCCCTTGACTCTAGTAGGCATCCAGGCAGAGAGCAGAGTCCCATCTGGTAGAAATGTGATTCAGGGAATGAACAACCTTGGAACTATGACTCCAGACCAGTGGTTCCTTCCTAATGCCCTGATGTATTTTCATTGTTACAAAGGGGTCGCGACCCACAGGTTGAGAACCACTGCTCTAGACCCTAAAGCAAGAAGGGGGTATGATCAATCATAGGGTTTTCTGCACCCCTGTCATTAGTGAGTGAGGTAGACTTCCCTAGTACTCACCAGTGTCTGCCTCTCCTCTCCTCTCCTCTCCTCTCCTCTGCTCTTATCCCCTCTCCTCTCCCCTTCTCTCCTCTCCGTGCACAGAGAAGACCTCCATTACCAGCCTGTCCTGAAGCAGGGCAGGACCATGTGACCAAGTCTGGTATGAGCAGGACCCTATTCCACTTCTGGACCAAGGAGAGAAGAATAGGTGTCAGTTCCCCAAGCTCTACATGGCTTCCTCCAAGGCATGTAGTCCCTGGGAAGGACCCTGTGTCAGCTTGAGTCCCTGAGTGCAGAAGAGACCCTCCTCCACCCCCACCCCCCATAACCAGGATTGGGCGTGTTTCCTGAGTTTTGTTTCAGCCACTGAGATGTCAGGCTAAGGCTGCTGTTGCACCGTCTGATGCAGTCTAACCTTTTCTGACTGATTCACTAAGACATACATGCAGTTTTGTGGCTCAGCCCAAAGGGGTCTTTTCCACGCCTGTCCATCTGCACTGTTGCAGAGCTTATCACATCCCTCTCCTTCACTGTCCTGCCTATGTCCTTCGCTCTCACCAAGCAAACCCTGATCCACACCATGGCAAACCAAATTCCACAGGCAAAACTCTGGTGGCACCCGGGCAGGTTAGAGATCACTTCCTCCTCAATAGGTCTCACAGAATGCTCAGGAAGGATGCAGATAAAGAGACATTGTCACCAAAGCCATATGATTCAAAGTGGAGGCCGAGGGTCTGGTGGCCAGGAAATCCACGTGGTGTCAAGAGAGGCCTAGAAGAGAGAAGAAGGATTTCAACAAAGCTAAGAGATAGGGAGCCTGCCACAAGGCCAAGCAGGGCAAAGGGGCACAGGTGAGAATCAGAAGGGCTGAGTTTGAGCAGAACATGCTTGCCCAGCTAAGCAGCCTAGTGCACAAACCAGGTGCCCACCAGATAGGCACAGCCGGAGCAGGGCCGTCTCCCAAGGCAGCTGGTGGGAGCAGGGCTCCACCTTGTGATACAGTCTAAGCTCCAACACCTCCTTTCTCTCCTGCCTCCCGGACTCTAGGATCCCACCCCCACATCCAGCCCCATCCTGGAAGCCCAGGGCTGATGAGAAAACCTGTGAAAGGGAGTCATTTGTGGGGCTTTGGCACCAGGATCAGTCAAAGGGTGGCAAGAGGGAGCCAAGGTCTTCTGAAAAGCAGGTCCGAAGTCAAGGGCTGAGTGGCCATGGGGATTGCAGATCCAGGGAGCAAAACCAAAGGAGTATGCAAAAGCCAGACATGACAGAGAGCAGGCCCTGGACCTTGTGCCACAGGGCACCCCTCGGAAAGCCGTGTCCTCATCTCCCATAGGACCTCAGACTTAATCAGGTTAAAAACTGAACCCTGTTCTCTGGGGTCACCACCAGCCCATAATATGCCTTCATGCAAATTAGGTGGAGCCTTTTTTTTTTTTTTTTTTTTGGCCAGGGCTGGGTTTGAACCCACCACCTCCAGCATATGTTACCGGCGCCCTACTCCTTAAGCCACAGGCGCCGCCCTTCTTCATGCAAATTAGGAAAATGTGACCCTCCTTTTTTCTGGGTGGACACAGCCCCCATCAAGCATGGCCTGCAGAAGACAGGCTGGTTTGCAGTCCCCACTGGCCACTCTGGTGGGGCATCCTTCTACAGAAACAAGTAGCACACTCCCTCAGCAGTCCTGTGGACCAGCCTCCACCCCTGGAAGGTCCCCCTGGAATTCTTATCACAGTGCCACTATACACCCACCACCCAGAATAAATCTAGTTACCCTGACCCCATATATATTTCTTGGGTCTCCAAGTCTGGCTATCCTAGATGCTCCTGTCAGCTCCCCTGCCTTTCTTCTGCATGGCTGCCAGAAAACTCCTTCCTGGACACGGTGTGATCCTGTCACTTATCTGATAAAACAGAGTAGCTCTCCTGGCTCCCCATCTTCACAGGGAAAATCCTTACCCACCTCCTTGCCCTGACATTCAAGGCCTCTGCCATCTATCCCCACTCCCATTCCTAAGGCTCCAGACACAGTGTAAAAGGATCCTCCCTGTGGCCATGACTTTGTGCAGACTATTCCTTCCATCTGGAATCACCAACCCCACTAGCTAGAAAGAATGCCCACTGTGTCATGAATGGGGAGCAAGTCCCCCTGGTGTGGGGAGGGCTTTAAGAATCATTCCAACACAGCTGTGTTAACTGGACAGGCATATGAGATTAAAGGACTTGTTATCCTTACAGGTTCCAGAGAGGGAGGTGAGAAGGAGCCACGTGGTAAAAGCTCTGAGGGAGAGGGGAGGGAACTTGAAGAGAGGCGATAGGACACAGGTGGGCTCAGGGCAGAGTGCATATGCAAGAAGGCAAGAGGACTTGATCGCCCCTGGGAAGCAGCCCCTAGCTCAGATGTCACTAGGTCACAGGGGAAGGTAAGAAGGTGGACTTGATGCAGGGCCAGCATGGTCAAACTGGTGCACCTTTCTACCCAGACAGGGATATGGAGGCATCAGGGAAGTAGGAAGTTTATAAAATTTACCGTATGCCCCCTCCATGCTCCCAGAGGTCATCCACCACCTCTCTGTCTGCCCCCGCCTCCTCTTGGCATGCTTTTTAACATGTTTGCCATCTTCCCCACAACACAGTGCACACCACAGAACAGGGTAATTTCCCCTCTATCTCTGTGTCCCTGGACCTAACTGCCACCAGCTCAGTCACAGCTTAATAAATATTAGCTGTGTAGCTAAGTGAATCAGTGGGCCATTAGGTCCATTCTTGCAAGTTCCCAGAGAGAGGAGAGCCAGGCTGAAGCTGCCTAATGAGGGGGGTCTTACATCATGGCTCCTGACTTGGGTGCTCAGGATGCTTCCCACCCCCAATGCAGATTCTGCAGCCACCATCCGCTCAAGCCTGGCACACCTTCACACTTAATATCTTGGGCTATAGGTTTGCAATAAATAGTCCATGGTGGCATCTAAGGGACATTCATTAAAGTTTCTTGGACCCTGAGCAACACAATTGTTTACTGTGTATTCTTATTTCTTTGTATGTGACAAAAGAGAGAAAGAGAGAATATTGCAAATGAAAAATGTGAAAATGTCAGTAGGTCCTGTGAATGAGCAGACCAAGAGAAGGAATTCACCATTCACTTCAAAAGGGACTGCCCACGGCCATCTCTATCCAAAATTGCTGAAGTTAGCACTTATCAAAGGATTTTCAGGTGCTATCTGCAAACCAAAATTCTCCAGGTATTCTTGAAAATGTCAGGCTGCCATTGTTTTATTAGCACAAGGAGACCTTTGTTGTACGTACACGTTCATGGCCTTCTCAAGATCTGTTTTGTTCACAACCTGGAGGAAGACAGGCCACATTTCCCAAGGGTGGCTTTAGACTGATACTAAGATCCAGAAGAAAGAGGATGAAAATGTTATTCCACTTGATAAGACCTTGCTGCAATTTACTATTATGAAGTGTCTGTTTGAAGTTGAAACAAGTTCTAGATAAGGCCTTCCTTGAGAAACCAGAAAAAGAGGGGGATAAAGCAGTTGGAGAGGAACACTGATTAGAGAGTCATTAGTGAAGACCCAGAGAGCCCCCTGAAGCCACCTTTCACTGGAAACATTGATGACTGCAGAATTAAAGGCTTTGGGGGAAAATCCTTTCATGCTAAAGAGAGCCAAAAATTATTTCAAGGATTTTTAAATGAAGGCATTATTAAATCTAAGGCTTTGGTTGTGACCAGAAGATCTTGTCAATTTAATCAAAATCTTATGGGGAAGGGGAGGACCAAGTAAGGAACCTATTTTGTTTCCAAGCCCCATGCAGCTATTTGATTCTATTTCAAGGCACTTTCAGTCTCGTCTGCCAGCCCGTACTGAGCCACCCAGAATGACTTTGCCACTGGGAAGCAGCCCCTAGCTCAGCGTGCACCTCTCAGAGCACCCCGGAGGCTGCTACCTCCCTGATGCAGGTGTCACAACTGGGGGGTGAGGTAGGGGGTGGTGTACCAGCTTTGTCCTGCCCAAGCCTCTCCCTGGCTTACCCACTGCTGCTTCCTGGCCCCACAGCAAGCATTCAAGCCTGGCAGGACTCCAGCTCAGACACTCACTACAGGGGGATCTGGATAACTTTTGTAATTGCCCTAGACTTCAGTTTCCCTCTCTGTAAAGTAGAAAGAATATTTTCACCTCAAGGCCACTGGGAAAAATCATACCTGTGTATATTCACACACATACTATTTGAAAAGGACCTGGCCTATCAAAGCTCACCAGATATTCACTCTCTCCCTCACTTCCTTTCTCCAATTCATTCCTAAACCACGAGAAAAGGTGGTTCTAGGAGGCAGATCATGTGTGTCATTCCCCTCCAGACTTTTCCAGAGGGTGCCGAGGGTTTGTGTTTGAATTCACCTTGAGCCTAAAAGTCAAGCCAAAAGCCCCTGTGGGCCTCATTTCTTGCCCTAACTGATCTCCTCAACACCTGCCATGGCACCCCATTGCCTACAGAATAAAGCTGGAATTCTCCTCAGCCTGGCAATCAAAGTTCTTCACAACCAGACCAAAGACTGCCCTTCCAGAATCATCTCTCACTGCTTCCTCTTACATACACAAATCCCAGCCCAAGCTGTATACACAGGGCAGGGAAATTGCATGAGCTAAGATGAGATTGTCCACAGCTTGGCATCCAGATGCAGAAACGAAACGTGCAGAGACAAAAGGTACAGCCAGCTTCTGTCCTGAGAAGCTTATGGTGGAGATGGAGAGATGGTACGTGATCCCACAAGTACAAGCAGCGTGACACCTGCCAAAACAAAAGCATATACAGGGTGTTTAGGAGGTGCCCAGGAGACGAATCAACTGCTAGATCAGCCTATGGGTGTTAAAGGGATCCCAGAATTGCCAAGTCCTAGGGTGAGGGACAGTGAGGAGGGCAAGCCCATAGGGAAAAGCAGGAGCCATTGGTGCAGAAGGCACTGAGCACAGAGTATGGGGTGTAGCAGCTGATAAGGCCAGTGCCACTGGAGCAGCAAAGGACACATCCTCAGGAATGAAGGAAGTCAAAGTAGTCCCCGCCACAGGAAATGGAGCACCCCTGAAAGCTTTCAAGCAAGGTCAATAAGTGATCAGATGTGTGTTTTAGGGACATTTCTCTTAACTGCAGAATGTAGAGCAGATAGGAACAGGGAACCTGGAGGCTGGGAAACCAGTTCTGAGGCTCTTGCAGAAGCCCTGACGGGATAAGAGGAATGCAAAGCAAAGCTGAAAGTGGGCGGAGGAGGTAAGGAAGGAGCAGATCAGAGAGAATCCATGACACTTGCTGGCCAGTTACAACCACACTGCCAGCACAGTGGCCACCACCCACAGGTGGTTGTTGAGCTCTTGAATGTGGCTTGTCTAAAATGAGAAGTGGTGTGAGTACACACACACACACCAGATTTCAAAGTGTACATTAAAAAATTTTTAAAGAAGGGGTGGCGCCCTTGGCTCAAAGGGGTAGGGCACTGGCCCCATATGCTAGAGGTGGTGGGTTCAAATCCAGCCCCAGCCTGAAACTGCCAAAAAAAAAAAAAAAAATTTTTAAAGAACGTCAAATATCTCACTAATAATTATTATATTGAATCCATTATTTTTTATTGTTAGGGATTCATTGAGGGTACAAAAATCCAGGTTACATTAATTGCATTTGTTAGGCAAAGTCCCTCTTATAAACGTGTTCCTCCCCCAAGAGGTTGAATCCATTTTCAAGCCATCATTTTTTTTTTTTTGCAGTTTTTGGCCGGGGCTGGGTTTGAACCCACCACCTCCAGGGCTGGTGCCCTACTCCTTTGAGGCACAGGCGCCGCCCTCAAGCCATCATATTTTTGATAGTTGGTGCTAAACATTATTGTTAAAAATAATTTTCCCCTTCCTTCCTTCCTTCTTTCCTTCTTTCTTTAGAAAAAGCCTCACTCTGTTGCCCTGGGTAGAGTCCTATGGCGTCATAGCTTACAGCAACCTCACACTCTTGGGCTCAACAATCCTCTTGCCTCAGCCTCCCAAGTAGCTGGGACTACAGGTGCCCACTGTGATGCCTGGCTAATTTGTCTATTTTTGGTAGATACAGGGTCTCACTCTTGCTCAGGCTGGTCTCAAAATCCACTTGCCTCAGCCCCCCAGAGTGCTAGGATTACAGGTGTGAGCCACCACTTTCAGCCTCCTTATTTCTTTCAAATGTTCTAAATGTGGCTGTTAGACAATTCAAGATCACATATAAAACTTGTTATAGTTCTCTTGGATGGTGCTGGATAAGAGGAACCATAAAGTGGGGGACGATTCCTGGATCTCTGCGCTGTCAGGGGACAGAGCGATGCTAGTGGGTAGCACACAGAGCACCTACTACTATGTGTGCATTGGGATGCAGGTGCTGTTCCAAGTGCCTTACATCACTTGTTCATTTACTCCTCCCAACAATCTAACAAGAATGAGTACCGCTATTATCTCCACTTTACAGATGGGGAAACTGAGGCATGGAGCAGTTACAGGCAGAGCTGGAATTTGGGCTCAGGCAGTTTGACTCCCACATCTGGCTCTTAGTCACTATGTGTACTTCCCACTGGGGAATGGGAACGTAGGTCGGCCACGTGCAAGAAGAAAGGCATTCATATGGGCCTCTAGGATATGCAAGGAGATTTCTCAGAGGGTCTGACTTGGAGGACGTCATTGAGCAGACCAAGAGGACCTCAGGAGGAAAACCAACCAGGACAACTCTCCACTCAGCCTTCTTACCTCCCACATTCTCTGATACTTCAACCTCGACATGTATAGAATCACTGATTCAGGCGGCGCCTGTGGCTCAAGGAGTAGGGCGCCGGTCCCATATGCTGGAGGTGGCGGGTTCAAACCCAGCCCCAGCCAAAAACCACAAAAAAAAAAAAAAAAAAAGAAACCACTTTCTAAAAAAAAAAAAGAATCACTGATTCATTGGTTCATAGGACAAATATGTACTAAGTGCCTATTGAGGCACTCAACCATAAGCACTATTTCATTGCAGCAGGAGACTTGTTCAAAAGATCACCCCTAACAAAAATGATAAAATAACTTAAGGAAGGAAGAGTTCTCTGCTTCTTATAAATCCACTGGAAAGGAACCAGTCACCGTGTTTAGTGAACACGACAGGCCAAGCCCCTGACATCAGAATACTGACATTCTGCTCAGGGAGACAGGCACTAAACAAGTAAATAACATGGGGCATCATATGCCTAAACGTGTAGCATGATGGGTGATGGAGGATGCTGCTTCAGATGGGGAGGTCAGGGGCTCTTCCCAGGGTCCCACCTCTGTGCCCTTCACACATCAGCTCTGTCCCTATTTACTTCAGTCAGGGCATAACATGGTTTAGGAAAAGAAAGAGCTCAATATTTAAAGAGTTGTGACCATAATGAAAGAATGGTGAGTTGTAAGGAATCTTAGATCTTATTTCCAACCTCTGATTTCGGATCCTTTGATGTGCTGGCTTTTCTCTGTTTGATATTAGTTCCCACTCTAGGTACACTGCTGCCCTTCTCTGTCCTGCTCTGAGCCCTAGGAGACTGACCCTTGTGGATCACATCACTTGGCTCCTTGCCTGTCACCCTCTACCTCAGGCCCAGCCAACAGGAGGAACTAGCAAGAGAGAAGGGCAGGGGAGGAAAGTGAGAGTGAGATTAGTGTATTTCTTCCCTGCTTCTTCCACCTTCAGCCACTCAAATCTCTGACACTTGCTACATCCTTCCATGGCTCCACCTCTCACTGGCCCCCAGCAGCAGATCCCCATCCCCTCATTTGCTCCCTCAACCCCTGCACACACTTCTGTAAGGGCACCTTCATCTAAGCATCTGCATTTGAATGCTCTGGAATCCGTTCTGTTCGCTGCCAGTACCCTGACTGAGATAGCTAGTTTAAAAAGATAAAGCTGGGACCCACAGAGTGCTATATAATTTCTTAGGGTGGCCACATACGTTTGTCCAGGTTGTAGACTGCACAACTGCAAGGCCTGCCATTCACTTCACAATCTATGGGAATTGTGTGCCTTGGATTTAGGTAGCATACATTCTACATACCTGATCCTGATGGCCCTTAATTTGCCTAAGGTCAGCAAGGCCCTGATCCATGTCCTGTGGCTGTTGCACCACCCCAAGCTGGCTGTCCTTTCTGACATCTCTCCCACAAGATGAACTGAGCAGAGCTGCAAAGTATGTGTTGTAGCCTCTTGAATTCCAGGCACAACTCAGTCCCTGGTGCATTCACATCTGCAATGTCTTTCTGAAGAATAGGGCAATGATAACCCATCTTGGTTCTGTTTTGAAAACTTCTTACCACTAATAATGATGAGAATCTTTGAGTGTATTTATTTTAAGAGTAAAGTGACAAGCACTGATACTTATCCCCCAGCAAGAGTTGATTAAGAAAACATCTTAAGCAGGCATATCCAGAAAAAAAAAAAAACAAAAAACTGTCTAGTCTGAAAGAACACTAATCCAAAGAGAGAAAACTTAATTTTCAAAAAAGCACAATGATAGCTCAGTGCCCATAGTACAGTGGTTACGGTGCCAGCCACGTACACCAAGGCTGGCAGGTTCGCACCTGGCTGGGGCCAGCTAAACAACAATGACAACTGTAACAAAAAATAGCTGGGCATTTTGGTGGGCACCTGTAGTCCCAGCTACTTGGGAGGCTGAGGCAAGAGGATCGCTTGAGCCCAAGAGTGTAAGGTTGCTGTGAGCTGTGACAACACAGCATTCTACCAAGGGCAACAAAATGAGAATCTGTCTCAAAATATATTAATTAGTTAATTAATTTAAAAATGAGAGTCCTCCAAAAACCACTGGAAGGAGGACCTCCAAAATTAGGTGTCTAATAATGTAATGCAATAAGAAGGACACAGCACCACTCAGAAGAATTCTTGTCTAAAAAAAAAGATGGAACTTCAATTTATTCAAACCTCTGCCTCTAATCATCAATTTGTAGAAAATACAGGGGACAGAGGAACACACTAAACACCACGAGGAAGCAATCGGCCAAGTCTCAATACAGGATATTCTATGGGCATGATGACCTAGTTTTTTCAAACATCAAGGGCTGAAGGAAAGAAATGAAAAGGGTGGACTGTGACAGATTAAAACAGACTACTAAATGCAATGCAGGGTGGATCCTAGTCCAGAAGACCGCTATTGATGGAAAAGACTGAGGAAATCTGCATAAACTCTAAAGTTAACAGTGATGTACCAATGTTAATTCCTTAATTTTAATAGATGTGCCATGGTTGTTTAAGATTTTAACATTAGGGAAAACTGAATGAAGAACTCTCTGTACAAGCTTTGTAACTGGTACCAATAAAGTTTATTTGAAGGGAAGAGAGACTTCAAGAGTCTAACAGCCAAATACAACAGGTGGCCTTCATTTGGATCCTGGTTTAAACAGATCACTTGTTAAAACATCTTTAAGACAATCAGAGAAATTTGAATATGGACTGCATATTGGATGATAGTAAGTTTATTTTATTAGGTGTGATAACGGCATGGTAGTTACGGTGGGTTTTTAAAAGCCCCTATCTGGTAAACACATGTATTTAGTGGTGAAATGATACTATGTCTGGGGTTTGCTTTAAAATACTCCAGGGGCGGGAAAGTGATGATGGTACATAAAACAAAATTGAAAATGGTTGGTAATTATTGAAGTAGATGAGAGATACATATACATTAAATTGTCCGCATTTAAAAGTTACAACAAATGAGGAGGAAGGGAAGGAGAAAAAGAAGAAAGTACACTGTGTGCCCCAGTCTTCCTCAGCGGGTCTGGAGGTGTTCCTCTGAGATGGAGTAGTCTGGTCACCAGCTTGCTTTGTTTCCCTTGTTAGGACCCCTTATCACTCCAGCAAGTGACACATTTTCCACCATGATGATGGTACCAGCCCAGGCAATGATACACTGAATGGGAGTGGCAGGGAGTTGGGTACAGATGTCACATCGCCTTGGTTCAAATCTGGATGGCCTCAAACAGGTTCATCTCTGTGCCTTTCCTCTCTCTTCTATAAAATAGAGAAAATGATAACAAGAGGAGCTGCCTTGTAGGTTTCTGGGAATTTGAAATGAGTTGATACGTGCAAAGTGTTTAACATTGGGTATGGCGTGGGGTAAAGCTTTAAGAAATGTCTGCTGATCTCATTGTTACCGATGCCGACTGCTTCCTCCCCACTGGTGCCTGTGTTCCCACACCCACTACAACTTGATGGCCAAAGTGTTCTTAGTTCTTAGTTCTTGTCTTGAGCTCCCAGCCTGTCCTTGGATTCTTAACATATCCCATAGAGATGTTAAGCATTGCCTCAAGTCGTTTGGCCAGAACTGTGTCTTTCAGTTTTCACATGCTCCTAATTTTCCAGTTAAATTCTCTTGTTTTCATGGTCTCTGTCAGAAACAATTTGGTTAATCCCTTTCACCATTTCGAAAGCCTTTGATTGGGTCAAAGAGATCTCTTTTCTAATAAGAATTTGCCAAATCTTTTTGGTCTTTCCCTCTAACTGGCTGATGACAGACATGAGGTGACGTTGATCTTCAATGCCTCATTTCCCTGGGGGTGCAGCCCTGTCTGTTCATCATGTGGTGCTGAGTGGACTCTCAGATGTCCCTGTAAGAGAGGGACAAATCTTTGATTTATGACCTGTTCCGTCAATCTGCTGCCTCAGCATCCTGTCCAGACTTTGCACTACAGCCATATCTTGGGCCAAAAGCTTGTGAGGATGCTTAAAGGAATCTTCTCCTGACATATTAATATAAATCTTCGTACAAGCACAAGCAATATTTGCAGGGCAGGTATTTAGCTAGCTGGTTTACGTTTGACTGGTCAGCATCATACAATCAAACCACTTCCTGGCTCTCCTGTTGTTCTAACTTGTAGTGATCTTAAATGCCTTTCTTTTCAATGTTTCACGCCTGTGGAGAAAGACTGGCTCATAAACCAGCGTGCTACGTTGGAGTTGGGCCAGGTTTTCACGGTTGTAAAAATCTCACGTTGATGGATCCCTTTCCAGGTGCCCGAGGCTAAGCTGCATACATTTGGTGAGTTAGTGTATTTGTCCTCAGAAAAATTCCACGAAGAGGGTGTTTGTATTATGGTCATTTTATAGGCAGAAAAACTGAGGTGCAAGGCAGTTAAGTAACTGGTCCATGGTCACCCATCTGGAAAGTGGGAGCCAAGCTTTGAATGCCCTGCCCTCCCATTGGTGCCTCCCGTGACTACCCACCCAGTGGCAGCTAGGACAGCAACGCTCCAGTGTGAATTGTTGTGAAGTTCCTCTGATGACCACCAAACTGATTGAATCAAACCTTTGTGGTGATGTCCCTGATGTTGTTCCTGCTACTGCTGTTTGCTTTATTTAGGGGTTGGTTATTTTGCCTACATCAATAACATCTGCCTGCTATATGTCAAACATCTGTATGTACATTATCTCATTTATCATCCCAGTAATCCTATGACATTCAGATTATTATCCCTATTTTACAAAGGTTCAGATGAGAGTTATGGTTACTCAAAGTCATATTGCTAATGTTTAGATAGAACAAAATGCCTTAGTTGTCGATGACTACAAACCAGAGTCTTCAGCTTATAGACTAGGGAACATGGCAAGCCCAAACTTCCACCTAGAGCTTCAAAGGGGGAAGGTGGAGCCCACACCAGAGCAGGGGACTCCCCCAGAGGCCACCAGGGGGAGGAAGGACACAGGAAACCGCCTCCCGGTGCTGGCCACGTTGCCTTGTGCTGTTCTGACTTGCAGACACCATATGTAAGGAAAACCATTTTCCCTTCCCAAATCTGCTGTGAAGATTGATTAGATAACTGTGGCAAAGAGCTTTGAAGGCAGTGATGTAAGAAACACTCTGTGTTTGGGTAGGTTCCCAGGGCACTTCAGACAGGATTTAAGGCCAGCGAATGGGCCTGCTCAGGTGGCCAGGATGCTTTGTGTGGGAAAGGAATCACTTCCCAAAACATTTCTTCTAGAGGGCTGCCAAAATCGACCAGCTCTGCTTTATATCCATCCATGTCATCCTTCAAGTTGACTGTCACGTGAGGAAAAGGAAACTTACATGGTCAGTTCAACCTCAGACTGGCCCATAAAATGTTGACACATACTTAGATATCAAAGGGTGTCTTTGTTTTGTTTTTTTGTTTGTTTTGTTTTGTTTTTATCGTCCTCAGTAGAGTGATGTGGCATCACAGCTCACAGCAAGCTCCAAATCCTGGGCTTAGGCAATTTCTTTGCCTTAGCCTCCTGAGTAGCTGGGACTACAGGTGCCTGCCACAACACCTGCCACAATGCCCAGCTATTTTTTGTTGCAGTGTGGCCAGGGCCGGGCACGAACCCGCCACCCTTGGTATATGGGACTGGCACCCTACCCACTGAGCCACAGGTGCCACCTCAAAGAGTGTCTTCAATGAAAAACCATTACTGAATGTTTTAGAACATGACTCCAATATGTAAATTTTATCAGGAGGGAAGAAGACAATGATATGATTAGATGAATCATATCATCAAACCAAAGACAATCAGGACAGAAGGTGCCAAAGACACCTGTGGCATTTGGTCCACCCTCATCTGTTGTTAATTCCTACTCCCTGTCCCCAGACCACATTCCTGCTGGGGCTGAGTGGTCACCCAGCCTACAGCTGAACAGCTATCCTCACTGGGCAGGTCGTATGTGAATTACTAGCTGGTAAGTAGAAAAGGGAACACATCATAGACATCAGCCAAATGTTTCCAATGTGAATATCTCTATCCCAAGCCATAGGCATCATTAGTTTGGGAACTTCAAAGGTTAATTTTGTTATATACTCTATTGATGACACTGTAGGGAAACAGATATTATCATACATTACAGGTGGAAGCGCACACTGGTGTCCAACCTTTTTTCTTTTCTGCCATACATTGGAAGAGTAGTCTTGGGCCATACAGTAAATACACAAACACTAACAAAAGCTGTTTAGCAAAAATAAAGTCCATATATACTTTTCATGATAACTGACACCCCAGATAGGATAAAAAGTCTAATTTGCTCTCAACCATAAACACAATGTGAAAGGTGTATAAATGAAGACTTCTTTGGTTAACTAATGCAATCGGACTTTGCAGCTGCCTGTTTAATGTATAGTTGCCTTCATTTTAAGCAGATATACAGAATTTTGAGCAAACTGATGAAAATCAGGAAATCAGCTAACTTTAGCAAGTGCAAAACACCTATATATAAAATGAAATTTCAGCGGGACTACATCGTATGTTAGTTACTAATTTATTTGCAATAAGTTAAACATATAAGTACTCTTTCCTAGGGGGATAGGGAGAAGGCAGAGGAAGATCAAAAAGTTTTAGTGCTCAAAAGATTTACATTAGGCCGGGCGTGGTGGCTCACACCTGTAATCCCAGCACTCTGGGAGGCCGAGGTGGGTGATCACCTGAGCTCAGGAGTTCGAGACCAGCCTGAGCCAGAGCAAGACCTCATCTCCAAAAATAGCCAGGCGCCTATAGTCCCAGCTACTTGGGAGGCTGAGGCAAGAGAATTGTTTGAGCTCAAGAGTTTGAGGTTTCTGTGAGCTGTGATGCCACAGCACTCTACTGAGAGCAACAAAGTAAGACTCTGTCTCCAAAAAAAAACAACAAAAAAAGACTTACATTGATCGCAATGTAGTGGGAAAATGCTGTGGGTGTGGAGGGGGGTAGCCAAAAGTACCACAAGAATGTTATAAAGGCCTATGAGTACTGTAAGTGATAATAGCTATCAGATATCAGCCACCTGCTATGTGGCTGCAAGCTAGCCTGAAATTAGGTTAGATCGCTTGCCTGTATCATTCAATCATGACAGCCTTATAGCATTGGTTTTAGAATCCCCATTTTAGTGAGAGAGAAACTGAGACTCTTAATTATCTATTGCTGAATAACAAATTCTCTCCAAACTTAGCAACTTAAAATAATAAACATTTATTATCTCACACAGTTTCTATGGGCCAGGAATTTGGGAGCATCTTTGCTGGGCAGTTCTGGCTCAGGGTCTCTTAGGAGGTTATGGTCAAGATTTTGGCCAGTGTTGCCATGATCTGAAGGCTTGACTGGGGCTGGAGGACTCACCTCCAAGGTATTTCACTCAGGTGGTTGGAATGTTAATGCCAGCTAGTAAGCACACAGGGTTGTGTGGCTTGACCCAGAACAATTGATCCAAGAGAATGGAAGGCAGAAGCTACAATGTATTTTTCTGACTCGGCCTCAGATATTACCCATCCTTCAATATCCAGTTGATTACATGGGTCAGCCCTATCCATTGTGGGAGGAGACTACACAAGAATGTGACCATCAAGAGGTGAGACTTACTGGGGCCACTTGGACATGAGTTAAGCCTAAGATTTTAAGTAATTTTCTTAAGATCACTCAGCTAATTGCAAAGTCTGTCTTACTCCCAAATCAGTACTCTTTCCACTGCACAACTCTTTCCTTCCCAAATCCCTCCTGCAGGACACTGCCAAACACAGGCTACAGGATCCTCGTTCAGCTACCTCCCTGTTGCATTGCTTTGCCAAAAGTTTTATCTACAATTTGCTGGGAAATACTTTTTATATTGAAAGCATAGCTCAGGCTTTCTATGGGAATTGATGAGAATAATTTGTACTTCATTGATTTTATCCTAAACCAAACTTGCTAGACCTCATCTCTGGCTAAAGCTCTCCTTTTTTTTTTTTTTAGAGGGATGACAATATTAATAGAGGACAAAATATTTCTAAGTTACAAACCATTTTTGTGAAATTCCTGTCTTAAGAATGGAACTGAATATGTTCAAATCTTTTTGTTGTATGAGGAAGTGATTGAAGGGCATTTTTATTCTCTTGGGTCAAAGGAAACCCACAATTTATTCTTTAGTAATAAAAACGGCATGTGTAATAATTGGGACCATAGAGGGTCAACTCAAATTAAAGATTTTATGATGGGCGGTTATATTAAATATTTTCAACGATTTATAGAAAGGATTTGAAATATGTCAAATTTATTTCTTTACAGTTTTTCATGTGAAAGATTTTACTGCATCAAGTCACAGAATCAGGAGAAAAATGACGCTTATTTCATCCAAACCCTCACTCCTGCCAAGGTCATATTGCTCTCTTCAGAACCAAAGGCCAGGTGTTAAGTTGTCTGAAGTCAACCTCTTCTAATTAAAATGAAAAGTCATAAAGCAGAGTATTTCAATAATTTATAATAATAATAATCCCAAATTTATATAGTACAATATACAAGAAATGTAAACCATTTCACATTTCTTATTTCTCTCACCTGGAAACAAAAACTGAAGCCCCCCGGGCAAGCCTAAGGGAACATTCATTAACTTAAATATGTATAGAGTAAATGAATATGTATATTCGTTTCTGTGTGTTGGAAGAGAGGAAGATGGGACTGACACTCAATAAGCACTGCTGTATACCACACTTACGGCTAGGTCCAGTAAACCCCAACACAAATGAGACCCTTGGGTGAAGTGATGTAGCACACAAACAATACCGCCCAGTGCAAAACAGTAAATATCAAGGCTGAGGAAGCTGGTGCTCTGGATCTGACACAGCTGGCAAGAGGCACAGCCATTTCTATGCACAGAGGGGACATGGCATCTTTTCATGTAGAAATGAGAACTGGAGCTGTTGTAAAGCCTATGGTTCTTGCCTCCCCCCCCCATCATTAAATTAAGATAAGGACTCATTACTTTGGGTGGGGTGCCTGTGGCTTAAGGAGTAGGGTGCTGGCCCCTTATACCGGAGGTGGCAGGTTCAAACCCAGCCCCCCCCCAAAAGGACTCATTACTTTGCCTTATGGTAATAGCTTCAATCTCAAATAAAAATAAGATGATATACATATGGGAAAGCACTTGACAAGGTCAAACGCACTCTATAGGTTGATCTTCCCACCTGGACTGGTCAATACCAGCCGCCAGTGACTGTGCAGATCCATCTCTGGAACCCAGCATCTACCCCAGTGCCAAAGCCCGGGCCAAAGACCTAAGTGTATGGTTTATGCCAAAAGGTGAGGGGTAGCAAAATCCCCCCAATTTTTTCTAGGTGTGAAAGGGACCAACTTTTTTGAGGTCCCTTGGATCTTTGAAACTATCGTTTTTAATACACAGAAAAGAATATGTGGTGGTTATGAAGAAATACTAATAAAATAACCATCAGGGGACAGGTAACAGAGGAGCTCTGAGAAGGATAGAGATTTCAAAAAGACCTGCAAAAAAAAAAAAAAAAATCTTGAAATTGGGCGCCTGTGGCTCAGTGAGTAGGGCGCTGGCTCCATATACTGAGGGTGGCAGGATCAAACCCGGCCTCGGCCAAATTGCAAACAAACAAACAAAAAAAAATAGCCGAGCGTTGTGGCGGGCTCCTGGAGTCCCAGCTACTCGGGAGGCTGAGGCAAAAGAATCATCTAAACCCAAGAGCTGGAGGTTGCTGTGAGCTGTGACACCACAGCACTCTACCAAGGGTGACAAAGTGAGACCCTGTCTCTAAAAAAAAAAATATATATATATATTGAAATTGTTCCCAATGGCCAAATCAAGGACATTAATTTGAATATCAAAATCTGTATATCCGCTGTATAAATAGAAAACCAGGAATGACAAGTGTGTGTATAACACATGTATACATATGTATGTGTGTATGTATGTCATCCCTCAGTATCCATGGTGTATTGATCCCAGGAGCCCACAGATGCCAAAATCCATGGATGCCTACATCCAAGTCCCTTATATAAACTATGCACATCCTCCCGCACACTTTAAGTCTTTTCTAGATTATTTATAATACCTAGATTACTTATAATTCCTAATACAATGTAAATGCTATGTAAATTATTCTCATACTGTATTGCTTTTTATTTGTATTATTTTCTATTGTTGCATTGTTATTCCTATTTGTTTTTTTTCCCAAATACATTCAATCCTTGAATTAGTTGTATCTGTGGATGTGAAACCTGTGGATACCAAGGGCCTACTGTATCTAAAATCATATATCCACCAATTCCACTTCAAGGTATTTATTCAAGAGAAATGAAAACATGTGTCCACACAAAGCTTTATTTCCAGCAGCTTTATTTATAATGGCTAAAAACTAGAAACAACTCAAATGTCAACCAACAGATGAATAAATAAACAAACCATGGTATATTCAAACATGGAATACTACTCAGCAATGAAAAGAAATGAACTATTGATACACACAACATGGAATAATATCCAAAATCTTATTTGAGTGAAAGAAGCCAGCCACAAAAGAGTAAATATTGTGAGAATCCATTTATATGAAACTGTAGGACAGGCAAAACTAATCTATAGTGACAGAAAGTACAACAGAGATTTCCTGGGGCCAGGGGTGAGAAGGAGTTAATTGCAAAGGAACATGAGGGAGATTTTTTGATGATGTAAATACTGTGTTTCTTGAGTACAATGGTAGCTTTATGAGTCTAAACATTTTTCAAAAATCAAAGAACACTTAAAATACAGAGTATTCCAAAAGTCACCAAAAAGTTGCCATACCTAGGAAAAATGAGAATTGTGACTAAATGTACCCTCATTTACAAAACGGTAGAACCTCTGTAAGTTGACCACCCAAGGGACTGTAATAAACTGGTCAACATACAGAAGTGGTCAACATAAGGAACTTGGCCTACTGTACTGATATATATATGTGGTACTTGTCCAGTCTATGAAAATTAGATCAACCTAAGGAGGTGGTCAATGTAGGCAGGTGGTCAGCTATGGAGGTTCTATTGTATTCATTACAAAATTTTACAAAGAGGAAAAACACAGAGAATATTTTCTAAAATTTTGTAATGAATATTTTATAAATAAAGATACATTTAGCTACAATTTCCTATTTTCCCTATGTATGAAGACTTTATGTGCAAATTTAGGGACATCCTGTAGGTGCATTTTATTATACATAAATTATAATTCAATAACATTGATTTCTTTTTAAAGGAACAGACTCAACTGGCAAAGATTTTGTCCTTTTCTCTTCTTTCCTTAATTGTAGGCATGATGCCTGGAGGCACAGCAGCTGTCTTGTGACCTTGAGACAATAAGCACAAGGACAAAAACTAAACCTAAGGATAAAAGAAACAAAGGTGGCCTGCAGCTTTTGTTGAGCTGCCATACCAGCCCTAGACTGTAGACCTTCAGGCCTTCTTGTTGCCATTGCACTAGAGATTTGTTATTTCAAATGAATTCCCTAAAAAACACAAAGCCCCTCTCTTCTAGAGTATTTTCATGCTGTCTTTATTTTTCATCAACTTAGAATGTATCTTCCTTCTCTCCCAGAACTCCAAACCAAGAATCCAACCATACAATCTCTAGTGATCTTCAAGGCTAGTTACCATGGCAAAGATGGCATCATGGTGTGTTCAGAAGAGTCACAAGGAGTTGAGAGAATAGCTTAAGAAAAAGCTATAGAAGCTTTGAGAGATAAGGAGATGTTGCAGAAAAGGATTCACACCAGAGACAGATGAGAATGAAGTTAGATCAGTGGATAAGAGACCACTTTACAGGGTTTTCAAGTATTACCCTTGTCCAATGTCATAAACCAATCAGTACTTTACCTGATCATGTTAGGCAGGATTATTGACTGTGGAACATTAACATTTGAAATAAGCCATGTCATAGTTGGGACTTTAACTATTTTTAATATTTTTCACCTCTATTATCTTGTAAATTATACAGTCTTTCACAATCCTTTCAATAGTTACCCTACATATTAAAGCATGCATTCTTGACTTACCAAAGTCTGAGATTAATTGGGATATACATTCTTTAACTGGAATATTGCAAAGACCTTAGAACACTGTAACTTCATTTACCCATCTCCTGACTTATATTTAATTATATACAACATATTATAGCATATATATGTGTTATATATTATGTATTATATAAATTATAAATATATATTATAAACTATATATTATATAAATATTTAAATATAATATATTTTTTAAAAACATCAGCTGGGGCCAGTGGCTCATGCCTGTAATCCTAGCATTCTGGGAGGCCAAGGCAGGAGGATCCCATGAGCTCAAGAGTTCAAGACCAAACTGAACAAGAGCCAGACTTCATCTCTACTAAAAATAGAAAATTTAGCTGGGTGTGGTGGCATATTCCTGTAGTCCCAGCTACTCAGGAGGCTGACGCAAGATGATCCCTTGAACCCAGGAGTCTGAGGTACCTGTGAGCTAGACTGATGCCACAGCACTCTAGCCTGGGTAACAGAGTAAGACCCTGTCTCAAAAAAAATAAATACAATATGGGGTTTTTTTGTTTTTGTTTTTGTTTTGAGACAGAGTCTCAAGCTGTTGCCCTGGGTAGAGTTCTGTGGTGTCACAACTCACAGCAACCTCAAACTCTTGGGCTTAAGCGATTCTCTTGCTTCAGCCTCCCAAGTAGCTGGGACTAAAGGCGCCCACCACAATGCCTGGCTATTTTTTTGTTGTAGTTGTCATTGTTGTTTTAGCTGGCCTGGGCCAGCTTCAAACCCGCCAGCCTCGGTGTATGCGGCCGGCACCCTACCCACTGAGCTACAGGTGCCGCCCTATAATATGTATTTTAAAATCCAATAAGATACCATTAGATTATACCATCAGTGTTTATTCAGTTTATCCGGTTACTTACCATTTTCAGTGCTCTCTTCATTTATATCCAACCTTCTACCTAGGTCATTTTTCTTCTACCTAAAAGACATACTTGAGTATTCCCTTTAGAGCGGAACTGATGATAATCAATTATCTCATTTAGTTTGTTTGAAACTGTATTTATTTTACTTCCTTCTTGGAAGATATTTTTGCTGCATATAGCTAAGCTAGCTGTTATTTTCTTTTAGTACCTTAAAAATACTATTATATATACATATACATGAATATACATATATACTTTTGTTTTTTTGAGACAGAGTCTCAATTGCCCTGCCTAGAGTACTGTTGGCCTCAGCCTAGCTCACAGCAACTTTGAACTCCTGGGCTCAAGCAATCTTCCTACCTCAGCCTCACAAGTAGCTGGGACTACAGGCACATGCATCATACCTGGGTAAGTTTTCTATTTTTAGTAGAGATGAGGTTTGGCTCTTGCTCAAGCTGGTCTCAAACTCCTGAGCTCAAGGGATCCTCCCACCTCAGCCTCCCAGAGTGTTAGGATTACAGGCACAAGCCATCTTGCCCAACCCTTAAAGATATTATTCTATTGTTTTTTGACTTTCATTTCTCTTGAGAAGTCAGCCAATGGCCTAATGATTGCATTTTTGAAGGTAATTTTCGTTTCCTGCCCCCCACTACTTTTAAAATCTTCTCTTCAATCACTTCTTAGCCTTTTGGCTAAGATCAAGTGTAAAATCTTCTCTTCATATTTGATTTTTAGAAGTTTTACTGTACTTGCAAAGGTATAGTTTTCTTTTAGTTGTACTGCTTTGGTTTTATCAAACCTTAAATCTATGGTTTGGTATCTTTTGTCAGTTTGGGAAAAATGTCAGCCATTAGCTCTTTAAATATTGCCGTATCCCATTCTTCATCTCTCCTCTCTTTCTGGGACTCTTAACTAAACTCAGTTTTCTGTATCTTTTCTTCTCTTTTTGATTTCTTTATTCTCAAAGATGTCAAGAAAGGAAGGGAAAATGGGATCTTGTTCTCTGAGCAGGCACATCAGTCCTTGAATGCTGGATTCCTTGCCATATGAGGAAAAAATAATTCTCCCCCACCCCTTAGATGAAATCTCAAGGATTTCCCATAACTTTCCAGTCAACTCAGGTAAAAATAAGTCCCCTGGGCAATTTCAACTCCAAGAATCATCTTATTTATTTATTTATTTATTTTGTTTATTCATTTCTTTATTAGAAACAGGGTCTTCCTCTGTCACCCAGGCTGCAATACAGTAGCACAATCATAGCTCACTGTAACCCTGAACTCCTAGCCTCAAGTGATCTTCCCATCTTCATCTTCCCAAGTAGCTGGTTTTCAGTTATGTGCCACCATACCTGGTTAATGTTTTTCATTTTTTATAGAAGCAGGGTCTTGCTATGTTGCCCAGGCTGGTCTAGAACTCCTGGCCTCAAGTAATCCTCCATTTCATTCTCCTAAAGTTCTGAGATTGCAGATGTAAGCCAGCATGCCAGCTAAATAATTATTTATTTAAATTAAAACTCTGTGCTTTTGGGCGGCGCCTGTGGCTCAAGGAGTAGGGCGCCGGTCCCATATGCCGGAGATGGCGGGTTCAAACCCAGCCCCGGCCAAAAAAAAAAAATCACACACACACACAAAAAAAACCTCTGTGCTTTATTCAAAGTTAAAGCTGTCACTAACCTCTAAGCTCCATCCCTGAGCCCCAGGCATGCTTCAGGGTGGTAAAACTTTAAGGAAAGGGATCAAATCCCCTTTCTTCCTCTTTGCTCAGTCTTGTTTCTGCTACAATGTGGTGCCTTCTGGAAGCAGCAGATTGCCCATGTGTATTCTTATATTATTGGGGAACTTTGGGGGAGTGCCTGGGAGATACATGGCAAGGGCTCTGATGGCTGCTTCCTTGTAGTACCTCTCCTCCTGCCTAGCCATCCAGTGGTCTACCTTCTCTGGGAAATCCCCCCCTGTCCAGAGGCTGTCACAGGCAAGATCCAAAATAACTCAGAAACATCGCCTGCCCAACTCAGGTCCCTAGGGAAAGCTCTTGTGTCCTTGTCTGTTCCCTGTGCGTCCTCTTTCTTCTCCCTACCCTCTCATTTTGTACCAGGTCTCTCTACAGTTTCTTCCACCTGTCCTCATGCTGCCTAAATTTCAGAGGACTGAAGTTCTCTGAACCCCCATCTCTCACTTGGCCTGGGGTGAGATAACAGCACTTTCTCCAAAGAAATTCTCCTTCTCTTCCTCTTCAACCTCATAACTCCCTGATAACTTCCAGGTGATATGCTAAGTTCTACAGAGATTAACTAGAATCTGAAGATACTTGATATCTATTATCAGCCTTTAAAGCTTCAGCCAAAATTGGGTTAGAGTTGTGTTTTAGCAACCTGCTGCAGATCTGAAGATCTACACAGATCTATACAGAACTGTGTAGAATGGGGATGTATGAAATGTATGGAGAAAAATATTGAAGGACACACCTTAACTTATCATGGACCCCTGTTGGGAGTTTACTTATTGTCTGTCTCTTCATTAGGATGAAAGCTTCCAGTGATCTTTCTAAGAAGGATAAATTTCTTCCCAAGGAGGGAGAAGGAGAGGTCAAGGAGGTAAGGGAGTCAAACAACAAGTAAAAGGATGGTTTGGTGCCCGTAGCTCAGTGGTTAGGGCACTGGCCACATACACCAGGGCTGGCGGGTTCGAACCTGACCAGGCCCGCTAAACAACGACAACTACAACCAAAATATAGCTGGATGTTGTGGCGGACGCCTGTAGTCCCAGCTGCTTGGGAGGCTAAGGCAAGAAAATTGCTTAAGCCCTAGAGTTTGAGGTTGCTGTAAGCCATGACTCCATGACACTCTACCAAGGGCAACATAGTGAGACTCTGTCTCAAAAAAAAAAAGTAAAAGGAAACAAGAGATTGCACCAAAAGAAAGCAAGTGCATGATCATAATTAGGCATTTTTTATAAAACTATTAATACACAGATATGTTTAAAGATATAAAGTGAAAAGTAATCGTTGAAAGTGGCAAGGATCTCCACCTTACCCCATCCAATGGTCAATTCTCAGTCTTCACCCTACTTAACCTCACTGAATCTCTTGAAGGCATTTGACAAAATTAATTTATCCCTCTTGGAACACTGTCCCCACTTGGCTTGCATGTCACCACACTCTCCTACTCTTTTTATTCCTATTTGGATGTTCCTTTTGGGTCTTTTTCACTGGATTCTCCTCTAAATAGAAGAGTGTCCCTGGGCACACTCTCTGCATTTATCTTCTTTGCTGACACTTACTCCCTACTTCTTCTCATCTAGTCCATGGTTTAGGTGAACCCCATATGCTGATTATATCTCTTCCAGATTTATATCACTAGTTCTGATCTCTCCCATCAGGTACAGACACTTATCTCCCATTTCTCCTTCAACAGCTACTAGGCACCTCAGAACTAACATAATCAAAACAGAACTCTTAATTTCCCACCTGGAAATGGCAAAATCCTTCACACAACCACTTAAGTCAATGTTTAGGGAGTCATTGTTAACTCTCTTTTTCTCGCATAAGACATCTAATCTATCAGCAACTCCTTCTGGCTCCTCAAATTATGTCCTCAGTCCAACCCCCACTGCTACCACGTTGGCCAGGCCACCAACACCCCTCCCTTAAACTACCCAAATATCCTCCTAATTAGTGTCTGTACTTCCACTCTTGCCTCCTTTGGTCTACACAGCAGCCAGTAATTATCATTTAAATATAAATTAGAACAAGTCAACATACCTCTCAATACTCTCTAATGACTTTTTGACTAGCCAGTTTCCTAGTCAATGTCAATCTCCCACCTCCTTCTTGAGAAAGACAATGTACAGAGCTACAGCCTCCATTTTCCAGATTCTCTTGCATTTAGGGAGGCCATGTGATCATGTTCTAACCAATGAGACACAAGGAGAAATCGCTGGATATGGATTTTAAGAAGGCTACTGTTTTCCTGATAAAAGGCAAGGCTATCATGCCATATATCCTTGGACCTATGCTCTTCTCTGTTTCTGCCTTGAAAGCAAATACCCACAGGCAGGAAAACATGTCAAAGATGTCAAGACAGAAAAGGAGAAGGGATTTTCTTCCCCGAGTAGGTACACCAGTCATCAAATGCCCATTCTGGGATTCCTTGTTATATGAGTAAAAAATAAACCACTTGGCTCGGCACCCATAGCACAGTGGTTACAGCACCAGCCGCATGCACTGAGGCTGATGGGTTTGAACCCGGCCTGGGCCAGCTAAACAGCAATAACAACAAAAAAAAATAGCCAGGTGTTGTGGTGGGTGCCTGTAGTCACAGCTACTTGGGAGGCTGAGGCAAGAGAATCACTAAAAATCTAAAAATTTGAGGTTGCTGTGAGCTGTGACGTCACAGCACTCTACCAAGAGTGACATAGTGAGATTCTGTGTCAAAAAAAAAAAAAAAAAACCTCCTTATTTGGTACATTGTTGTGGTGGAGTTTGTATTACATTTAGCCAAATACAATTCTGAAGAAAAGTTGGGAACTAAGAGAGGTTTGTTCATGTGTTTTAAGTAAAGAAGCCATCTCCATAACATAATTGGAAAGTGAAGCAAAGTGCAAAGTGAAGCAATAAGGGCTGATGTAAAAGCAGCAGAAAATTATCCAGAAGATCTAGATAAGATCACTGATGAAGGTGGCTACACTAAACAACAGATTTTTCAGTGTAAACATAACAGCTCTCTACTGAAAGAAGATGTTATATAAAACTCCCTGGAGAGGTCAATGTCTGGCTTCAAAGGACAAGCTGACTGCTTTGTTAGAGACTAATACAGCTGGTGACTAAGTTGAAGCCAATGCTCATTATCACTCTGAAAATCCTAGGTCCCATAAGAATTATACTAAATCAGCTCAGTGCCTGTGGCTCAAGCGGCTAAGGCGCCAGCCACGCACACCTAAGCTGGAGGGTTCAAATCCAGCCCAGACCTGCCAAACAACAATGATGGCTGCAAAAAATAGCTGAGCATTGTGGCAGGCACCTGTAGTCCCAGCTACTTGGGAGGTGGAGGCAGGAGAATCGCTTGAGCTCAGGAGTTGGAGGTTACTGTGAGCTGTGATGCCACAGCACTCTACCCAGGGCGACAGCTTGAGGCTCTGTCAAAAAAAAAAAAAAGAATTATACTAAACTAAATCTACTCTGTTTGTGCTGTATAAATAGAGAGAAAGATCTTTTTTTTTTTTTTTTTTTTGCAGTTTTTGGCAGGGGCCAGGTTTAAACCTGCCACCTCTGGTATATGGGCCAGCACTCTACTCCTTGAGCCACATGCTTTTTTTTATTTTTGAGACAGAGCTCACTTTGTCACCCTCAGTAGAGTGCTATGCTGTCACAGCTCACAGCAACCTCCAACTCTTGGGCTTAAGTGATTCTCTTGCCTCAACCTCCCAAGTAACTGCGACTACAGATGCCCGCCACAACGCTGGTCCATTTTGTTGTCATTGTTGTTTGGCAGGTCTGGGCCAGGTTTGAACTTGCCAGGTCCCATGTACGTGGCTGGCAGCCTAGCCACTGAGATACAGGCACCTAGCTGGAAAGACAAAATCTTTATTTTTTCTTTGCAGTTTTTGGCTGGGGCTGGGTTTGAACCTGCTACCTCTGGCATCTGGTGACAGTGCCCTACTCCTTTGAGCCACAGGCGCTGCCCTTTTTTTTTTTTTTTTGAGACAGAATCTCAAGCTGTCACCCTGGGTAGAGTGTCATGGCGTCACAGCTCACAGCAACCTCCAACTCTTGGGCTTAAGCGATTCTCTTGCCTCAGCCTCGGAAGCAGCTGGAACTAGAGGTGCCCGCCACAATGCCTATTTATTTTTTGGTTGTAGTTGTCGTTGTTTGGCGGGCCTGGGCTGGATTCCATCCTGCCAGCTCCGGTGTATGTGGCTGGCTCCCTAGCTGCTTGAGCTACAAGCGCCAAGCCCAGAAAGACAAAATCTCAGTGACAGCCTATCTCTCTACATCATGGTTTACTGAATATTTTTAAGCTGTTGAAACCTACTTCTTAGGGAAAAAAGAGATTCCTTTTAAAAGGAATGCACCTGGTCACCCAAGAGTTCTAATGAAGATGTTACAGAGAGATAAATGTTTTCATGCCTGCTAACCCAACATCCATTCTGCAGCCCAAGAATCAAAGAGTAATTTCAATCTTCAAGTCTTATAATTTAAAAGATACATTGTCTAACTACCACAAATAGTGAATGATTCCTCTAATAGATCTAGGAAAAGTAAATTGAAAACCTTCCAGGAAGGAGTCACCATTCTAGATGCCATTAAGAACATTTGTGTGATTCATGGGAGGTCAAAAACTCAACAGTAGCTGGAGTTTGGAAGATGTTCATTCCAACCTGACTTAAGTGGAGAAATTAACTGCAGATGTGTTAGAAATAGCAAGAGAACTAGAATTACAAGTGGAACCTGAAGATGTGACCAAATTGCTGCAGCCTCATCCAATTTTAATGGATAAGGAGTTGCTTCTTATGGATGAGCAAAGAAAATGGTTTCTTGAGTAGGAATCTACTCCTGGTGAAGATGCTATGAACATTGTTGAAATGACAACAAAGGATTCAGAATGTTTCTAAACTTAATTGACAAAGCAGCAGCAGGGTTTGATGAGATTTACTCCAATTTTGAAAGGAATTCTACTGTGAGTAACATTCTATCAAACAGCATTGTTTGGCATAGAGAATTCTTCATGAAGAGAAGAGTCAAGCAATGGAGAACACTTCCTTGTCTTACTTTAAGAAACTGCCACAGGGGCGGCGCCTGTGGCTCAGTCGGTAAGGTGCCGGCCCCATATACCGAGGGTAGCGGGTTCAAACCCGGCCCTGGCCAACTGCAACCAAAAAATAGCCGGGCGTTGTGGCAGGTGCCTGTAGTCCCAGCTACTCAGGAGGCTGAGGCAAGAGAATCGCTTAAGCCCAGTAGTTGGAGGTTGCTGTGAGCTGTGTGAGGCCACGGCACTCTACCCAGGGCCATAAAGTGAGACTCTGTCTCAAAAAAAAAAAAAAACTGCCACAGGCACCCAAACCGTAGTGACCACCACCCTGATCAGCCAGCAGACATCAACACAAAGATAACTCACTTAAAGTCTCTAATGATTGCTCCCATCTTTTAGAAATATTTTTCCATTAAGATGCATACAGTGGTTTAGACATAATGCTATTGCACATGTCAGACTATAGTACAGTGTAAACACTCCTATGTCACTATCATGATATTTGCTTTATTGTGGGCTGAAACTCAACTCACAACATCTCCAAGGTATGTCTGTATGTTATGTACTTGTTTGCTCAGTATCCATCTACTCCACTGGAAGTAAGCCTCAAGACCTCAAAAGGCAAGAGCACAGCCCCTATACCTAGAAGGGTGTATGATATAAAACGAGAAGAATTTATCTAATCAATCACTCAATCTACGACATCTTGAAATTAGATTCTTCCTTACTGTTTACTCAGCAGTTCTTTGTTATACAAAGACTATATATTACTATCCTATCAAAGAAAGATTTGATAATGGGTTCACTTGGGGAATTTTCGTCATAATTAGCTATTTTCTGCGCTGGCATATGTTGTAGCAGCACTCTTGGCACATATAGATCTCATGGTCTTGTCCAAAAATCTGGCCTGACTCAGTAATTTAAGGTTGGCCTAAAGTCTACTTTAGCAGTGTCTAGCACTGTTTTTATACACCTGCACTGTGTAAACAATGCCAGAATATCATTCATTCGGTTTCTCCCAGATACCCAAATGATAGTGAGTGGAGGATGGCTTTACAGGGACCAGACTCTCTCCTGACTTCTTCTCGGCCAGGGCTGTGAAAAATCCGTTCCCAGTGTGGACAGTATCATGCCTAAGTGACACAGCAGTCAGAGGCCTGGTTCCAAGCCCAGTTCGCCAGCTGGATGGCCTGTTTGACCTCTCGGGGTTATTGAGAGGAACAAAGATTTAGAGACCGGTAATTCCACCGCCTGCCGGGGTCTCACTTTCCGCATCTCCTTAAAGAATCAGGCCAGATTCGCGGAAGCCTGTCTACAGTTCCCATCCAGCCCCAGCCGGGGCCCCGACACGCCCCCTTTCCGCCCGTGGTGCCGGAACTGGCCGATCCCGTCAGCCGCTGCGGGCAGCTCGCCGTCGCCATGGAAACGAAGGTAGCCAATGAGCTTAGCTGCTCCAGCTCCGCTCCGACGCGCCTGCTTCGGTGGGGTCTGCAGGGCTCCGGCGGCCGTCTGTGGGCTCTGGTGAGCTGCCCGGCTGTTGATGACGATGCTGAAGGCCAAGATCCTCTTCGTGGGGCCCTGCGAGGTGAGGCTGGGCCTGGGCGCCGCGGCGCTGGGCGAGCGCGCCCCTCACTTCCAGTCTGTGCTTTGAGCCGGGAGGCCCCCAGCAGGCAGGAACCTAGTCCCACCAGACGACCCGGGTGGGCGCCGCTGCCCTTAACTGTCAGCCCTGCGCTTTCAGACCTTGATCCCAGCCACCTCCCGGAGGAGGCGGTTGAAGCGAACCCCATGTTACTCAGGCCCAAGGTAGTGAGTGGCCTCATTGGAACCAGAGACTAGGTCTCATGATTCTTTTGCCACCGGGATCATTGGTTGTGAATGTGTCTGTGGGACGAGAGGACCTAGGGGGAAGACTGGACTATTTATTGAATGGCCTTGGGACAGTTGGCTATTTGTGTGGTGGTGGTAATGGGGATTAAATCTACATGTGTGCTATGCACCATGCACAAAAATAAAATTCAGATGGATTAAAGCTAAACGCGTAATGAAAAAAAATGTACCAGTAATAGATGAATATTCTCAACTTCAGCGACCATCAAAATCATGTAGACAAAGATTGTGTTAAAACCCAAATTGCTAAGTCCCACTTCATAGTTTTGATACAGTAGGTCTGGGAGTGGCCTGAGAGTGTACATTTGCTAATAACAGTGTTGGTCCGGGGATCACACGTTGAGAACCACTGTAGTAGATGAATGTATGGAAAGATATGGGTTTTTTTGTTGTTTGTTTTTGTTGTTGTTTTGAGACAGAGTCTAACCTTTGTCACCCTTGGTAGAGTGATGTGGCATGATGTGGCGTCACAGCTCACCTCAAACTCTTGGGCTTACGCGATTTTCTTGCCTCAGCCTCCCAAGTAACTGGGACTACAGGGGCCCACCACAAAGCCCGGCTATTTTTTTTTGTTATTCAGTTGTCATTGTTGTATAGGTAGCCCGGGTCCGGTTTCGAACTCGCCAGCCTCGGTGTATGTGGCTGGCGCCCTACTCACTGAGCTACGGGCGCCAAGTCCAAAGATATGTTTTTGATTTTGAGTTAGAAAGCTCTTTCTAAGCACAACACAAAAATGAAGAAGCCTTAAAATAAATTACAGCGGGGTGGCGCCTGTGGCTCAAGGAGTAGGGCGCCCGTCCCATATGCCGGAGGTGGCAGTTTCAAACCTAGCCCCGGCCAAAAAAAAAAAAAGAGGAGGTCCTCTTAATCTAAAAATAAATTACAGTGAAAGTAAAGCTTGGCGTATTTGCAAAATAAATTACACAAAGAAAGGATTAATAGACTGCCTATACAAGGAGAGTTTAAAAATGAGTAAAGAAAAGAGAAACAGTAGCAAATCAAGAAAAGGCTTAGCATGCAAGAAATGAAATTGCCCACTAAGTGGGCGGCGCCTGTGGCTCAAGGAGTAGGGTGCCGGTCCCATATGCCGGAGGTGGCAGGTTCAAACCCAGCCCCGGCCAAAAAAAAAAAGAAACTGCCCACTAAGTATGAGAAGGTGCTTCCTCATAACCACAAGAACACAAATTAAAACAAGATGGTACTTATTTGCCCATCACATTGGACAGGAAAAATTTAAGATTGATAATACACAGTGTTAAGATGAATGTAGGAAGATGAAAATTCTAAGACTGTTGGTGGAACTATAAATTGATAAGAGCTTTTGAAGACCACGTTATTAAAATGTGCATAGCATAGTGCAGGAATTACATTTCTGAGACTCTACTGTAACTAAGTGCTTCTCCCTGTTTTCAATGGGCGATGCACAATATTGAACAGTTGGAAACAGCCCGTCTCTAAGAGATTATCTAGGATGGTAAACTGAGGTACATTCTTTGGAAGACTGTGTAGCAATTAAACAAAATGAGGCCGCTTTGTGTGTACTAATGTGGAGAAATAGACAAGAACCAACAATATGTGTAGAATTACGAAAACCAAAACAGGTGGAGATCTTTTTTAATTTATGGAAATTCTCAAATGTAGACAAAGGGAAAAAAAATAATGACCTCTTGGTCCCCATCACCCACCTTCAGTGACAAAATATGTTTATGCATATACATTTCTCCCCCCTCCTTTATTACTCTTCAAACTTAACAGCCTTTCTATTCCTTTAGCTTGCTATACCCTTTTCTGTCCTAGCGCCTTTGAACTAGCGATTTCCTCTGCTGGCTGGCCTGTCATTTCAGTTTAAACTTCAACTCTTCAGCCTTCCTGACCCCCTCACCTCATTTCAAAGTCTTTAATTACAGTACCCTGCCTTATTATCCCAGCACTGTCACTACCTCACCTTTTTCTTATTTATTCAACAAAGTAGAATACTGACAAATACCTTATATGCCTGAATCACCTAATCACTTAACACCTGACACAGTTTCCAAAATATGTCATCTTCCCACTCATCTAAGTTGTTTTGGAAAAGCACTTTTTGAATTCACATATGACATTGTTCCTGGAAATGTATTCCAAGCCCCAGGAGTTGCTCCTATAACATCAGGCTTGTTGCTTTATCTGCTCATCCTAAAAATAAGTGTTCATAATCTCTACAACATACCCAGTGTTATTTTTAAGTAATATTTAATTTGTGAAGACACAGCCTCAGGAGAAATTACTAAGGCAGGTTTGCATACCTAACATACCCTCTTTTTCTTTTTCATATTCTGTTGGTGGTCTCTACAAGCCTCCCAAATTGACATTGATTGAGGTTATTCTAGTCAAGCAGTTGCTGTTCAAAATAAAGTAGTTGAGGCTTGGCGCCCATGCTCAGTGGTTAGGGCACCAGCCACGTACACTGAGGCAGACAGGTTTGAACCTGGCCCAAACCTGCTAAACAACAATGACAACTGCAACAAAAAAATAGCCAGGCTTTGTGGCGGGCACCTGTAGTCCCAGCTTCTCTGGAGGCTGAGGCAAGAGAATCGCTTAAGCCAAAGAGTTAGAGGTTGCTATGAGTCGTGACACCACGGCACTCTACCCAGGCCGACAACTTGAGACTCTGTCTCAAAAAATAATAAATAAATAAATAAATAAAGTAGTTGAGAGTGAGTCATAATTAGATTTTTGTAAGGACTTATGTATAAAAGATTGCCTTTTTCCTAAAGAATAGCTTGGGGAGAAAAAAACTTGTATTGGGAAACATTTATTAGACAAATGGTGCAAATATATATAAAAAACCTGAAAAACACATAATAGTTTTTAGCTTTGGGAGGACAGATGGGTGATTTGGGTGGAGGACTGTTTTGCTGTTTCGTTGATTTTTGTTGTTGTTGTTGTCATCAGATAAGGTGACTGAGAACCAGCCAGGGAAATCATTGTGGGTAAAGTCACCCAGCAGCAGAGGCAGCACTGGAATTCCATGCTTCCTGGATGCCAGACTGGGCCACTGCCCCCACACTAGAGCCAGGCAGTGACATCCCAACCAGAGAGACCCTTCTGTCCTGGGGATCTCAGGTGGCCATGACCTATCTTCCATCACACTTAATACAAGGGGGGTTCTTCTATGGTTTCCATTTCTGCTCTTCAACAAAGTCCTTTATTTGCTTTCATTTTCAGAGTGGAAAAACTGTGTTGGCTAACTTTCTGACAGAATCTTCTGATATCACTGAGTACAACCCAACCCAAGGAGTGAGGTAAGCCCTGACAAATTTGTGTCCCATAGAGTCCCCAACTATTACCCACCTCCTACTTTTGGTGCTGTTGGCACTTCAAAAGTATAATGTTTCCTAATTATAGGTACTGTTGCTGTTGTTTTATTTTTAGGATTCTGGAATTTGAGAACCCACATGTTACCAGCAACAGCAAAGGCACAGGGTGTGAATTTGAACTATGGGACTGTGGCGGAGATACAAAGTATGTTTCCTTCAAAGAAGGTCTGCTTCATCAAATCGTGTAAAAATCAAATCATCTATCCACCAGACACCACAGAATTGGGCCTGCCATGTTTCCCGGCATGTATAAAGGGCTTGATAAATTATTTGATGACATGTATTGCTTTATAAACTTTAGAAATTGGGTTATGATACAAAGAGGAGTCACCAAACAATCATTAATACTAAGATACTCTTTTTTTTTTTTTTTTTTGGTTTTTATTTTTTTGAGACGCCATGGGTAGAGTGTGTGGCATCATAGCTCACAGCAACCTCAAATTCTTAGGCTTAGGCGATTCTCTTACCTCAGCTTCCAGGTTAGCTGGGACTACAAGCACCTACTACAACGCCTGGCTAGTTTTTCCCTTTTTAGTAGTGCCAGGGTGTCACTCTTGCTCAGGCTGGTCTCGAATTTCTGAGCTCAGGTGATCCACCCACCTCAGCCTCCTAGAGTGCTGGGATTACAAGTGTGAGACACCGAGCCTGCTCTAAGATACTATAAAGTTGGCTCGGCGCCTATAGCTTGGTGGCTAGGGCACCAGCCACATACACCGGAGCTAGCGGGTTCGAATCCAGCCCGGGCCTGCCAAACAACAATGACAACTACAACCAAAAAATAAGCAGGCATTGTGGTGGGCCCCTGTAGTCCCAGCTACTTGGGAGGCTGAGGCAAGAGAATCAAAGAGTTTGAGGTTGCTGTGAGCTGTGACGCTATAGCACTCTACCAAGGGCAACATAGTAAGACTCCATTTCCAAAAAAAAAGATACTATAAAGTCCACAGAAACAAAAATGACGTCAAATTTCCTGTGGCTTTTTTCTCTCTTTTTTTTTTTTTTTTTTTTTGAGACATGTTCTCGTGTTCACAGGCTAGAGTGCAGTATCATCATCATGGTTCACTGCAACCTCAAATAATCCTGCCTCAGTCTCCCAAGTAGCTGGGACTATAGACATGTGCCAACATACTCAGCTAATTTTTTGTAGAGATGGGGTCTTGCTATATTGCTAAGGCTGGTCTCAAAATCCTGACCTCAAGTGATCCTTCCCACCTTGGCCTCCCAAATAGCTAGGATTATAGGCATAAACCTCCCTGCCTGGCCCTCTCTGGCTTTTTTTCTGCCTTGCAGGTTTGAGTCCTGCTGGCCAGCCCTGATGAAGGATGCCCATGGAGTGGTGATCATCTTCAATGCCGACATCCCAAGCCACCGGAAGGAAATAGAAATGTGGTATTCCTGCTTTGTCCAGCAGCAGTTCTTACAGGATACTCAGTGTTTGTTAATTGCACACCACAAACCAGGCTCTGGAGGTGATAAAGGAAGACTGTCTTTGTGTAAGAAGGCTGGAATTTCTCTTACTTCTCTTGTCTTGAACATTTGAGGCACTTATACATTTCTATATGTCTTTGAAACCAGCAGGTATGTGCAGTTATTGAGCACCTACTGTGTCCTAGATATTTGTTTTTCTTTTTCTTCTCTTTTTTTTTTAACAACAGGGTAAGTTCTGAGAACTAGATATTTGTTTTTCTCACCATGTAAATCAGAATTGTCAGATTGCAAGGTCCATTGTACCATCCAGGCAGGATACAGACACCTGAGAAGCAGGCAGTCACTCAGTGTGGAAAAAACCTGGTTTGGGCCATTCATTGGTACCATTGGGGACATTCTTCCTGACAGATCTTTTCTGAAAGATCACTCCCAATTCACATATGACACACATATTCCAGAGGTGACAAAGTGATCCTGAAAAACAACTCAGAAAATATTCAGAAACAAAATGAGAAGAAGAGAGAATCTATTCCTTTCTGGTTTAAGAATAAACAGGATCTAGAAGTGGTCTGTAAAGTTTTTATTCTATCACCAGGTGACAGCACGGTAAAACTGCTCCCTATTCAGTTGTGTCAAGCAAGACATAACTTTATTTGTGGACTTTAGAAAGTTAAAAGAATTGGCTTCTAGAAGTCTTAGGTCACTGGGAGCTGGAAAGATCCCCTCGGTAAAACTTCAGACCTAATTAACCTTATTTTCCTTTTTAAGCACCACCCTTGAACAAGCTGAAGCTGGTGCACTCGAATCTTGAGGACGACCCTGAGGATATCCGGATGGAATTCATAAAGTATTTAAAAGGCATAATCAACTCCATGTCTGAGAGCAGAGACAGGGAGGAGATGTCAATTATCACCTAACCATCCTTCACTTGGGACTCCCACATTCCTTATAATACCAACATCTTTCCCATTGCACATCCGAAATCACATGCAGGTACTGATGTTCTCTTCTCCGCTATAGAAGACATTTTCCTATCAGCTAGAAGGTACTAGTAAGCCAGGGAGATGACTCATACCATCTACGCTCTGTCCTTAGTCCAATTGAGAAAAATCCTATCATTGGATTCTGAATTCCTGGCCCCAGACCATTCCAAAGCTGGAAATTGAGAGTTTTCTTTTTCCCCTTCACATGTATATAAAACTTGTGCCATTGTAACTATCATAGCCCCATGATACAATAGTTTAATCCATGGGTATTGGTTTGAATGTGATAATTTTCATTCCTTGATTTCATTCCTACTCAACAAATACCAACTGGGTTGAGCATCTGCTATGTGTGCAGCACAGTTTTGGCTGCTGACCACATACAGCATAAATGAGAAAGACAAAAATCTTTGCCTTCATGGAGCTTTCATTCTGTTTTTCTAAATAATAGTAAGGTAGAGACAAAGACTTAAATACTACATATTGGATATGCAAAAAAAAAAAAAAGAAGAAGATTCTACACTTTCTATAACTGCTTTAAATCTCACATGTTCCCCTGGGGTACTTAAAATGCTAAATGAAGGTATCGTTGACCCTCATTCATGGATTTTTTATTTGGGAATTTGCCTACTCACTAAAATTTACTTTTAACCTCCAAATCAATACTTTCTTTGTTATTTGCAAACAAGCACAGAGTGGCAAAAAATTTGAATGGCCCAATGCACACATTCCCATCTGACTGAAGTCAAACAGGGGAGTTCTGCCTTCTTGTTTCAGCTCTCATACTATAAACAAATGCTCTTTTCGTGTTCTTCTTTGTCACATTTTTTTGCTTTTTCTTGGTGATTTTGCTGTTTCAAATGACCCCAAGGATAGTGCTGCAGTGCTGTCTAGTTTTCCTAAGTGCAAATAAGCTGTGATGTGCCTATGGAGAAAATATGTGTTTTATTTATTTTTTTTTATTTTGGATTAATATAAGGGTTCATATGATTGGATACATATAAGGGTTACATTGTTCACATTTGTTAGGTGGCATTCAAGTTGTAGTTGAATCCTTTACCCAGGAGGTGTGCCACATTCCCTTATATTGTGCTCGTTAGGTGGGAGCTTACTGAGCCCCTTCTCCCACTCATCCCCCCTACTTGAAATTGTGTTTTTCATTCCTATGGACCTGTAATTGTTCATCTGCTAATTTGAAATGAAAGTATCTGTTTTATATAAATTTCATTCAAGTGTGAGTAACAGTGCTATTGGCCATGAGTTCAATATAATGAATCAAAATATATTAAATAAAATATCTTTAAAAAGAAATACATAAAACAAAGTTATGTATTGACCAGCTGATGTAAATGTGACAGAGACTCATAGAAATCGACCTTGTATTTGCCCTAGGAGCAAATGTTCATTATTTGCTAATTCAGTGTTCTTAGTGACTTTATAGAACGTAACTACTGTGAATAACAAGTATCAGCTATCTCCACCTCTTACAGTTTAAAGGTTTTCCCATTAATTCTGTCTCTGGGATACATATTTAATCAATTCACGGTTACAATCCACTTCTGCCTTCTCCCAAAGATGACATCAAAATATCTGGAAAGTATGTATGTCCTATTGAGATGGGGCAGCCGTTCCAATGGTAGGCACTCTGGTTACTCCCTGCTGGCCATGTCCTGGGAAGTCTAAGACTGTTGAGGCTTGTGGCTTGGGCTCTCCACACATTCCAGAAACCACAGTCCCCAGGATTACTCTACTCCCCCATTCTGGGCCAAGGCATCTACTGAGAGTCACCGGTGTCCTCCTACCAATATCACATCTGTAAAGATCTTTTTTCCGAATAAAGTAACATTTGCAGGTCCCAGGGAATAGAGCTTGATATTTTAGGGGGACATTATTCAGCCTACCATAGGCCTGGACTCCACACCCCTGCTCCTCCACTGTCTTGTAGTAACTAGGCAGATGATTCCACAAAGGAACATGGCTAGAGTGTCACCCTCTGACACTGAAACTAGTAAACCAACCACAACCATTGCAGGACAAAATTAAAGGATATTTTAACATTTTTGAAGGGAAGCCACCTAGAATATGGTTTGCAAGTATGTTGCAGATAGAACTTACATCCTCTTTCTTTGAATCAAACAAATGACCAACTAGTATTCAGAAGCTCTATCTATTGTAAGAAAAGTATGACTTACATCATAACTCGAATGTCCATGCCTCAAAATTTATTCCAGGCAAAGCTGGAAATCATTTAGATGCCTTGTGGAACACTAGAAAACCCTTATGTCCATGAGGTAGGCTAATCTGCTGTCACACAGCGTAGATTTTGCTGGTGACTGGGGACATACAGCAGTTAATTAAAAAAAAAAAAAAGTAGTACTCCTGTTAACCATTGAAAAGGTAACTGGATTTGTGTCACTTAAAAAATTACTCTGGGCTCAGTACCTGTAGCTTAAGAGGCTTAGATGCCAGCCACATACACTGGAGCTGGAGGGTTCTAATCCAGCTTGGGCCTGCCAAACAACAATGACAACTACAACCAAAAAATAGCTGGGCATTCTGGCAGGTGCCTGTAATCTCAGCTACTAGGGAAGCTAAAGCAAGAGAATGGGCTTAAGCCCAAGAGTTTGAAGTTGCGTGAGCTATGATGCCACAGCACTCTACCCAGGGCCACAGCTTGAGACTCTGTCTCAAAAAAAAAAAAAAAAAAGAAGATTACTCTGAAATATGGCTCTACTAGATCTTGACCTTGGAGAAGGTGACTGTTCCTTCCCCATCTAATTTTTGAGAGTTACGTGAATGTTCTGGCCTTGGCTGATGGTTTCTCAATGACTGTACTCTTTCCTTAGGCAAGAAATGAGTGGTTCCATGTCTTAAAAACCAAAATCAAAGATAGTAAATAAATGAGGGGGGAGGAAACTTGAATGTTAAGAACAGATTACATATTTTTGATATCACTTCTCTAAACTACTTTATCAGTTAAATGTATTTGTTATGGGCCATTCTTACTGAAGTTAAAAGCCAGTGGAAATGCTGTGTGTGCCAACTACTCCCACTTCAAAAGGAAAAGTTCTTAGTGCTTTGATGTGAGCAACACATCATTTATCTTTACGCACTGTACAATTCATTCCTATCTTGGCTTTTTGATAGGCTATAATAGGCTTTTAAAATATGCATCTTTCTCTAAATCCTCAGAGTAGATTTATTCTATCAGGCATAATAATAGATTTTAGACATTCAAAGTGTGAGAAATAAAAATCACCCATCTCTTTTACATTTACAGTGTTGCTGAAGTTTTGTGATAAGTGCTTTATTCATAAAAAACATTCTCATTTCTTCTGTGTGACTTTAAAAAGCCCAGAAAACACCTAGTTAACCATATCATTTAATTAAATATTTTGGTCAGAGGAATAAAATACTAAATTTTATCAGAGTAAATGATGAACTTTGTTTCTACTCACAGAAACCTATTTCAAGTGCTTTTCAAGAATAGGTTTACTTTGCAAATCCAGCTAACTTGGAATTTATCACCCTTTCTGGATGCAACTTAAAAGCAGGAAGTTGAGCTCTGTGTTTTAAAAAATAGTGACGGTGGCTTTAAGATATCACTCATAAATGAGATGAAGAACACTGTAAATATGATTCTTCTCTATGAGGAAGAGAATAGTGGGAGACAGCAGGTGAGGTCAACTATACACGCCAGCCCAGGAGCACAGACTTCATTCTATTAGCCCTTAAGAGCTGTAAGCCGACCAGGGACAGATCACTCTGGGGAAGGTGTGGAGAGCAGACGTCTGGAGTCAAGGTTGGCATGAAAAGAAAGGTACTAATTCCGTAAGTACTTAGGAGGCAAAATTTGCGTTTGAGGGGACAAGAAGAGACAGGGCTTTTGTTCTCGGTGTGGCTGGCTTCTAACAGACGTCGCAGGAGGTAGCAGGAAATCAGTGACTACAAGTCCCATAGTTCTAGAGGCAGCGTCCCAGAGGGCTGTGCGACGTTTGCTGTGGCTCTGTGCGTCCGTGAAATATGCACAGAGGGGACGTGCTCTTTAACGTTGCTTCATAACCAAATTTCCCATCCATCCCTTTTCTAGGCCTTTCTCTGACTGCTGGCGTCAGGGGCCCAATACCTGGGACTTACATCCTTGGCAAGTCCGGGATGTTACCGTTTGGGTGCCTCGTGACCGTAAGTGGCGTGCGCCTGGCACCTTTTGGGAAATGTAGTTTGGTTTGCCGGTGGACAGGACGCAGGGCCCGGGGCACGTGGACGGCCTGATTCTGAAGCCGCAGGGGTGGGAGTGGTCCTGTGTGTGATAAAGAGCTGGCCGGAGCCATCGACCGTCGCAGAGCCGAAGAACCTGCATATTTCTAGCCTGGCCCTTCTCAGTGGCAACCGCGCCGCTGGTAACTCTTGAGAACTGTAGTTGGAAGGGATCCAGGCCCCCGCCCAGAAAATCCAGTGGCTGCTGTTAGCGTTCGCCACCGGCCACTGCAGGCGCAGCGGTCAGAGCGAGCGCGGGGACCCCATCCTCGCTCGCCCTTGAAGGGTGAGGATTTCTTGGCATCCTAGGAGAGCCCCTCCTGCATTACCTCCGTCTCTAAGCTGGGCTGGATGCGTGGGGGTCCCGGCCCCAGAGAGGTGCTCCGCCTCTGCGCCTTCACGGACCCGAGCCTACAGGCCTGGGAGTCCACCTCCCTCTGCTGGTCTCAGCTCCCTGGGAATGTGTTGGGCTGGAGTTTGATGTAGTCGCAGAGTGGATCCTGGTGATCAAGGGTGGGTCCACAGAGTGGGTCAGAGCAGAGACTATGTACCATCTGGCTCCGTCCTCCTCTGTTAGAAAAGAGGGATCTGCATGGCCCTGCCAACTCTTTGGTGTTGGCTCAATGAAACAGACTTCCAATTTTTGGCCTATTGAACACGTCAAAGGAATATACATTTCTGTTGTTTTAAACATCAACCACAACACACACACATGAAAAAGAAATAAATAAAAAAGGGATCCGAGGTCAGCGAATCACTGACCGCAAATAGAGGGTTCCCACCATAACTGCTTGCCTTTTTATTTCTAGCACAAAGCACAATGCTAGCACAGAACAGGTGGTCAAACGTTTAAGTGTCATTTCATTTTTTTTTTTTTTTGAGACAGAGCTCAAGCTGTCACCCTAGTAGAATGCAATGGCATCACAGCTCACAGCAACCTCCAACTCCTGGGCTCAAGCGATTCTCCTGCCTCTGCCTCCCAAGTAGCTGGGGGTCAACAGGCGCCCGCCACAATGCCCAGCTATTTTTTGGTTGCAGCCATCATTGTTTTGCAGGCTGGCTGGATTCCAACCACCAGCTCAGGTGTATGTGGCTGGTGCCTTAGCCACTTGAGCCACAGGTGCCGAGCCGTGTCATTTCATTCTAAGGACACACAGCTGAAGTACTTCAAATAAATTACAAGATTTTTTTTTTTTTTTGTAGAGACAGAGTTTCACTTTATTGCCCTCGGTAGAGTGCCGTGGCGTCACACAGCTCACAGCAACCTCCAACTCCTGGGCTTAGGCGGTTCTCCTGCCTCAGCCTCCCGAGTAGCTGGGACTACAGGCGCCCGCCACAACGCCCAGCTATATTTTTGTTGCAATTTGGCCGGGGCTGGGTTTGAACCCGCCACCCTTGGCATATGGGGCCGGCACCCTGCTCACTGAGCCACAGGCGCCGCCCAAATTACAAGATTTTAAAACAAAATTTTAAAAAAGGAAAATGGACCTGTAGATGAAAAGACTTACTAGCCAAGTGCAACCTCGTAGGCCTTAAATTAGGATCATTATTCTAACAGCCAGCTGTGAAATTTTTTTTAAATCAGAGATATGTGAACATTGATTAATGATATTAAGGAATTATTGTTTAAAATTTTTAGTTGTGATGATAATGCTTTGGGAGTTATGCTTTAAAAAAGAAAAAGAGCCTTAGGGACAATGCTACAGATTTTATGAATAAAATATCTGAGATTTGCTTCAGAAATAGCCAGTGTGGCAGGACAGAAAGGAGCATGGAAAGAAAAATGGCCAGGTGTTGATAATTGTTGGAGCTGGCCGTGGTACATGGAGATCACTAAACCATTCTCTCTACTATGATATATGTTCTCATTTTTAAAATGTAATGAGTAATTTACAGATGAGCCCTGTACTTAACAACAAAAACATTAAAAATATTATATATATATATATATTTATATTTGAGTTTGTTTTTTAGAGACAGAGTCTCACTTTGTTGCCTTTGGTAGAGTGCTATGCCATCACAGCTCACAGCAACCTCCAGCTCTTGGGCTTAGGCTATTCTCTTGCCTCAGCCTCCCGAGTACCTGGGACTACAGGCACCCGCCACAATGCCCAGCTATTTTTTTGTTGCGGTTTGGCCAGGGCCAGGTTCGAACCCGCCACTCTCAGTATATGGGGCCTGTGTCCCACTCACTGAGCCACAGGCGCTGCCCAAAAATATTTTATTTACAAAAGAAAATTTAAAGTGTAATTTTAATCCTTATCTGCTAAAGATAATTACTGAGTTATTTATTAGGGAAAAAAGTTATAATGTAGGTTAAACTATTCCACCAGGGCTGCGTGTGGCAACTCACACCTGTAATACTAGCACTCTGGGAGGCTGAGGGGAGTGGCCTTTTTTTTTGAGACAGTCTCAAACTACTGCTCTGGGTAGAGTGCTGTGGTGTCACAGCTCACAGCAACCTCAAACTCTTGGGCTTAAGTGATTCTCTTGCCTCAGTCTCCCACGTAGCTGGGACTACAGGCACCCTCCACAATGTCAGGCTACTTTTTTGTTGTAATTGTCATTGTTTTAGCTGGCCTGAGCCAGGTTTGAACCTGCCAGCCTCGGTGTATGTGGCCGGCGCTCTATCCACTGAGCTACGGGTACTGCCAAGGAGGCGGGGGTGGCTCTTTTGAGCTTAGAAGTTCGAGACCAGCCTAAGCAAGAGTGAGACTGTCTCTAAAAATAGCCAAGCATGTCAGGGACAACTGTAGTCCCAGCTACTTGGGAGGCTGAGGCAAGAAGATGGCTTGAGCCCAAGAGTTTGAGGTTGCAGTGAGCTATGACACCATGGCACTCTATCTAGGGCAATAAAGTCAGACCCTGTCTCAAAACAAAAAAGACATCTATATGAAATATGAATAATTTAGGCTTGGCGTCCATACCACAGTGTTTATGGTGCAGGCCACATGCACTGAGGCTGGTGGGTTGGAACCCAGCCCCGGCCAGCTAAACAACAATGACAACTGGAACAAAAAAATAGCTAGGCGTTGTGGCGGGCTGAGGCAAGAGAATAGCTTAAGCCCAAGAGTTTGAGGTTGCTGTGAGCTGTGACACCACAGCGCTCTACCAAAGGTGACATAATGAGACTCTGTCTCAAAAATGTATATATATGGGCGGCGCCTGTGTCTCAGTCGGTAAGGCGCCGGCTCCATATACTGAGGGTGGTGGGTTCAAACCCAGCCCCAGCCAAACTGCAACCAAAAAATAGCTGGGCGTTGTGGCAGGCGCCTGTAGTCCCAGCTACTCGGGAGGCTGAGGCAAGAGTATCGCTTAAGCCCAGGAGTTGGAGGTTGCTGTGAGCTGTGTGAGGCCACGGCACTCTACCGAGGGCCATAAAGTGAGACTCTGTCTCTACAAAAAAAAAAAAAATGTATATATATGAATAATTTAAAATAGGAATTTTTAAAAATTTTAAATAAAATATTCCACCAAAGGAAAAAGTGTGGGGTGCAGAGGAAATACAAATGATAGAAAATGAATTGTTATTGAAGGTGGGTGGTATGTATGTGAGAGTTCATTGTACTAATTTATTCTCTCTAATGGTATTGAAGATTTCCATAAACAAGGGTTCTTTTTAATTTTAGCAAATGTATGTCTTTCAGGAAGTTTCTGAAAAATAAAGGGTCTCATGAGGAGTTTACCCGAAATTTAACCCTTCCATGCCTCAAGTGGGCCTACTTGGGGACTTTTTTACTCAAAAGTGGCCACAGCGATGAGAAGGGCTATGTCTTGGCCCCTGAAGTCCCTCAAAAGCAAGACAGAATTCTGATGGTGAAGATGGATGAAGAGGACTATTTGTGTGAGAGCGACCTGCTGCCCAGGAATCTTCTACCCAGCTGGGAGCTGGCCCAGGTTGGTACTTCAGACGGTTCTGATGATTCCAAATGTTCCTAGGAGGTTTGGTCTGTCCCAGTGGCTGAGGCTGGACAGGCATGGCCAGGAGCCCACTGGGGAGCTGCTGGTGCTGAGGCATTTCTGACCATCCTGCTGGAAACACCACCCAGATGGAAGGAGGTGGAATCTGTGTTGCAGGGTGGGAAAGAGAACTCAATGAAGGACAGCAGGTAGGAGAAGAGAAAACCAATTTGTGAAAACAGGCTAGACCCTCCAAAGGAAAATTAACTGCTGTTTTACCTTTGGATAATTTCCTAGTTTTTTGTTTGTTTTTTTTTCTGGTTTTTGTTCTTATCTGGATATGCCTCCTTAAATCATTATTTAAACCAGTCAATTTTTAAATTATTCTCTACAGAAACAAAAATACATATTCTCCTTTCCTAATACAGAATGAAGGGCAGGTTTCATATGTCTTGCTGAGCTCCTCACTCCTGAAGCTCCTTATCCAGTATTTTCTTGGTACTTTTAGAGAAGTAAGGGCTTTGAGGCTGTAACTTTTATTTTTTTTTTAAGATAGAGTCTCAAACTGTTGTCCTGGGTAAAGTGCTATGGTGTCATAGCTCACAGCAATCTCCAACCTCCAACTTGGGCTCAAGTTGCCTTAGGTTCTTTTTTTTTTTAATTTTTTTTAGACAGAGTCTCAAGCTGTCACCCTGGGTAGAGTGTTGTGGCGTCATAGCTCACAGCAACCTCCAGCTCAGGCTCAAGCAACCCTCTTGCCTCAGTTTTTCTATTTTTAGTAGAGATGGGGTCTCACTTTTGCTCAGGCTGGTCTGGAACTCATGAGCTCATACAATCTACCCACGTTGGCCTTCCAGAGTGCTAGGATTACAGGCGTGAGCCACCGTGGCCAGCCTGAAGGCCATAATTTCTATATACCTTCTTGCTAAAAGATGCTGTCAAAGGACCCTGAGGTTTGTAATCTTAACACCACGTTCTTAGCAAATTTACTATCTCTGAAGACACAAGTCCAAAGTTTAAAAAAATTCTCAGCCTCAGCAGACATCTTGGCCTCAACCTTATGAGAGACCTGAGCTAAAAGCACCCAGCTCAGCTGCTCCCAAATTCCCAACCCTCAGAATCTTTGTGAGATAATACATGTTTGTTGCTTTAAGCCACTAAGTTTTGGGATAATTTGTTACATTGCAATAGAAACTAATACAAATTGTCTAACAAAGAATTTGGGTATGGATTCCAGATTTTAGAAGCTGAGAAAGGTAGTTTGGATTCAGAAATGATGGAATTTGGGGGTTGTTTTAATGGCTTTTGAGAACAACTAAACAGAATATTTGAAATTAATTCTGATATTTAGGGAAAAATTCAGGTATATGGTTATTATATCAATAGATCCAAATTACATTTACCTTAACATAAGTCAAAGGTACTTAGTTTCCTTTTATTTTTTTGTCAGTAGATTTAGTGGGTGCAAGTGACTTTTGTTGCATAGATGAATTGAATAAGCTGAAGTCAGGGCTTTCTGTGTACCCTTCACTAGAATAGTATATATTGTACCCAATAGGTAGGTTTTTACCCCTCACCTCCCTTCTACTCTCCCCCTTCTTACTTTTCAATGTCCATGTTGCTGCTTTTTGCATATATGTATACACACACACACATACTTACAGCATATGTCCCTTGTTTAACTTCCGCTTATAAGTGAAAATGTGCAGTGTTTGTTTTTCTATTCCTGAGATAGTTTATTTAGGATTCTCCAGTTCCATCCAAGTTGCTGCAAAAGATATTATTTCAATACTTTTATGGCTGCACAGTACTCCATGGTGTGTGTATACACCCCCACCGCTTTTTCTGTATCTACTCATCAGTTGATACTCACTTAGGTTGATTTCTTATTGTTGGACTTGTGAATTGTGCTGAGATGAACCTTCAGGTGCAGGTGTCATTTTTATAAAATGACTTTTCTGTGGGTAGATACCCAGTAGTGAAATTGCTAGATTGAATAGTAAGTCTACTTTTAGTTATTTGAAGAATTTCCATACAGTTTTCCACAGAGCTGATACTGGTTTACATTCCTACCAACAGTGTACAAACATTTCCTTTTTACTACATCTCAACCAACATTATTGTTGTTTGACTTTTTGATAATGGCTGTTCTGACTGGGATAAGGCAGCCTCTCCTTGTGGTCTTAATTTGCATTTCCCTGATGATTAGTGATGTTGGACTTTTTTTTTTCATGTGTTTGTTGGCCATTTGTCTGTGTTCTTTTGAAAAAAAAAATGTTCATGTCTTTCATCCACTTTTTTGATGGAGTTATTTGTGTTTTCTTGATGATTTTTTTGAGTTCTTGGTAGATTCTGGATATTAGCCCTTTGTCAGATATGTAGTGAGTGAATATTTACTTCCATTCTGTAGGTTGTTTGTTTACTCTGTTGGTAAAAGCTACTTAGTTTTTTTGTTTTTGGATGCCTCAATCACACTCCATGGTGTGTTCTTACATTGCCCAATGATGACATCCAGCACAAAGGCCTTGAAGCTACTTAGTTTTTTTTTTTTTTGTAGAGACGGAGTCTCACTGTACTGCCCTCAGGTAGAGTGCCGTGGCATCACACGGCTCACAGCAACCTCTAACTCTTGGGCTTACGCGATTCTCTTGCCTCAGCCTCCCAAGCAGCTGGGACTACAGGCTACTTAGTTTTTAAAACTAACTTTTTATTAACAGTTGAATCAAAATTTAATTTAGATTATCTCTGGGAAATAGAGATATTTTTGTTTGTTTTGTTTTAGACGGAGTCTCACTCTGTTGTCCTAGGTAGAGTAAAGTGATGTCATCTTAGCTCACAGCAACCTCAAACTCATAGGCTTGAGTAATCCTCCTGCCTTGGCCTCCTGAGTAGCCGGGACTATAGGCATCTGCCACCATACCTGGAACATTTTTTTATTTTTCATAGATACAGGGTCTCGCTCTTGCTCAGGCTGATCTCGAACTCCGGAACTCAAGCAATCCACCTGCCTCGGCCTCCCAGAGTGCTAGGATTACAGAAGTGAGCCACTGCATCTGGCCAAAAATAGGGTATAGAAGGATTTCCCCCTTTGTACATTTAACTATTTTTGCAATGAATAGACATTGCTCTGTAATCAGAAAATAATTTTTAAAGAAATACATTGGGGGGAAAAGAAATCTAACAAGAAATTTTCTAAAGTGAAGAAAACACTAATCTCCTTTATTCCCTGTCAGGCTCCCATGTTCTTCATTGGCTCCAGAACAAGGAATTTTCTGGGGCAGATGGCACCTCCACACTGAACACAGGAATCATCACAAATCAGCAGCTTCAGGCAGTTGGAGACCCAGTTCAAATGTGAAATCTTGGGAGCCCCACCCCTCCAAACCAGTGGTAAGAGGCAGGAACCCTCATAGGCTTTATTTCTTTTTTTCTGGGTGAAAAGCTGGGCAGAACATCATGGCTTACAGGTCTATGCTAGAGCCGAGTGTCATCAGCAAACTAGCATGGGAGCTCTCAAGTCCAGAGTACAGAGAAATACACTGAGGAGAATGTGGCCCTTTTCTCGGTTGGCCAGAGCTGTCTTAGCCACAGCTGAGGTATTTCATTCCCTGAGTGTGCCCTGTGCACAATATTTGCTCTTTTGAATTGTAATGTGGTAGCTTCTTAGCCCAACTGCACTTCATAGCTGGTTCATGATGACCTTTATTTATTTATTTATTTTTGTGATGATGACCTTTATTGACAGTTACATCATGTCTTCATCTTTCCTTCATAAAGCCTGTCCACAGCATTTGAAGGGAACCCTGTGAAAGACCAAGTCTGCCCCCATGTGGAAGGTACTGAGGGGGTCCTACTCCAGGGAGAAGCAGGTTGGAACATCAAGGAAAGGAACCCAAGGAGGTGTCAACTCCTATCCCAGATCCCACTGGAGATCCCACTCCTATCTTCAGCTGGCAGCAGGAGGGACAGGCCATGCTTCTATCTCTCCTTCAAGAGGAGTTTTCACCTCGCTGTTTCTGTTTCCTATAAATTGTCAGAGCTGGGTACATACATTCCTTTATAACTGAACTATAAATATTCATTGCAAAGCCAAATGAAAACACCACGGAGTTGCTGTTTTAGATTAGAAGGCCCACAGATGGGGCTCAAGGAACCAAGAGTTGATTCCATAGGTTTGGACATGCCCATGGCAACCTGCATCAGCTCTTCAGGTGACTGAAGAGCTACCACACTGAAATAACTGACATATTGGACAACTTCTAACATCTCCTATCACCATTGGTATCCATGTGGCCTAGAAATAGGGGGAGGCCAGAGGCAGAATGACACTCATTTGGTACCCGCCAGAGCAGAGGGATGGGTTATTAAAGTATTGAAATGCTTCTGCTTTGTGCCTAGTGCCCTGTTAGCCACATCGGCCACAGGACAGCAAAAGGATGCAGGTCTTGGCTCCACTGATACTAGCTGTGCAGTCTTGATTCTTGGACAAGACCTTTAACTTCTCTGACCCCCCTACCCCCACCCAGCTTCCTTTTCTGCTTCCACCTGTATAGTTGCCTCAGGTCTCAATCCACTGCTGCCTGGAGGGGTGCTTGTGAGCTTTGTAGCTACCTGCCTGCCTTCCTCCCCATCTTGAAGGGAGATGCCCCAGGACTTGACTCTAGCCAGAGGTCACTAGCTTTCCACTGCTGACCACACCCTCCTTCTGCAAGACCCAGAGAGTTTGTGTCATCCTTGTAGACTCTCCCATGCTTCCCGCATCACCCTATACCCTGCTTAAATCCCCTGCTTATTCTTTATCCCCTTGCCAGGTGTCTTGAGGGTTCCTTGTATTTAGAAAATACAAATATGCCTAAAAAGTAAATGAAAGTAACTCATAATCTGATTGTATATTTAGTATTTAACCTGCTTAAAAAAGAAAAAAGTCTGATCACCCTTGTTTTTTATTATTACATGCCATAATTTGTTTAATTGATTCCTATGGTAGGCACAGGTTGGCCTTTTTTTGGACAGGAAAAAGATCATATTTGGATTTTCTGTGTATAATTTCAGATGATGACATTATGGTTGAGAACAAGAAGTCCACCTCCAATCAGGAACTTTCTGAAAGATGATGATCCCATGAGTGACCTCAAGCAGACCCCTCTAAGGGAAGCTCTGCTGGCATCAGGGCTGAGAAACACCTTAGAATGTTCCAGTACCTTCCATCAGCACCAGAGGGCCTCTCTGAGAAGCTGAGCAGCTCCCATTCCCAACAGAAGAATTTTGAGCAGGAGAGAGGAGAGAAGAACCATGAAGGAGATAACAGTGACCCGACCTACAGGCCAGGTAAGCCTTTTGTTCCATGTTGGAAACATACAAGCAGAAGATCCCATGGGTGTGACAGGAGTGACCACAGTTTCTAAGCAGACCCAGCTGTTATACAGCATCGGAGAGTCCACACAGGAGAGAACACTCCCGACCCTGGAGCATGAGGGGCCTTGATTCTGCCAGACGGGTTGGATGTCACAGAGCAGGGGAGCTTCACATGGAAAGCAGCCCAGTAAGAGGGAGTGGGCAGATCAGTGAGGCCATCAGTGCCCATGGATTGTGGGGAGGCCTTGCACTGGGATGAGTGCCTGAGCTATCAGAAAATCCATACCTGGGGGTTCAACACCTATAGCTCAAGCGGCTAAGGCACCAGCCACATATACCAGAGCTGGCAGGTTCAAATCCAGCCCAGGCCCACCAAACAACAATGACAACTACAACCAAAAAATAGCCAGGTGTTGTGGCAGGCGCCTATAGTCCCAGCTACTTGGGAGGCTGAGGCAAGAGAATTGCTTAAGCCTAGGAGTTTGAGGTTGCTGTGAGCTGTGAGGCCATGGCACTCTACCCAGGGTAACAGCTTGAGCCTCTATCTCAAAAAAAAAAGAAAGAAAAGAAAAGAAAATCCACACCTGGGAGTGACCCCAAAAGGTAATACATATGTAGGAGTTCCGTGTTCATTCCCTGAAATATCTTGTTTGGAGCCTGCACTGAAAATTCTAGGCTGGGCCGTGGCTTATCACCAGCCACTTGGTCCTCATATCAGCCACCTTAGTCCTCTCTTGGGCCACTTCTGCTCTTTTTTATTTTTCTTTTTCCACAAATCAAGGTTGTTCCTTTATTTTGAACAAGTAAGTGGCATAAACAACTCAGAGTGTCCCTCTCCATGAGAGCTCTTCCTTCACACCATTCCCCACTCCAGGGTATAATTTTGGAAGAGAAGAGTGTCTTCTCTCAGGCTAGCTGTGTTAGCTACTATGACACCTTTGTTTAAGGCAAGTGTGGTGTCACATCCAGAATGGGCATCTGAGGAGTTGCCTGTTTCGGGATACAATTTTCTTTTCTTTTTCTTTCTTTCTTTTCTTTTTTGAGACAGAGTTTCAGGCTGTTGCCCGGGTAGAATGCCGGGGCATCACAGCTCGCAGCAACCTCCAGCTCCTAGGCTTAAGCGATTCTCTTGCCTCGGCCTCCCAGGTAGCTGGGACTACAGGTGCCTGCCACAATGCCCAGCTATTCTTTTTTGTTGTAGTTGTCATTGTTGTTTTAGCTGGCCCAGGCTCGATTCGAACCCGCCAGCCTCCGTGTATGTGGCCGGCACCCTACTGTCTGAGCTACAGGCACAGCCATGGGATACAATTTTCCTGTGTGTTTGAGATGAATGCTGTGCTAACACTGAACTATTGAACTGCTAGTCTTGATTGAATAAGAAAAAATAAAAGTGACTTGTTTACATGTCCAAGTTGCTCCCATGTATAAACCAGTTTTAGAGTTCTTTTCATTAAAAAAAAATTCTGGCCTGGCTTACTATACCCTCAATGAATCCCCAACAATAAGAAAAAAAATATTCTGGGCTAAAGCAGCTACGGTGCCAGCCACATACACCAGAGCTGGCAGGTTCGAATCCAGCCCAGGCCTGCCAAATAACAATGACAACTGCAACCAAAGAATAGCTGGGCGTTGTGGCAGGCGCCTGTAGTCCCAGCTACTTGGGAGGCTGAGACAAGAGAATCACTTAAGGCCCCGGAGTTGGAGGTTGCTGTGAGCTGTGACTCCAGGGCACAGCCACAGATCGAGACTCTGTCTCAAAAAAAAAAAATCTGATCAAAAATCTTGCAAAAGAAAGATAATACAGCCTTGAGTCTACCATATAAAAGTAAAAAGAAAATTATTTCTTTTCTGCTCAGGTATAGTGTTTAGAATCTTCACAAGGCACAGTTTAGTTCCCAAGGTGCGCTCTATGCTGTCTGTGCCACTGGGCATCAAAATGGTCAGCGGGACCGTTGTATGCTGCCCACACCAGTTCTCCCACAAACAGCCGTATGGCCTTCACTGTTTGTTCCTTTCTCACATTTTTTGGCACCCTCTGTGTATATATACATTTTCCCCATTAATCAGAGTTCTCTAAAAAGATGTGGGAATCTCCCCGGGTGTAGTTTTCAGGCGGAGAACCTAAAAAAGGTAGAAGTGGTATCGGGCGCTCCCCGCCCCCCATCGGCTCCGCAGCAGCAATGCCACTGTCGGCCACAGGAGGGGGGTGTTTGCTCACTAATGTCGGCCCCAAACCAGCTGGAAGCTGCATCCCAACGAAGTCGGCCCTGGCTTATGGCTAAATCTCCTCTCTGCACTCTGGAAAACCTTGGTTCATGAGGCAGAAAAAAAAAACAAAAAACCCCACAGAACTCATGTGCCCACTCTTTACTACATCTGCCCGAATTTGATGAATTTTTGGCTAGATCTCCATGTCACAACCTTGTGGTACTCAGGCCATTTCCCCCAAATTAACACTCTTCACTGGTTACCCATCATTTCCCAGGCCCAAGATTGAACTCCTCATTAGGCCTGTTGGGCCCTGAACACCCTAAGCCCTCTTCCCACCTCCTCCCCTGCGACCCTCCACCTCAGCAACTCAATTTTCAGACAACATGGGCTCTTGTCAGCTGTGATCAACCCTGCTCTGTCAGCAGCAGACCTTCCTGCATGCTTTTCTGGAAAGATTTTCCCAGCATTTCACAAGGTTTGCAGAAGTCTTGTTCAACTCCAAGAGTCTGGGTTATGTAATTCTTCATGGGGCCCAGAAATTCCCTTTTCAAAACACTTAGCACACTGGCCAGGTGCAGTGGCTCACACCTATAATCCTAGCACTCTGGGAGGTCAAGGTGGGTAGATCATGTGAGCTCAAGAGTTTGAGACCAGCCTTTGCAAAAGTGAGATCCTGTCTCTACTAAAAATAGAAAAATTAGCCGGATGTTGTGGTGGGTGCCTTAGTCCTAGCTACTCGGGAGGCTCAGACAAGGGGATTGCTTGAGCCTAAGAGTTTGAGGTTGCTGTGAGCTAGGACTCCACAGCACTCTACCCAGGACACAGAGTGAGACTCTGTCTCAAAAAAACAAACAAAAAAACCACTTAGCATACTGGATTGGAATGGAAGTTCCGTGAGGTGAAGACCATGTCAGCCTTGTTCACTCATGTTCCCAACACCTCAGCACAGTGCCCAGCATTTCACAGGGCTCAGTAAAGATGTACTAAATGGGTGAGTGAATGAATGAATGAATGAATGAGTGTGCCTTTTCTTGTTCCTTGAGGTAGACCTACAGGCCAGTGCATTTCTTTCATTCTCGTCCTTCTCAGGTCACCAGGTGCTTCTCATGGTCTCCTGCATCTTTGGAAACACATTCCAAGGAATAGGGCTGCTGAAGGATCAGGTCTCTCCCTTGTGGTAGGAAGAAATGGGATTTGGGATGAGACAGACCAGGCTTCCAGTACTGGCTCAGTACCAACTAGCCAGGCATGAACCTTATGTTCTGTTTTCAAAGGGAGGATGATGGTGCTGGGCTTGCACGTTGCTGTGAGAAAGCACATGGCAGTCTGTCACATGGGGCAGTCATTAGCTCAGTTCTTCCCCACCATCCCAGCACTCCCGCCTAAGCCCTCTCTGGAACACTGAGACACAGACACCCCTGTAATCTCAAGGTTGCTACTGCTAGTTCCCTGATCCCCCTCTGTCCTTCCCAAGTTTGCCCAAGCCACTTGTTGCTGACACCTCCTCCTTCCCTGTCCTGTATCCCCAGCACAAAGCGTGGTGTCAGGCAGAGCAGAGTAGCTGTTCCAAAGACTTTTTTTTTTTTTCAGAGACAGTCTTACTTTGTAGCCCTCGGTAGAGTGCCGTGGTGTCACACAGCTCAGCAACCTCCAGCTCTGGGGCTTAGGCAATTCTTTTGCCTCAGCCTCCCAAGTAGCTGGGACTACAGGCACCTGCCACAGTGCCCAGCTATTTTTTGTTGCAGTTTGGCCAGAGCTGGGTTTGAACCCACTATCCTCGGTATATGGGGCCAATGCCCTACTCACTGAGCCACAGGTGCCACCCTGTTCCAAAGACATTTGTGACACGAATGAAGGAATGAATAAATCAGCCACAGCACCATCCCCTGGAGCATGTTTGCTAGTAGTCACCAGCCTCTTGATGGACAGGTGGCTTCCTGACCATTGCAAAGCACACGTAGGGACACAGATACCAGGACACTCTCAAAAGGCCAGGACCAGGGACAGAAAAAGTGATTCTAGACTTTATGCAGAACAAAGAGGAAGGGAGCAGGAAGATGAACAAAATGTGTAGCTCCCTGGGGTAAGGAAGCTTTGAGAAACGCATCTATCACACAGCATTAGGTGTCCCTGCAAGTGAACCCCAAAGATCACATGAGCCTGGTGGCACGTCATCTGAGCAAGCTCTCTCCCAAAGAGCGTCTGCATTTCCTTACAGCCATTACCAGTGCCGAAAGCACAAATTCCAACAAAACTTGTTTCTAAATTCATCTCTTTCATTATGTTTTTCTCTTATGGAAACATTTTATGTCACATGTACAATAAGGCCTCTTTGACAATCCTCCTCCAGCCCCCCTGTGGTCTCCTGTGCTTCGTGAGATCAGATCACCCCCAGAGCTTCGTCATCTGTGGCAAGCACCCGCCCTCTCTCCAGTCGGAACATTCAGCTGATGAATAAGGGCTGATTTCTCCTCAAATGATCACCACCCCAATCCGTTACATTCAAAACATCTTACTCAGAATAGTTGATCTGATGAGGGGTGAGGTTGTGCCTTCTGAGAACATCAGTCCATTCACTGGGGATGTGCATTCTCTCCTGCGTGATGCTTTCAAGCGTGAGCTCTGACGTAGGCTCCACTCTATTCTGCGCTGCATCCACCCCTGCGATTTTCTCATCTCTAATAACTGCTCACTTCCATCTGAGGATTTTCTTCCATTGCTGCCATTCATAGGGAGTCTCTCTAGTATGAATTATGAAATGAATGGAAATTTTCCTCATTCATATTATTCAAAGCTTTCCTCTGCTCTGTGAATTTGATATTCTGCCAGAATCCTATCCAAATGTTTGGCCATGTGTATCATTCCAGTAGAGCAGGATTGGGCTTAGATTTGTCTGTTTCCCCAAAGTGATGAATATTTTCTTCATCAAAACTTCTCTCCAAATCCTGGCCTCTGAGGAGCAGCTGTCTCTCCAAGTCAGTCCCCACCACTGCACTTTGGCAGGAGGGCTGAGCATTTGTGTTAAAAATGTGTCCTTGGCTGGGCGACGCCTGTGGCTCAAGGAGTAGGGCGCCGGTCCCATATGCTGGAGGTGGCGGGTTCAAACCCAGCCCTGGCCAAAAATAAAAAAAAAAAAAAAAAAAAAAAAAATGTGTCCTTGGCCCTGGCCTCATGCTATGATGACATTGTAGGAAATGAGAGTGTCATCGGCCCCCATTTCTGAGAAACAAATTTCTGGAGTGTTCACAGACACCCTGTTCCCTGCCTTTTCCTCTTGCTGATTACAGCAGCAAGAAAAAGAGAGCACTGGAGGAGCCCTTCAGTTCACAGGGCAGCGATGAGCTAGCACTTTCCTGGGTATCCATGGTCTTTGCTCATGTTGCGCTACCCTCCCCACCACTCCAAATTCTGCCCATTGTCTAAGCCTGGCCCAAGTCCACCTCTTCCCTGAAGCCTTCCTAGGAACCCGCGAGCCTTGCGGTTCAGCTCCCTGTACTTCTCTGAGAACTCACTGCCTGTGAAACACATTTAACACTGGCGGGCTTCGTCATCTTTTTATGCCTTTATCTTCTCAGACGGACTTAAAGCTTTTTGAGGAAGAACCACATCTGTCCTTTGGATTCTCCGTGGCACCTTTGAACGCTGAAACACTCAGGAACTCTGGATTGATTCTGACGCTGCAGTCTACGCAGACGGGTTTGTGATTCGGGAATTTGCCTTTCACTGAAGATGAAGCCCATCTTCTCTGGGACAGTTATTGGTCATTGTCTTCAAGGTCATACAGGGAGGATGATCTTGTACGTATTGCCACACCTTCCTCCCCAGCCCCTACCTACTACCTACTGGACAGTGCAGCCAGATTAGCCTTGATGATGGTAAGGTGGCAGATGCTTTGTCCCCTATTCCTCAGCTCTGCCCAACAGGTGTGGCTAGTTGCCATGCATTGCGCTAGGGGCCTAGGAGGGACCTGGGGAGAGGGAGGCAGGGAACAAGCAAGAAATCAAAATTGCCATAGAGCTGTGTTCACAATGTCCTGGCTAAGTACAACTGCTCAGGGACCACCCTTGATGTGAACCTGGAGCTCTTTGAAGTCAAGGCCTATGTCTTAGGCCTGTCTCTGTTTTCACAGTGCCCGACTTAACATCTGGCACATAGTACATATTCACCAGTATTTACTGAGTGAATAATGCACCACAGTTGCCAAGCAACCAAAGAGTTCATGGAGGTAACAAGGAGAACAGATGTTAGTGACTCTACTGGAATGTTCCACCTGTGCCTTGGCCACCCCCAGTGAGCTCCTTATCCTACTGGTATGCAGCTAAGTTCTGGGTCCCAAGCACAAAGTACAGAAAAGGCCCCCAAATACTATTTACTCTGAAAAAAAATTAGGGACAAATTCTGTATCTAACTCCAGAGTTTTATATAGCCTTAGAGCTCTCTTCTGACTTGCTTTAAAAGCTAGTAAGTATGTTCATGGATGAGCTAGTGAGAACCTTAGTGTTGGCACTGCCTGTAAGAACTGTATTCCCAAAGGACCTGGGTCTTCCTCCATGCAGCTGAACCTTGACTTCGTCAACATGTCATTAGGTCATTGAGTAATCAGAGAGAAAGAAAGGAAAGGTCCCTTTATCTGCCACATTTTTATCTGCTTAGGACTATGTGCCTACCTAGACCTCTCTGGGCCTCTGGGGACAGCCAGCCACCAGCTTGTGTAATCCAGTCTCAGAAGTTTACAGCTGGAGTGTCATTTACAGTGAGACTCCTGAATGATCTCCCATGTCACTCCTCTAATCACTCCTCTATGCAGATTGGATAAGAAATTGTAAAAACAAGTAGAAGAGACAGAAAGCGTTAACCAGTGAAGCTATTAGAGAAGCAGAGGACTGGAGGGCTAATGACCCTAAACTAGGCACTCATGGGGATGGCAAAGGCTGTTCAAAGAGAAGGATAGGCTTCTAGGAAATTGTTCAAGAAACTGGGTCTAGATGGAAAACTGTAAAGACAAGACACTCCATTATCCCATATCTCACTCCCACCTTAGAGAACACCAGTAAAGTCCCCATCTAGGAGCCAAGCCAGCATGTTCACATTCCATAACTGGGTCTCATCGCTGGGCCTCTGACTCCTCTGACTCTACCAGTAACATTACTGAGTGCCGACTGGTGCCAAGTGCTTCACATGCAGGATCTCATTTAATCCTCCCAACGACCCATTGAAATAAGTATGTCTCTATCCTCACCTTACAAATGAAAGAAATAAGACTAGAGAGGCTAAATAACTTGCCCAAGGTCATGCAACTAATCAGTAGGGGAGCAGGGATTCAAATCCAGGTTTTCCCATTACTCATGCTTTTATACATTCTAGTTTTTCCATTGCAGGATTTTTAATTCCATTTGCTGGGATAACCAGCCTGTTTTCTGTGTTGTGTGGCCATCTCGAATAGTCCTGCTTCTACAGTCCCTTCTTCAGCCTGTCAAAGCCACACATACACACAAAAGAAAGATTTCTAAGAGACCAATTCTGGCAGGTAAGGAAGACTTCCAATCCCTATTAAAGCTGTGTTCATGAGAGACGCCAAACTTTCTACTAGCAGTCACTGAAACTTCTGCTGTGGAAATTTGAGATTATTGAGCCAAAGAAGACTTGAGAATCTGCAGTTATGCTCTCAGTTCTGTAAGTCAGGTACTGCAATTTATTTCTGCTCCACTGTGTCTGGGCTTTAACTGGAGGAGCTGTTACCAGCCAGAGATGGCTGGGATGCTCCAACTAGAGCTCTGCGCCTAGGGCCTCGTTCTGTTTGCCAGCTGCATTCTTCCACTTCTTTCCTTGTGGCATCCACTGGGGCTGAAATGTCCAAAATGACTTCTTCACTCATGGATTCTTCCATGTGGCCTCTCTCTCCAGCAAAGCAGCTTTGACTTCTTGTGTAGGTATCAGGGCCCTAGGAGCCCTCTGTCAATGCTCTGCCCCATCACGCTATCCTGTGCTACCCAACAGCCCTTTCTGTGGGAAGTGCTGCCCAGCAGCTGTGTCGTAGCTCCTAAGGCTACCTCTGTGCCCCTCCCTGCCCTGACATACAGTTCACTGGACCAGGCTCCAGTGTGTGCTGGCCAGTGATTCTTAAAGGCATCTGGCACAGACATGTAAAGAAAGCCAGACAGATGTCTACTTTTGGAAATTGGAACCAAAATATCCAATAGTGTAGGTAGAGGGTAGGTGGGTTGGCCAAAATCACTCTGAAGAAGAAACTTGGAAATTGAAGAAAAAACTAAAATAAGTTTTGACATGGAGAAAAATCCATTCATAGTGAATTTTCAACAAAAAATAAGCTTTTTTTTTTTTTTTTGTCAAAGGAAGGAATGACAGAGCAGCAGTGGGGCCCCATGAAGGCAGAGGGAGCCAGCCCGGCAGCTGTCCTCCTGCCCAAGGCTCACCAGGCCTGGCCTCACATATGTGTCACTGCAGCCAGCTTGATACTTGTTCCCTTTGCAGTCATTTGGCTTAGAAGTGAGCATGTGACTTAGTTCTGCCAATAAAATTTACAGGGAAATGACTGGGACACCTGGAGACCAAGGGGAAAGCCAATATCTGGGGATGGCAGAGTGAACAGACAAAAAGAGCCTGAGCCCTGGGGGCACCTGTGGCTCAAAGGACTAGGGCGCCAGCCCCATATGCCGGAGGTGGTGAATTCAAACCCAGCCCTGGCCAAAAACTGCAAAAAAGAAAAAAATACAATTTGGGCAGCACCTGTGGCTCAAGCAGTAGGGTGCCGCTCCGTATATAGGATGTGACAGGTTCAAACACGGCCCCGGCCAAAAACTACAAAAAAAAAAAAGAGCCTGAGCCCTTAGTGACATTGTTGAGCCATCATACCTATTCTGGAAGTCGCCTACTTCCAGTGATATGTTATTGATACATAAATCAAGGGTTTTATTTTTTTTTAAGACAGAGTCTATGTTGCCTTTGGTAGAATGCCATGGCATCACAGCTCACAGCAACCTCAACCTCAAACTCCTGCGCTTAAGCAATTCTCTTGCCTCAGCCTCCCAAGTAGCTGAGACTACAGGCACCTGCCACAACACCCATCTATTTTTTTGTTGTAGTTGTCACTTTTTGGGCAAGCCCAGACTGGATTCAAACCTGCCAGCTCCAGTGTATGTGGCTGGCACCCTAGCCACTGAGCTACAAGGCACTGAGCCTCATGGGTCTTTTTGTTTTCTAAGCAGATTTCTGCTACTTGCAGCTTAAAGCATTCCTCACTTCTTCTCTGTCATCATCTCCTTGGGAAATCAGCCCAAGTTTAGACATTAGAAATCTTGTTCAAGAATCGCCTAAGCCCAAGGATTTGGAGGTTGCTGTGAGCTGTGTGACGCCACAGCACTCTACTGAGGCCAATCAGGTGAGACTCTGTCTCTACAAAAAAATAAATAAATAAATAAAATAAAATTCTCTTAAAAAAAAAAGAAAAAGAAATCTTGTTCATATGGTAGAAAATAAAAATCAGGATTTGTCACAGCCTACAGAGCAATCCCAGATCTTGGTCCCCTCCCCCAGGCTACAGGACAAACAAGGAAAGAAAGAGCAAGTTCCAGACGTATGAACATGTCTTCTCAAACGGGGCTCAGTGATGGATTTCAGGAAGTTTGGTGGGGGTTGTAATGCCTGAGGTGCAGAGCCTAAGCCAGAGCCAGGAAGCCACAGAAAGTACATGGAGGGAGTAGCAGGTTGGGATGGGCAGACGGCAGGTGGGTCTGACAAATTCTCGAGAAAGAAGCTAGTGTCCACAGCTGGATTTTATGAGTTTTACATACTAATTGGAAGAAGTTTATGGCTGACACTAAACTGGTGGAAAACTAGGCCTTTTGGTTACTCGCCAGCCAACCTTAGTGATGTTTCAGATCCTCTTGGGAATAAAGTGGCCTGAATTGTGGCCCTCTATCGCCGTCCCGTGCAAAGGCACTCCCCATTTTGTCTAGTCATTGTCTCTCCAACTCTCCTCTCTTCTCTCTACCTTTTTCTTCTGCCTTCTGTAAGGAAAGCCAGGAGCCAGAAATAAGTAAGATCTGAATCAATTCTAGCTCAATTAGAGAGTTAATATAGTGGGAAGCAAAGATGTATTCTGAAGACTTAGAATGCTTGTCTAAGTTGAAGAGTGAGCTGATTGGTAGAACAGAAGCAAGCAGTTGATGGAGGCTGGAGAAAGCTTTCTTCTGATTCAACTTTCATGTGTGGTGCCTGTGTGTGTCTGTGTCTTCAACATAATAAATGTGCCCAATCCTTCCTTTGGGAAATGAGACGATGAACTCAAAGAGTTCTAGCCCTTCCTCTTTTACCTTTCTGTTTTTAAAAATATAAAAGAAAGGGCAGCGCCTGTGGCTCAAAGGGGTAGGGCGCCAGCCTCATATTCCGGAGGTGGAGGGTTCAAACCTAGCCCTGGCCAAAAACTGCAAAAAAAAAAAAAAAAAAAAAAATATATATATATATATATAAAACAAAAAATAATCTGGCATCCTCCCATTGTATCTTACAAATGCAAATTATTTCACCCACCCCATTTCCTATGTCAGAATAATCTTTGGCAGTGTGGAGATGTGGCCCGTAGAAGTTTATCAAATTTATGGGGCCAGATTATGCTATTGAGCCTAACTCTCTCAATGCAGTCCTCACACACAAAGGCCAAAACTAGTGTCACGCTGATGTTTGCCTATCTTACTACTTCATTTGACAGAAATGTATTGAATACCTAGTTGGATAAACTTACGTTTGTAAAAGGACTAAGGGACTAATCATATGACATAATCAGAGAAAGGAATGAATACTTTCTTTTGTGATGAAAGAAGCAGAAAAGGTTGAACTCCTACTTTGATGGTATTAATGCTTTAATAAGATACTTAATAAACCAGGAATTTCCCCAGAAAGTTTCCCTGTGCATCACTAAGGATTTTCTGAAGTCCAAAAAGGAAAAGAACTGAAGGCTTTTCCCTGTTCTTCATCATCGAGGTTTGTCTCCAGTATGAATTAGCCTGATTACTGACGAAAGCTCTCCCACAGTCCTTATAAGAGCAGTTCTTTCCTGTGAATTCTCCAGTGATGAAAAAGTGCTAAGCTATCCCCAAGTGATTTTCCACATTGATTATACTCATAATCATCTCTCCAGAATGAATGATCTAATGTTCAGTATGCCCCACACTTCCCCTAGATAGTTTTCCATATTCATTGCATATGACCAATTTAAGTTCCAAATGAATTAGCTGATATTGTCTAAGGATAGAACTCTGATTGAAGGTTCTTCCTCACCCATTATATTCAGAGCCTCTCTCTGCTATGAAATCCCAGATGTCTAATTAGCTCTGAGCACCATCCAAAAGCAATTTTATATCTATTACGTACATATGGTTTTTCTCCAATGTGAATTCTCTGACGTTGAATGAGCTTTACTTTCCTGAAAGCCCTGGCACATTTATGCATTTGTACACTTTCTATTGCATGTGAATTAACTGATGCCATGTTGGAATGCTGATAATGCCTACCCCATCCCCTGGGATTCTCTCTAAGATGAATGTTACAATGTTCAATAGGATGGGAGCTCCAGGGAAACTGCCTTGTATTCATAACAGTCAGAGATATTCTAATACGAATACCGTAACATCAAATAAATTCTAGTGTCTGTACCAAGCCTTGGCCATATATATCTTATTTGGGGGTTTTCTCACTTCTAAAATAATGCAAATTGAAATCACAAGTTTTTTCCATATTTATCCCGCACATGGAAGAGGTTCCTAAAATGGTTCTCTGGAATGTCTCCGTATTCACAGACCTCTCCAAATCAGGGGCCTGGTCAGCAGCCTACAGGGATCATCTCATTATATCCATCCGTGATTCTGATGCATAGAGTTCCTGCTTTGGAGTCAGCCCATTGATTGTTCATGGTCCCTGTCCCACAGTATGAAATCAAAGAAAATGTCAGTATCGGCTGCTTTTTTTTTTAGAGTGTCACATTGTTGTCTTTGGTGGAGTTCCATGGCATCATAGCTCATAGCAGCCTCAAACTCTCGAGCTCAAGTGATTCTCTTCCTCAGCCTCCCAAGTAGCTGGGACTACAGGTGCCTGCCAAATGCCTGGCTATTTTTAGAGATGGGGTCTCGCTCTTGCTCAGGTTGGTCTCAAATTCCTGAGCTCAAGTGATTCTCCTGCTTCAGCCTACTAAATTGATAGGATTATAGGCATGAGACACTGTACCTGGCAGCTGCGCTGTCTTGAAGCAGAAAAATTTTTTGGACTGAGAATGAAAGATTTTGGAAGAAAGTTTAAGGATAAGAAGCCTTTGAGCAAATATATAAAATGATGAATGTACTAAAAAATAAAATAAAATGATGAATGTGATAGACTACTGGTGATGTATTTTATATATTTATTTTCTTTCTTAATGAACCCAATCTTGGTTACAGTGAGAATGTGCCCCCTAAAAAACACCTTCTCTAATGACAGGGAGGCAGCATGGGAGTTGCAAGGAGGCTGTTTCTTGCTCTGGATGCTGGTCTGATGGGTATGTTCATTTTGTGAAAATCCATCAGATCAGATACATAGGATTTGTGTACTTTATACTATGAAAGTTAAAAAAACCCAGAACCTTCCCTCCTCATGGACAGTCCCTATGGGACAGTTCCGGCAAAAGAGACAGAAGCAAAATTTGGGCTTCCAAGAAAATTTGTGAAAGGAAGCAGCCTCTGCACCTTGTCCCTGCTTGCCCCCCTTCTTCCTGCCTGGTCCTGGAGATGACCCCTGAAGGCAAAGCAGCCATCCTGGGACCAGGGGGAGGAGGGCCATGTGTAAAAGATGTCACAGTGACCCTAAGAGAGGCCTCTTATATTTTATTTTCTACTTATTTTTCCCTTTCTTGATTTGCAAAAGTTTTGTATTTATTGAAGATCATAGTTCTTTATATGTCAAATCTGGTGCAGATATCTTTCCAAATTTGTTATTTGTCTTTCAAGTTTGTTTGTATTTTTAAATAGATCAGAGTTTACTATGTACATTTTCATTTTATGGTTTCTGAATTGTGTATGTTTATATTTTTACCACTCCATAATTATTAACATGTTAACATTTTGTAGCAGTGTTCTTTTATTTTTTTAGACAGAGTCTCACTTTGTTGTCCCCAGGTTAGATAGAGTGTCTTGGCATCCTAACTCACAGCAACTTCAAACTTCTAGGTTCAAGTGATCCTCTTGCCTCCACCTCCCAAGTAGCAGGGACTACAGGCACCCGCCACAACACTTGGCTAGTTTTTCTATTTTTAGTAGACACAGGGTCTCACTCTTGCTTGGGTTGGTCTTCAACTCCTGAGCTCAAGCAATCTACCCACCTTGGCCTCCCAGAGTGCTAGGATTATAGGTGTGAAACAAACCTTAACAAATGCAGAAGAATTGAAATCATACAGAGTGCGATCTCCGACCATAATGGAATCAAACTAGAAATCAGTAACAGAAAATAGCAGGAAAAAAATCTCCAAACACATAGACATTAAATAATACACACTTTAATTCATGAGTTAAGTAGGAAGTCTCTATAGAACACTTGAGATGCTAAGAAAAAAAAAAAGGAAATCTCAAGGTAAGTTTTTTGTTTTGTTTTTTTTGGCCAGGGCTGGGTTTGAACCCATAGGGCTGGTGCCCTACTCGTTTGAGCCACAGGCGCCACCATCAAGATAAATTTTAAAATCACATTGACCAAACTGCAACAAAAAATAGCTGGGAATCGTGGTGGGTGCCTGTAGTCCCAGCTACTTGGGAGACTGAGGCAAGAGAATGCCTAAGCCCAGGAGTTGGAGGTTGCTGTAAGCTCTCTACTGAGGGCGATAAAGTAAGACTCTGTCTCTAGAAAAAAAAAAGTCACATTGAACTAAAATAAAAATACAACATATCAGTATTTGCGGGATACAACTAAAGTAGGCTGAGGTTAATTCACAGCCCTAAATGCTTACAGAAAGATCTCTAATAATTTAAGCTCCCGCCACAAGAAACTAGTAAAAGAAAAGTAAAATAAGCCCAAACAAAAGGAAGAAAATTATAAAAGATAAATGGAATGGAAAAACAAAAACAACAGAAAGTCAATGAAACAAAAAACTAGTTCTTTATCAATAAAGTTGATAAACCTCTAACAAGACTGATAAAAGAAGAGGAAGACACAAATTACCAATGTCAAGAATAACACTGTCTATCACTACAGAGTCTGCAGATCTTAAAATGATAATTAGGGAATACTATAAACAACTCTACCCCTATAAATTTAACAATTTAGGGCTGGGTGTGGTTGTTCACACCTATAATCCCAGCACTTTGTTAGGCCAAGGTAGGAGGATTCCTTGAGGCCAAGAGTTTGAGACCAGCCTGGGCAGCACAGTCAAGACTCCCATCTCTACAAAAAAATAAAGAAATCAGCCAAAGTGTAGTAGTGTGGGCCTATAGTCCTAGCTATTCAGAAGGCTGAAACAAGAGGATTGCTTGAGCCCTGCAGTTTGAGGCTAAGGTGAGCTATGGTCACACCACTGCTCTCCAGCTTGGGTGATAGAGCAAGACCCTATCTATAAATATTTTTTGAGTTAGAGTCTCACTTTGTCACCTTTGGTAGAGCACCATGGTGTCATAGCTCACAGCAACCTCAAATTCTTGGGCTCAAGCAATCCAGTTTTTCATTTTTAATAGAGACAGGGTCTCACTATTGCTCAAGTTGGTCTCGAACTCCTGGGCCTAAGCGATCCACTGGTCTTGACCTCCCAGAGTGCTAGGATTACAGGCATGAGCCACCATGCCTGGCCACCAAATAAACAAATTTAACAAATTGGATGAAATGGACCAATTACTTGAAAACTACAAACTACCAAAAGTCACTTAATACAAAATAGATAATTTGAAAAATCTTGTAACAACTTTAAAAACTGAATTCACAGCTTTAAAAAAAAACAATGTCCTGTTTTGGTGGCCCCATAGAACTAGATTAGTGATTCACTGGAAGGACCCACGATGCTAGATAAAGTTATACTCTAAGTTAAGATTTATTATAGCAAAGGATCCAGTGCAGGAACAGCAGGGGGAAAGATATTAATAGATGAAGGCTGGAGAGTCAAAGTCTTTTGGCCTTTCTCTCTGCGGGGATGGCAAACAGCAGGGACATGTGTGAGATGTCCTTGCCCAGGAAATTCCACTTGAGTTCAAGAGTCGAAAATTCCTCTAATCACCTACCTGAGCATAACTCCAAACCACGTACTGAGTGGGCATTATGAATCCTCATGTTTACTTAAACATGCTGAAACCCTGGTTCATCTTGACCCACCATTTTGGGCGTAGAGAATAACATCTCACGCAGTAGCTACATGAATATTCCAGAAGTTCTCCAAATTGGACCAAGGGCCATCACATGACTACAGAGATCAGTTAAAAATGACAAAACAGACCTGCTGTGTTAACTCTTTCCTCACACTCTTGAAAAAGAAATCTCCAGACCCAGATAGTTTCGCTGAAGAATTTTACTTATAAGAAATATGAACACTGGGCGGTGCCTGTAGCTCAGTGGGTAGGGCGCCGGCCCCATATACCGAGGGTGGCGGGTTAGAACCCAACCCCAGCCAAACTGCGACAAAAAATAGCCAGGCGTTGTGGTGAGCACCTGTAGTCCCAGCTACTCGGGAGGCTGAGGCAAGAGAATTACCTAAGCCCAGGAGTTGGAGGTTGCTGTGAGCTATGATGCTACAGCACTCTACTGAGAGCAACATAGTGAGATTTTGTCTCAAAAAAAAAAAAATTAAAGACTGTAATCCATCATATTAAAAAGCTAAGAAGAAAAACCACAGGATCCTATCAATTGATGTAGAAAAGCATTTAACAATATTTGACATCCATTTAGGATAACTCTCGGAAAACTTGGAATAGAAAGAACTTCCTCAACCTGATAAAGAACATCTGCAAAAAATCTACAATTTGGGGCCTTGGTGTGTGTCACACTTTATGGGGGCAAGACATGATTGCAAGAGGGACTTTACCTAACAATTGCAATCAGTGTAACCTGGCTTATTGTACCCTCAATGAATCCCCAACAATAAAAAAATAATAATAATAATAAAAAAATTTTAAAAAATGTACAGTTAATATCATTCTAAATGGGGAAAGGCTGAATGTATTTCCCCTAAGATTAGGAATAAGACAAGGATGTCTGCACTTACCATCTTATTCAACACGATACTGGAAGATCTAGCCAATATAATAAGGCAAGAAAAGGAAATAAAAAGCACACAGATTGCAAAAGAGGAAATAAAACTTCCTACTTTCAGATAGCATGATTATCTTATATAGAAAGGCTCAAGGAATCAACAATAATAACAAACTTCTAAAACTAATAATGAGTTCAGCAATGTCTCAGGATACAAGACCAACACACGATTGGGTGCAATGGCTCATTCCTATAATCCTAGCACTCTGGGAGGCCGAAGTGGGTGGATTCCTTGAGCACAGGAATTTGAGACCAGGGATTTGAGTGAGAGTGAGAACCCATCTCTACTTAAAATAGAAAAAAGCCAGGCATTGTGGCGGGCGCCTATAGTCCCAGCTACTTGGGAGGCTGAGATAAGAGGATCACTTGAGCCCAAGAGTTTGAGGTTTCTGTGAGCTGTGACACCACAACACTCTACCTAGGGTAGCAGAGTGGATTCTGTCTCAAAAAAAAAAAAAAAAGGCAACACGGAAAAATTAATTGTATTTCAACATACTAGCAATGACACATGAAAACTGTATTTAAAACATCCTTCATTACCTGTTGGGCATAGTGCACACTATCTGGGTGAAGGACACACTTTGACTCGATCTGTCCAAAAAAAAGTATGTAAACAAAATGTGTGTGCCCCCTAATATTCTGAAATAAAAAATACTTCATTCAAAACATTAGTTATATTAATAAATCTGACAAAATATATACAGAATTTGTACACTGAGAACTAAAAAATATGCAAATAAAATCAAAATAAATGAAGAGACATTGTGATCATATATTGGAAGATGTAATGTAGTGAAGATAATCACTTCCCAAATTGACCTATAGGTTTGATGCAATTCCTATCAAAATCACAGAAACAATTTTAGGTATATTAGCAATCATGTTCTAAAATATATGAAGGCTGTCCAAAAAGTATTCCCAGCCATGTATGTCTTTATTGTCATATTACATGGCACTTTCTGGACAGCTCTTATATATGGAAAGAAAAGGAACTAAGAGAGCCAAAACAATTTTGAAAAAAGTTAAAGTGGGAGGCATATGCTACCTGACTATAAGGCTTACTCTATAGATAATGTATTCAAGACAATGTGTGGAGAGAGGATAGACACATAGATCACAAATAGAAATATAGATCAAAATAACAGAAGAGAGCATCCAGAAATAGAAATAAACCCAACAAATCTTGGGTGTACTTGTTGGGTGTATCCCTACAAATACTTCCAACAAATCTTCCACAAGGGTGCAAACAATTCAGTAGAGTCTTTTCAGCAAATGATGCTGGAGCAATTGGACATCTGTAAACAAGAAAATGGATCTCAACCTAAAACTCATGTTGTACAAAAAGTAATTCAAAATGGGCTCAGCAGCTGTAGCTCAGTGGCTAGCATGCCAGCCACATACACCAGAGCTGGTGGGTTCAAATCCAGCCTGGGCCTACCAAACAACAATGACAACTATAACCAAAAAATAGCCGGGCATTGGCTCGGCGCCTATGGCTCAAACGGCTAAGGTGCCAGCCACATACACCTGAGCTCATAGGTTCAAATCCAGCCCAGGTCTGACAAACAACAATGATGGCTGCAACCAAAAAAAAAAAAATAGCCAGGCATTGTGGCAGGCACCTGTAGTCCCAGCTACTTGGGAGGCAGAGGCAGGAGAATCACTTGAGCCTAGGAGTTGGAGGTTGCTGCGAGCTGTGATGCAACAGAACTCTACCCATAGCAACAGCTTGAGGCTCTGTCTCAAAAAAAAAAAAAAAAAAAAAAAATACCCGGACATTGTGACAGGTGCCTATAGTCCCAACTACTTGGGAGGCTGAGGCAACAGAATCGCTTAAGCCCAGGAGTTGGAGGTTGCTGTGAGCTGTGATGTCACAGCACTCTACTACCCAGGGCAACAGCTTGAGGCTGTCTGAAAAAAAACAAACAGAAGGTAAAAAGAGGGGTCAAGCCAGGTGGGCAGCGGAAGGCAATGGGGGGTTGGGGCTTACAGGAAGCAACCTTTGGGGCCACCCATGTGCGTCTCGGGCAGTGTCATTATGTAAGCATGATTGATTAAGTCATTGGCTACCAATGACTGACTCAAGACCCCTCCATCTCATGCCACATAGCACACATAAGGTCTCCTACCTCCTACCCAGCACGTCCTCCTGACTTAAGGTCCTTCTGTCCCTAGGATCTGGACACCTGGCCTTCTACTGCACATCCACTCCCTCCCTCTCTACATCCAGTTGGTTACCAAGGCCTGGTGATCCTACCACCAAACATCTCTGGTGTCACCCTCTATCCCCTGCCTTGACCCAGAGTCTCCTTAAATCATTCCTCACCAAGACCAATTCATCATTCATGCTCCCTAACGATGTCAAGAGTGGTATTATTAAGACATAAATCTGATCACACTATTCTGCTGCTGCCTGTGAGATGAAGCCCCAGCTCCTTCAACCTAGCACACGAGGCCCTGCTTCATCTGAAGCCTCCCCCTTCCCCCTGCCATTCCCCCCTTATATATAACAAGTCCTGTATCCTTTCTTTAGAAATCCTTTGTGATTTACCGAGCATCTACTTTTTTTCAGGCAATGTACATTATTTCAAGGGATCCTCAAAATAACAATATGAAACGGTTATTATATCCATTTTACAGATGATAGAACTGAAGCTGAGACATTGAGAAACTCACTCAAGGTCATTTAGCTATTAGGTGCCAGGGCTGCACCCAGCAGGAACATGCCTCCAAAGTCAAATTCTCGCCCTTTATCCTAAATTGTCTTTTGTACTAAACTGTTCTCCCTCTGACCAGCTGCTACTCACCTTTCAAAACTCAGCTCTGCCATTTCCTCTTCTAAATGTTTATTTAGCTTTGCAGGCTGGTGTTCAGACCCCTCCTCTCTGTGTTCTGGTAAGAGGCGGAACACTCTGCTCATCATACTGTAAAAACTGCTTTACCTAATCTTCACTAGACGAGCTTGTGTTGGGGAGATGCTAGGGTTTTTCTTTTCTTTTGTTTTGCTCTTTTATCTTTTTAGGGCTTATACATCACATAGTACTGGGCACATGGCCAGTACTATTAGTTTGCAATATATATCTTCACAAAGGTTGGCCTCTCTATCCTACTCTTTGAGCTAAATGTTTTTATTAAAGTTTCCATCAGGGTCTACTGTGACCTGGCTCTTGCTCCAGTGCCCTGTGAGGCTGCACAGTATATGGTCAGAATGGAGATTGCTCCCTACCAAGATCTTCCTGCAGGGTTGGCAAAGCTGGATGTTCTGAGGTCGGGGGGCAAGTGAGACAACCTGGCCAGAGAAAGGAAGGGAAGTGTGTTAGGGATCATGAGTCTCTGAGCCTAGCTCCTCACTGCACACAGAAAGACCACCCTCACACCTAAAGGGAACTGAAGCTCAGCTCTTTCCCCCCCTTCCTCCAAACTCCTCCAGAACACTAAGTAGGGGTCTGAGAATAGCAAGAGGCCAGCAGACCTGTCCTCAGAGCCTCCATGATCACAGAAGATGTACAAAGACCTTTTTCTTCATGCCCTTTGGGAGTTAAACACCAGTATCTGAAAAGCTGCTTCTGCATCCTACACTCAGAGTGCATGGCAGAAACAATCAAAGAAGCCAGGAATGCACAAAGCTTGCCTGGGAATCAGATCAGGAAAACTCTGCAACAGCAAAGCTGAAACCCAAAGGAAGACTGTGTTGTGTACTCACCAGGATATGGTAAGGAATGTTTCTGTAAAATTATAAAAAGACATGCACTAGCTGACTTTTACATGTTGTATTATTAATAATTTGCTAGGACCACAGACTGGGTGGTTTAAACAACAAAAGTTTATTTCTTCACAGTTCTGGAGGCTGGAAGTTTGATATCAAGGTGTCAGAAAGTTGGGTTTCTCTGAGGCCTTTCTCCTTAGCTGGGGGAGGGCCACCTTCTCTCTCTGTCTTCACATTGTCTCCTCTCTGTGTGTCTGTGTCCTAATCTCCTCATCTTAGAAGGACGCCAGTTATGTTGGGATAGGGCCCTCCCTAATGACCTCATTTTAACTTAATTTCCTCTTTTAAAACCTATCTCCACTTCAGTCACATTCTGAGGTCCTGGAGGTTAGGACTTCAACGTGTGAATTTTGGAGGACACAATTCAGCCCATAACACATAAAGCTCAGGCAATTCAACACCAAACAAAAACCTTCCCAGTATAGAAAAACTTATAAAAGTTATAGATGTCTTCATATTTTTCCACTGCTTTCATCCTCTCAGTTGTTAAATCAATAAAAGTTCCAGAATTTTAAAAATATCTTACCAATTTTGGCATCTAGGAAGGTTCAATGCCTTTGCTAGCTCTTAGATTTGCCCAGCTTGATGTGATCTTATTTTTCAGAGGAAGCAGCCTCTATTCACCTTTTAGTCACAGCTGGTCTCCTGGAACATCCCTTCTAGCATTTGAACTCTTCCAAGTGCTTTAGGGGGCTTCTTTTATACTGGAACATTTTGAGTAATCTAGCTCACACAGGCATCCCACTCAGGAACGACAGAGCTACCTGCCTTTTTGACCCAAAATAGATGATTTTACATCAAAATTGCTTTTTTAAAAAGTTGCTCTACCACAAATCAAAAGAGGTAATAGTGCATTAAGAAATTGCTATAGACAATTTATAGGGTCAAAAGACCTAGGAAGGTTTCCATCCCTAAGTACTAAGCCTTGAAAAAATTGCCCAACTTCTTTGATCATATTTTGTTCTTTGAAAAATGAGCAGTTAAAGATTTTCAATCATTTCCTGCTGCAAAATTCTAGGTTTTTTGTCACCCAGGCTAGAGTGCAGTGGCATGATCGTAACTCACTGTAACTTCGAACTTCCTGGGTTCAAGTGATCCTCCCACCTCAGGCTCCCAAGTAGTTACAGACATGTGCCACCATCGCACCTGGCGAATTTTTAGATTTTTTTTTTTTTTTTTTTAGAAACAGGATCTTGCTACATTGCTGAAACTCTGGGCCTCAAGCAATCTTCCTGCCTTGGCCTTCCAAAGTACTGGGATTACAGGCCATACAGCTTTCACCACACTGGCATTCTCCTACCTTACAGTAAAAATTAAGATTATTCCATTAAACTCTGAACTTAAGCATAGTTGCCCAACCATTACCCATCTAAGGTGAGCCTTAACAATGCAGAATTGTAGCTCATGGGAGTGACCACATTTACAGGGCACAACTATGAACAAGCCACAGTGATATCAGAGTTAGCACAATGCTACCACTAGGCCTCCATCTCATTCAGAACAGACTCTGTCTTGGCCTTAACGCACCTTCTATATTTTTGGAGTTCTGGACTTAACAAGGTCCCTGTTTTCCTCTATTACTTCTTAGACTTAATAATAAGTTATTAAAGACCACATGGTATGGAAGAAAACCTCATATAAGTCAAAATACAAGATCATATGCTAAACAGCATTATGGAAGCACTAAGAAAGTTTTGGACAGGAGAAAATTATGATATTTAGAATATCATTATTCTAAATGAGGTGTAATTGTGAATATTAAAAATCTTAAGTTCACAGAAGTAATCTTTGGTATAAATGCTCTGATGTTTAATAAACTTAATGTTGGCTGGGCACAGTGGCTCATGCCAGTAATCCTAGCACTGTGGGAGGGCAAGGCAGAAGGATCACTTGAGCTCAGAGACCAGCCTGAACAAGAGTCAGACTCTGGGCTCGGCACCTGTAGCACAGTGGTTACAGCGCCAGCCACATACACCGAAGACAGCGGTTTCAAACCTGGCCCAGGCCAGCTAAACAATGACAATCGTAAAAAGATTAGCCAGGTGTTGCGGCAGGCGCCTGTAGTCCCCGATACTTGGGAGGCTGAAGCAAGAGAATCGCTTAAGCCCAAGAGTTTGAGGTTGCTGTGAGCTGTGACACCACAGCACTCTATCGAGGGCAACATAGGAAGACTCTGTCTCAAAAAAAAAAAAAGTTTTATTTTTCCTACTAAAAATAAAAAACATAAGCCAGGTTGTCATAGCGGGTGCCTGTAGTCCCAGCTACTCAGGAGGCTGAGGGAGGGAGATTGCTTGAACCCAGGAATTTGAGGTTGCATTGAGCTAGGCTGAGGCCATGGCACTCTAGCCTAGGCAACAGAGTGAGACTCTGTCTCAAAAATAAAATAAAATAAAATAAAAAATAAAAAAATAAACTTAGTTTATTAGTTTAGAAACCTTCCCCAAACTCATTTCTTCACTAAGAATTCTCTGGTAGCCAAGAAGAACTGACCTTAAACTGAACCTTTCCTCATATTCCTGAGGCTTTTTCCAATATGAAGTATCAAATGATAAATCACTCTTAATCATCAACTAAGACTTTCCCACATTCCTTGCACTTACAAGGTTTTTTTCAGGAGGAATTTTCTGAGGAATGGTTGAACTTCTTCCAAACAATTTTCTGCCTGCTTCGTCAAAACAAATGGGGTTTCTTTCCAGTTTGAATTATTTGATGCTGCATAAGTGTTTTATATTTTCATAGATGGGGCCTGGGGTCTTGCTATGTTGCTCAGGCTGGTCCTGAACTCCTGGCCTCAAGTGATCCTCCCTCCTCAGCCTCTAGTGTGAATTCCCTGATGTTGAATAAGGTGTGAGACTCAAGTGAAAGATTTCCTACAGTTAGATATTGTTTCTCCAGGGTGGCACCTGTGGCTCAAAGGAGTAGGGCACCGGCCCCATATACCGGAGGTGGCGGGTTCAAACCCAGCCCCAGCCAAAAACTTCAAAAGAAAAAAAAAAAGTAAAAAACATAAAAAGCAAATACAATTAAAAAAAAAAAAAAAAGATAGGGCGGCACCTGTGGCTCAGTCGGTAGGGCGCCGGCCCCATATACCGAGGGTGGCGGGTTCAAACCCAGCCCCAGCCAAACTGCAACCAAAAAATAGCCGGGCGTTGTGGCGGGTGCCTGTGGTCCCAGCTGCTCGGGAGGCTGAGGCAGGAGAATCGCCTAAGCCCAGGAGTTGGAGGTTGCTGTGAGCTGTGTGAGGCCACGGCACTCTACCGAGGGCCATAGGGTGAGACTCTGTCTCTACAAAAAAAAAAAAAAAAAAAGATATTGTTTCTCCAGTATGAACTATCACATACTGAACGAGTGTTCATTTTCCCTGAAAGCCCTTCCACATTAACTACATTTCTCTCTTATATGAATTATACACTGTTAAGATTTGGACTCTAGCTGAAGGTTTACCTACATTTATCACATTAATAGAATTTCTCTTCACTACAAATATTCTTGTGTCTAATAGGATCTGAGCTTCACTTAAATGCTTTCCCACACTCCTTATGTTCACATGGTTTTTCTTTAGTGTTTTTCTTTTTTTGCAGTTTTTGGCCGGGGCTGGGTTTGAATCCGCCACCTCTGGTATATGGGGCCAGCGCCCTACTCCTTTGAGCCACAGGAGCTGCCCACTTTAGTGTTTTTCTCATGTTCAATAAGATGTATAAGTTTTCCCATGCTTGCTACATTCAAAGATTTTGTCTTCAGTATAAATACTGCAATGTTGTGTTCTGAATTCTGCCAAATAGTGGCCAGGAACAATAGCTCATGCCTGTAATCCCAGCACCCTGGGAGGCCGAGGTGTGTGGACTACTTAAGCTCAGGGGTTCGAGACCAGCCTGAGAAAAAGTGAGAACCCATCTGTACTAAAAATAGAAAAATTAGCTGGGTGTCATGGTGGGCACCTGAAATCCCAACTATTCTGAGGCAAAGAGGATTGCTTGAGACCAGGAGTTTGAGGTTACTGTGAGCTATGATGATGCCACAGCACTCTACCCAGTGCAACGGAGTGACACTCTATCTCAAAAATAATAATAATAATAATTCTATCAAATACCTATGAGGTTTCTTTTCCATAGAAACTATCTGATGGAAAATAATCACTGAGCCCAGACTGCTGTTTCTCCCACACTGAGGTTCCCTAGTGCTGCTCCAAGTTGTCTTCCTACAGACATGGCTGAACGGACAGCAGCTGGGAACATCTTCTCAGTGCAGCAGTTGGTGATTTCGCTTCTGCAAAATGTTCCTGCTTTTCAGCCAACCCCTTACTTTCACTCCCAGTTTCACATGTAGAAGTAAAAGAAAATATAAATATCACCAATTTCCCATTCAAGGAAAAGGGAAACTACGGATTAAATATCCATGCAGTTTTATATGCAAGCTTAAGGGGGAAAGTGCTTCTGAGTATCAATATTTGTCTCTGATAGTTAGCAACTTTATTCAAGAGTAAACAACAGAAAATATTTGTGTATTAAAATAAGTAGACGTGGTTCGATGTCCATAGCTCACTGGTTAGGGTGTTGGCCACATACACCGGTGCTGGTGGGTTCAAACCCAGCCTGGACCTGCTAAAACGATGACAAAAACAACAACAAAATAGCTGGGTATTGTGGTGGGCACCTGTAGTCCCAGCTACTTGGGAGGCTGAGGCAAGAGAGTCGCTTAAGCCCCAGAGTTTGAGGTTGCTGTGAACTGTGTCACCACAGAACTCTACCCAGGGTGACATAGTGAGACTCTGTTTCAAAAAAAAAGTAATAAGTAGACATAAAGACATCCTTCTGTAAAAATAGTTTTGAGTTTTCTAGTTGACAGATATGCTTATCATGTTTATTCTTGCATTGGTGGTAAGTTGATTTTCTGCAGATCTATTTGTTTTTCTCTTTAGACCCTCATTATGAACATGAAACAGACCTATTTCTTGATGGCAACTAGTCAGGGTTTCCTTCAGGATGACCTTGAAATGACTGATCAATATTAACTGTTTTGTCTTAGATTCTTAGGAGCTTTGAGCTAGGATGCTATAGAGGAAAAGTAGGAGAGGACCAGCAAAAGTTCCAGAATAACTACATAGGAGGGACTTAGGAGTGGTAATGTAGTTGGAAGGGACTGAAGCTTTGTCTGCATATTTAACATTCATATTTTAATCACACCAATAATCTAATTATTTGGGGTGATTTTGAGAAGGGAAGGCTAATGGAGATTGTGGGAAGCTAAGTCCTCATAAGCCACTCATGATGCTGCTGCAATTCTGCCTCATTGCAAGGGTAAATTAAATTCTGGTCCAGAATATCCTCAATAAAGGTTCCCTTTGTTATTGTAAAAGTAAAGTGAGTGATAATTAATTTAATATTCCTAGCACCTTAAGACATTAAAAAATTGCATAAACTATTAAGTACATTGGTAATACCATAAAATATTATGATTATAACTGTTACTTTTTAGATCTTGGGAAGGCAGAGAGTAGGGATGCTCCCTTAGCTGAACTTAAGTCAAGTCTAAACTCATTTTTCTACTAAATAATCTGTACACGTGTTGGATAAATAGTTGCTAAATGAATAGGCAAATCTGTAAATACATCTGAATTCTCTTTTGTAGCTTAATACCTCTATTTGGTAAAAACATTGCTCAATCTGTTGGAGTTTTTGTGTCTAATAGGATCTGAGTTTCAGATCCTATTAGAACAAAGCTAATAACAAAATAAAAGAGAATATGCTGATGCCTATTTGATTTCCAATCATGTAGGCTCAAGAATATAAATCGAGACAGTGATCTATTTAACTTAAACTCTGGCCAAGAAAGCACCTTCTCATTAGCACTTGACCACAAGGCTCATTCACAATGAGCTTTTATGATTTTTGTCATTAAATCATTCTTCTAGCTGTCAGTTACAAAGGCAAAGTAGACAGAAAATAATGGGAGCCGGTGAATACAACAGGAATAATGACCAAAAGGAAGTGAAACAGAAAACGGGAAGTTTAGGTGCAGAGCCAAGGTTACACAGAAAAAAATCTTAGGAGATGTTGGGTCTTAGCAGCATACAGATACAGTGAACAGCCCACCTGGCCAAAAACTTGGCAACAAGGTAAATGAATTAAAGTTACAGAATAGCTTGTTTAGTTAAAAGGAAATAAATCTCCTTTTTGCTGCTATGTGTTGCTGAGAATCATGTTGCAAAGCATATATTTTTCCAATGAAGAAAACTGGATTTCAGAGTATCATCTAAATCACGGTTTTAAATAATATAAAAGAAAAAGAATAAAATACAAAAGAAAAGAATAAAATACTCTAAAAGTATACTCCAGGTTCAGCGCCCTTAGCTTAGTGGTTAGGGCACCAGCCACATGCACCAGGACTGGAGGGTTCAAATCCAGCCTCAGTCTGCTAAACAGCAACAACAACAACAAAAATAGCTGGCATTGTGGTGGGCACCGGTAGTCCCAGCTACTTGGGAGGCTGAGGCAAGAGAATAGCTTAAGCCCAAGAGTTTGAGGTTGCTGTGAGCTGTGACACCACAGCACTCTACGGAGGACAACATAGTGGGTCTCTGTTTCTAAATAAATAAATAAAGTATGCTCCAGGTCCTAATGCAGTTATCATGAAGAACCTCTCCCCTTGCGTGTTAGCTGTTCATTCCTAAGGGCTGCGTCTCAGTGACCTTACATCTGCAAAATCTTGTTGTGACGGAAATTAGCACTCTCTCCTACCTGCTCCGGATACTTTTACTTTTAACCTGAACTATAGACAAGTTAAGTGTAGGAGGGGCTTGGAAGCCAGTATAAATGTAACAGGCCAGGAATTTGCTGGGCAGGTCATCACCGCTGTCGTAAATTTGTCTCTTCCTAATATCTTTCAATTGCGTATTAGATTGATCCAGAAATGAGACAGCATTCTGAGGGGGTGGGAAGAAAGATACTTACTGGAGGCGGCGCCCGTAACACAGTAGTCACAGCGCCAGCCACATGCACTGAGGCTGGCGGGTTCGAACCTGACCCGGGCCTGCTAAACGACAATGACAACTGCAACCAAAAAATAGCCAGGCGTTGTGGGGGGCGCCTGTAGTCCCAGCTATTCGGGAGGCTGAGGCAAGAGAATCGCTCAGTCTTACAGTCCTATCTGTGGACAAAAACTGTGCCGCGTTCATCTCTCTGCCAAAAGACAAGCATCCAGGAATCATCTGTTGGGTGAATGAAAGAGTAAGCGGTTCCAAAAAGGAACGGCACGGCACTCTACCGAGGGCGACAAAGTGAGACTGTCTCAAAAAAAAAAAAAAAAATATATATATATACACACACACACACACACATATATATACTGGAGCAAACCGTTAAGGAGGTGTTAACTTTTGAGTTACTTGGCTTGGGTGGAGCGCATTTGAATGGAGGTTTGAGACACTAAACATGGACGAGTTACAGTAATGACTTGGGAGGAGGAGACACCTGGATCCAGTACAGTGAGACTCGCCTAAGTCAAAGATTCTGAGTTTTTGGTTGGGGGAATTGTTGGTCATTGTCCTCTTTACAGGAGCCATAAACCACTTCAATAATCTGACGTAAACGAGTGACCCTCCTTTCCACTTCCCCTTCGCCCGGCGCCCCACCCTTCCCGCTAACCTACGCATTAATTGGACAGTGGGTCCTTCACGCCCCGCGGACTCCGTTCGGCCCACGCCTTCCCGCGGAGGGCGGCTACTGCGCAGGCGCTGACGCCACCGCCGGCGCAGCGCTCGCCCCTGGAGCAGCCCCTAGTCCTCCAGGCCACCGAACCTTTCTCCTAGAGCGGCCCCAGAGAGGATGCCTCCCGGCCTCTTCTTTTTCCTTCCCTCCAGAACTACCCGGAAGTGCGGACGACGAGAGGTTCTGAGCGTCCTTTTTGGAACCGCTTACTCTTTCATTTACCTAACAGATGATTCCTGGATACTTGTATTTTGGCAGAGAGATGAACGCGGCACAGTTTATGTCCACAGATAGGACTGTAAGATTGAGCGATAAATGCTGTACTGTAGTGTCAGGATGCTGTTGTCTCCAAGGACCCTGAGGGGTGGTGGGCCGGGTAGAAGAAAGCTCGCGGGGGGTAACGTCCTCGGGCCTAACAGTTGCCTGCCACGTAGGCACCCTGGTGTTTAGTGAACGGGGATCTCCGGTTGGCAGAGCATTGCAGGTGGAAAGAACACTCTGAGGAGAAGAAAGGTGACTGTAGTGAAGACGTTTGCTTGTGCAGGGTGCGTGGGTTGCTGGAGATGAAGCTCGAAAGGTAAGCTGGGGCGACCCTAAAGGGCTTCGTGTGCGTGATATGAAATTTAAACAGAATCCCGAGTAGCCAAGACGGTATTTTAATCAGGACATAGGAGTTCCGATTTGCACTTTGAAATACAAGTGGCAGCCAGGCTAAGTTGAGGAGGACTAGGGGCGGGGATGGCCTGTCATTTATTCTTTAGCAGTCTTGTCTCTTCCACAAAGCTGTGACTTCTGTGAAAGCAAGGACTCTGTTTAGTTCACTTCTCTTATCCAGCACTTAGAAGAGTGCCTGGCATATAGTAGATTCTTAAAAATATTTGTTGGGTGAGTGGCTGAATGAATTTACTGTTGGTAGGGCTTCCTAACTGGAGAGTAGATGGAACTAGGAAGTAACTTACTGAAAATTGGAAAAACACAAAGAGTAGAGTCTTGTTCTTTGAGTGTTTGGTGAGCACTTTTCCTGGGCTAAGCACTACAAAAGACTAAAGGGCTGAGGTCCAGAACAGGCCCCCAACTGCTGGTGTACTCAAGGGAGGGGCCCAAAGCCCAGATTGCTAACAAATACCAGTTCTCGGTTTTAGTTTCACTAAAAAAGTCAGTTTCTTGCCAGACTCGGTGGTGTGCGCCTGTAGTCGCAGCTACTCGGGAGGCTAAGACAGGAGGATCGCTTGAATCCTTGAGGTCTGGGCTGTAGTGCGCTATGCGGATCTGGTGTCTGCACTAAGTTTGGCGTCAATCTGGTGACCTCCCGGGAGCGGGGGGGGAGGGGGGCACCAGGTTGCCTAAGGAGGGGTGAACTGGCCCAGGTCAGAAACAGAGCGGGTCAAAACTCCCATGCTGATCGATACTGGGATCACACCTGTGAATAGCCACTGCACGTCAGCCTGGGCAACATAGGGAGACCCTGTCTCTTTAAAAAAAGAAAAGAAAGTCAGTTTCCTTTCTGCTTAACCACCTGACTGAATTTGAGAAGTACATACTTTTTTGTTTTGCTTTGAATATTACAATATACATGCATAGAATCCATATGAATGTGACGTTAAGGCTGTATATTATTCTATTATATTGATATATTATTTAATAAAATCATTCCCTAGCATGGTTGTTGTTTGTTTACCTTCACAGATAATGCAGGAATGAGCATCTTCATTTCTCTTTTCCTCTATTTTTCTCCTTTCCTTGAATATTTTCCCAAAGGAGTAGATTATTTAGCCAAATAATATTGCATTTTACTGATAGCTCTTACTACCCCATTTCCCCGAAAATAAGACAGTGTCTTATTTTAAGGTGTGCTCCCAAAAATGCGCTAGGTCTTATTTTCAGGGGACGTCTTATCTTTCCTGTAAGTAGATCTTATTTTCGGGGAAACAGGGTATGTATTGCTCAATTGCTTTCCAAAAATTTAATAATGGCAACAGCAATATCCACTTATGTAATAATTACAATCAAATATCTACTGAGCTGGGTTTTAGGGGCATAATATAAGCAAAATAGGGATAGACCTGGCCCACATGTGGCTTCCAGTCTAGTGCAGGAGGCCAGCATTAATCACATCATCTCACAAATGTGTAATGACAAACTGACAGATGGTATGAAGAAAAAACACCACTAGCCAAGAGTTTAAAACCAATTTTACAACAATTTTCAGCAACTGGTGGTGGTTTGGGGAAGGGGGTGGTGTGTGTTTGTTGTTTTAGAGACAGTCTCACTTTGTCGCCCTTGGTAGAGTGCTGTGGTGTCATAGCTCACAGCAACCTCCAGCTCTTGGGCTTAGGCAATTCTCTTGCCTCAGCCTCCTGGGTATCTGGGACTACAAGCGCCTGCCACAATGCCCAGCTATTTTTTGTTCTAGTTTGGCGGGGCTGGGTTCTAACCCGCCACCCTCGGTATATGGGGGTAGCTCCCTACCCACTGAGCCACAGGCACTCCCAGCCTAATATTTTTACGGATGAATAACTAGAGTGTACTTAGGAACATGTCCTAACCTTTTTTCCTATTTGTCCTTTAAGTGATTTCTCCTCCTCTTTGGAACACACAACCGTTTCTCAGGAAGCTGGGTTTGTGCAGGACTCGGGTTTGAATCCCGGCTTCTTGGCTTCTAGTTCTATGACATTGAGAAGATTACTTAACCATTTTTGAGCCTCAATTTTCTCTTGAGTCAAATAGAGCTAATAATAGCATCTTTCTGGGTTCAATTTTTGACAACATGTCACATGTCAGCATTCTATGATGTGGGAAAAAAATAGACGGGAGCAAAACAGGGTCTGCTCCTGCAGGTTTTATTATCATACCCAAAGCAATCAGGTGGCTAACAAAAATACAGTGGTTGCAAAGAAAGTGAGGTGTATATTATAATTTTATGTAATGAAAATGTAGGACTAGTGACATTTTCCCTCTCCAGAAACCCACCTAGTCTGGGATGCCAGAGAAGGCTTTCCCTAAGCCCCGGTCGTTGAGATGAGAACTTGGGGATGAGTAGGAGTTTACCAGGCCAGTGAGGGCAGAAATGAATTTGTCATCCTAGTCTCCCCTCTCACATGCCTTCTATCAGCAAATCCCAGTGACTTTACCTTTTGAACATATACCCTGAATCCCTCCATAACTACTGCTGTAGACCAGGTCACCAAAGATTGGAAGCTGGCCCACCACAGGGTCTTCTTATTAAGTGGCATCCTGCTTTCACTCTGGCCCCTCCCACTTTTTCTCCAGGCATCTGCCAAAAGGATCCCTTTACATGTAAAATTAAATTCAAATTCCTTACTCTGGCCTACAGAGCCCTGTGTTATCTCCCCTCACTTTCTGTCATACTTTCCTTCGCTCATTCCACTTGTCACCTAAGCTTCTGTCTGGTCTGTTCTGTATTGCTATAAAAGAAATATCTGAGGCTATTCTGGTATTTCTGAGATAATTTATAGAGAAATTACCAAAGGCTTATTTGGTTCACAGTTCTGCAGGCTGTACAAGAAGCATGGCACCAATACCTGCTTCTGGTGAGAGCCTCTGGGAGTTTCTAATCAAGACAGAAGATAAAGGGGAGCAGGCACGTTGTAAGGTGAGAGAAGGAGCAAGAGAGGGAGGAGGAGCTGTGCTAGGCTCTCTTAAACAACCAGCTCTCACGGGAATATAGCAGTGAGAACTCACTCTTCACCAAAACCAGGACAGCACCAAGCCATTCAAGAGGGATCTGCCCCCTGACCCAAACTCCTCCCACATTGGGGATCAATTTCTCTCTCTCTCTCTCTCCTGGGCTTAGGTGATTCTCTTGCCTCAGCCTCCTGAGTAGCTGGGACTATAGGGGCCTGCCACAATGCCTGGCTATTTTTTTGTTGCAGTTTGGCCAGGATCGGGTTTGAACTCACCACCCTCCATACATGGGCCGGTGCCACTGAGCCACAGGCGCCACCCCATTAGGGATCAATTTCAACATGGGATTTGGAGAGGACAAAACATCCAAACCATATCACCTTTGCATGCTTCCTCCTAGAGGCCTTTGTCCCTGATACTTTATCTTCCTGGAATGTTCTTTTCCCATTTACCTGTGTGGTTTATTCGTTCATGTCAGGGTTCTGCTAGGTGTTGCCTTCTCACAGTGGTCTTTGTTGAACACTCTACAGTAGTATCCTCTTCCTCTGTTCCTTCACCCTGCTGTAGTTTTGTCCCCCTTTCAACTCATGACATTACTGTGTTTAAATGAAAAAACTATTTCTTGACTTTTGTAACACTTCTGACACCAAATATGTGGGAACTTTTGACACCAAGCAATTATCTTTTTGTGGACATCAACTGGGTGTCCTTCAGTTCAATTCTGATGCCATCTGCCTAGAATTAGCACCTGGTCCTACAAGTTAAGGGCACTGTTCCACAAGACTGCCTGCACTTCCGATGCTCAGGTTGCCAGCTGAACTCCTGACCAACTGGATACAAGTTGAGGGTTCCCAAGACCCCCTCCTCAAGTTTGATAATTTGCTATAACAGCTCACAGAACTCAAGGAAACACTTTATGTACTATTATCAGTTTACCATAAAGAACACAACTCAGGACCAGCCAAAGGTAAACAATGCAAAGGTCAAGTTACAGGGAAGGGGCTCAGAGATTCCATACCCTCCCAGCACCTCTGTTGTGTTCACCAACCCGGAAGTTCTCTAAACTCCAAAGTTGAGTGATTTTTATGGAGGTTTTACCATGTAGGCACGACCAATTATTAAGTCAACCTCCAACTCCACTCCTTTTGCCAGAGGATAGGGGAGTGGGACGGAAAGTTCCCACTCATGGCTTGGTCTTTCTGGTAACCAGCCCCCATCCTGATACTATCCAGCAGCCCACCAAGAGACATGTCATTAGAACAAAAGACACTCCTATCACTGGCAAAGTTCCAAGAATTTAGGAGCTCTGTAAGATGCTCCTATTACTCCCATCACTCAGGAAATTACAAGGATTTTAGGAGCCTGGTGTTAGGAATCAGGACAGAGACCAAATATACAGTATATTTCCTGTTATGCCACAGTGTTTTTATGTATTTACTTGTTTAATTACTTTATTCTGTTTTCCCCACAAAAAAAATGTTAACTGCATGGGAACAGGAACTTTATTCAGTGGATCCCTAGCACTTAAAGAGGTGCTTAATAAGTATTTGTTGAATGCACTAATCTTGAATGAATGAATGAGCCAGATAATCAAAGGAGGAGATAGATGTTGTAAGCAGAAGAAATTGCATGTCTGAGGCCATGGGGCCACTCGGAGAGAGGTAAGGCAAAGAATTTCGGGTGGACCAGACCGTGGAGGGTCTTGTAGGCTGTGTTACAAGATGCTAACCTTTGTTCTGAGGGCAATGAGAAGCCATTAAAGGGTTTCATGTAAATTGAGAACTGTGTTTTTATAAGCTCCTTATGACTACTGGGTGGTAAATAGTGGGAATGGGGCAAATGGAGGTAGGTGACCAGTGAGATGGCTGTTGAAGACATCTAGGTAGAGATGACACAGGTTTGGATGTAAAATTAGCAGAAACTGCTTCCTATGCCTATGATCCAAGGTGGATGGCTATGCTAACTAAACTGGAAAGGCACAAACTCAGACTTAGGATCTGTTCATTGGCACAAAATTTAGCCAACAGATCAAGTTATTCTTGTTGAGGGCCTAAATCCTTCCCCCTCCTACTCCCTTAGAACAAAAGGCCTACCTGGTCCCACCCCATGAATTTCCCCAGAAAGTCCCCTCCTTCCAGCAAGCTGTGGAATCTTCCTTTCCCCTATGCTCAGTATAAAAACAAGCCTCCAGCCATCCTCATTGCAGCCACCATTTTTGTCCTGGTCAGTCTCTGTCCCCTTTCGTTAAACTTGGACTAACCCTCTCCAGGTCTGGTCCTGGGTACACTGCCAGAGCCCCCCTTTTTTTTTTTTTTTTGAGACAGAGCCTCAAGCTGTTGCCCTGGGTACAGTGCTGTGGCATCATAGCTCACAGCAACCTCAAACTCCTGGGCTCAAACGAATCTCCTGTCTCCGCCTCCCAAGTAGCTGGGACTACAGGCGCCCGCCACAACGCCCAGCTATTTTTTGGTTGCAGCCATCATTGTTGTTTGATGGGCCCGGGCTGGATTCTAACCGCCAGCTCAGGTGTATGTGGCTGGCACCTTAGCCACTTGAGTCACAGGTGCCAAGCCTTTTTTTTCTTTTTTGAGACAGAGCCTCAAGCTGTCACCCTGGGTAGAGTGCCATGGCATCATAGCTCATAGCAACCTCCAACTCCTGAGCTCAAGCAATTCTCCTGCCTCTACCTCCCAAGTAGCTGGGACTACAGGAGCCCGCCACATCGCCTGGCTATTTTTTTTTTTTTTCTTTCGGTTGTAGCCCTCATTGTTTGGCAGGCCGGGCCGGGCTGGATTTGAACCTGCCAGCTCAGGTGTATATGGCTGGTGCCTTAGCCGCTTGAGTCATAGGTGCTGAGCCCCAAAGCCCTTTCAACACCCCCCTCCATATATACATTCAACAAATTCTGATTTACCATGTGTTAAGTGAGCGTAAAAAGCTGTAGCAAATACAAAGATGAATATGGTGCAGGCTACCCCCAAAAGGAGCCTCCTAATAGGAATAAGGCCTCTTTGGCCTTCCTATCTCCCCTTCCTTGCTAGTGTTTGCCTCCTGTCTTTGGTCCTGTTTTCACTTGTCTGGTTCATATTGTGTCCTTTTTATCCTCTGCTCACCTCAAGGCCCAGCCAAGATTAGGTGTTCAATACATCTTTGAATGAATATGCATTTTTCATAAGTCTTATATTGGTGATCATTATGAAGCTAGTTCCCTAAACTCAAGCTTTTCTTAAAGTGTACAGAGCTTATTTCAGCTGTCCAAGCCCAATAGGGAAGAACAACTCTACTTAACTTACAAGACTGTTAAGAGAATTAAAAAAAAAAAAAAAATGGGCTCGGCACCCGTAGCTCAGTGAGTAGGATGCCGTCCATATACACTGAGAGTGGTGGGTTCAAGCCAGGCGCAGGCCTGCTAAACAACAACTGCAACCAAAAAATAGCTGGGCATAGTGGTGGGCACCTGTAGTCCCAATTATTTGGAAGGCTGAGGCAAGAGAATTGCTTAAGTCCAAGAGTTTGAGGTTGCTGTGAGTTGTGACGCGACGAAGATTCTGTCTCAAAAAAAAAAAAAAAAATTGAAAGGGCTTTGCAAATGTGGTAAGTGTTCGGATGATAATCCCCTGCATTTGCACTGCCCTCTTCACTATTATTTGCTTTATTCTACGTTTATTCGACAAATATTTATGGAGCATTCACATTGTGCCGCATGCTGTGCTAGATAGGGGATAAACAAGATATAGTCCCTGTCCTCGTGGAACTTACATTCTGATACGTGCTAGAGTACTTAGGTCAAGTAAAAAGAATATGAAAGTCACTACCCAGTCCTCTCACTGCACGGAACACTGAAAGTCAAGTTAGCGGCTTTCTCATTCACAGGCTCTCCCGCTTCCTAGAAGATGGTTTATCTAAATATTTAAAAGATTGGATGCTTTCTTCAAGTAATGGAACAATAGCTTTTAAAATTACATTAATAGCATCCCCTATTATGTATTCCAGTCTATGGGTGTGTGATGGATCCAGTCATCTACCTTCTTGCATTGTAAGAGTCAGCAGAGACCCTGAGTATGATTTTGTTGCAGCAGTGATAAGTCACGTAGCCTCCAGGGTCCTAGATTACTGGGGCGCATTAGACTGGTCCCTAACGTGATCCCTGCCCTGTTTTCCACCCTCCCTTTTCCGCTATTTTCAGCCCAAGAGCTAACTACCAAAACATAGTCCCACCATCTCCTGCGGCAGCCTCCAGTAACACTAACAAGCAAGAATCTCCTGGAGTGGCAGGGACTGACCGAGCGTGCGCAATGGTGCCCCCTCGGGCGCCGGCCACGCTGAGAGAAAGGGGCGGGGCGTCGCCCCCTTGCGCCTGCTTCCGCCAGACGCCGGAAGTGGCCCTCAGCCCCTTCTCCTGGGCCATGGAGACTGAGGCACCGTAGAGTCTGGTGTGAGGCTTGTGGGGGCAGCGGCCATGGAGGCCGTGTTGAACGAGCTGGTGTCTGTGGATGACTTGCTGGTGAGGCCTGGCCCTGAGAGAGGGAAAGGGACGATTCGGAGGGTGGGTCCTGAGGAGAGTTGGGCTTTGACCAAACGCTCTTCCCAGCATCAGCTTAGCCCAGAGAAGCCGAACTACGGCTCCCGGCAGCCTCTGCAGCGTCGGGCTCCTGTCCGAGGTGCCCACTTTGCTCCGGAGGCTGGTGGGAGTTGTAGTTTCTTGAGCCACCACACCTTAGTTGTAAAGGCCTGGAGTCTGACGGTAGAAAGACTGACGGGTTCTGGGTTCATGCAGGAGTTGGGAACTCAGGGTGCTCCTTCAGTGGCGAGGAAATACAGCGACTATCAAAGTTTCACATATTACTGCGTCCGGCACGGTGCTAAGTGCATTGCATGCCACGTCTCAATCTTTGTAGCTCTAAAGGAGGTAGGCACTCTTTCTATTCCTGTCTTGCAGACAAGTAAGGGTCAGACCCGGCAAGGTGGGGCAGGGCGGGGCCGAATGGGTCCAGCATTCTCCCACCAGGCCCGTGTGGGCTGTTGTTGAGCAGTTCTAACAGCGTGTTTACTGTTCAGCCACTCAGAGTCAGCTGCTCCGAGAGCGGTGCCTGGAACTGCCACCAGGTGGCATCGCTGCTCGGTACCACTAGGGGGCGAGAAGACTGAGGGGGTTCTGTCCAAATAGCCAGCCCCTCGCAGCCCTGAGAAGCAGAATTCCTGGATCCCAGGGATGGAGATAGTAGGAGCCGGGGTGCCATGTACCAAGACCCGCGAGGGAAATGGGGCAGAGACAGGAAGATAGAGTGTAACTGGAAATGGATACCATGTCCAATTGGAGAATAGTTGACACCCTTTCTAAATAATTCCTCTCCTCCCCATGGCAGAAGTTTGAAATGAAATTTCAGTCTGAGAAGTCAGCAGGCTCGGTGTCCAAGAGCACGCAGTTTGAGTACGCCTGGTGCCTGGTGCGGAGCAAGTACAATGATGACATCCGTAAAGGCATCGCGCTGCTCGAGGGTGAGGTGCTGGGCTACCCAACTCTCCCCTTTCCTACTGCCATTGGGGGCTGCTCTTCAACGTGGGCCCCTGTAATACAGTTATCTGGCAGTTAGCGCCACTAAATTTATGTAGCAAAGGGCTATACTTAGTCTGACTTCTCCCGGTGAACTTTAGCTAATTACCACGCACCATTGTTTTGCCAGAGACATAGCACGCTTGTTCCCACAGGAGAGTCTTAATCTGATAGAGAAAGTGACTTGTCTTAGGTCACACAAATAATCAGTTAATTGGCTGGATTAGAACAGAAGCTCATGTCTTGTGAGTCTCAGTCCCATGCTTTTGTCCCCCACCGTGTTGCTTAGCCACAACCTTTTGTGGGGATGGCATAGAAGAGGTATGGAAGACTGTCCTAAAAAATGGTCACAGATGGTGCTTTTTGGGATTGGAACCCATTTTCCATTGGTTTGGGGTGGGTTGTCACTTGACAGAGGCCACAATACTTGACCTTTAAATTTCTCTGTATCCCCTTTCTAGTGGTCAAGTAATCATTTATAAGCAAACAGTCCATGTACAGTCATCCCTTGGTATGTGTGGGTGACTAGTGCCAGGACCCTTGTGGATACAATACACAGATCCTCAAGTCCTTGGTATAAAATGGTATATAGCACTTGGATATAATGTTATGCACATCTTCCCATAGCGTTCAAATCATCTTTAGATTACTTACAATACCTAATGCGATGTCCATACTATGTAAATAGTTGTTATACTGTATTATTTAGGGAATAAAGACAAGAAAAAAATTTGTACATCTTCAAATATTTTTCTTTTTTTCCTTTTTTATTTTTAGTATTTTCAGTCTGTGGTTGGGGAACCTACAGATTGGAACCAGTGGATATGAGGGCTGACTGTACTAGCAGAGAATTCATACTGTAAACCTATAAAAAGAAGAATATTTTAAATTATTTATTTATTTATTTACTTTTGTTGTTGAGACAGAGTCTCAAGCTGTCATCCTGGGTAGAGTGCCGTGGTGTTATAGCTCACAGCAACCTCCATCTCTTGGGCTCAGGCAATCCTTTTTGCTTTAGTTTTTCTCTTTGTAGTAGAGATGGGAGGGGTCTCAATTTTTGCTCAGGCTGGTCTCCAACCTGTGAGCTCAAGCAATCTACTCACCTCGGCCTCCCAGAGTGCTAGGACTACAGGTGTGAGCCACCATGCTCAGCTAGAAGAATCTTTTCTTTTTTTTCTTTCTTTTATTTTAGAGACAGTCTTACTTTATTACCCTCGGTAGAGTGCCGTGGTGTCACAGCTCACAGCAACCTCCAACTCCTGGGCTTAGGTGATTCTCTTTCCTCAGCCTCCTGAATAGCTGGGACCACAGGTGCCCACTACAACGCCCAGCTATTTTTTGTTGCAGTTTGGCCAGGGCTGGGTTTGAACCCTCCACCCTCAGTATATGGGGCTGGCACCCTACCCACTGAGCCACAGGCACCACCCAAGAAGAATATTCCTTAATGCAAATAGTCTCACCCTACATTTGTCTGTTTTGGTAATTCTCATTTTTCAGATTTATTCTATAGCGGGACACAACTGTAGAAGTAGTCTTTCTAAGTGTTGCCATTCTAGTTGAGGAGACAGAACAAAGATTTTAAGATTTATAAACACCTGCAAAACTACTTAGCAACTAATTCTAGTGCTTAGTGTACAATCAAACACAGAAGGCTCTGGGAAGTCACTGAATTAAGAAAGTCAGGTGGGGTCATTCAGAGAAGGCTAATTGAAGGTGAATTTTGAGCTGATTTTTTAAAGGGGGAGGGTCAGTGCAAACATTTTTGTTATTTGTTTGTTTGTTTGTTTAGAGATTGAGTCTCACTCTGTTGCCTTGGCTAGAGTGCCATCAACCTAGCTTATAGCAACTCAGACTCCTGGGCTCAAGGGATCCTCCTTTCTTAGCCTCCTGAGTAGCTGGGAATATAGGTGCCCATCACAATGCCTGGTTAATTTTCCTATTTTTAGAAAATAGAAAAAAATTCTGTTTTTAGATGGGGTCTCACTCTTGCTCAGACTGGTCTCAAACTCCTGACCTCAAACTATCCTCCCACCTTGGCCTCCCAGAGTACTAGGATTATAGACATGAACCACTGTAGTTGGCACGGGGGGAGGGGGGCAGAATCTCACCTCCTCACTCTAGGGTTGAGTGCTATGGTATCATAGCTCACAGCAACCTTAAACTCCTGGGTTCAGGTAATCCTCTTGCTTCAGTCTCCTGAGTAGCTGGGACTACAGGAGCCCACCACAACACAATGCCCGGCTAGTTTTTCTATTTTTAGTAGTGACAGAGCCTCGCTCTTGGGGTGTCGCTCTAGCTCAAGCTGGTCTCGAACTCTTGAGCTCAAGCAGTCCACCTGCCTCAGCCCCCACAGTGCCACAGTGCTAAGATTATAGGCATGAGCTGCTGCACCTGGTGTACAAACTTATTTTTGTTTGAGTTTTTTTTTTTGGAGACAGAGTTTTTGGTTGTAGTTGTCATTGTTGTTTGGCGGGCCCTGGCTGGATTTGAACCCACCAGCTCCAGTGTACATGGCTGGTGCCCTCGTTGTTGAGCTACAGGCACCAAGCCAAGTACAAACTTATTCTTTTTTTTTTTTTTTTTTCTTAGAGACAGAGTCTCACTTTGTCGCCCTTGGTAGAGTGCTGTGGCATCATGGCTCACAGCAATCTCCAGCTGTTGGGCTTAGCCGATTTTCTTGCCTCAGCCTCCCTAGTAGCTGGGACTACAGGCACCCACCACAATGCCCAGCTATTTTTTTGTTGTTGCAGTTTGCCCGGGGCCAGGTTCGAACCCACCACCCTCCTATATGGAGCCGGCGCCCTACAAACTTATTCTTTGTTGTTGTTGCAGGTTTCTTGGCCAGGGCCAGGTTTGAACCCGCCACCTCCGGTATATGGAGCCAGTGCCTTACTCCTTGAGCCACAGGCCAGAAGCTACAAACTTACTCTTAACAGTGATTGTATAGCAGGCAATATAGTTGAAACATACAACAGATATCAAAACTGAGTTCAGCTGCCTTTGGACTTCTCCAGGGCCTTGGTTTCCTATCAGTTCACGTGTATGAGCCAGAATTGACTGATACTGATAACATGATTTAACACTGGGGCGTTCTGGCAACCTGGGTTCACCCTGCCCCACAGCTCTGGCTGGGGAGTTGAGAGTGACAGGAGCTGAAACAGGCTCAGGACAGTGACTTTCCCAGGGTCGCAGAAGGATTCAGAGAGCAGAAGGGATCTCTGGGACACAGTTTTAGGAAAACACACTGTTTTCCCTTCTCCCTCTCCAGAGCTGCTGCCCAAGGGGAGCAAAGAAGAACAGCGGGATTATGTCTTCTACCTGGCTGTGGGGAACTACCGGCTTAAAGTAAGGCAGAAAGGGCTCCTTTCTTTCCCTCCAGCCTACTGAGTGGTCTATAGTAACTTCTTACTTCTCCAGAGTAGAACCCTGGACATCAGGGCAAGGGATAGTGTTGGGTACAGAGGTGTTGAGTGATACCAGACCAGGACTCTTAGGGAAGGTGAGAGAGGATCAGGGTACCAAGGGTGTGGGGAACAAGGTGACATCAAGATTGGGGTGCAGCCCTAAGCCCTGGGCTGTTATCTCCCCTAGTTTATCACCGCTACACAGTTGGGCTGTTTGTGGACTCTACTCCATTGGGGTGGGGCTACAGTGAAGGAGCTGGTGGAGGTAGAGGGAGGAGCCCCGGGGGCTCAACAGGGAAAGCTCTTTGGGTGGGCAAAGGAGTGATAGCACACTGGGGCGTATATAATATGTGTGTATGTTTTTTTTCCTGAGTGTAGGAATATGAGAAAGCCTTAAAGTACGTTCGAGGGCTGCTGCAGACTGAGCCCCAAAACAACCAAGCCAAGGAACTGGAACGGCTCATTGACAAGGCCATGAAGAAAGGTGAAAGTCTCATGTCTATTTGTTAAGTCGTCTTCTTTTTGTTTTTTTTTTTTTTGTAGAGACAGAGTCTCACTTTATCACCCTCAATAGAGGGCCATGGCATCACACACCTCACAGCAACCTTAAATTTTTGGACTTAGGCAATTCTCTTGCCTCAGCTCCTGAGTAACTGGGACTACAGGTGCCCGTCACAACGCCCGGCTATTTTTTTTTTGTTGTTGCAGTTTGGCCGGGGCCGGGTTTGAACCCACCACCCTCAGTATATGGGGCCAGTGTCCTACTCACTGAGCCACAGGCACCGCCCTATTAAGTCCTCTTCTTTCCCCCATGTCTGGACCCTTTGGTTTCTTTTTTTTTTGAGACAGAGCCTCAAGCTGTCATCCTGGCTAGAGTGCTGTGGCATCTTAGCTCACAGCAACCTCCAACTCCTGGCCTCAAGCGATTCTCCTGCCTCCGCCTCCCAAATAGCTGGGACTACAGGCGCCTGCCACAACACCCTTCTATTTTTTGGTTGCAGCTGTCATTGTTGTTTTGGTGGGCCTGGGCACGATTCAAACCCGCCAGCTCAGGTGTATGTGGCTGGCGCCTTAGCCACTTGAGCCACAGGCGCCGAGCCCCTTTGGTTTCTTTTTAAATGACTCCTTCCAGGAAGTCCCTCCTCAAAACCCCTCTATAATCCTTGGAGGCTCTTGCCTGAGTCTCCTGGTAGGGGTGTACACTTCTATTGAGGATCAGAGCCAGGGTGAAGGTGATGGTTAGGGTCCCTGCAGAAGTGAGGGCCGGGCTTCTGACAGTGTCCTTTTTCCTTTTCCCAGATGGACTGGTGGGCATGGCCATTGTTGGAGGCATGGCCCTGGGCGTGGCAGGACTGGCTGGACTCATCGGGCTTGCTGTGTCCAAGTCAAAATCCTGAGGGAGACTGCACCTCCTCCTCTGCCGAGGGTGACACGGGAGACCCTGGAAGACATCTGTCTTAACCGTCCCTTTCCTATTCTTCCCCTGCACTCCTGCCACTGCCCTCTGTGATCTTCAACTTCCACTTCCTTAAGACTTGCCCTTCAGCCCCAAATCATGTGCTTTGGGATGAGTGTAAATAAAAGTGGGCTGTGGCTTGGGAACCTCTGTGTCTGAATTGGGGGTATGGGGGTCTCACAGGGCGCAGAGGATAGAGGAGAGTCATTTGTGGTCCTCTCTCGCCCCATCCCTATCATCCAGGCTGGTGAGGGGAGGTCCTCCTTTGTCCCTTCCAGATCCCACACCCTTCCTCCCTCCCCTGAAGTCCTATCTTTGAGCAGAGACTTTTCATGGCCCTAGAATCCTTGGAGGGAGCATTGATCGGAGAAGGGAAGGGGAGAGCTGAGGACACAGGCAGGGATTTATGCTTCCCATCTCCTCTGACCCACTCGGCTGCTTCTCAGCTCATGGAGTTTTCCACAGCAGCAGGGACCCCTCTCAGCTCCCTCCCAACCCTCCACCCTTCCCTCTCTTTGTCTTCCTGCAACCTCCCCTTCCTCCTACCTCATTCTCCTCCGGATAAGGGGGGGGCTGCCTGCTGGTGAGGAAGGAAACTGGCATTGGCATGGGGTAGGTGGGGCCTTGGAGGAGGTCAGGAGCTCAGGGTGCTCCAGCTCTACTGTGGGATGGAAGGTCAGAACCGGTCCCCACCCAGCCTGCTATGCCCCTACACCCCCTTGTGCCAGGCTCCGAGTGGGCCTGTTTTGCTTCGCTGCATACCTCTCGTTCCACAGCCCAGGCCAGCCCAGCTGAGAGGCAGGGTTGAGGCACCTGAGGGGAGCATGGAGGAGGCTGACACAAGAAGGAGGAACGGGGATGTTACACATCTAGACCAGTGATGTCCCCTGTAACTGAGTGTGTAGGATCAGCCCCTCAGGGATGAGATCTAGTGCCATTTGCCAGAAGAGAACCAGGGATGTCCCAGCTCTGATTCTGGGGACCAGAAAATGAAGGTGTCCACACTGGGACAGGTGCTCAGTGCTGGCTGGGGACCCAGACGTTTCTTTTTCTTTTTTTTGATGAGATAGATTATCATAGCTCACAGCAACCTCAAACTCCTGGGTTCAAGTGATCCTCTTGCTTCAGTCTCCCAAGTAGCTGGGACTACAGGTGCCCATCACAACACCCGGCTATTTTTTTATTGTTGCAGTTGTTTTAGCTGGCAGGGGCTGGGTTTGAACCCGCCAACCTCAGTGTATGTGGCTGGTGCCCTGCCAACTGAGCTATGGGTGCTGTCCAACCCAGACATTTCTAATTCAACATGATAGAGCTGGTGAAAGCTCCTGATAATTCTGAATAGGTCAGAGATGTTAGCCACAGGATCACGTTCTGGGCCTGTGATTTACTATGGGCCCCGTCGGCAGCAGGTTCAAACTTGATGCTGAGAGTCAAAGATCAACTCAACAAGGTGGAAATTACAGTTCTGGAGGAAAGTGATGCCCTGCTGACCTTGCTCAGCCCTGTGGGGCACTCAGATCCAGGACAATCTCCAAGTATTGAGCAGTTGATATGTTTGGAGAGTTTGGATCTGTGGTCCCCGTCCTTATGACAACCTATGAAGTGAGTAGTGGTATCTCTAGTTTACAGAAGCAGAAACAAGCTCAAAGGGGCTGAAACCCTTGCCCCAGTCACCTGGGTAAATGGTGGGGGTCTAGCTCAAATTTCATTGGGTTGGACTCCAGAGTTATCAGTCTCTCCTAACTTCCCACATCCTCATGCAACCTTAATCTTTCTTGGAGACTCAAATGTCCCAATCCCTAGGTCTTTGAGTGTCTTAGATTGTTCTCTCCATTCTGAGGGCGTGGCTGTATTCCCCCCATCCTTCTCCACTGAAGGTTGCTTTGTGGGCCTGAGTTCATTCTCATCTCTATCATCTTTCTCAGTCACCTTTTCCCCTGTCCCTCTGATCTGTTCCCTGGCCCCCATGAAAGCTGAGTCAGAGACAGACGCTTCCCCTTGGCTCCCAATGCCTCCCTGGGGGCCCTTCCTTGGTTGTATTGTCAGTCACTCCCGGGTAAGTCAGCTCCCCCCACCCTCATGGGGCGGAGAGTTGGGGCAGCCCAGAGGCTAGGGGGAGGGGATGGACTTTTGGCCCATTTGTTTCGTTTATTCCCTCCATCGTCAACAGCTGCTGTGTGCTGGGCTCTGACCTGCCAGGAAGCAGAGACCAGAGAGAGGAGGGAGACAGAAACCTGGAGACAGACCTGAGGAAGAGGCGGGCAGTGGCTGCGGCAGGATTTGCGTCCTTTCCCTCCCTCCCCAACCTCCCTTAACACCCCTATTTAGCCAAAGCCCCTTCAAAGTTCCCCAGGGGTTCTACCTACCCCCTCTCTGGGGCACCAGCCCCTCAGGGCCCTGTTTCCCACCATGTCCATGGCTGTGGAAACTTTTGGCTTCTTCATGGCAGCCCTGGGGCTGCTGATGCTGGGGGTGACCTTGCCAAACAGCTACTGGCGAGTCTCCACCGTGCACGGAAGCGTCATCACGACCAACACCATCTTCGAGAACCTTTGGTATAGCTGTGCTACAGACTCCCTGGGAGTCTCCAACTGCTGGGAGTTCCCGTCAATGCTGGCCCTCTCTGGTAGGGGGTGGGGAGAGCTTCAGGGAGCAAAGGGGGGTGGGAGGTGGGAGAGACCCCAGGGGAGGCTGGGTACTGCCGTAAGGATGCAGGGGGCCACGGGTCAAGCTCTGGAGTCCGGGCTTCTGCATCCAGGAGTACTGGGGGTGGGAAACCTGGAACTAGAACTGTAATGGAGACCTTGTTACACACGGCTCCCTGCCCTAGTGTAACACTCTACCTTAAGGGTTACAGGTGCAAGCACCAGAGTCAGACTGCCGGGTGCAACTCCTACCTTTACTGACTCTGTGTATTGGGGAGGTGATAAGATGAGCTTCATTTTAACCCATCTGTAAGATTAGGATGGTAATAGTCCCAGTTCACAGGTGGTGAGAAAGTACAAAATGTTAATGTAATATTAACATATATGTATGCAACAGAGTTTCACATTTTATTGCTGGGGTGGGATTGCTGGGGTTGGCTGGGTGAGGCGGCCTCATCTCAGATTCTTGGTGGTTGACGCACTCGCAGTATCAGTAGCTTCTCCAGGCTGCCACTGGCTAGGATATTGCTCTCCATGTCTGCTTAGCTCTAAAGGCCCCTTGTGAAGGCCTGGTTCCCAGAAGGGAGGGGTCTTGCAGGTCTGAGTGTCTACTATAAGAAGGAGGTATGTGTATATGTGTATGTGTATGAGGTTCTTTTTTTTTTTTTTTTTTTGTAGAGACAGAGTCTCGCTTTTATGGCCCTCGGTGGAGTGCCGTGGCATCAAACAGCTCACAGCAACCTCCAGCTCCTGGGCTTAAGCGATTCTCTTGCCTCAGCCTCCCGAGTAGCTGGGACTACAGGCACCCGCCACAACGCCCGGCTATTTTTTGGTTGCAGTTTGGCCGGGGCCGGGTTTGAACCCGCCACCCTTGGGATATGGGGCCAGCGCCTTACTGACTGAGCCACAGGCGCCACCCGTGTTTGAGGTTCTTAGAGGGCTGGAACCTACAGTTCTTTGGGACCAGAGCAGTCCTTTCTGGAGGCTACAGTATCTTACTACTTCCTGCCCACTCCCTGGAACTATCTCTCACCATCATTCTCCTGGGGGGTGGTCTCCCTTTGGTCTACCCCATGCCGGAGACCAAGAGGTGTTGGCTGTGAATCATAGGCGGCGCCACTCCCCACCTTCACTGGGTCCTTTGGGGGCAGCCTGTTCTCCCAGCACCATGCTGTAGGTATTCAGTGGTGGGAGAAGGAACTGAGGCCAACAGTGGGTATGAAGTGGGGCTGCTTGAAATTGCCCCCTTGAATGTCAGAGACACTCTAAGCAGTGAGAGGTCTGGGTAGGTCTCTTGTGCTCCCACTAGTCCTAGAATCTCCAGAAGTTGTGACCAGGGCCATGTGTTCCATCCATTTCTCCAGAACTAACTTCAGGGCAATCCCCACCATCACCAACCCTGTAAAGGCTGAGTATAATCTGGGCCAGAAGCCCAGAGTGCTGGGTGGCCAGAAGTGACACTGAGGACAGCTGCTCAGCAACCCATGCCAGCCCCATGGCAAATACCATGGTGCCAGGAGGGCCTTTGCTATGAGCCTGTATACCTGAAAGGGGCCCCGCTTGGAACTGCTGCTCTTGGCTTTAGAGAGGGCATGGGTGTGCATGAAAGACAGGTGCCAGAGCCCATGAGGATAGGGTCAGAGGGGAGCAGATTACAGGCCTTGTGCGAGGTACTGCTATCTACATATTTTCCTGATGTCTTACAATAGCTATGCTGTTGGGGATGGCAGCAGGCAAGGCCTCCTTTTACAGAAGCTGAAAAAAACTTGGCAAGGTTAGACAACCTGCCCAGAGTGCCACAGGTGGTAGAGAGGGGAGCTGGAATTCAGACTCGATGGCTGGTTGTAGTCCTGAGGGGTGACTGTGGCCATCATTTGATCATTTCCCAGCTGTGCACCACAACCACCACCCACTCAGCCTATGTTCTCCCATGCCTATCCATCATCTTCCTTTGCTGGAGCTACCTGGGGATTCAGGGCTGGGAGGGGAAGGCCAGAGGGAGTGGCAGGGAGTGAGGATGTGCTCCCAGAGAACTTTGTCCCTCCTTCCTACCCCCCAACTCACCACTTCACCTCCTCCTGGCAGGAACCCAGACTTTCCCCTTCAGCACCAATGGTACAGCCCCACCCAGGAAAGGGGTGCAAGGTCCTTGGAAGTGCTTGGCAACTATCACAGAGAAAGGAGGAGAGGGTCAAGGAGGGAGCCAGCAGCTTGCCTCAGCTTTGAGAAAGGAGAACTGAGGCATTGAAAGAATTACGAGCTGGGTGGCGCCTGTATATGGGCACTGGCCCATATACCAAGGGTGGCAGGTTTGAACCTGGCCCCGGACAAACTGCAACAAAAAAATAGCCGGGCATCCTAACAGGCATTCTGTAGTCCCAGCTACTCTGGAAGCTGAGGCAAGAGAATTGCCTAAACCCAGGAGTTGTAGGTTGCTATAAGCTATGATGCCACGGCACTCTGTGACAAAATGAGACTCTGTCTCTAAAAGAAAAAAAAAAAAGAATTACAAACTAAGCCAGGAGTGGTGGCATCTGCTTATAATCCCAGTGACTCAGGAGGCTGAGGCAGGAGGATTGCTTGAACCCAAGAGTTCAAGACTACCCTGGGCCATATAGTGAAACCTTATCTCAGAAAAAAAAAAAAGAAAGAAAGAACGAAGGAGGGCGGCGCCTGTGGCTCAGTCGGTAAGGCGCTGGCCCCATATATTGAGGGTGGCGGGTTCAAACCTGGTCCCGGCTGAACTGCAACCAAAAAATAGCCGGGCGTTGTGGCGGGCACCTGTAGTCCCAGCTACTCGGGAGGCTGAGGCAAGAGAATCGCTTAAGCCCAGGAGTTGGAGGTTGCTGTGAGCTGTGTGAGGCCATGGCACTCTACCGAGGGCCATAAAAGTGAGACTCTGTCTCTACAAAAAAAAAAAAAGAAAAGAAAGAAAGAACGAAGGAAAAAATATGAGCTAGATTGATTTGGATGGGTCCTGGGTGCAGGTATCCCACCTTCCAGATCAGAAATTGCCCTTGGACCCTCTGCTGTAGAACACTGCTGCCACCTACTGGTTACTCCAGGAAGAAACTCAGTTCACTGTGTCCTGCACTGTGCTGGGCACTAGGGTGAACTTGGAGAGGAACCAGGTGTGAGGAAGGGGGCCGGGTGCTCTGGTGCAGTTTCTATAATACACTACAGAACACAGAAGCCATCTAACAGAGCAGCAGTTCTCAACGGGGCAACCCTGCACTTTGATTGTTATGGCTTAGAGAAGGGGATTTACTCCTGGCATCCAGTGTGTAGAGGTCAAGGAGGCTGCTGAACATCCTATAGTGCTCAGGATGGTCCTCCAGAACAAAGAACCATCTGGTCCAATGTGTTAGTAGTGGGGAGGAGAAACCCTGTAATAGAAGGACAAGCAAAGTGCGGCTGGTGCAGGGAAGGAAGGGAGCAGGCCAGAGGGGCTGAAATTCCTAGGGAGGGATGTGTGACTGCTCAGCAGGGTAGGCTGGACAGAGACCAAAGGGGAAGGAGAGGATCTGGGGACTTGTAGGGACAAGAGAGGAGCAAGAAGTTAAGGGCCTGTCAGTGGCTGAGTGGTAAAGGGGAGAAGAGATGGAAAGACTGACACCGTGCCCACCTCCCCAGGGTATATCCAGGCCTGCCGGGCACTCATGATCACCGCGATCCTACTGGGCTTCCTTGGCCTCTTTCTGAGCATACTGGGGCTGCGCTGCACGACCATTGGGAACATGGTGTTCTCCAGGAAAGCCAAGCTGGCAGCCACTGCAGGGGCCCTGCACATGCTGGCTGGTAACTTCGGGAAGGTGATGGGGGTGAGAGGGGGCTGCACGGCAGTGGGGGTTGGGGTGGCCTTCCACAGCACACCCTGGGTTCTTTGTCCTCATCTCCAGCCCTCCACTCCTGATATTGTCTCACTTTCCCCTTGCCTCACCTTACACCTGCCCTCCCATGCTCAGCTCTTCCTTCCCTCCCTGCTCACAGCACCCTCATCACCAGCCCCCCACATCCTTTGGCTCCAATCAGTCCATTGCAATGCTTCATAAGCTCACCCATTATAATCCAGGCATGAGGCAGGTGTGGGAAGGATGTCAAAGGTGAAAGTGAGCATCACCCTCCCAGAGCCTATATCTTCACTGGGCAACCGAAGTTAGACACACACACATTGTGGACAACAGTACCATAGGACTGGCCATCACTTTTCAGCTTCTATAACATTTCTGCCTACATTACCTCACAATAAGCCTTTGAAGTAGGGTGGGTATTGTTTTCCAAAAGTAAAAGTTCAGGTGAAAAGTAAGGCCAAGCTCCCAACGAGTGGAGTGGTGCCAGCCCTGGGGTCTGCGTGCTTGTGGGCACCCCCTGCCCAAGTAGTTGAAGCCCATCACAGGCCGAGGGCTTCGGGAGGCCCGCCCGTGGGGAGGACTCCTGTGGGCAGCCTGGCTTTTGCATGTGGGTAGAGTTTGTATGCCGCACATTCCAAGTGAGGAAATGACATGATGGAATGAACTAGGCAGGTGTGGGACCAAGAAGGAGACCAAGAGGCCACAGTGGTGAGAGAGGAGGAAGGTGGGCTAGAATTGGGGTCCTGAGTGCTGGATTAGGGAGTTTACAGTTGACCCCAGGAAGTGGGAAGGCATAAACTGGAGCGGGGAGGAAGGAATTTGGCAAAATTGCTGCTCTTGGACTTGATGCCCCATGTTCCACTCTGGGCAGCCCCCGCCTTTTCCTCTCCTAAGCTTCCTCCCACCCCTGCAGGTGTCTGTGGGATGGTGGCCATCTCCTGGTACGCCTTCAACATCACCCGGGAGTTCTTTGACCCCCTGTATCCTGGAACAAAGTGAGTTAGGGGATGCCACTCTGAGGCAGTGGGTGGGGCTCACCCTCTGGAGGTACCTCACCTCCCACTCCCCCCACCCACCGTGATGTCCTGGTTCCAGATATGAGCTGGGCCCCGCCCTCTACCTGGGCTGGAGCGCCTCTCTGCTCTCCATCCTGGGTGGCATCTGCCTCTGCTCTACCTGCTGCTGCGGCCCTGACGAGGACACCGCTGCCAGGTGAGGGAAGGGCGAGCAGTGGTGGTGGGGGTGGGGTGGGGGGGAGGTTGGTGGGGACGGGAAGGGTTGAAGCGAAGCAGGGTGGGAGGAGGAGTGAGCTGGGAGCAATGGCAGCACCTCTCTCTGACCTGGCCCCTCCCTACAGCGCCCACCTTCCCTACAAGGCCTCCGGGTCCGTGGTGCCCTTTGCCGCTTCAGGGGAAGAAGGTGACAGCAGCTTTGGCAAATACGGCAAAAACGCTTATGTGTAGGCGCTTTGGCCCTTGAGCCCCATTTTCCTTCCCACTGCCCCGGTGAGAAGGAGTCTTGGCCGTGTCCCGCCCTCCCAATGACAGCCTCAGGGTAAGGCTATACCCAGGACCCTAAACCTGGCCCGCCACGCCCCCTTGCCTCATGCTCCAGGGGCCTTCCAGGCCAAGAACTCCTCCTGAGTCCCTTTGGCTGGACCCCTCTCATCAGTCTTCAGAACCTGGCATCTGGGCTGTGAAGGGGTCAGCGGTGGCCCTGTGCGTGTGTATTCTTCATGCATAAATAAAGGTATATTGTGACTGTTCAGGAACCGAGGATGTCATGAAACCGCTATCCACGCAAGGGATGGGGGGGTGCTCCAGGGGTCTTTTCAGTTCTCAGACCCCAGATTGTCACTGTCCACAACCTTTGGGCTGTATCCTCCAGCAAAACAGAGAAAGGGCTACAAGTGATGGCACATAATTACTGACAAGAGTCATCAAGGAGCAGATATGAGGCAGCCATGGCTCCAAGAAACTGGAAACAGCAGAGCTGGCCCTGGTCATTCCAGGATAACTTGCCTCTCCTTTTACTCTCCTTAGCTGGACAAGGCGACAGTTGACCTAAAGCAGAGCTGCTCTACCTGAGCCAAGAATGGATGTCATTGACAAGCCCTTTAAAATTCTGTGTCAAATTAACTGGGTCTGGTGCAGGCACGTGTCTCTGGGAGGGTTCAATAGCTTCCAGAAGAGGCTCCGAAGCTTGTTGGTGTGTGCATGGATCGTGTCCAGCTCAGACTGAGACCTGGGGTGTGGATGGGCTTGGTGCAGCCCAGTGAACACTCAGCAGAGCTGCACTTGTTTGAAATTGAACAATGAGGACACCAGAAAGAAGCCTGGAGTCTGTGAAGACAAGGGAGCAGGGCCCTATCCCAGCCAGCACCTTCCACAGCACTGATGAGTGACTAGTTGCTTGGGGGTTCCCTGGGTTCTGACGGCAGCTCCGTCCACTTTTCTCCCTCATCTCATCAACTTGGTTGCATTCTGCCTGGGCCTCTCTCCATGGCCTCAGAAGCACACCAACCCCCAGCATGTTCTCCCAAGTCTGAGCTTCAGGCACGTCAAAACTATCACTTTCTACTGAGGCTGCAGCTCCTGTCACTCCTGTTACCAGCATCCCCAACCTCTCTGTCTGCTCCCCAGGCCTTACATACACCTTTCCATCAAGGCTTCCAATTAGGCTCCACCCAGAAAGACTGGTGCTTCCTGAGCACCCTATATACAGGGTCCCATGGCCAACGAGTCTACAAAAATCCATACATCCTACCCCTCCATGCTCTGCTTTCCTAAAGCATGTAGGTGTCCCATTGGCCAAGTTCAGAATCAATGTGGAAGAGTCAGCACCAGAGCTCGGACACTGGGAAGTACGTCACATTGGGACCCTCAGTGCAGCACTCCATCCCTGCCAAGTCTTGGGCAACATGACTTGCTTTGTTGGCACAGATAAGAGACTTCTCTCTCAAAGGTGGGACAGATAGGCATCTGTCTTCCAATCCTGAAGAGCCATGAGAGTTCCCTTCCCCCCATGAAGAAAGACAAAAGCCAGTTACAACTTCTGACAGCTCTGGCGCCTCCAACACAGTCTCCTCCGTTTCCTTCCTCGCCAAGTCCCTTCCTCCTTTTCCACATGCCAGCTCTGCCCTGATCACCCCTTCCCCTCTCAGGAAAACCAATCTGAGCCAAGTTTCACAATTGAGCATTGAAGTGTGTGCCTTAACATGGTCACTAGGTTGAGTTTTGATTTCTTAATCTATCATGTGTGGTCATGCAGCAATAAAGAGCCATTGACATATTTGCCCTTTTCTACAACTTACCGGGTTGCTTCTCTGCTAGGAACCAGAGTGGGCAACAAAATATGGTCCCTGCCCTCAAAGAACTCACAACCTAGGAGCAAACAAATGTAAATCGCTGGTTCCTCAACTATGGACTAGTGCTGTGGCTACTTTGAGGGAGCTGGCTGTGAAAAGCTCCAGAAACTGCTTTAGGTCTTGGCCAGTATCAACAGCTCTCATTTACTAGGTGCTCACTACAAGGCAGGCCCAGGGCTAGGTGCACAATCTCAGTTGATCTGCAAGGTGGCTTTCACAAAGTCAGGTGAAGTGACCTGGTCAGGCTTCACAACTAGTTAGTGGGAGCAAGTTTTCTCCAAGACTGAAAACACAACTTCCCTGCTTCCCAGAACTCTTGGCTCTCCTAATTTATATCAATTAAATTAAATCCAAGGCTCACTGAGGTGTTTAGGAATCAATCCCCGTCTCCAGCCACCTAGGTCTTCTTCCCCTGTGTTCCCAGGAAAGGGTGGTACCGCCCTTATCACATGACACTAGGTTTAGGTTCTAGAATCTTTTGGCATAGTGTAGATTTCCCAAAGATCAGGTGTCTTCCAAGGTAGGGAACAAGGAAGCTGGCAAAATTGTTCAAGGTTTTCCTTGACGAGCTATGGTTTTGGTTTTGCTTTGTTGTTGTTTTTGAGACACAGTTTCACTCTGTTGCCCAGTCTAGAGTGCCATTGTGTCAGCCTAGCTCACAACAATCTCAAACTTCTGGGCTCAAGCTATCCTCCCACCTCAGCCTCCCTGAGTGCTAGGATTATAGGTAAGAGCCATCTCACCCAGCCCTTGGGAGTTAGGGTTTTCAATGAGGATCCAGAGATCCTGGAATCTACTTCCTAGAGGACATCAATGGGTGATAGTAGAGTGATCAGCATCAGAGCAATGGGAAGCCCTTGGGGTCTGACTCTATCCTCTCAAGGTGATTTAGTGAATCACTGAGGAGAGACATACCAAGCAGAACATATGTGACTGTTCAGTTTATAACAACAAAATATGGGGCAGCGCCTGTGGCTCAGTGAGTAGGGTGCCGGCCCCATATACCAAGGGTGGTGGGTTCAAACCCGGCCCCGGCCAAACTGCAACAAAAAATAGCTGGGTGTTGTGGCGGGCGTCTGTAGTCCCAGCTACTGGGAGGCTGAGGCAAGTGAATCGCCTAAGCCCAAGAGCTGGAGGTTGCTGTGAGCTGTGACACCATACCACTCTACAGAGGCAATGGAGTGAAACTGTCTTGAAAAAAATAAAACAACAAAATATGAAACCAAGTCAATTAGGAAACAAACCAAAGACACTGTACTGACAGCACAAATCAAATGTGAGTCCTGATGCAGGATGCTACAGAGAAGCACAGATAGTGTTGTGCAGCCACAAACAATCTTTTCCACTTCTATTTCCTTGCTTGAGTATACTTCTTGATGGAGAGGAAAAGAAAAGGAAGGAGAGGAAGCTAAAGATCCCAGAGAGGCCCCTTTCCTGGAGCAGACAATGAGACTAGGCAAAATGCCTGGGGGCCCAGTTACTATCATTGTTAACAAACCACCCCAGGGGGATGGCGCCTGTGGCTCAGTGGGTAGGCGCTGGCCCCATATACCGAAGGTGGCGGGTTCAAACCCAGCCCGGGCCAAACTGCAACAAAAAATAGCCGGGGGTTGTGGCAGGTACCTGTAGTCCCAGCTATTCAGGAGGCTGAGACAAGAGGATTGCCTAAGCCCAAGAGTTGGAGGTTGCTGTGAGCTGTGATGCCACCTCACTCTAACGAGGGTGACAAAGTGAGACTCCGTCTCAAAAGAAAAGAAAAAAAAAAACATCCCAAAGGGACACATCACTGTTCTATGATCCTGTAGGTTAGGAGTTTAGACAGGCACAGCAGAGAAGAGCCGTCTCCAAAATGAAGCTGCCACCAACATCATTTGCCCAGCAACAAGTCTTTGGAAAAAGGAAAATAAGTTCCTCAGGAACACACTGGGAACATTTGGGCTAGCTCCCAAGAAAGTCCCTCAAAGCAGAGGAAGGAGCCTAACATTGACTTTGCTGGATCTCATTAATATCTTAATGAAGTTATTTGTTCACCAATACTTACTAAGCACTTGCTTTTGCTATGTGCTTAAGAAGGTACTGCGCCTTAAAATAACAACTCTAAGGAGCTTAAAAAATTGCATTTTGCAGCTTGGCGCCTGTGGCTCAAGTGGCTAAGGCACCAGCCACATACTCCTGAGCTGGTAGGTTCAAATCCAGCCCTGGCCCACCAAACAACAATGACGGCTGCAACCAAAAAATAGCCGGGCGTTGTGGCGGGCGCCTGTAGTCCCAGCTACTTGGGAGGTGGAGGCAGGAGAATCGCTTGAGTCCAGGAGTTGGAGGTTGCTATGAGCTATGATGCCACGGCCCTTTACCCAGGGTGACAGTTTGAGGCTGTATCTCAAAAAAAGAAAAACATTGCATTTTGCAATCCACCTAGACCAGACGTTGATGTTAGAAGTCCCAGTACCACCCAAGTCACAGCACCCAGAGCCATCACAGACAGAAACCTCTACCATGAATTCTACCCATGCCTCCCAGAAACTTCTAGGTTTTCTGTGTTGCTAATAACTTCATATACTACAGCCCTTGATAATAGGGTCTTCCTAAAGACAAGTGTTCCTTCAGCCTGGTCCTAAGGACCAAGGCCCAATCACTCCCATTTGGTTAAGCATCTGATGGTGGAGACAGGCCTGGCTCCTTCTGCAGCACATTATTCTGCACCCGCCTCTCTAGTTCTCTCACCATCTCCCAGGTGAGAGAGGACCTAGCTGTACTTGGAAAATACTCAGAGCAACTAGAGAAAAAAAAAAAGCAAAAACAAAGTCAATAACCAAGAAAACATAAAGTAGTGGCCAAGAAGGGCAGAAATGTGGGGGTGGAAGGTGACAAAATCTCATGGTCAGGGACACAGAGGGGTAAACAGTGGGAAGGGTGAGAAGAGAGACAGAGTAGTGAGGAGGATAAACTGACATACCACCCTCACCCCCAAGGACCCACAACCAAAACAGAAGGCTCCTGACACAAGATCTTTATTATAACAGCACTCAGTGTGCCCAGCCCACCTCCCGCCGTAGTCCCTGGATGGAAGACTGGTCTTCCCTGGTAGGTTAAGTTTTGTTGGATAAGTGTGTGAGGAAGTGGCTCCTCTCTTGGTCCAGGAAGAGCCCCCTCCTTCTAGTGATGCCTTTCAGAGGCCAGGTGATACACAGAGGCCCTGCCTCTCTGGGGATGCCCAGGCTCACACAGTCCACTTAAGACATCTGCAGAGAGGAAGCCCAAGATGAGGAGAGAGGCCTGGGGGAGGCTGGCAGGGAGAGAAGTGGGTATGGACCAAGTGAGGTCCCATGCTCACCTGGTCTCCTGGTGGGTTCCCAGGCAGCGTACAGTACAATACCGGGCACCACAGCTGACGCAGGTATACGGGGAGGGGAAGCCACAGACAGCACAGAAGGGGCGCTGGGGCCGTGATGGGGGCCCCGCGCAGGCTGTCAGGTAGTTGGGGCCCTCGGCCACACTTAAGTTCTGCAGACAGGAGGCAGACTCTATGACTCCTCTGCTCACCCATGCAGCAAACACGCAACAAGAACCAGGCTCTCCACAGGCCTGACCCTTCCCTGGAGATCCTCCCAAGCTAGCTCCCATCTCACCTGCTCCTCCAACAAGGCCTGAAAGTTTTTTCGGAAGCGAAGTTTAAAATGATCACCTCGAGTTTTCTTCTTTTTCTTTCCTAGGGGTCAAGGGTAATTAGTTGCTTAACACTTGCCAAGGAAGACTCCACCTTTCTGTGCCTGGTCACTGCCAGTGCCCACATGCTCTCCTGCGCTCTAAGTCTGCCCTGCTCCACCAGCCTCTGCCCTCACCAGACTTCTCCAATCCTAACCAACTATCATCTCCACACCCCACACCTCAGGCTTCACATCAGATATTGTCTTCTCCATCTTCTCCAGTCTACACACACAGGAAGAACCTGAGGCCACTGCTCACAGCTCACAATAGATGACAGAGGCAGAAAGGACTCCTGGGTCCTTCTATAACCCTGACCCAGGCAAACTCGTCCCCCTTCATTCAGCTTCGTCTTGCCAGGCCCAACCACCCTTTGTCTTCCACCTGCCTCACCAGTGTCTGCATCATCATCAAACTGAGGCAGCCTCTTGCCAAGCTGGGGGAGTCCAGCATGGGGGTCATCCTGAAAGTTGTCATTCTCCAAGGCCTCGAGCTGCCTGTTGATGCGACGCTGCCGGGCTGCCCGGTCCAGTACCCGCCGCTGCCCAGGGTCCTGAGAGCGGACTAGATGGGGGGAGGCAGAGTTATGTGAGAATGGAGAAGAAAGAAGCTGGCAGCCTCAGCTCTGGTGGTGTGTGGAAGATGCCTGCTCTCGTCCCAGTCACCAAGCCCTCCGCCCCCCATGTCTTTCCCCAGAAGGCCAGCCCTCTGCCTTTGCTTCCTTCCCAGCTGGCTGACACCCTTTTAGTCTCTCATGGCTGTTGTCTAGCTCTTTGGCCTGGCCCTTCCTTCCAGTCCACACCTAGCCAGTGAGACTCCTCCTGGAGACATCTCGCTGTCAGCAGGAATCACATGACTGTGCCTACTTTAGAGGCCACTGCAGTCAGGGCTTCTAGGCTCTACTGGGACTTTAATGCATGAGACCATCCTACTCAGAAATCTCATTTCCTACCTCAAAAGAGTCTGGGTCCACCTACACGTAGACACTCTCACCTTTTGGCTCACCTGAAAACAGGATTCCAAGTAGATGCACCCCTCCCCCAGTCCCACCACTAAATCCAAACCTCCAGCTCCAGCTCAAGTCCCTCTCCTCCCTCTGGCATGTTCAATTCCTCCTCAGCTGGCACTTTCCCTTTAACAGAAAAGCCTGCTGAGGCTTTGTGTTTTCCCACCTCATGGCTACTCTGCTTTGAGCGGCCACATTTGATGTGTCTTCACCTTCCATTTGCTCCTCCACCCCATCAATCTGACTCCACCTGACCAGCCAATGGGGACTACCCACACTTAGGGCTCTAGTGACCTTGTAGGGCTAACTGGAATATGCATTTCTAGGCTTCTCCTCTCTCTGCAGTTCAGGGATGTCCAACCTGTGGCCCATGGGCTGCATGCAGATTATTTAAGGAATGTTTTGCTTATCTGTAGTGTTAGATATTGGGAAAGTATACACGGACCTTTTCTTTGGCTCATCATCTACGTTAGTGTTTTTATGTTAAACATGGGGTCCAAAACAACTTTTCTTCTGATGTATAACAGAAAAGAAAAAAGGTTGGACATCCCTGCACCCTACAACTATGCTACTTTTCTTAAGTTAAAAGAGCTCCTTGGGTGGCGCCTGTGGCTCAGTGAGTAGGGTGCTGGCCCCATATACCAAGGGTGGCAGGTTTGAAACCAGCCCCAGCCAAACTGCAACAACAAAAAAAATAAAACAAAAAAATAAAATTAAATTTGAAAAAAGAAAGAAAGAAAGAGCTCCTTCGGGGGCCAGTTGCAGTGGCTCATACCTGTAATCCTAGGCTCCTAGACTCACACCTGTCTTCCACCTGCCTCAACAATGTCTGCATATCATCAAACTCTGGGAGGCCAAGGCAGGTGGATTGTCTGAGCTCATGAGTTCAAGACCAGCCTGAACCAGAGCAAGACCCCATCTCTAAAAATAGCTGGGCATTGTGGCAGGCACCCGTAATCCCATAATCCCAGCTACTTGGGAGGCTGAGGGAAGAAAAACACTTAAGCCAGAGAGTTTGAGGTTGCTGTGAGCTATGACACCAGGGCACTCTACTGGGGGAGGGGGGGTGACAAAGTGAGACTGTCTCAAAAAAAAGAACAGAAAGAAAGAGCTCCTTTGTTTGCTTGCTCAACAAGACTCTAGTCCTTGGCTCGGTGCCTGTGGCTCAGGTAGCTAAGGCGCCAGCCATATACACCTGAGCTGGCGGGTTCGAATACAGCCCAGGTCCGTCAAACAACAATGATGGCTACAACCAAAAAATAGCAGGGTGTTGTGGCGGGTGCCTGTAGTCCCAGCTACTTGGGAGGCAGAGGCAGGAGAATCACTTGAGCCCAGGAGTTGGAGTTTGCTGTGAGCTGTGATGCCACAGCACTCTACCCAGGGCAACAGCTTGAGGCTCTGTCTCAAAAAAAAAAAGACTATAGTCCTCTTCCTCCAGGTTTGGCAATGTTTTCCAGTGGGGCTGCTCTCTGTCTCTACAAAAGTGGCTCTCCAGGGCAGCACCTGTGGCTCAACAGAGTAGGGCACTGGCCCCATATGCCAGAGGTGGCGGGTTCAAATCCAGCCCCGGCCAAAAACTGCAAAAAAAAAAGTGGCTGTCCCTCTTCCCTCGCTCAGTATACACACACTTCCTGGGATTTCTTTCTTTCTTTCTTTTTTTTTTTGTAGAGACAGAGTCTCACTTTATGGCCCTCGGTAGAGTGCCATGACATCACACGTCCCACAGCAACCTCCACCTCTTGGGCTTAGGCAATACTCTTGCCTCAGCCTCCCAAGCAGCTGGGACTACCGGCACCCGCCACAATGCCTGGCTATTTTTTTGTTGCAGTTTGGCGGGTTCAAACCGGTACCTACAACTATGCTGCTTTTCTTAAGTTGAAAGAGCTCCTTGGGTGGCGCCTGTGGCTCAGTGGTACCCTAGGTATATGGGGCCAGTGCCCTACTCACTGAGCCACAGGTGCCACCTACTTCCTGGGATTTCTAACACAAACACAGGGCTATGACTATTACCCACAAGCAAATGACTCCAAAAATGATTCTTTCAACTTAGAACCCTCTCTTCAGCTCGTGAACTAGCTGCAGGATACCATGTGCTGGCCTCATTCATGCTGCAGCTCAAAATTTATCTTATTTTATTTATTATTTATTTTATTATTATTATTTTTTTTTTTTTTTTTGAGACAGAGTCTCACTTTGTTATCCTGGGTAGAGTGCCCCAGAGTCACAGGTCACAGCAAACTCATACTTTCCAGCTCAAGCTATTCTCTTGTCTCGGCCTTCCAAGTAGCTGGGACTACAGGTGCCCAACACAACACCCAGCCATTTTAGGGACAGGGTCTTGCTCTGGCTCAGGCTGGTCTCCAATTCCTGAGCTCAGGCAATCCACCCACCTGGGCCTCCCAGAGTGCTAGGATTACAGGTGTGAGCCACCATGCCCAGCCTTGCAGCTCAAAATTTAAAATCTCCCCATCCAGACTCTGCTTCTCCTGCAGATTCTAAGTTAATGGAACCATCTGTGGAGACACCCAGACCAGAAACTTAGGAATTATTTTGTTTGTTTGTCTATTTATTTATTTTTTTAGAAACAGAGTCTCACTTTGTCGCCCTCAGTAGAGTGCCGCGGTGTCACAGCTCACAGCAACCTCCAACTCCTGGTCTTAAACGATTCTCTTGCATCAGCCTCCCAAGTAGCTGGGACTACAGGGGCCTGCCACAACACCATTTTTTTGTTGCTGTTTGGCCGGGGCTGGATTTAAACCTGCCACCCTTGGTATATGGGGCCAGGTTTGAACACACTACCCTTGGTATATGGGGCCAGTGCCCTATCCACTGAGCCATAGGCGACACCCTGTTTGTTTATGTTTTAATTTTTCCCCCCAGTGGAAACTTTTTTTTTTTTTTTGAGACAGAGCCTCAAGCTATTGCCCTGTGTAGAATGCTGTGGCATCACAGCTCACAGCAACCTCTGAGTCCTGGGTTCAAGTAATTCTCCTGCCTCAGCCTCCCAAGTAGCTAGGACTACAGGCATCCGCCACAATGCCTGGCTATTTTTTGGTTGCAGCATGATTGTTGTTTGGCGGGCCTGGGCTGGATTTGAACCCTCCATCTCAGGTGTATGTGGCTGGCGCCTTAGCTGCTTAAGCCACAGGCGCCAAGCTCCCAGTGGAAACTCTTTAAACTTTATTTTATTTTGTCTCTCTTTTTTTTTTGAGACAAAGCCTCAAGCTGTCACCCTGGGTAGAGTGCTGTGGCATTACAGCTCATAGCAATCTCCAACTCCTGGGCTCAAGCGATTCTCCCACCTCAGCCTCCCAAGTAGCTGGGATTACAGGCACCGGCCACAACGCCTGGATATTTTTTTTTTTTTTTGGTTGCAGCCATCATTGTTTGGCAGGCCCAGGCTGGATTCGAACCCGCCAGCTCAGGTGTATATGGCTGGCACCTTAGACGCTTGAGCCACAGGTGCCAAGCCTTTATTTTCTTTTTTCTTAATTAAATCATAGCTGTGTACATTAATGCAATCGTAGGGTACGATGTGCTGGTTTTATATACAATTTGAAATATTTTCATCAAATAGGTTAACATAGACTTCACCGCATTTCTTAGTTATTGTGTTAAGACATTTGTATTCTACATTTAGTAAATTTCACATGTACCCTTGTAAGATGCACCTATTTGTTTATTTTTTGAGATAAAGAGTCTCAAGCCGTCACCCTGGGTACAGTGCCACGGTGTCATAGCTCACAGCAACCTCCAACTGTTGGGCTCAAGCGATCCTCTTGCCTCAGTTTTTCTAATTTTAGTAGAAAACAGGGTCTTGCTTTTGCTCAGGCTGATCTCTAACTTGTGAGCTCAAGCAATCCACCTGCCATGGTCTCCAGAGTGCTAGGATTGCAGGCATGAGCCCTGCACCTAGACTTTGTATTTTAGAGTCCCATGACACATCAGCACTCACAGCAACCTCAAACACTTGGGCTCAAGAGATCCTCTTGGCTCAGCCACCTGAGAGCTGGGGCTTAGGCGTCCACTACAACGTCCAGCTATTTTTAGCAATAGAGTCTTACTCCTGCTCAGGCTCTCCAGAGCTCAGGCAATCCACTCAGCTCAGCCTCCCAGGCAGGGATCCTCAAACTGCAGCCCGCGGGCCACATAAGGCAGTGTGATTGTATTTGCTCCCGTTTTGTACTTTTACTTCAAAATAAGATATGTGCAGTGTGCATAGGAATTTGTTCATAGTTTTTTTTTTAAACTATAGTCCGGCCCTCCAACGGTCTGAAGGATAGTGAATTGGCCCCCTGTTTAAAAAGTTTGAGGACGCCTGGATTACAGGCATGAGCCACCACGCTTGGCCCTAGGAATTATTTTAAACCTTCTTCCTCAGTACCATATTTTATATATTTATTTATTTATTGAGATAGAGTCTCAAGCTGTTGCTCTAGCTCAGTGGTTCTCAACCTTCCTAATGCCGCGGTCCTTTAATATAGTTCCTGTGGGTCGCGACCCACAGGTTGAGAACCGCTGCTCTAGGTAGAGTGCCATGATGTCACTAGTTTCTGTTCATTAGGTTCTTTTTTTTTTTTGGCCGGGGCTGGGTTTGAACCCTCCACCTCCGGCATATGGGACTGGAGCCCTACTCCTTGAGCCACAGGCACCGCCATTAGGTTCTGATAATTCTACACAAAATATTTCTTTACTCATTCAATGAATATTTGAGTGCCTATGAACCACAATAATAGCAACAGTATCAACAGCAAAAACTTATACCAAATACTTACTATTAGCCAGGTACTAAGTGCTCTACATAAATTCAACCATTTAACCCTCACAACAATCCTATGAGATAGGTATCTTTATGCCCAGTTAAGAAATAATCCAAAGTTCACACTGCTCATAAGTGGCACAGCTCAAATCCAGAACTGACCAGCATCAAAACATATAATCTTGATAACCATATTATACAGTGTCTCTCTTTCATGTTCCAGGCAGTGCCCTAGGTTCCGGGAAGGCAAGAGCATACTGTCTAGTAACACAAATGACTCAACAAACAAGCATGGTACACACAGTATACACTAGGAGAGGGAAGTGCAAAGTACTTACTACAGAACACAAGACAGAAACACCTAACTTGGCCTTGGAGTAGGTAGTCAGGCAAGACTTCCAAGAAGAAGGTAAGTCTAGGCTAAGCTCTAACTGATGAATAGCCTGGTTAAGCCCTAACTGATGAATAGCCTGGTTGAGGAAGAAAGCGGGGGTGTTTCAGTCCTTTGTGCCAACATGAGAGAAGGCCTGAATGGGAGACTGTGGTAACTTCAAAACAGTGAGTTCAGTATGGCTGGTGTATAAAGTGAGGGTAGAGAGGAGTGTCTTAAGTGCCTAAAGGAATTTGAACTAGGGATTTAGATGAGCGTGATGGAGATCCAGTGAGGGGTTTGTTTTTTGGTGTTTTTTTTTTTTTTTTTTTTGAGACAGAGTCTCCCTATGTCGCCCTCAGTGAGTGCTGTGGCATCACAGCTCACAGCAACCTCTAAGTCTTGGGCTTAAGCGATTCTCTTGCTTCAGCCTCCCAAGTACAGTAAAGGATTTTTCAAAAAAGAGTGACATTACTGGATTTACTCAAAGTCAAGCTGGCAGTGTTCCAACCCTCATCTCTTTTTATCTGGACTACTTAATAACTTCTAAACTGGCCTTCCAGCCTCTAGACTTGTGCTATACAATAAATTAACCGCTAACCACATGTGGTTATTTAAATGTAGGCTAATTAAGATTCAATAAAGTGTGCTTCCTCATGCCTATAATCCCAGCACTGTAAGAGGCAGAGGTGGGAGGATTGCTTGAAGCCAGAAGTTCCAGACCATCTTGGGCAAAATAGCAAGATCCTGTCTCTTGACAAAAAAATTAAGTATATAAATGAAAAGCTCTCCAGACTATTCTCATATACAACCAAGGCTGAAAACTGTAGTCCTAATTTATCCAAAGTGAGCCAAATTCCACCATTATTCTTCTGGCAGAGGCTGCTCTTCACCCCAATTTAAAACTCCTCAGTTGCACTAGCCACATTTCAAGCGCTCAACAACTACATGTGGCTAATATCCCATTACTGAGCAGCACACATTAAGATCATTTCCATCATCCAGAAAGTCCTACTGGCCAGCATAGTTCTAGTCCCTCCAATCTGTCCTCTGCACTAAAGTCAGAACTGCCATAGTGAAACAAATTTATTTTGGTCACTCCTTTGCCTTAGAAGCCTTTGACGGTTCTTCAGTTACCCTCCATAAAACTCTTCGGCAGTATACATAATGCCTTTCAAAATGTAATCTTTTCTCAGTCCTCTGGCCTTTCTTGTTTCTCCACAAGCTTCTGACTGTGAATTGGCTTCCTAAGCGACTTGCTTTTTCCTTTTTGCCTTTGCACCTGCGGTTCCGCTGCTGAAGAGTAGTTGCTGCACACATACACCAAGCGAAATTGTAACTCAACTTTCAGACTCAATTAATGCGGGTTTTGTTTTTTTCCTTCCTGAGCCTTGCCGGTCCCCTCATTCCCAGAAGCTAGGCTGGGTACCAATCCTCCCTGCGCCCAGGTGATGTGCCGCCTCCCTATGCCACAGGGTATATCACTCCAAAATGCAGTGGCAGGTCAGCGAGATTGTCTCCTCCCCGACCCCGCCCCAGCCCCAGTCTCAGCCCCAGCCGAAAAAGTCAGTTTTCAGATAACCGGGATCTTTCTCTTCTTCATCCCGTGGCCCGGGAGCAGACGTTTGGAGGCTGCCCCAATGCCAGAACCCTAGGGTTGGGTTAGGGATTTGAGACGAATAAGTAGGAAGGAGATTCTGAGCCTGGCTTAGACCTGGGAGGAGGACCGAAGCAAACCACAGGGGTTTCACATACCCGAAGTTTTCTTCTCCACCATTTGGACAACACAGCTGCCGGAAATGGCTATTGCGCAAGCGTACTAAAACCAAAGGCTTCGACGAGGCACCCCGACTTCCGGTGGCATGTACTTCTGCTCACGCGCAGAACGACAACGACTCCCGCCCACCCCTTGCTTGGACACCTTGGGCGCTGTTCCCTTGGAGATAAGAACGCTTTCCGCCATGTTTTATAGGGGCAAAACTGCTTCCGGCCTCAGTGAGGTTGTGTAAATTTTGTGAGCGTGGAGAAACGAATCACTTTAAAGAAGTGGTGCCGAAGGTCTAGCGAAAAACGTTATTTTCCTTTGATCCTTCCGTAGATGACATCATCACAAAGGCAGCTCCTGGAACTTCTCCTGGGGCAGTAGAACTGGTGGGCCGGACAGTTAAAGAAAGTGGCAGGATTCAGTGGGCAATACGAGAGGTCCCTGGTGACCCTGTACAGAAAACTCAACCCCCAGCTCCCCAGGCCGCAGCGTCTGTGGCCTTTTGACGCCCCTGCTCTGCACGCCCCCGGCTCCTCGCTCTCTCCGTCTTCCTCCCGGCTGTGCCCGGCCGGGCTGTGGCAAGGACCCGCCTCCGCGTGCCTCCAGATCCTCCTCAAGCGGGTCACTTCCCTTCTGCGTGTTTCAGTTTCCACATGTGTCAGGTGGGCAGACGGCCCGGCTGGCTCGGACCTAAGTCCCGGTCTCCCACGAGCCGGCCTGAGCCCGCGCCCTCCTCCGCCCCAAGCCGGGCGCCCGGGACAATCCTCTCCTTGTCCGTAGCGCCAGCATCTGAGTTTTCTGTAGCCTCCGGATACGCCTTTTTTCCAGGGCGGAGCTTCGGCCCTGTTCCTCCTTGCAGCGGGCCGCACAGCAGCCGGGGTTCCCCTTCCCCAGAGCCCCTGTCCGGAGTTGGGCTGTAGGCCCACAGCCGAGCCCCTTGCGAACCTGTGTGCGGTTCCGGCCCGCTACCCGCCATGGCCCAGTCGGGCCCGGGTCCCCGCCTCCTGCTGCTGCTGCTGCTACTGCTTCTACCGTCGCCGTCTCCTGCCGCCTCAGCCTCCGACCGGCCCCGAAGGAGCAACCCGGTCAACCCAGGTGAAAACCCGGGAGGGGCGGACGGGCTGAGTGGGTGCCGGACTGACGTGTCTGTCAACTTGGCTCGGGAGGTGGTCGGGGGCTCCAAGGGGTGTCCAGCCTCTGTCTTGGCCCCCGTGCTCCTTGGGACTGAATCTCGCGGCCTCTCTCCTACTCCCCACCTGAACTGGGACTTCCAGCCTCCCCATGAGAACTGACCCCGGATTCCCGCGTGTCACTTCCCACTTCGCTCTCACTGGAGTTCAAGTGACCCTGGGTGTGGAAACGTTTAAGAGGGAATAAGAAAGAAGAGAATGAGTTAAGAGAATCGCTTAAGCCCAAGAGTTTGAGGTTGCCGTGAGCTGTGATGCCACCGCACTCTACCCAGGGTGACAGCTTGAGACTCTGTCTCAAAAAAAAAAGAGAGAGAGAAAGAAAGAATAGAAAAGCCAGGGCAGTAGAGTCAGAGGGAGGTGGAGGGGGCCTACGGAGAGTGAGCCACTTTGAGCGCGAAGTTGAGGGTGGGGTGGGTCCCAAGCGCCAATTCCCTGCTGGTGACAGAGAAGCTGCTGGTGATCACTGTGGCCACAGCTGAGACGGAAGGATACCGGCGTTTCCTGCAGTCGGCTGAGTTCTTCAACTACAGTGTGCGGGTGAGGAGGGGGAAAGCCCTCAGGGACCCTGGGAATGTGGTCCCAGCAGGTGGGGTGGGTTGATGGCTGGGTCCCCCACCCCCGTTAGCCTAGTTAGGAGCCAGTCTCCCCACCATCATTCCAATATTAGCTCGCTGAGCTCTTCCTAGTCACAGAGGGTTTTTCCCACAGACCCTGGGCCTGGGAGAGGAGTGGCGAGGGGGTGATGTGGCCCGAACTGTTGGTGGAGGACAGAAAGTCAGGTGGCTAAAGAGAGAAATGGAGAAATATGCAGACCAGGAGGATATGGTCGTCATGTTTGTGGACAGGTAAAGGGGCTGGGACTGGGGAGAAAGGAGAGGGGACATGAGGAAGGGTAAGGAGGATAATGATACTGAGGTTCCTAGTGGCCTCTTGCTCATTCTCTCCTTCTGTGCCCAGCTACGATGTGATTCTGGCTGGCAGCCCCTCAGAGCTGCTGAAGAAGTTTGTCCAGAGTGGCAGCCGCCTGCTCTTCTCTGCAGAGGGCTTCTGCTGGCCCCAGTGGGGGCTAGCGGAACAGTACCCTGAGGTGGGCACTGGGAAGCGCTTCCTCAACTCTGGTGGTGAGTGGCAGAGTACCCAGGTAGAGAGGCCTGGAATGGTGGGGCATGGAGTGTTCCACATACCTGAGATCTGAAGAGGGCATGAGACAGGGCTGCAGGACCCCGGGAGTCTTGGAGTCAACACCTCTCCTTCCTACCAGGATTCATTGGCTTTGCCCCCACCATCCACCACATTGTCCGCCAATGGAAGTACAAGGATGACGATGACGACCAACTGTTCTACACGCGACTCTACCTGGACCCAGGACTGAGGGTGGGGAAGAGCAGAGGAGTGGCAGTACCCTGGAGCTCTGTGGGAGTGGGAGCCTCAGGCTGGATGGGAGAGGAGGGGTAAAGATGTAAACAGAAAAGAGTGAGAGAGGATATCCTCCCACCTCCCTTCAATGAACTGTCCATCTCATCCCACCCAATGCAGGAGAAACTCAGCCTTAATCTGGATCATAAATCCCGGATTTTTCAGAACCTCAATGGGGCTTTAGGTGAGGAAGAAGGCCATGAGAGGTAGAAGACAACAGGGTCGGGAACCGGGAAGGGCCCTTGGGGGGACTGGGCTGGCTATAGGTCACCTTTATGTTAATGTCATCAAACACCCAACAGCTGTGTACGTGAGTTGCGCTGTCCTAATAATACCAACAACCATACCAGCCAAAGCATATTCAGCACCAGCTGAGCACATGCTGGCAAGGGCACCAGGCTAGGGGCTTTCCTTCTGTGACTGAGTTTAACACAGCAACAGTCCCTGTTGTCCACCTGGTACAGAGGAGGAAACTGACTCCCTGAGGGGATAGCGACTTGCCCCACGTCACAGGTAGTAGGTCACAGCTTCACCCTGTAGTAGGTGAAGCAGGGCTTCTGCTATTATGGAACCCAAGTCTAGGATAACACAGGCGTTCCTTTATCCCTTAGAGAAATTGAGACCCATATTTAGAACTTGTTGCTTGACAGCTCCCAGAGAAAGGGAGTCTAAAGCCTGGCCTTTCTTCCCCAGATGAAATAGTTTTAAAGTTTGATCGGAATCATGTGCGAATCCGGAACGTGGCCTACGATACACTCCCCATTGTGGTCCATGGAAACGGTCCCACTAAGGTGCCCCCAGTGGCCCCTTCCTTTGCCCTGCCCCAACCATTAGATACCTGTAACCCTTCTGAGAAGTCAGCCCTCCTCAGCCCCCACAGCAGAGGAAATGGGAGAGGCTCCCCCTCCCCCTGCTGCCCTGTCCCCCCACCTGTCCTCTGACCCCTCACCTCTACCCCAGACTTTTCTAACTCAGCCATGCACATCTCTCCCTGACAGCTCCAGCTGAATTACCTGGGAAACTATGTCCCCAATGGCTGGAGTCCTGAGGGAGGCTGTGGGTTCTGCAGCCGTGAGCGGAGGACACTCCCGGGGGGGCAGGTGAGGGGTGTGCTAGTGTGGGGCATGAGGGCACTGGAGGTGGGATATAGGCAGAGCACACTGGGCAGGGGTGGGAGGCACAGGGCAGGCCCAGGCCCTCCTCTAAGCCATATCCTGTTGTCTTCCAGCCTCCCCCCCGGGTGCTTTTGGCTGTGTTCGTGGAACAACCTACACCGTTCTTGCCCCGCTTCCTGCAGCGGCTGCTGCTTCTGGACTATCCACCTGACAGGGTTACCCTTTTCCTACATAACAATGTGAGACACCTGGCAGCACCTCCCTGTTGACCCTTCTGGGGGACCCTTCCCCTATCCCCACCCCAAACTCCTTTTTTCCACCTTTGGCCTCCTCCTCAGATGCCATCTTTCTTGTCCAATCCTCCTCCCCACCCCATCTCCAGGAGGTGTTCCATGAGCCCCACATTGCAGACACTTGGCCACAGCTCCAGGATCACTTCTCAGCTGTGAAGCTGGTGGGGCCAGAGGAGGCCCTGAGTCCAGGCGAGGCCAGAGATATGGCCATGTGAGCAAGCACTGGGCAAGGAGGGAGTTTGCCAACTACTGCATGGCCCTTGCTTCATCTGTCACCCAGCCAGCTTGTCCTGGGCTTCTGTACTCGAACCTTTGCAGTCCCACTCAACTGTCCCCTCCCTTGCCGTCCACCAGCAGAGGACATGGGGGTGGGGGCGTTTCCCATTCTACAGCCCCTCCACCTGCCTGCTGCCCATGTCAGCTCTTTTGTCTGCGGGTCTGTCCCCTCTAGGGACAGTTGTCGGCAAGACCCCGAGTGTGAGTTCTACTTCAGCCTGGATGCTGACGCTATCCTCACTAACCGGCAGACCCTGCGCATTCTCATTGAGGAGAACAGGTCACTTGTCCCCCTCAACCAGAACACCCCAATAACTGAAGGAATGCTACTCCCCTCTGCCCAGCCCTCATGCCCACCTGTCCACAGGAAGGTGATAGCTCCCATGTTGTCACGCCATGGCAAGCTGTGGTCCAACTTCTGGGGTGCGCTGAGCGCAGATGAATACTATGCACGCTCCGAGGACTATGTGGAGCTGGTGCAGCGAAAGCGAGTGTGAGTCCTGCCTAGCCAGCCGCCCCCTGCCACCAACCTGGGGCCTGCTCAGACCCCAGCCCCTTACTCTCAGGGGCACATGTTGGTCACCAGTTGGATGCACCATGACTTGGTGTGGTTGTGACCAGCCATGCCTTATGGGATGGGAGGGGGGCCTTGAGGCTCAGGGACTGGGATGCCCCGAGGGATGAACTGTCTGGATGAACAGGGCAGAATTTAGGGGGGCCACCCATCTCACCAACCTGGTGTTGGTGCCTCCAGGGGTGTGTGGAATGTGCCCTACATATCCCAAGCATATGTGATCCGTGGGGAGACCCTGCGGAAGGAGCTGCCCCAGAAGGAGGTGTTCTCAGGTAGCGACACTGACCCAGACATGGCCTTCTGTAAGAGCCTGAGGGACAAGGTGAGTAACTGTCAGTTCTGGGGTGCAGTGCCTGGGGGCCGGGTGCTGAGAGGCAGCTGGGGGCAGCCCCCTGGCATCTCCTGCATCACCCCCCCTCCCACCTTCCCCCTCCAGGGCATCTTCCTCCACCTCAGCAACCAGCATGAATTCGGCCGGCTCCTGGCCACTTCCCGGTACGACACAGATCACCTGCACCCAGACCTCTGGCAGATCTTCGATAACCCCCTTGTAAGTGGGGCCCCTCACTCAAAGCATGCGCATTACCCGTGCTCCATTAAGGAAGATGCCAAGTGTAAGGACCTTATACTGCCTGGGGAGGGGGTGCTCCAGGGCTGAGGGAAGGGGGCACATGTCTGACATGCTTTGGCCCCCACAGGACTGGAAGGAGCAGTATATCCATGAGAACTACAGCCGGGCCCTGGAAGGGAAGGAGATTGTGGAGCAGGTGAGCCCACTCAGGCCCCTGCCTGCTCTGTGGTAAGGGCCTCTGCCTTCCCTGCCCCCACTGCCTGGATGAGTACTTTGCACAGTGAGCTCCCTAACTTAGGAGATGAAGGTAGAGACTGAACAGATAGGGCTCCAGCCCCCACCCCAGCATTAATCAGAGGGTCTCCTCTTGGTGTTATGAGTAAAATCACATCTTTAATGAGAGATGTATTGATGTAAAAGAAGTTTGCAAATGATTGTCCCAGCACCCAGGGCTCTGGGACCCTCCTGCCCCTGTGCCATGCCACCCTGGGCCTGACCCATCCCCCGCTGCTCTCATTGCACCTTCCCTCCTCATTCCTGCTCTGTCCTGCCTCTGTGTGCTCCTGTCCCCTTCCCCTATTTGGTGGTGTCACCCTAGCCCTTTTCTTCTCCTGCTTCTGTCTTCAGCCATGCCCAGACGTGTACTGGTTTCCACTGCTGTCGGACCAAATGTGTGATGAGCTGGTAGAGGAAATGGAGCACTATGGCCAGTGGTCAGGGGGCCGGCATGAGGTGAGGAACCAGGTGGGGAGGGAGCAGGCCCCGGGGGAGGATGGGGATGACCTAGGAGCATAAGAGGAGAGTGGGAGCAGAGAGGGGTCCCCAAAGGGGGGCTGCCCCTGGTGGTATGACTGCAGCCATTCATTCAAGAAGTACTTGAAAAACTGGGCCACTGCCCTAGACAGTGCAGTGTACTGATGACTTGTGCCAGATAGGCTGTGCCCTGCTATAAATAGCAGTGGCTGCCCAGCCACAGGGGTCCTTTGTCCAGACTTGGGAGGACTGGGGGCTTCACAGGCCAGATGACATCTCTTAGCCGAGACTCAAAGGGCCAATAGCAGTGAGTCAAACTGAGAAGTCATAAGAGAAGACTGTCCAGGTGGAGGGAGCACCAGTGTTAAGGCATTGGGATGAGAGAAGGAGGGAGTCTGGCATTGCCTGTGGGGGGCCATACCCGGAGGGTGTGGGATGGCTCAGGATTCTGTCACTGGTCACAGGATTCCAGGCTGGCTGGAGGCTATGAGAATGTTCCCACTGTGGACATCCACATGAAGCAAGTGGGCTATGAGGACCAGTGGCTGCAGCTGCTGCGGACGTACGTGGGGCCCATGACCGAGCACCTGTTCCCAGGCTACCATACCAAGGTGGGCCACCATTGCCTCCTCTGCCTGCCCCACCCAGTCCTGGGCTGGGGTCTCCACATGGAGCTCTTTCAGTCCTTAAGGTGTTTGGGGCTCCATTGGATCTCCATGGCTTTTGGACCCCAGACATGAGACACTGCAGAGGGCAGCCCAGGGAGGGAAGCAGGTAGGCTGAGACCCAGTTAGCCAGTTCCTTCCATGCAAGGGCCTGTTCCCTAGACAGGGGCTGCCATCTCCCCAGAAGACCCCCTGGACCTCATGGCCATCTCTGAAGCCTCTTTTCTCATGGTCCCCAGACACGGGCTGTGATGAACTTTGTGGTCCGCTACCGGCCAGATGAGCAGCCCGCTCTGCGGCCTCACCATGACTCCTCTACCTTCACACTCAATGTTGCCCTCAACCACAAGGGCCTGGACTATGAGGTGGGTCAGCCTCTCCATGCACATGCTTATCCTCAGGACCTGACATCCCCCTTAGACCCCCTGAATGCACCCCTCAGCTGCCTCCTTGCCTGTACCCAGGTCTTTTCCCATTTCCCAGTTATTTGGCGAGTGTCATCTCCTGAATCCCTTCTCTGGGTTTCCCTTATCTGCAGATACCCTGGCCCTACCTGCCCTTCTCTATCTCTCCAGGCCTGATTACCCCACCCCTCCTAGCTGCTCACTCTCCAGCCCCATGTCTACTCACTCCATTTGTCCCTTCCTTTTCCCAGGGAGGTGGTTGCCGCTTCCTGCGCTATGACTGCATAGTCTCTTCCCCAAGGAAGGGCTGGGGGCTCCTGCACCCTGGCCGCCTCACCCACTACCATGAGGGGCTGCCCACAACCCGTGGTACTCGCTACATCATGGTGTCCTTTGTTGACCCCTGACACTCAACCACTGCCAAATCTTCTCTGCCATTGTGCCTTCTTGTGGGGGGGCTGGCCCCAGTCCTTGGAGAGGGGGTCTGCCCATCTCACTTCCTGAGTATTATGTTCTCTTTGCCTGGGACTGAATCTGTCACCTTAGTACCCAGCACTCTCAGGAAGCTCTTGGAGCCCCCACCCCTTCCCTCAGCCCCCATGAGTTCAGGGGGACAGGGCTTCTGGGCAGTTCCCTGTGTGATAAATTATTAAGGTTCCTCAGTTTCCCCTCCCAATAAAGGAGGATTTTTAACTCTTGAGTCCACTTGGCATCTTTCTTCTACCTCTGACCCATCGCCCGTCCTGTCACCCAGAGTAAGGAAGAGATCCTGAAAGGGGAAGAGAATAAGAAAAGGAAGAAGCAGGGTGTTAGACATGTGTGGGAACCTGGAAGCTTCCTTCCCCTTTATTTCCTGAGCTGGGAAGATGGTCATGAGAAGGCCCAGACCTTCCCAGGCAGGGCTCAGATGAAAGCTCACCCCATCCCCAGCCAGAAGGCTTCTCACAGGTCCTCTCATCCTTTGATAGTGAAGGGCGGCATAGCCCTGGGCTGGGGTCTGGGACAGGCTAGAGGAAGGAAGTCCCACAGAAGGATGTTTTCTAATGAGGAGGGGCTATCTAGGAATAGATCTGCCAGTGAAGCAAGCTCAAGAAGGGATCCGGGGTCGGGGGTGTCCCCAGGAAGCTTCCCAGAGGAGGGGAATGAGAAGAAAGAGACACGCCTCTTGGAAGCAGGTCTGGCTTCTAGCCTCTGGGGAACCAGCAAGCACTTGCCCAAGACCTCGAGGTGCCCTGGAGGCAGCAAGTCATATGCTTTGGCTTAGTGTCCCCCAGCCTTGCACTGAACTCTGTATTTATCTCAACTGTGCCCTTTCAAAACACTTTTAAAAAATCAAACAAGTGTGTTTACCTAGCTTGTGTTTTTCACCTCAGCATCTCTCCACCCACTACTAGAATCCCCTTCTGCCTTCCTGCTGCCTGGCCTCCAGGCAGACCTCCTCTAGGAAGCCTTCTTTCTGGGGTATGTGTCCAGGGAGCTGGTTACCAGATGGGCTGCCTTTCTGTGTGGCTGGAGCATCTTTTTCTCCCACCACCCTGGCCACATGCACTGTGGATGACAGTTGCTGAGCAGGGACAGGAGAAAATACCTCTTGCCAAAGCGTCCTCCCATAGCAGCCTAAGTTGCTCCTGCAGGCCCTGAACCTCAGAGGCGAGGCCTCAGTGACTGAGGGGTTTCAAGCTGTTCTTGCTTGTGTGGGGACCCTGTCCTTCATGGGCCATCTCTTGCAATCCCAAACCTCTATTTGTCTAGCCTCACACAGGCCTGACCTTCACAAAGTTCAAACACTTTCCCCCAAGCTCCTGACCCTGCTCCAGGTTTGAGTCTATGGGTCATAGCCCTGTGAGCTCAGGTCATGATTAACCCATCCTTCCCCAGCTCATGTGGCTCCAGTTCACAAGATGGCAAAAGAGGTAGAAAGCGGGGGGGACCAGGCCCAAGGGTTTGGGCCAGTGGGGTGGGCTTATGAGATGGGGTGGGCTCTGCGTGACTCCCACACACAGTTTGGCAGCCTCCACCAGCCTCTGCTGTGTCTCCAAATATTTGCTGTCTTGCAATGTGTCTTCTTTTGGTGTTTGATGAGCCCCCAAAGACTGAGGATCTGGGTGGGCCTCAGCACCTGGCACTCTGCCTCCTCATGATCCCAAGGGAGGAGGTGTAGGGATCTTGGGTCCTTGAAAGAATCTGAGGAGCGGGTGAGATGGAAGGGCCCAAAAGTGAGGGGATTTGAGGGGGGGCAGAGGGGAGGCTGGGGCTTAAACACACAGGTTCTCAGCCCCACCCTTCACCTTCCAGCCCATGTGTACCTGTCAGCCTTGCTTGTTGGATTCATAAGCCAGGCCTGGACCCTGGTGGTCCTCTACCTGGTCTGGCTCCATCAAGATAGGGAAACACTCAGGGCTGGTGGCCACCTATCTTTCTCCAGCCTGCACAGAGAAGGGCACTGAACCAGAGTGGAAGCGGTGGGCGTTGAGGAAAATAAAACACAAGAAACGAAAGATGGGATCAGGATGTCTGACGCAACTGATGACTACAGCCAGCACCAAAACACAGAATCAGCTTTATTTTATAGTATCTTGGCAGGGTTGTTTATGGGGAAGTAGCATAGACTGGGCTGCTGCAAGGCGCCAGAGATAACTGGATAACTCCTGATTCTGTTGTTAGAATATTTGGAACCCACCTTGGCGCCTGTGGCTCAAGTGGCTAAGGCGCCAGCCACATACACCTGAGCTGGCAGGTTTAAATCCAGCCCCTGCCCACCAAACAACAATGACAGCTGCAACCAAAAAATACCCGGGCAGGCATTGTGGCAGGTGCCTGTAGTCCCAGCTACTTGGGAGGCTGAGGCAGGAGAATTGCTTGAGCCCAGGAGTTGGAGGTTGCTGTGAGCTGTGAAGCCACAGCACTCTTCCCAGGGCAACAGCCTGAGGCTCTGTCTCAAAAGAAAAAAAAAAAAGAAAAACATTCATCTTGTAAAGATGTTTTTCCACCTAACAAGTCCTGGCCAAAATTTCTCTTAGGGCCAATATTTACCCCTAGCAAAGGAACCATGCAAGAGACCTCAGACTTGGGTCTCCTCCCCCTAAGTCTCACATAGCCATGTGGCATCAAAGATGGCCACCAAGGACTGGACCTGTGTCTGAGACAGAAAACTGAAAACTGGGGAACATCCGGTTTCTCTCAGAATAGCCGGGGGCAAAGTAGGAACAGGGAAGAAGAAGGGACCATGTGGGTTAGACTGTGCCCTGCAGCTGCTGGCCTAAGTATGGGAAACATGCCCTTAGGCCTCACCACAGCCATCTCTCTAGATGTCATAATTCAGAGGCTTAAAATCAAGAACATAAGGGTGGTACCTGTGGCTTAAGGAGTAGGGCGCCGGCCCCATATGCCGGAGGTGGCAGGTTCAAACCCAGTCCTGGCCAAAAAAAAAAGAACCTAATGAACAGAAACTAGTGACATCATGCTCATATTTTTTCCTTCGTTCTTTCTTTCTTTTTTTTTTTTTTGTAGAGACAGAGTCTCACTTTTATGGCCCTCAGTAGAGTGCCGTGGCCTCACACAGCTCACAGCAACCTCCAACTCCTGGGCTTAAGCGATTCTCTTGCCTCAGCCTCCCGAGTAGCCGGGACTACAGGCGCCCGCCACAGCACCCAGCCATTTTTTTGTTGCAGTTTGGCTGGGGCTGGGTTTGAACCCGCCACCCTCGGCATATGGGGCCGGCGCCCTACTCACTGAGCCACAGGTGCTGCCCAGACATACAGACTTTATGTCTGCCAGCTTTTTTTTTTTGTGACAGAGCCTCAAGCTGTCACCCTGGGTAGAGTGCTGTGGCATCACAGCTCACAAAAACCTCCAACTCCTGGGCTCAAGCGATTCTCCTGCCTCTGCCTCCCAAGTAGCTGGGACTACAGATGCCCGCCACAATGTCTGGCTACAGACTTGTTATTTTAAACAATATAATATCATTATAATTCTTCAAGGATCCATTCAAAGGCCGTTTTTCTCTGGAGTCAAGATGATAGATATATTGGCATGGCCATGTTACAACAAAATTGTCATTGTCTTTTAGTTATAGGTGGGTACTCATAATGAGACCAATCAGACAGAATATGCCTCAACAGTCTGTTATTTTGTATTGAGGCCTGAGCTTTCATAATATACACCAGATATAGAAGCACTGAATTTCTCCAGAACAAAATTAGAACTAATAAGAATTAAAGTTTTCAGCGCACAACCAAAATGAAGCATGTGGAGCACAGTGACTGGGGACAATGGGTGTATGAGAGCTGAACCCCAAGACTCCCAGGTGAAATCTCCTGGTAGCTTGCTGCTAGGAGTGTTGGAGCACTACACCTCCCAGCCCCACCCATCCAGGTGACCATGAGGCTTCCCTGGCAGCACTTATATAGCACTTACCAGACCAGTCTAGGGATCCCCTCATGGTCACCTTTTAAACTATTTAAAATTAATTGACTTGGAGAATTGAATCTTTTGAGAGTGAATGGTGGAGTAAGTTAATTTGTATCTTAAATAGGAAATGAGTTATTTTCCAGGGGCAATTGTTGATCTATGTTAAGAAATTTTTTTTTGGAAGTGATTATAGGCATGAAGAACAGTTTTTTGATTTGCTACTAGAACAATAGGCCTCCTACTCAGGAGCTAAAGCTGTCACAGAGGCAAATTCTTTGAGCTTTGGGGGTGGAGGGCGTGATTAGGGGCAAGACAAAGCAGGTTTAGGTAAATTAGAAATCTGAAGTCCAGCCATAGCCCAGGAAGGTCTGTATCTTCATCTGAGATAGAAGCGGAACATTCCTTTTCATACTAAGTTCCTCATCCTGTAACCCTTGTTTGAATTCAGGGGGAAGGGGTTCTTCTGCTGGAGCAGAAGGGGATAAACCGTGTACATATTGGAGAGCGGGCTTTAATTGATTAATATGAATATGACAGCCCCTGGTGTTTTTTTTTTTTTTTTTCTTTTTAGAGACAGAGCCTTACTTTGTCCCAGCTCAGAGCAACCTCCAGCTCTTGGGCTTAGGCAATTCTCTTGCCTCAGTCTCCCAAGTAGCTGGGACTATAGGCACCCACCACAATGCCTGGCTATTTTTTTTCCGGCGCCTTACTCCTTTGAGCCACAGGCACTGCCCATTTTTTTTTCCCAGCTATTTTTTTTGTTGCAGTTTGGCTGGGGCCAGGTTTGAACCCCTTTGTATATGGGGCTGGTTCTCTACTCACTGAGCCACAGGTGCCACCCTACAGCCTCTGGTTTTTAACATAGATTTAAGCATTTGAGTAAACAGTTCTCACTCCTTTGAGCCTGACTGTCCCATAATTTATTACTCTCCAGGATGATTACCCCGAAAGAAATTTAATTACCAACTGTACAGTTTCACTTCTTTGTTTTCAGGGGGAGTCCCTCACCTGTGTGCACCTATTGTCCTATACTCTGGTCCCTGTTTGGGGCACCACCTTTAGTGAGCCTGCCAGGAGAAGGGGAACAAACCAGAGTGGAATTGGTGGGGACTGAGGAAAATAAAACACAAGAGAGGACATAGGAGATGAAAGATGGAGTCGGGAGGTCTGACACAGCTTATGACTGCAGCCAGCACCACAACACAAAATCAGCTTTATATATATATTTTTTTCTTTTATTTTTTGAGACAGAGTCTCAATATGTTGCCCTTTGTAGAGTGCCATGGCATCACAGCTCACAACAACCTCAAACTCTTGGACTTAAGTGATTCTCTTGCCTCAGCCTCCCAGGTAGCTGGGACTACAGGTGCCCCCCACAACACCCAGCTTTTTTTTGTTATTGTTGTGGTTGTCATTGTTGTTTGGCAGGCCCTGGTCCCGCCAGCACCAGTGTATGTGGCTGGCGCCCTAGCCGCTGAGCTACAGGTGCTGAGCCTATTTTTTTTTTTTTTTTTTTTTTGAGACAGAGCCTCAAGCTGTCACCCTGGGTAGAGTGCCGTAACATCACAGCTCACAGCAACCTCCAACTCCTGGGCTCAGGCGAGTGTCCTTCCTCTGCCTCCCAAGTAGCTGGGACTACAGCGCCTGCCACAATGCCGGGCTATTTTTTGGTTGCAGCCATCATTGTTGTTTGGCAGGTCTGGGCTGGATTCAAACCCACCAGATCAGGTGTATGTGGCTGGTGCCTTAGCCGCGTGAGCCACAGGTGCTGCGCCAAGCCTTTTTTTCTTTTTTGAGACAGAGTCTCAAACTGTTGCCCTGGGTAGAGTGCCACGGCGGCATAACTCACAGCAACCTCCAATTCTTGGGCTCAAGCAATCCTCTTGCCTCGGTTTTTCTATTTTAGTAGACAGGAGGTCTCACTTTTGCTCAGGCTTGTCTGGAACTGGTGAGCTCAAGCTATCCACCCTCCTTTACCTCCCAGAGTGCTAGAATTATAGGTATGAGCCACCCCACCTGGCCAAATCACCAAATCAGCTTTATTTTATAGTATCTTGGCAGGGTTGTAGGGGAAGTAGCATAGACAAAAAACATATTTTTGGTCTTACAATATGATTGGAAAATGTAAATAACTTTATCAAAAACAGATCATCCTGTTAAGGGTTTCTACTTAACTTCATTAACATGTTAAAACGTAAAAAGGGAAAGATCACAAGGATTTCTGCAGAGTTTTAAAAGATTAACTAGTCAAAGAGCTATTGGCAGAGGGAGCATGAAGAAAGGAATATTGTTTTGGGAAAGGAGAAGTAGTTGAGGAGGTCATTCTCGGAATGTTCCCCAGGCTGTGGAGACCCTGCTGCCTCACAGCCTGCTCTCCACACCTCTCTGCCTGAACCCACAACTGGGCCATGTGGAGACATTTCAGTAACTACTTCTCATCTCATTGAGGACACTGGGCAACCATGTGCTGGGTGGTGTTGGGGCCTCAGAACAGACTCAGGATCCACAGTGATCTCACAGGGTTGGGGTGCATGTGTTCTGCTCCCTTGTTGGTGAAAACCATAGAATTGGATCTCTCCTGGAACCTCTTTGGTTTCCACCCCCACAGGGTCCTGGCTCTATGGTTCCTCAACTACTTCCGCACAGAGGCCAACTGGCTTCTCCCACCTCTTCACTGGCCTGCCACACTTGCCCATGCTACCCTGTTGGTTCCACCTTCCTCTTTTCCAGGATTACATCTTGTGGGGCAACCCCTGCTTCCACCTCTCACTGTACCCGCCTCCTATCCAGGGTCTCCTGACCCCAGGTCTACCTTCCCAGAGTCCTATCCCATATACTCTCCAAGACCCAGGCATCAGGACCCCCAGCTTCTGTCTCCTCTGACAAGGCCAGCGATTCCTATCTGCTGGCCAGGCCTGGAGGCGACCAGGTGACAGTCCTGGCCATGGAGGGCCCCAAGAGTCGTTGGAAGTAAAAGCTGGAGCGCTGAGCTTGAGGATTCGGAATCGGAAGATATTCGTGAAGCTGGCGCTGGAGCACGGGTGAGGCACTGGCTAGCAGCGGGGCAGGGGAAAGGCGCGGTGCCCCAGCGCCAGGAGTAAGCGTGCTGTCTCCTTGGAAGAACAAGCTCTTCTGGCAGTTCCGGGGCCCGTCTGGCTAGTGGTCGCGGAGGGCGCAGGAAGCCGGGCAGCCGCTGCTGAGCTTGGCGTTGCCGCTGTTCCGCGGCCGCCTGGGCAAGCTGCTGCCCTTCGCGCACCCTTCCGCACTGGGGTGAGCCCCGGCCCAACCTTCCGGCGCGGTCGGTCTCTGGCCACGCCGCCCCTGCCCTAAACTCTGTCCCCAGTGATCGCCACAGGCGGACGGTCTTGTGGGACTTGTCCAGATTCTCAGACACCAGCCCCCGCGCCCCCTGTTCGGCTCGCAGTGGGGGCCGAGATTCCAGTGCGGCGGAGCCCGCAGCCCAGCCGGGCGCAGGTGGACCAGCTGCACGCGCTCCGAGGGGAGCGACTCAGACAGCTGTTCCCGGAGCACAAGGCGTGCTACAGCGTCCCTGCCCAGAGGCGCCTAATTTCTCACATAGGCGCGCTACAGGTGCTCCGCCCCACCAGTCCCCGCCGCGGATGCGGGTGACGGAGTGAAATTAAGGGTAGGAAACCGACCAGAGACATTTGTATATTTGTGCACTATTGGGGGGAGGTCCTGGGGCTCGGTAGCGGCCGCAGAGCCTGTGTCATTGGCTCCTAGGTGGCTTTGACACTTTGAGAGACAAGCCAGCAGGTGGGGGGCATGTCAGGGCCCAGCCCAGCCACACTGGAGAGCCAACGGTCTTTGTTGGGCTCCTGTCCCCCTCCAGCGCCAGAGACCCCCTGTACCGGCTGGCCTTCTGTCCACTCCCTCAGGCACCCAGGCGCCACCTCTCACACACCCTGCACCGCCTCCCGGCCCCACCCAACCTGCCCAGACCTACAGACTGAGGAAGTTCAAAGATCAGTCTGAGAAGGAGCCTGGGGACATCCGGGGCTCCAGATCCTCACATTCACACACCTGGACACTTACTGCCAAAGACACCCCACGGTTCTGGGAGGCCATCTGTAACTCTGCCAGGCCCCAAGAGCTGGGCTTCTCCAGCGAGGAAGTGTTCCCAAGCTCTTACCCAAACCTTCACCCGAGTCCTGCTGGCAGAGGGGAGCTACTAGGATGGACGTCTCCACAGCCTCACCACCCTCTGCCACCTCAAAAACTCCACAGAAGCAGCATCTAGAAACAGTGGCCGCCTACCAGTTTGTGCTCACTTTCCTCTTCATGGGTGAGAAGGGACAGGAGTAGGTGTCTGGGGTCTGCCAGGGGGGAAGGGCCTCCAGAAAGGGTGGTTGGCCTGGGGGCCATGGGACCCCAGGGAGAGGGTGAGAGGGGATGGCGGTGTATTCAGTGAGGGCCAAAGGGAGGGGAGCGGCTGGATGGAAAGGCTGAGTTTCAGAAGCAAGCTAATTATTTTCTAATCTTTCCCCAGGTCCTTTCTTTTCTCTTCTTGTCATCTTCCTCCTCTTCACCTCACTCTGGTCATTCTCTGTTTTCTACTTAGTGTGGCTCTACCTAGACTGGGACACACCTGAGCAAGGTGAGCCTGGACAGGGGCCCAGGAAATGAGAAATGCAGGGCAGGGCAGGGCCAGTTACCCCCAGGGATTCTCCCACTCTTATCTCTTTGCCCTCAGGTGGAAGGCGTTCTGAGTGGTTAAGGAACTGGACAATTTGGAAGCACCTGAGGGATTATTTTCCGATCAAGGTGACGGTCAGCTCCAGACAGACTGCTCCCTCCCACCTCCCACACTGCTCCCCCTTCCCTATGGAAGATCCTGAGCCCAAGCTCAGGCAGTGGACAATGGTAGATGGTGTCCAAGAGAGGGCCCTTGATCCCACCCTAGGACCTTGAACTCTGTAGGGGTGCAGGTCAAGTCTTTTCAGCTCATGTCTCACCTTCTCTGTCTCCTTCCCTGCATCTTGCCCATCACCCTAAAGCTGGTGAAGACAGTAGAGCTGCCCCCTGACAAGAACTACGTTCTGGGTGCTCACCCACACGGGATCATGTGCACCGGAATCTTCTGTAATTTTGCCACGGAGGCCAATGGCTTCTCCCAACACTTCCCAGGGATTCAGCCCTCGCTTGCTGGGCTGTCTAGTCTCTTCTGCCTTCCTGTCTACCGAGACTACATCATGTGCACTGGTGAGCCTCAGGCTGGATGGGAAGGGACAACCCCTGGCCAGGGTTTTCCCCCTGCACAATCGGAGCCCCACCCCCTGCTCCCCGCACTGCAGTCTCACAGCAGGCATCACTGAGTCGCTTCACTGTTGGGGCTCACTAACATGGAGATTGGGTGGGGGTTTGGAAGGGCCCATCTGTCCTATACTAAAGGGTGGATGAGAGGCCAGGGGCTCATAGAGGGAATGATGACCTACTCTTGCCTGCAGGAGCGTGTCCTGTCAGCCAACAGAGCCTAGATTTTATCCTGGCCCAGCCCCAGCTTGGGCAGGCTGTGGTCATTGTGGTCGGAGGTGCCCAGGAGGCCCTGCATTCGGTCCCAGGGGAGCACTGTCTCATACTCCGGAAACGTAAGGGCTTCGTGCGCTTGGCACTGCGGCACGGGTGAGTGGGCACGTAGGGTCTACTGGTTGAAACTCCTCAGCTCACCTGGAACTCTCCATTCTCTATGGGTCTGCACTCTCTCTCAGTCCCTAGACATCTGGGTCCCTATAGGGGCGACCGAGAGCCAAGTGTTGTGCCTTATACCTGGAGGCTCACAGCAGCCTCAGTGCCTTGCTCTGTGCCAAGCACTGTGCCCTCATAACCCTCCCTCTCAAGCAAGGCAGAGGCAGGGGCATAGAATAGATGGCAAGGCCCTTGGGCTTAAAAGCCCTGGATTCACTTGCTGACTTACCTCAAAAGCAAGACCTTGGACTTGTTTCTTTATCTGTGAAGTGGCTAATACCAGCTAGCCACAAAGTTATAGTGACAAAAACTGAATGAGAAAGTGAATAAGTGAAGGCCCACTACACAATTGTTCCTCAAGAAATGTGAGTCTCCGCTCAGTGCCTGTGGCTCAAGCAGCTAGGGCACCAGCCACATACACCAGAGCTGGCGGGTTTGAATTTAGCCCGGGCCGCCAAACAACAATTACAACTTAAAAATAGCTGGGCATTGTGGCCGATGCCTGTAGTGCCAGCTACTTGGGAGGCTAAGGCAAGAGAATCACTTAACCCCAAGAGTTTGAGGTTGCTGAGAGCTGTGACACCATGGCACTCTACCCAGGGCGACAGCTTGAGACTCAAAAAAAAAATGGAAATGTGAGTCTCCGCTGAGTGCAGTGGCACACACTTGTAATCCTACCACTCTGGGAGGCTGAGGCAGGTGGATTGCTTGAGGTCAGCAGTTCAAGACCATCCTGAGCAAAAGTGAGACCCTGTCTCTACTAAAAATAGAAAAATTAGCCAGGTGTTGAGGTGGGCGCCAGCTACTTGGGAGGCTGAAGCAAGAGGATCACTTGAGCCCAAGAGTTTGATGATGCCATGGCACTCTACCCAGGGCGACAGAGTGAGACTCTGTCTAAAAAAGAAAAGAAGGAAGGAAGGAAGGGTGAGTCTCTCATTCTAGATCTTTCTTTGTAGTCATATGCTTTGAAAGGCCCTAGGAAACGGCCTCATGAGGTATGGGGAGGGACTTGCAGCCCCCTGAGGTGCCCATCTTGGGGTGATTCAGCAGCTTGAGCACCCCTTCCCTCTTTCACCCCCTTCCCAGGGCCTCCCTGGTGCCTGTATACTCCTTTGGGGAGAATGACATCTTCAGACTGAAGGCTTTTGCCACTGGTTCCTGGCAGAATAGGTGCCAGATCGCCTTCAAAAAGCTCATGGGCTTTTCTCCTTGCATCTTCTGGGGCCGCAGTCTCTTGGCTAACTCTTGGGGGCTGTTGCCCTTTCCTGAGCCCATCACCACTGTGGGTAAGTGTCCACTTAAGGTGGGGGAGGCTGCAGGTGGCTCCGTGGACAGCAGGGTCCTCTCACTCACCTGTATCCCCTCTCCCTGCAGTGGGCCGCCCCATCCCTGTGCCTCAGCGCTCTCATCCCACCACAGAAGAAGTTGACCACTATCACACACTCTACATAAACGCTCTGCAGCAACTCTTCGAGGAGCACAAGGAAAGCTGTGGCATCCCTGCTTCTACCTGCCTCACTGTCATCTAGGTCTGATGGTCTGGCCTAGGCTGCCTGCTGAGCTCCTGAGCCCCTGACCCAAGACACTGAGATCTCCACATACTGCTGTGCTCCATCTGGAAGTGAGCAAGATAAGGCCAAATCCACCCCCATCTTGATGTGCTACAGAGTTGCTACCTCATGTTGGATAGAGACTCAACTCTGCATGTGGTATGACGATGGACAAGCCTCTTCCCTTTGCCCATTTTTGGCTGTAAATAAAGGTGTCTGCTTAGCTGAGAGCTGTCGGCCTCACAGAGTTGGAGGAAGGATGAAGAAGGACTGGTGAAGGGGCAGGTTTTGACAAGTGAGCAGGATTCAGGTGGGAAAAAAGTTAGGGTAGATAAGATGGTGGTACTGTGACCAAAAGCTGGGCTTGATCAAGGGCACTTAACAGAAGGAGGGATGTAATGATCTTCAGTGTAGAAACAGAAGAGCTACGTGCACAGCTTGCTCTGCACACCCTTCCCATCCTTTCTGGCTCTTTAGGGCTAGAAAGATTCACGGAAACAAGGATTTATTTTACCAAGATTAAGACCTCTTGTAAGTGCAGCATTTTGCTCAGTGCCATGGACTATTGTGAAGATTAAATAAATTAAGCTTTAAGGGTTTAGGCTCAGTGCCCGTAGCACAGTGGTTGCAGCACCAGCCACATACATTAAGGTGGTGGGTTCGAAACCAGCCTGGGCCAGCTAAACAACAATGACAATTGCAACAAAAAATAGCCTGGCCTTTTGGCAGGTGCCTGTGGTCCCAGGTACTTGGGAGGCTGAGGCAAGAGAATCGCTTAAGCCCAAGAATTTGAGGTTGCTGTGAGCTGTGACGCCACAGTACTCTACCTAGGGTGACATAGTGAGACTGTCACCCCCAAAAAAGATTTAAGGGTTTAGGGGCCAGGCATGGGGGCTCATGCCTGTAATCCTAGCACCCTGGGAGGCCAGGAGGCTGGAGGGTCACTTGAGCCAGGAGTTGGAGAATAGCCTAAGCAAGAGTAAGACCCCATCTCTACAAAAAATAGAAAAATTAGTTGTGGTGGGTGCCTATTTGCCAGCTCCTTAGGAGCCTAAGGCAGGAGGATTGCTTGAGCCCAGGAGCCTGAGGTTGCTATGAGGTAGGATGATGGCACTGCCCTCTAGCCCAGATGACAGAGCAAGATCCTGTCTCAAAAGAATTACGAAAAGGGCAGCGCCTGTGGCTCAGTCGGTAAGGCGCCGGCCCCATATACCGAGGGTGGTGGGTTCAATACCCGGCCCCGGCCGAACTGCAACAAAAAAATAGCCGGGCGTTGTGGTGGGCGCCTGTAGTCCCAGCTACTTGGGAGGCTGAGGCAAGAGAATCGCTTAAGCCCAGGAGTTGGAGGTTGCTGTGAGCTGTGTGAGGCCACGGCACTCTACCAAGGGCCATAAAGTGAGACTCTGTCTCTACAAAAAAAAAAAAAAAGAAAGAAAAAAAAGGAATTACGAAAAAAAAATGTATTCAACGTAAGAATTTTCCACCTGGTACAGTGGCTCATGCCTATAATCCTAGTACTCTGGGAGGCCCAGGCAGGTGGATTGCCTGACTTAGGAGTTCAAGACTCCTGAGAGACAGTGAGACCCCGACTCATTAAAAAAATGGAAAAACCCAGCTGGGCGCCACAGCGAATGCCTGTAATCCCAGCGGCTTCCGGTGGCTGAGGCAGGGGGATCCCCACAGCCCAAGCCTGAAGTTGCGGTGAGCTACCACGCCACTGCACTCTGCTCAGGGGCAGAGGGTGGGACTCTGTCTCAAAAAAAAAAAAAAAAAGAATTTTCCCTTGTCCTTAGATGAAGATCTGGGTCATTCTCAGGTACTAAGTTCTATATTCACTTTAGGTTGGTGTGTGGGATGTTTAGTCCGGGAGGAAAGCAACACTGCAGGCTTTATCCAAGAATGGGAATTTCCCTCTTGCTGGCAGGGATGGCTGCCTGTGAGCAGGCTGTCTACTTGGCTGGGAGAGGCAGTTGGGAAGGGTGAACTGTGAAAGGGTGAGGGTTGACCTCCTCCCTTACTAACTGCTGTCACTGAACTCTTTGGGCTTGGCAGAGATGGAGGAAGAGCACCAAGTTCTAGCTTGACCAGACTGTCACGAGTCAGTTGTGTTCTCTGGGCCTTCAGATCGCCAAAGCTGATCTCTTTTCTTTATGGGAACATTCACAGATCCCTTGGAGATTTCTCAGTAAGGTCTTTTTGGCAGCTCCTCAGCTTCCTCCGCCTCATGATCTGTTCTTGGTCTTCTGCCCATGCTCTTAACATAGGTCTTCCCTGTGGGGATCCCATTATTCTTCTAGGCTGGGAGGGATGGAAAAAACCCAGCGCCAGCCTTGAGCACACTTGGCCTAGAGACTTTTGGAGTTCAGACCAGTCCCATTGTAACCACTTGTCCTTTCTTCTTTCCTGCCATGGGGGCAGCCAGCTAGCCACAATTTTTTTTCTTTTCTCCCAGATCCTTTCTTTTTTTTGGAGACAGTCTCAAGCTATCGTCCTCGGTAGAGTGCAGCAGCGTCATAGCTCACATGACCTCCAATTGTTGAGCTCAAGTGACCCTCTTGCCTCAGTTTTTCTAATTTTACTTTATTTATTTATACATTTATGTTTTGAGACAGAGTCTCACTTTGTTACCCTCAGTAGAGGGCTGTGGCATCATAGCTCACAGCAACCTCCAAGTCTTGGGCTGAAGCAAACCTCTTGCCTCAGTTTTTCCTTTTTTTTTTTTTTTTTTAAGACAGAGCCTCAAGCTGTCCCCCTGGGTAGAGTGCTATGGCATCATAGCTCACAGTAACCTCAAACTCCTGGGCTTAAGTGATTCTTTTGCCTCAGCCTCCCAAGTAGCTAGGACCACAGGCGCCTGCCACAATGCCGGCTATTTTTTGGTTGCAGTTGTCATTGTTGTTTGGCAGGCCAGGGCTGGATTCGAACCCAACAGCTCTGGTGTATGTGGCTGGCACTTTAGCCACTTGAACCACAGGCTCCGAGCCCTCCTTTTCTTTTTTTTGAGACAAAGTCTCACCATGTTGACCTTGGTAGAGTGCTGTCACAGCACACAGCACACAGCAACCTCCAACTCTTGGGCTAAAGTGATTCTCTTGCCTCAACCTCCCAGGTAGCTGGAACTATAGGCGCCTGCCACAATGCTCGGATATTTTTTTTTTGTTTGCAGCTGTCATTGTTGTTTAGCTGGCCTGAGCTGGATTTGAACCCCCCAGCCTCAGTGTATGTGGCTGGTGCTATAACAACTATGCTACAAGTGCCGAGCCTTGCCTCAGTTTTTTGTTTTTGTTTTTGTTTTTTTTAGTCCAAAGCCAATGTGTTTATTAGAAGCTAGGGCCAAGTGGGCAAGGTTGGGCAGGGTGGGCTATGTGTCACAGTCCTCGGGGACAGTAGCTGTGATGAGCAATGGCTCTAGGAAAGCCGGGCCAGTGAAGCCATCCTCTGCACACAGTCTCTGGCTGGGCAGCTGGGACACCAGGCCATCCTGGGCCAGGGACTCCATAATGACCTTGGCAGAGCCCACTTCCAGCTCTGCAGGAGGCTGAAGTGCTACCACCACCATCTTCTCATCCTGGATGATCAAGTTGCAGAGCTTGCGCTGCCGTGGATTGTAGTTCTCCACAGTTGTGGATTGCCATGGTGTTTTTTTTCTTTTTTTTTTTTTAGAGACAGAGTCTTACTTTGTCGCCCTCGGTAGAGTGCCATTGCGTCACAGCTCACAGCAACCTCCAGCTCTTGGGCTTAGGTGATTCTCTTGCCTCAGCCTCCCAAGTAGCTGGGACTACAGGCACCTGCCACAATGCCTGGCTATTTTTTGGTTGCAGTTTGCCCAGGGCTGGGTTCGAAGCCATCACCCTCGATATACGGGGCCGGCACCCTACCCACTGAGCTACAGGTGCTGCCCTGCTTCAGTTTTTCTAATTTTATTTTATGTATTTATTTATTGTGGGTTTTGACTGGGGTTGTTAAACCCATCACCTCCAGGATATGGGAGCGGCACCCTACCCTTTTGAGCCACAGGCACCACCCTATTTTATTTATTTATTTGAGACAGAGTCTCACTTTGTCACCCTCAGGAGAGTGCTGTGGCATCATAGCTCACAGCAACCTCAAACTCTTGGCTTCAAGTGATTCTCTTGCCTCAGTCTTCTGAGTAGCTAGGACTATAAGTGCTCCTCACAATACCTAGCCATTTTTTTAGAGGTGAAGTCTTGCTTTTGCTCAGGCTGGTCTTGAATTTATGAGCTCAGGCAATCCACCTGCCTGGACCTTCAGAGTTCTAGGATTACAGGTGTGAGCCACCTCACCAAGCATTGTCACTGATGTTGTCAAGGGAAACCTTGGCCTTTGGGGCTCAAGGACCATCTCTCTTTTATCTCCAAACTCTGATCCTTGCTGTAGGCAAGGGGCTTGAAAGTCACTTCTCAACCATTTGCCTTGAATGTGTTTCAGGTGGTCTGGCCTGGCCCCTTTTGGGATGCAAGGCCTGTTTATTACACCTCATTACATCAGCTTGGTGCAAACTTCAATGTTAGCATCTCGAATGTTTTTCTCTGGGTTCTTTCCCTAAAGAGCAAGGGTACCAACTTCAAGTGAAGAACTAGCCACCAAGGGCTTTGGGGATTAGATCCCTTTGGACCTACCTCCAGGGCCCGGACCCTCCTCTTTGCCCTGCAAGTGGTGGTGACTTTCTCTGGGGAGGTGGGGGTGGTGTAGGTAAGGAATGGGGCCTTGGTGTGGGAATGGAGGCAGCTAAAAGGGGCTTCATCCCCATCAGGCCTCTGTCTGCAATCCAAGTCATGGGGACAAGGCTTGAATGGGAAGAGGGTTCCAGAAGGCAGAATTGTCCAGTCGAGGAAATTGCTTGGCGCAGGAGGCAGAGTTATGCTCCAGTGCCTGCAAAGCCAGTTGGGTTAGCTTATCAGGAAAGGGTTCAGGTCTGATCAGAGTGGAGAGAGGAAGAAAGGGGAGGAAGAAGGTGGTGCCTGTGGCTCAGAGAGTAGGGCACTGGCCCCATATACTGAGGTTGGTGGGTTTGAACCCAGCCCCAGCTAAACTACAACAAAAAAATAGCCAGGCGTTGTGGCGGGTGCCTGTAGTCCCAGCTATTCAGGAGGCTGAGGCAAGAGAACTGCCTCCTGGGTGGGAGGGAGGTAAGGATATGATGTGACAAGGAAAAAGTGCTCAGTTACTGCTGAGGGCTAGAAAGACTGTCCAGGGGCTTAGTGGTTTGGAATGACCCCCAGGGGATCACAGGCGTGGCTCAGCCTGGGGGAGCCACACCTGGGTCCACTTCAGCTGATGAGCTCCACTTCCCTGTTGGTCATACTAGTTTGGCATCCTTCCTGTCCACTGTGACAGGGTTGTCTGTGGCCTGTCCCCACAAGGTCAGCCTTCTTTTTTTTTTGAGACAGAGCCTCAAGCTATCGCCTGGGTAGAGTGCTGTGGCATCACAGCTCATAGCAACCTCCAACTCCTGGGCTCAAGTGATTCTCCTGCCTCCGCCTCCCACAGGTGCCCACCACAATGCCTGGCTATTTTTTGGTTGCAGTCATTGTTGTTTGGCGGGCCCAGGATGGATTCGAACCCACCAGATCAGGAGTATGTGGCTGGCATCTTAGCTGCTTGAGCCACAGGCACCGAGGCAGGTCAGCCTTCTTTTGAGAATGTGATCCTCTCCAGGAAGTGAGCCCAGACTGGGTGGAGGTGTCAAGAACACTGCCCTGCCTCCCAGACCTCCCTGAGCCGCCCCAAGCCTCCTCTGTATCCCAGCCTAGCTGAGAGTGACAGTCCTGTGGTCCTCATCTCCTCCTGTCATCTGTTTTCCTGGCCTGTCCTTGTCAGGCAGCCATGTTGGGTAGGACTTGGTGTACAGGGCTGGGGCCCAGATGGAGAAGAATATTCAGGTGCCAGGTCTTTGTTGCACACAGACCCCAGGCTACAATGTCTACACTGGGGTAGAGCCTGCTGGGCTGAAATGCCCAACACGACAAGGCCTTCCGAGAGGGAAGAGCAGGAACAAAGTGCTCTTCACCCAGCCGATGCTGGGCAGGGTCACAGTCAACCAGGCCATTGGGCTGAGCTGGCTAATATATCTCTTTCTGATCTTTGCTTCTGTTTTCACATGGGGTTCCTCCAGGTGTGTCTGCCTCCAGATTTCTCTCTTCTTTCTCAAGCAGTCTTCCTACACTGGCTCCCAAAATGCTGGGATTACAGGTGTGAGCCACCACACCTGGCCCACATTTCTCTTTTCTTAGAATAAGACACTGGTGACATTGGCTTAAGACCTACCTTAATTCAATATGACCTCATATTAACTTGATAACATCTGCAAAGACTATTTTCGAATAACATCACGTTAACGGGTCCTGTGGGTTAGAATTTCAACATATCTTTTGCGGAGATATATTGCAACCCATTACAAGCACTTTTTTCTAATTCACACACAGGTACCGTTTGCATGCACCTGTGGGCTGCACCCACCCAGAGGTGCTCTTTGGGTAATTTAGAACACGAATGCTCCGCGATGGATTGTAGTGAACATCCCCCCCCCCCCATAGGATCTTCTCTCCAGGGAAGTGCAAATGCCAGGCACACAGAGAGCAGGTGGATCACTAGTCTGGACTGTCTTAAAGGATAATTTGGGTATTTTCAAGAGGCCTGGGCCCCAAAAGTGCAGGGCTGTTAAAGAGCTTCCCTGTACCATCTCACCTCCAATGTAGTTAGATAAAAAGCCCCAAAACAATGTGATTTCTCCTTGTAGTCTGAGAGAATCTAATTTATAAATACGCGTAACTAAAGAAGCGTTATGAGCTCAGCTCATCACCCCTTTCAGGGTTTATTCTTTCCCTGCCATTCTCCATGTGGCCACCAGAGGGCTGTCTCTACTCACAAGGCAAATCTGTCCCTCTCGGACCTAAAATCTTCCCAGAGCCGGCCAGCCCCTGTCTACAGGATGGGTCCGAGGTGGTGCAGCCCCACCCACTGCTTGTTTCTGCAAAGCAGAATGTTTCTCAGCCCCTGGGTTTTGCTCTGAGGGATCCAGTCCCTTTTCATTATCTGTAAGGAGAGTTTAAAGACTCAGTTCAGTCTCAGACCTGTAGCTCAGCGGCTAGGGTGCCAGCCACATACACTGGAGTAGACAGGTTCTAATCCAGCCTGGGCCTGCTAAACAACAATGACAACTACAACCAAAAAATAGCTGGGCATTGTGGCGGGTGTCTGTAGTCCCAGCTACTTGGGAGGACAAGGCAAGAGAATCACTTAAGCCCAAGAGTTTGAAGTTGCTGTGAGCTGTGACACTACAGCACTCTACTCAGGGTGACAAAGTGAGACTCTGTCTCGGAAAAAAAAAGAAAAAAGACTCAGTTCAGCCAGGGTATGGTGGCTTACACCTGTAATCCCAGCACTTTGGGAGAGTGAGGTAAGGGGACAACTTGAAGCCAGGAGTTCAAGACCAGCTGGAGCAATATAGCAAGACCTCCATCTCCACAAAAAGGACAAAAATTAACCAGGTGTAGTGGGACCTGCCTATAGTCCCAACTACTCGGGAGCCTAGGTGACAGAGCCAGATCCTGTCACAAAAAAAGAAAGAAAAAATTCAGTTCCAGGACACCTTTCCTGACCTGCCAACCTGCTAGGGTAGTTCAGGGCCCTCCTCTTTATCCCCATAGTTCCGATTATCTAAGAATTGGATAACTTAAGCATTGGTGAGGGTAGGAGCTGCATTGGATTGCAACACAATAAACATGTTTCAATCCATGGGTTCAGGATGCTACCAAAAATAATAGCTGATCACTATTGAAGGATGCTGGGCAGCCAACTCATTTTTCTTTTTTAGATGTAAACTCCCACCTGACTTTATTTTACATTTCCATTCCTGTTTTCCATTTTCCTTGATTTAATCTCTTTGTTTTAATTTTACATTGTTGTTTTGAAAGCATTTTTATGAGCTTTCAAAATCCTTATATGAATAAGTGAAGTGGTATATAAATAAACACATAAAAAATCATCCAAATAGGCTCGGTGCATGTAGCTCAAGAAATCAGCCAAATATAAGTGAAATATCTGATCTGGTCAAGCTTGGCATTGGGCTTTCCTAATTGCTACCTTCTCTTTGTCACTTTCTCCTTTTTTTGTTGCAGTTTGGCTGGGACCGGGTTTGAACCTGCCACCCTTGGCAGATGGAGCCAGTGCCCTACCCACTGAGCCACAGGTGCCACCCTGTTTTTGCTTTTTTTTTTTTTTTTGAGACAGAGTCTCAAGCTGTTGCCCTGGGTAGAGTGTCGTGGCATCACAGCTCACAGCAACCTCAAGCTCTTGGGCTTAAGTGATTCTCTTGCCTCAGCCTTCCAAGTAGCTGGGACTACAGGCACCCACCACAACGCCAGGCTACTTTTTGGTTATAGTTGTCATTGTTGTTTGGCTGACCTGGGCTGGATTTGAACCCGCCAGCTCTGGTGTATGTGGCTGGTGCCCTAGCCTCTTGAGCAGGGCACCAAGCCCTGTTTTTGTTTTTTGAGGTAAAGTTCCATTATGTCACCCTCGGTAGAGTGCTATGGCGTCACAGCTCACAGCAACCTCAAACTCTTAAGCTTAAGTGATTCTCTTGCCTCAGCCTCCCAAGTAGCTAGGACTACAGGCGCCCTCCACAATGCCCACCTATTTTTTGCTTGTAATTGTCATTGTTGTTTAGCAGGCTGGGCCAGGTTCCAACTGCCAGCTCTGGTGTATGTGGCTAGGGCCCTAACCACTGAACTACGGGTGCCAGGCTTACTTTCTCCTTTTTAGATTCTCCAATGCTAAAACTTTCAACTCACCTGTCTAAATAATTTCTTTTGTCCTTGAAAGATTTCCTTGTGTCAGCCTTTAAAATGTTTGTTTTGGCTGTGCACACTGGTTCCTATCTGTAATCGTAGCACCTGGGGAGACTGAGGTGGGAGGATCACTTGAGACCAGGAGTTCAAGACCAGCCTGGGCAACCTAGGGAGATTCTCCCCTTTTTTTTCACAGCAACCTCAAACTCCTGGGCTCAAGCCATCCTCCTGCCTCAGCCTTCTGAGTAGCCAGGAATATAGGAACCAGTTAATTTTTCTATTTTTAGTAGAGATAGGGTCTCCCTCTTGCTGAATCTGGTTTCGAACTCCTGAGTTCAAGGGATCCTCCTGCTTTAGGCCTCCCACAGTGCTTGGATTACAGCAAGAGCTACCGCACCCAGCTGAGACCCAATCTCTTAGATTTTCTTAGTTTCTAGGTTTCCAATTCCAAATATTAGGATTTTGTCTGAACAGTAATCTTCTCTCTCTTTAGCATTTCTCTGGGTAACCCTAGGTTTCACCTTCATCAGCTCCGTTTGTCACCAATTTTTCAGAAAAGCGTTACAGTCTCTTGCTGTTCCTGTTTCCTTTGTCCTTGCCTGATTATTTACAGAGTCATTCTAGCAGTGTTCCGGGAGGAGTAGAGATGAACAAATGCTTCCATTATTCAGCTGTAATCATTCTTACTTCTTTTCCTACCACCAAACTCAGCACAGTGAAAGGGAGGAGACAGGGGAGAGTGATCGCAACCAGCTCATTATTTTGTAAATTAATAAAAGAAAAGATTTACACATTTTTCCTGCCTGACTCTTCATAGAAGTATTTCAGCTAATAAATAAAAACAGAACAACAGACTGGGCATAAGGGCTCACGAGTATAATCCTAGCACTTTGGGAGGCCAAGGCAGGTGCATCACTTGAGACCAGGAGTTAGAGACCAGCCTTAGCAAGAGACTCTGTCTCTGGCAGTGCCGGTAGCTCAGCGGGTAGGACACCAGCCACATACACGGAACGTGGCGAGTTCGAACGTGGTCCAGGCCAGCTAAAACAACAATGACAACTGCAACAAAACGACAACAACAAAATAGCTGGGCATTGTGGCAGGAGCCTGTAGTCCCAGCTACTTGGGAGGCTGAGGCAAAAGAATTGCTTAAGCCCAAGAGTTTGAGGTTTCTATGAGCTGTGATGCCACAGCACCCTAGCCGGGGTGACAGTTTGAGACTCTGTCTTAAAAAAAAAAAAAAAAAGACCTTGTCTCTATAAGAAATAAGAAATATTTCTTATTTCTCTATAAGAAATAGAAAAATTAGCTGGATGTGGTAGTGCATGCCTGTGGTCTCAGCTGTTCAGGAGACTGAGGCAGGAGAATCACTTGAGACCAGGATTTTAAGGTTGCAGTGAGCTATGATACCACTGCATTCTAGCCTGGGCACAGATCAAGACCCCATCTCAAACAAATAAACTAAAAACAGAATGAAAGAACAAGAATATCACCATTTTGTAACCCCTAGTAAATGACTAAATTTAGATCTTGAACAGCAGTGTCTGATAAGATTCCAACAACACAACCGGATTTGGGCCTCTGAATAGAAAATACAATACCATGTATGAAAATCTTTCCCAAAAAGTGGAGGCTAACTCTAAGCAAGAAATTTAATGTGAGCCACATGTATAATTTAAATTTTTCTAGTACTACTTTTTTTTTGCAGTTTTTGGCCAGGGCTGGGTTTGAACCCACCACCTCCGGCATATAGGGCTGGTGCCCTACTCCTGTTAGCCACAGGCACCACCCAAGTACTTTTTAACAGGTAAAAAGAAACAGGTGGAATTAATTTTTTTTTTTTTTTGTAGAGACAGAGTCTCACTTTATGGCCCTCGGTAGAGTGCCGTGGCCTCACACAGCTCACAGCAACCTCCAACTCCTGGGCTTAGGTGATTCTCCTGCCTCAGCCTCCCGAGTAGCTGGGACTACAGGCGCCCGCCACAACGCCCTGCTATTTTTGGTTGCAGTTTGGCCGGGGCTGGGTTTGAACCCGCCACCCTCGGCATATGGGGCCGGCGCCCTACCGACTGAGCCACAGGCGCCAGGTGGAATTAATTTTAATAATATGCTTTCTTGTGAGACAGAGTCTCACTTTGTCACCCTTGGTAGAGTACGATGGCATCATAGCTCACAGCAACCTCAAACTCTTCAGCTTAAGTGATCCTCTTGCCTTAGTCTCCTGAGCAGCTGGGACTACAGGCACCTACCACCACAACACCTGGCTATTTTTAGAGACGGGGGTCTCAAAAGAAAACAAACAACAACAAAAATATAAAATAGAGATGGGGGTCTCACTCTGGCTCAGGATGGTCTTGAACTCGTGAACTCAATCATTCCACCTGGCTCGGCCTCCCTAGTGCTAGGATTATAGGAATGAGCCACTGTGCCCAGCCTAATATTATGCTTTATTTAGTCGAATATATCCAGAATATTGTCTTATTATGCCATCAATATGAAAATAGGAATGAGATTTTTTTTATTTTTTTGAGACAGAGCCTCAAGTTGTCACCCTGGGTAGAGTGCTGTGGCATCACAGCTCACAGCAACCTCCAATTCCTGGGCTTAAGCGATTCTTCTGCCTCCACCTCCTAAGTAGCTGTCTCCACCATTCTCCTGCCTCCACCTCCCAAGTAGGCGGAGGAAGGTGGATTGCTTGAGCTCAGGAGTTCAAGACCAGCCTCAGCAAAGTAGACACCCTGTTTCTGGTTCAAACCCAGCCCCGGCCAAACTGCAACAAAAAAATAGCTGGGCGTTGTGGCGGGCGCCTGTAGTCCCAGCTACTAGGGAGGCTGAGGCAAGAGAATCGCATAAGCCCAAGAGTTAGAGGTTGCTGTGAGCCGTGTGACGCCACGGCACTCTACCAAGGGCGGTACAGTGAGACTCTGTCTCTACAAAAAAAAAAAAAAAAAAAGCCAGGTGTATGGCAGGTGCCTATAGTCACAGCTACTTGGGAGGCTGAAGCAAGAGAATTGCTTGAGCCCAAGAGTTTAAGGTTGCTTTGCGGGGACTATAGACACCCACCACAACGCCCGGCTATTTTTTGGTTGCAGCCGTCATTGTTGTTTGGCGGGCCCGGGCTGGATTCGAACACATCAGCTCAGGAGTATGTGGCTGGCACCTTAGCTGCTTGAGCCACAGGTGCCAAGCCAGGAATGAGATATTTTACCTTCTTTGTGGGGGGACTAAGTCTTTGAAATCTAGATTGTATCTTGCATTGGCAACATATTTCAATTTAGAGCAGTTGTTTTTCAGCCTTTTTTTATCTCACGGCACACTTGAACCTGCAGTTAAACTTCTGTGTCACACTTAAATTATGTTGATCCAAAAAAGGAGTAAGAAAAAAGATAGTTACTGTGCTTTGAACTTTGTCTCACTTTGTCACTCTTGGTACAGTGCTATGGCGTCACAGCTCACAGCAACCCAGTAAGGCCTGTCTGTTCAGATTCTTCTTGGCGTCTCTGTGCAGTAGCCTGTCTGTGGGTAGCTACAGACAAAATTTATTTCTCATAATTCTCGGATCTTGTAGGTCCAAGATCAATCCCTTATAAGGGATTTGAAGATTCCATGCCCTCCTCAGATATACTACTCTCCAGAAGCTCCCTGAACCTAGTCCTCTTGGGCCTTTTATGGAGACATCACTGGAGTGGCAGGATTGAAGGATGGGTGGCCATGTCGAAATATGATTGGACATAAAGGGTACAATCTAACACTGAAAGAATGAGTGGGGAAACCCAGTAAGACCTGTCTGTTCAGATTCTTCTTCGCCTCTCTGGGCAGCATTCCTTCCTCCCAGGCATGTGGCAGGACACTTAAAATGGGGGTCTTATGACTGCAATCAGATGAAATAGGTCAGAGAATTTCTTTATGGGAGTTCCAAGACAGAAAGGCAGGGGAAGATTAGAGTGTATTTTTAGTTTCTAGGGCCTGCCTTAGGGAGAAAAGGAAGCAGGTGAGAAGAGGTCAAGAGGTCATGGAGAGAGAGGTGCTGTTTTCTGAAGCCTGTTTCTGAGCCCTAAAGCAACCCAACATTATAACAAAAGACTGTCTTTCACTTTTACTGCTTTGAAGCTATTCTAAAGTTGCTTCAGGAACCAAGGACAAAAGGACAAATATAATCACAAGAGATTTTTTTATTGTTTTAGTCACTTAGGAGATAATAAGCATTGCCTTATACATATATTTCATATTATTGTAGGGCCCTTATAAAGACACCAGAGAAGGACCCTTCTACCCTTCCTGCATGTGAAGTTAGAGTGAGAAGACAGCTGTCTGTGAAGAAGCGGGGGCCTCACCAGACACCAGTTTTGCAGATGCCTTGATCTTGGACCTACAAGAGTTCAGAATTATGAGTTCTTATCGCTTTAAAAAAAAAAAAAAGAGTTCAGAATTATGGGTGGCACCGTAGCTCAGTGGGTAGGGCGCCAGGTACATACACCGAACCTACACCGAGGCTGTGGGGTTCGAACCCAACCCGGTTATCTAAAATCAACAATGACAGCTGCAACAAAAAAATTGCCAGGCATTGTGGTGGGTGCCTGTAGTCCTACTACTTGGGAAGCTGAGGCATGAGGATCTCTTAAGCCCAAGAGTTTGAGGTTGCTGTGAGCTGTGATTTTGTCTCAAAAAAAATTTCCAGAATTATGAGAAATATTTTTTTTTTTGAGACAGGGCCTCACTATGTCACCCTTGGTAGAGTGCTGTGGCATCACAGCTCACAGCAACCTTAAACCTTGGGCTTAAGAGATTCTCTTGCCTCAGCCTCCCAAGTAGCTGGGACTACAGGCACCCACCACAATGCCCAGCAATTTTTTTGTTGCAGCTGTCATTGTTGATTTTAGCTGACCCAGGGTGGGTTCGAACCCCACAGCCTTGGTGTATGTACCTGGCGCCATACCCACTGAGCCACAGGTGCTATCCTGAGAAATAAATTTTATCTGTAAGCTACCCAGTTCGTGGTATTTTGTTAGAACAGCCTTAACTAAAACTCAGATGAAGTTCAGGTATTTCTAATGGATATTTAGCCTTTAAATCAGTGATTTTCAACTGTGTGCCGTGAAAATTTTTAGGGGTCATTAATTAAATTATTTTTAAGCCTGTTATGGTAGTTCACGCCTGTAATCCTAGCACTCTAGGAGGCGGAGGAAGGTGGATTGCTTGAACTCAGGAGTTCAAGACCAGCCTCGGCAAAGTGACACCCTGTTTCTAAAAAAGCCAGGTGTTATGGCAGGTGCCTGTAGTCACAGCTACTTGGGAGGCTGAAGCAAGAGAATTGCTTGAGCCCAAGAGTTTAAGGTTGCTTTGAGCTATGACTTCACAGAACTCTACTGAGGGCGACAAAATGAGACTGTCTCAAAAATAATAATAATAATAATAAAAAATAACAAAAGGCTCTGCGCCTGTAGCTCAGTGGCTAGGGCACCAGCCACATACACCGGAGCTGGCAGGTTCGAATCCAGCCCAGGCCTGCCAAATGATGACAACTACAACCAAAAAATAGCCAGGCATTGTGGTGGGCACCTATAGTCCCAGTTACTTGGGAGGCTGAGGCAAGAGAATTGCTTAAGCCCAAGAGTTTGAGGTTGCTGTGAGCTGTGACACTAAGGCACTCTATCGAGGGCGACATAGTGAGACACTGTCTCAAAAATAAATAAATAAAAATAAATAATTTTCAAAACAAGTTCACCTATCTTCATCTGTATCCTTTATAACATCATTAATAATAAACCAGTAATGTGTTTCCAGGAGTTTTGTGAGCCACTCTAGCAAATTAATGGAACCTAAGTGGTGAAGTGGTGTTATTGGATAAAGAGGGTTCAGCTGCCTGTCACTGTCAGTTAATATGTAGAGACAGGGATAGGTTCACCAAACTTTCTCAGAAAGCCAGTATTCAGAACAGTGAGAGTAACCTCTCTAAGACTGTTCTGTTACTCTCCTAAATCAATCCCCTTGAACTACTTCAGATAGCCATCTGAGGGTGGGAGTTAAATTTACAAAACAATAAAAATAATAGACAAAAGATAAAGGTCACTTAAGACCTAAATAGACCAGGCTCAGCACCCGTAGCACAGTGGTTATAGGACCGGCCACATGCACTGAGGCTGGCGGTTCAAACCCAGCCCGGGCCAGCTAAACAACAATGATAACTGCAACAACAACAACAACAACAACAACAACAAAAATAGCCAGTTGTGGCAGGCACCTGTAATACCAGCTACTTGGGAGGCTGAGGCAAGAGAATCACTTAATCCAAGAGTTTGAGGTTGCTGTGAGCTGTGATGCTGTGACACCACAGCACTCTACTGAGGGTGACATAGTAAGACTCTGTCTCAGAAAAAAAAAAAGACCTAAATGGATCAAACCAGCTATATCACCTTGGCCCTAGCATGAATGACTCCATCTTTTTTTTCTTTTTTTTTTTGCAGTTTTTTGGCTGGGGCTGGGTTTGAACCCGCCACCTCTGGCATAATGACTCCATCTTATTCTCACTACCTGTGCTTTCAGTGGGAATCCTGATTTATAGTCAGTTGTTCAGAAGCACAGTGTGAAACATTCTGGAGCTTAGAATTGGCACTAAAAGTGGGGGGCAATCTTGGGGACTGAGCCCTGGACCTGTGGGATTGGACACTATCTCCAGGTAGACCGTATCAGAATTGGACTGAGTAGGAGGACGCCTGGTTGGTGTCCGCAGCAGAACTGATTGCTTGCTTGGCGTATATGAGGAAAGCCCCATACTTTTGGTAACAAAAATTTTCTGTGTTGATTGTTATAGTGTGAGAGCAGAGGAAAATCAGTTTTTCTTTTTTCCACAAGGTACTAATCCCATTCACCAGGGCTCTGATCCTGTGACCTAATCACCTCCCACCTCCCACCTCCCACCTCCCGTCTCCCAATACCATTACCTTGGGAATAAGATTTCAACATGAATTGGGGTGGGAGGCCATAAACATTCAAACCAGAGCAATACATACTTACAGTTTATAAAATTCACAGTTGAAAATATAGTTTCACAATTGAAAAAGTTGTTCTGGGGCGGTGCCTGTGGCTCACTGGGTAGGGCGGTGCGTGTGGCTCACCCCATATACCGAGGGTGGCGGGTTTGAACCGGCCAAACTACAACAACAACAACAAAAATAGCCGGGTGTTGTGGTGTGCGCCTATAGTCCTAGCTACTTGGGAGGCTGAGGCAAGAGAATCGTCTAAGCCCAGGAGTTGGAGGTTGCTGTGAGCTGTGTGACGCCACGGCACTCTACTGAGGGCGAAAAAGTGAAACTTTGTCTCTACAAAAAAAAAAAAAAAAAGTTGTTCTGAACATTCTTAAGTTTTTCAATAACTGAATCAATTATCCATTTTAAAAATATGAATTAGGGGGCGGCGCCTATGGCTTAACAGAGTAGGGTGCCGGCCCCATATGCCAGAAGTGGTGGGTTCAAACCCAGCCCCGGCCAAAAACTGCAAAAAAAAAAAAAAGAAATGAATTAGGGGCAACACCTGTGGCTCAATGGGTAGGGCGCTGGCCCCATATACCGAGGGTGGTGTGTTCAAACCCAGCCCCAGCCAAACTGCAACAAAAAAATAGCTGGGCGTTGTGGTGGGCGCCTGTAGTCCCAGCTACTTGAAAGGCTGAGGCAAGAGAATCACCTAAGCCCAGGAGTTGGAGGTTGCTGTGAACTGTGTGACACCATGGCACTCTACCGAGGGTGATAAAGTGAGACTCTGTCTCTATGAAAAAAATACATTTAGGGCCGTGCCTGTGGCTCAACAGAGTAGGGCACCAAATCTATATGCTGGAGGTGGTGGGGTCAAACCCAGCCCCAGCCAAAAACTGAAAAAAAAAAAAAATATATATATATATATATATTTGAATTAGCTAAAATTAACTTACGTAGCAAAATTCACAATTGCAAAGATATAGAATCAATCCAAGTGCCCATCAACTGACTAGTGGATAAAGAAATAGTGGTTTAGGCTTGGCGTCTATAGCACAGTGGTTACAGTGCCAGCCACATACACTGAGGGTGGTGGGTTTGAACCCCATCCCAGCCAGCTGAACAACAGTGACAACTGCAATAAAAAAAATAGCTGGGTGTTGTGGCGGGCACCTGTAGTCCCAGCTACTTGGGAGGCTGAGGCAAGAGAATCACTTAAGCCCAAGAGTTGGAGGTTGCTGTGAGCTGTGATGCCACAGCACTCTACCAAGGGCGACACAGTGGGACTCTGTCTCAAAAAAACAACAGAAAAAGAAACAGTGGTGTATATATATATTTGTATACACACATACATATACACAGCATGAAGTATTACTCAGTGATAAGAAAGAACGAAATAATGTGTTTTGCAGAAACTTGGTTGGAACTGGAGGCCATTATTCTTCATGAAGTAACTCAGGAACAGAAAAATAAATGACACATGTTCTCACTTATAAGTAGGGCCTAAACTATGGCTACACAAGGACACATAGAGTGGTAGAATGACCACTGAAGACTCATAAGGGGGAAAAGGGAAGAGGGTGAGGGATGAAAAATCTCCTATGGAGTACAATGTACACTGGGTGATGGGTACACTGAAAGCCCAGACTTGACCACTATGCTGCTGATGGAATTTCCTCTCTAGTAGGTCCTTAGTCTCAGAGATCTGAAGAATGAATGGATCACAGATCAGCGGTAAGATAAGATTTTTTTTTTTTTGAGACAGAGCCTCAAGCCGTCACCCTGGGTAGAATGCTATGGCATCACAACTCATAGCAACCTCCAACTCCTGAGCTCAAGCGATTCTCCTGCCTCCACCTCCCAAGTAGCTGGGACCACAGGCACCCGCCACAATGCCCGGCTATTTTTTGGTTGCAGCCGTCATTGTTGTTTGGCGGCCCGGGCTGGATTTGAACCCGCCAGCTCAGGTGTATGTGGCTGGTGCCTTAGCCGCTTAAGCCACAGGCGCTGAGCCAGTAAGATAGGATTTATTAGGGTAGTGCCTGTGGCTCAGTGAGTAGGGTGTTGGCCCCATATACTGAGGGTGGTGAGTTCAAACCCAACCCTGGCCAAACTGCAACAATAAAAAAATTAAAAAGAAAGGATTTATTAGACTGCAAGGAATATAGAAGGAACAAAAAGCACTAGAGCTTCTGGCAGAGGGAAAGACCCAAGTGGGAAGTCTCCAGTGGTCTTTTGTCTTGAAAATTACATTTGGCCAGGACTTGGTAGATGGAAGATACCTTTTCAGTGTCCCATATTAACAAATGCATCCAGTCCCTCTAGCTCCAGAAGTCACTTCAGAAGAGGCTTGGCTTACATGAAATTGCCCAAGCCTAGGAAACTCACATGAAATTGCTCAGACCTAGGAAACTGGAGTCCCTGTCCAGCCCTAAATAAGGGAATCCTGTATCATTACAATATATACATATAATGTAATTCAACTAACATTGCCTAAATCTATTAAAATAAAAAAATACAAAATAACAAAAAATGTTTACTTAAGTAAATAATTTAGTTCCTCGGTTGTACCAGTTACGTTTCCAGTGCTCCATAGCTATGTCTACCTAGATAGTGGCTACCACCTTGGACATGCAGGTCAAATTCAATTACTGGGCCACAGAACAAGCAGAGAAGAGAGGAATGTGTTAAACAACATCACAAGGAAATAACCAGCAAAATCCAGATGGCAGAAAAATTTACAGGATAAACAATCTCAGTTTTGTTTTTGAGACAGAGTCTTACTCTCTTGCCCCAAGTCAGAGTGCCATGGCAACAGCCTAACTCACAGCACCCCAAAACTCCTGGGTTCAAGTGGTCCACCTGCTTCAGCCTCCCAAGTAGCTAGGACTACAACACCTGCCATGACGCCTGGCTAATTTTTCTAGTTTTAGTAGAGATGGGGTCTTCCTCTTGCTTATCCTGGTCTTGAACTCCTGAGCTCAAGGGATCTTCCTGCCTCAACCTTCCAGAGTGCTAGGATTACAGCAGTGAGCCACTGCACCTGGTCAACAATCTCATTTCTTCAACAAATAAGTTACAAAAAGAGGGGGGGGGGGGAACCTGTAGATTAAAAGAAACCTGAAATATCAACATCAGTTACCTGTTACTGCATAACAAATTACCTGCAAACCTAGCAGTTTAAAACTGCGAACATTTGGGGCAGTGCCTGTGGCTCAAGGAGTGGGGCGCCAGCCCCATGTACTGGAGGGTGGTGGGTTCAAACCCAGCCCTGGCCAAAAGAAACTGCAAAAAAAAAAAAAAAAAAAGTAAAAAAACCGAACATTTATTATGGCACAGTTGCTGAAGGTCAAAACTGAAATGAGCTTAGCAGGGGGGTTCTTGCCTAGGGTTATGAGGTTGCAGTCAAACTGTTGACTGGGTTTGTCACATCTCAGGGTTCAACTCTGGTTGAAGGATCCACTTTACTCATTAGGTTGCTGGGAGGCCCCCCTTTCTTAAGAGTTCCTTATCTGAGGGGTCGCTCCACAGGGCTATTTGAGTTTTTCAAGACAGGACATGTGACTTCTCCTCCCACCCCAGCCAGAGAGAGACATAGAGACAGTCACAGGGAGGGATGCCTGAACAAAAGCTGAAGTTTTTCATTTTAAAAGTAACAGACCATGGCTCGGCGCCTGTGGCTCAAGCAGCTAAGGCACTGCCACATACACCTGAGCTGGCGGGTTCAAATCCAGCCCAGGCCCGCCAAACAACAATGACGGCTGCAACCAAAAGTAGCCAGGCATTGTGGCGGGCGCCTGTAGCCCCAGCTACTTGGGAGGCAGAGGCAGGAGAATCGCTTGAGCCCAGGAGTTGGAGGTTGCTGTGAGCTGTGATGCCAGGCACTCTACCCAGGGCGACAGCTTGAGGCTCTGTCTCAAAAAAAAAAAAGAAAAAGAAAAAAAAGTAACAGACCAGACCATCACATCTATCTTACACTATTGGTCACATAGACCAACCCTGCAATGCAGGGGGAACTGCAGAAGGGTGTAAATATAGAAGTCACGATCATTGGGTCATCTTGGAGGCTGGCTACCTCCATTAACCCCAATTAATGGACCCAGATTCAATTGGATCCAGATTCAAAGAAACAATTTCTTTGTTTGTTTGTTTGTTTGTTTTTTTCTCATGAGACAGAGTCTCACTTATTAACCTTTGGTAGAGTGCCGTTGTGTCACAGCTCACAGCAACCTCCAAATCCTTGGGCTTAGGCGATTCTCTTGCCTCAGCCTCCAGAGTAGCTGGGACTACAGGTGCCTGCCACAACGCCTGGCTATTTTTTTGTTGCAGTTTGGCCGGGGCTATGTTTGAACCCGCCACCCTTGGTATATGGGGCCAGCGCCTTACCCACTGAGCCACAGGCGCCACCCAAGAAGCAATTTCTTTAATATGGCACTTAATAAAAAAGAAAAAGCAAATAAATAAATAAAGGAAAAAAAATAAAATGGCACTTAAGGCCAGGCACAGTGGCTCATGCCTGTAATCCTAGCACTCTGGGAGGCGGAGGCAGGAGGATTCCTTGAGCTCAGGGGTTCAAGACCAGTCTGAGTGAGAGTAAGACCTGTCTCTACTAAAAAAAAGAAAAAAAATTATCTGGGTTTTATGGTGGGCACTTGTAGTCCCAGCTACTTGGGAGGCTGGAGGCAGAAGGATTTCTTTCTTTCTTTCTTTTTTTTTTTGCAGTTTAGCCAGGGCTAGGTTCGAACCTGCCACCCTTGGTATATGGGGCTGATGCCTCACCCATGAGCCACAGGCACTGCCATGAAGGATTTCTTAAGCCCAGGAGTTTAGGGTTGCTATGAGCTAGGCTGATGCCACTGCACTCTAACCTGGAGCAACCGAGTAAATAAAATAAAATGGCATTTATAAGGTATTTGAACACATGCTTGCTTTTTGATAATATTAAGGAATTATCAGTTAGGTTAGGCAGGAAAATGATATTGTAGCTATACTTTAAAAAAATATTCTTAGTAGGCCAGGAGTGGTGGCTCACACCTGTAATCCTAGTACTCTGGGAGACTGAGGCAGGTGGATTGCCTCTCAGGAGTTGGAGATCAGCCTGAGCCAGAGCGAGACCTTATCTTTAAAAAAATAGCTGGGCATTGTGGTGGGTGCCTACAGTCCCAGCTACTCGGAAGGTTGAGGCAAGAGAATCGCTTGAGCCCAAGAGTCTGAGGTTGCGGTGAGCTATGACGCTGCAGCACTCTACCAAGTGTGACAAAGTGAAACTCTATCTCAAAAATAATGATAATTAATTAAAAATAAATAAATAAAAATATTCTTAGCTGGCTCAGCGCCTGTGGCTCAAGCAGCTAAGGCTCCAGCCACATATACCCGAGCTGGAAGGTCCAAATCCATCCCGGGCCTACCAAACAACAATGACAGCTGCAACCAAAAAAAATAGCCGGGCATTGTGGTGGGTGCCTATAGTTCCAGCTACTTGGGAGGCAGAGGCAGGAGAATTGCTTGAGCCCAGGAGTTGGAGGTTGCTGTGAGCTGTGATGCTACGGCACTCTACCCAGGGTGACAGCTTTGAGGCTCTGTCTCAAAAAAATATATATATATTCTTAGATTTTAGAGATACATACAGAAATATTTAGTAGTGAAAATGACTAGTCTAAAATTTGTTTTAAAATATTAGGGGAGGCTTGGCACCTATAGCTCAGCGGCTAGGGCGCCAGCCGCATACACCAGAGCTGGCAGGTGCAAACCCAGCCCCGGCCTGCCAAACAACAATGACAACTATAAGCAAAAAAAAAAAAAAAAAAAAAATAGCCAGCATTGTGGCAGGACCCTGTAGTCCCAGCTACTTGGGAGGCTGAGGCAAAAGAATCGCTTAAGTTCCCTCCCGGCTACTTGGGAGGCTGAGGCAAGAGAATCCCTCAAGAGTTTGAGGTTGCTGTGAGCTATGACACAACAGCACTCTACCAATGGCGACATAGTGAGACTCTGTCTCAAAAAATATATATATATAAAAAAAAGAAAGAAATAAAAATCAAATCAAATCAAATCAAATATTAGGGGAGGTGAGAAGGAGCTTGCAGTATGGCTGAAACAGTATTAGTCATGAGTTGATAATTTTTGAAGCTGATAAGTTCTCAGGACATCTTATACTGTTTGCTCTACTTTTGAAATATTAATTAATTAATTGTTTTAATTGACAGATTAAAAATTGCATACATTTGTCATGTATAACTCGATGCTTGGAAATATAAGTTCTCTCTACTTTTTGTATGTTAAATCTTCTCCAGAATAAAAGGGTGCTTTTTATGGCTGGCTAGATTGAGCTACTTGCAGGCAGAAATGGAATTAATCCAGTCTATAGAAGATGACACTAATCCTTGCTGAATAAATGAATGGATATGGTAGTCAGTATTCGGTTTATGTAAACTGTAGAGAGAACCTGTTGATTGGGGAAGAAAAGATGTCAAATTTCAGGTATGTCTAAACACTGTAGTCACACTTTACCTTTAGACCTATAGCATGACACTGGGCTGCATATTGATTTGGGGTAGGATACTAGGTGTCTCGGTTTACCTGTACTCAACAAAGTGACTTGAGATAATAATTTTACTGTCCCCAACTGAAGAAATAGATCAGAGGCATTCATTCATTCATAACCTGCTCACTGAGTGCTTCCTATGTGCCAAGAACTGAACTAAGTACCACACACATAAAGGTAACTTTAACATTATTTCTGTTATGAAAGAGTTCATGGTCAAGCTTAATGGTTTTTCATCTTTCTCTTACCTAATCCCTGAAGTTCCCTGTAATGTTCCCAGAGTTCTGATCATCCTGAGTGCAGAATAAGCAGAGAGGCTTCAGATATGCCTGAACTCCACTGTACGAACTGTCACGCACCCCATTTGAGAGTTACTATTCCAGTTGGCTAGATGATAATACCTACCCAGAAGTTCAATACCATTAATTGAACTTCTGTGCCAGAAATGCTGTTCCAGGCACTTGGCATACATTATCTTATGCAATCCTTACTGGAAATCAGGTGTTATGTCCTTTTTGCAGATGAGGAAACCATGACTTTATGACTCACCAGTGAGTATGTGGCATCTGCCATACCCTGCCTTCTGGGAGAATCTGGATGATCCCTTTAAGTGCTGTAATTCTGAGTAAGTCTTTTGGCATTCACTGGCTCTGTGACTTTAGGCCAATTACTTAACACTAGTCTCCTTCCTTCATCTTCAAAATGAGCTGGTTGTGAAGTTATAATGCTGATGAGGCATTTGCCTCAGTGTCTGCAAAGCCTTCACATCTTTTATTTCACTGCTCTTATTTAATTGCAGATGTTCCATACATAGATAGCCAGAGATAGCCTGGAAAGCCAAGATTTGATTTGCAGATTGGGGAATTGCCCAGACAAACAGGGCATTTGATAAGGAATGATAAAGATGGCAGAGGACTGAGCCACATTCTCACAGCTGGGGAAGGGGAAGAGGGGTCTGAGAGGAGAACTCTCAAGACCACACAACTGGTCACCTGAGATACAGAGGTCTGTGGGTATGAAGGTTAGAGATGGCTCATCGAGGGTAGTCAGTGAGAGAGGAAGTTGGGGGGCAAGGAGGGTATCATAGGAGAGGGTGGTTCAAACTGCAACCATAGGAACCAGCCACACTAGTAAAGCATACCTGACTCAGAGGAGGCCAATAACAGACTCTCCCAAATAAAAGGCCCAAATGAACCAGCACCAGGGGTAAAAGCCAACACAGAGGACCCAAAAGTAAGTATACAAAATGGCACTTATAAAATTCAGAGCAACGGGCAGCACCTGTGGCTCAAAGGAATAAGGCACCGGCCCCATATGCTGTAGGTGGTGGGTTCAAACCCAGCCCCAGCCAAAAACTGCAAAAAAAAAAAAAAAAAAAGATTATTTAAAATTCAGAGCAACAAAAGGACATCTCCAGTATTAATAGCTGACACTTGGTTGGTGCTTTTTTTTTCTTTTTCTTTAGAGACAGAGTCTCACTCTATCGCCCTCAGAGAGTGCTGTGGCATCACATCTTGCAGCAACCTCCAACTTCTGGGCTTAGGTGATTCTCTTGCCTCAGCCTCCCAAGTAGCTGGGACTATAGGCGCCTGCCACAACGCTTGGCTATTTTTTTTTTTTTTTTTTGAGACAGAGCCTCAAGCTGTCATCCTGGGTAGAGTGCTGTGGCATCACAGCTCACAGCAACCCCAAACTCCTGGGCTCAAGCGATTCTCCTGCCTCTGCCTCCCAAGTAGCTGGGACTACAGGCGCCCGCCACAATGCCTGGCTATTTTTTTGGTTGCAGCCATTATTGTTGTTTGGCGGGCCCAGGCTGGATTCAAACCCGCCAGCTCAGGTGTTGTGGCTGATGCCTTAGCCGCTTGAGCCACAGGCAATGAGCCAGTGCCTGGCTATTTTTTGTTGCAGTTGGCCGAGGCCAAGTTTGAACCCACCACCCTCGATATACGAGGCCAGTGCCCCACCCCTAGAACCATAGGCACCGCCCAGTTGGTGCTTTATAATTTGAAAAGTACTTTCACAAGGTTTATCTCATTTGCCCTCTGAGTGGGGAGTGGACAGTGGGATCCGAGTTTGCAGCATGAGGATCCCATGCCAACTTTGGGATCCAGCACCTCCACTTTCCTTATCTATAAGTGACCAAACAATTCCACCTACCCTACAGTGTTGTGGAGATTAAGCCAAAATGCTTTGTAAACATTCTGGGTGGTTCTGTGGCTCACACCACATCACCACCAGCAGTGGGTAGAGGGTGGCCCTGAAACTCTGGCCTGCAGAGCCAGGGTTCTCCTCTTGGCCAGATCTCTCTCCCACTCCCCATCAGGCCTTAGCTGATGCCATAGTAGAGTAGCCCACCTCCTGCATCCTCCAAGCACCTGGGTCTTTTCTTTTCTTTCTTTTTTATTTTTTTTTTTGTTTTTGGCCGGGGCTAGGTTTGAACCCGCCACCTCCGGCATATGGGACTGGCACCCTACTCCTTGAGCCACAGGCACCGCCCTTTTATTTTTTTTTTTGAGACAGAGTCTCACTATGTTGCCCTGGGTAGAGTGCCATGGTGGCATCACAGCTCACAGCAATCTCAAACTCTTGGGCTCAAGTGATTCTCTTGCCTCAGCCTCCCAAGTAGGGACAGTACAGGCACCCACCATAATGCCCGGCTATTTTTTCTTGTAGTTGCCATTGATGTTTTAGCTGGCCTGGGCTGGGTTCGAACCTGCCAGCCTCGGTGTATGTGGCTGGCGCCATCACCACTGTGCTATGGGCACTGAGCCCTGAGCTCCTAGGTTAAAGTCACTTTTTAACACCTCATTGTCACCACCCTCATCTTCCAGGGGACTCTTGATGGGAGGGATGCAATCTGTCCTAGATGTCTGAGATTAAAGACCGGAATTACATGGCTTTTGGCTGGCCTCATGGAGCAGTCTGGAGGTGGGACTTGCACTAACATCTTGCTTCTGAGTGGCTTGGACTTGAGGGGGATGGGATCTTAGGGAAACCTTCAATTGGGATTGGCTGAGAGGATTGGCAGTGGGTGAGTGTTGGACCCATTCAAGAGTTTCTGGTGGCAGAAAATGAGGCTTCTGGTGAAAGAGGTAGGATTAGAACATGATTGCCTCTTCCTTTGGCCACTAGTGAGTTTTTTCTTGAAATCTTTTAACTTTTTGAAGTGTTTTCCTGCAATAAAACATATACCACTCTAATTGCAGTTTTGTGAGATGCACAGAGTGTTAGCACTTTCAGAAATCAAGAGATGTGAGGGAGGTCCTATAAAAAAGAGGTTGAAGGTGGTGCCTGGGGCTCAAAGGAGTAGGGCGCCTGCCCCATATACCAGAGTTGGTGGGTGCAAACCCGGCCCTGGCCAAAAACTGCAAAAAAAAAAAAAAAAAAAAAAAAGAGGTTGAATGACTTCTCAACTTTTTGGCCAACCCAGGGCTGGAATTCCATTACACACACAGGATGGAATGCTTCTTTCTCCCATCCACTTGGATTATCAGGGGTTAAGAGGCTCCTGTGTGCATGTGGTCAAGTGTACAAGGCTGACCTGCAAGTCTTTATTTTATTTTATTATTATTGTTTTTCTTTTGTGGTTTTTTTTTTTTTTTTTGGCCAGGGCTGGGTTTGAACCTGCCACCTCCAGCATATGGGACTGGCGCCCTATTCCTTGAGCCACAGGCGCCACCCGACCTGCAAGTCTTTCTTCCTGCCTGCTGTCTGGTAGGGACCTTGCTACCTCACAGCCAGGGACATAAGAGTTGAAGGGTCCTGGCTGTCAGGGAGACTAGACTGCCCTGGGACCCCACGCAGTGGTGGTTAAGACTGAGATATCTTGGCCCTACTCCTTTCACCTCTCAGCCTCTGTCTCTTGGTGTCTCTTCCCATCCCCAGACTTCTCAGGTTTCCAATTTCCTGTCAGTTTCTCAGACTCGGTCCTCAGGGAATAAGTCTCCTAGTCCCATTTCCAGCTATTATTGCTTATTTAAAAGTCAGAGTCAGAGACAGGCAATCCCATTCAGAGAGTGTCCCCTGGAGTACAGGGACTTCCGGGGCGGTGGACGAGTCCCAGGCTGAGAAGACAGGTGCTGGGGAGGGTGAGGCCATAACTAAGGCAGCAACATTCCTCCCTCCACCAAAACCCAAGACACCCTCACCCCTAGTCCTGCTCCCCAGCCGGGACAAGGCGGAGTCTCTCGCGCAGGACTCGAGATCAGGGCAGCGCCACCAGGGCAGGGCCGGCCCGGGGCATCCCCCCAACTCCTTGCCCCCGCAAGCCCCCAGTTGGGCTCGAGTCCACTCCAGATCCGTCCCGGGTTTCCCCCGCGTCGCTGGGGTCTCCGCCCCTCGGAGCAGCTGCTGGGGCCGTGCTGGAGAGTCACCGCAGGCGCTGCTGGCCCGGGAGTTCTCTGGGCGTCTGAGCCCACGTTGAGAACCGAGCTGCGGCGCAGGGCCCAAGCTGGCGTTCGAAGTCCATATCCCTACCCGACGACTCGCGCGGGCCCCGAGGGTCATCCTCCTTTGACTCTCGTGGCTCTAAAGGGACCCCTATCTTGGCAGGGTTCGAGGTCTGCGATGGCCTGCCCCCTCCACCTCTCAGCATCTTGGCCTGGGTCAGGCTCCTGCAAGGTAGGGGTAGGAAGCCCAGCGGGGCCTGGGGCCGGGGCCAGCGTGCTCTTCAGCGGCGAAATGGGCGCAGCAGGAGGTCACTGCACCTCCCGGGGGGCGGAGAGCGACGGCGTCCCCTGCTGCCTGATCCCTTCCGGTCGGGTGACCTATATAACTGAGACCGAGACTTCTCCCTAGGTGTCCAGAGGCGCTTTCCTGTCACCCCATTTCGCTGGCATCTGTCCCTAGGGTCGGGTGCCCAGCGACACTCTAGCCAAGTAGACAGCTCCCTTCGGAATCTCCCTCCCGCCGGCTGCCCCAAACCTTCATTCCAGGAATGGGGCGGAAGGAAGACCCTCACCTGGGGAAGACCCTCCAGTAAAGCTCCCTTCCTTCGCAGAGTGACCCTCTAGGACCACCTGCCTCCCCTGGTTCCCTGGGCCATCTTCCCTGGCCCTGCCTTTGCTCCCAGAGCCTTCCTCTTAGTCTCGACTCCCCGTCTCTGTTTTCTAGGTGTTCTCTTCCATCCTCTCTTCTGACTTTCTCCTCCGTGTCACCCCTTCCCTCGCCCCACTCCGCAAAAGGGGGTGTGTCGTGCTGCTTTCTATTTGTGGCCCCCCCGGGGAGGGGTTTGTGCTAGAATTTTTTTGGCTTCTGCTGGGTCCAGAGTCACGAGGTGTCATGTCTGTGATTCAGTGTCCGTACCTCAGCCCGCTCCCCTCATTTCCCTGTCGCCTTTGTCTCCTTTCCGCCTCCGTTTCTGTCGCTTTCGCTCTCATCTTTGGGCGCTTTGTGTAGCTGCCTTCTTTGTCTCCGCCTCTCCAAGTCCCTGCTCCCTTCCCTTCCTCTCCTCCCTTCTCCGGTTCTAAGAAGCCTTCGCCTCAGGGGCGTCAATATTTCAGGTGTGTGGGGTGCGGTGGGAGTGGGGTGGGGGCTGGCGGGCTGCCAGCATGCCCAGCTATGACTCTGATCACCCCCTCCTCAGAGGAGTCATTCATATTTATGAGAGTAAAAGAATGGCCCCAACCCAAGGATGTGGGGTTAGGGATTGGGTGGCAAATGCTGACCCTCTTGCTGGAGCCTGGTGCAGGAGATGCCTGAACTACATTTCCCACAGTGCCCTCGAGGCTGGGGGCTGCCTCTGCCTCCGCCTAGACACCTTATAGTTTGAAGAAGCCAGGGTGGAAGGCGCTGTACTGGAGGGCGGGAAATGGTCCGAATGTGGAGGAGGGTTGGGAGCCAGTCCACAGCCTTGGTTGGTCTGGAGCCCCTAACCTACTTTATTCCCAGTACTCACCTCCCCCAGGGCTTAAGGACCTTGGAATCTTTGTTTGTGTTCCCCCAAAAGGAACAGAATCGGAGGGAGTATTTGAGAAGAAAAGATGCAAGATAAGTTGGAAAATTCTTCCTTTCCTCCTTGTGACCCTGGGAATTCCCCACCTTCACCTCTAGTCCCCATCTCCCAACCACAAACAACCTTATCTGAGATGTAGAAATGCTATTTGGAAATAGTACCCCCATCCCAAAAGCAAGGGAGGGAAACTGGAGTTTAATGGCTTGAATTAATCGGATGGGTTCTAGTCTACAGGTTGCCCACATTTTGTCCATCTCTCTGGGGGGCAGTAGAGATTGCTAGAGTCACCAAATTTATATTTTCCTAGGACCCAGGAACAGCTGATTCAGGTCCCCTGGAGATGCAAATGGGAGTCAAGAGCTAATCTACTCATCTCTGGGACTCTCCTTGTCCTCAGAACCTGATGCAAGGGGGTCTGGTGATTAGGCTGGAGTGAGGTGTGGGTCTGTGTAGGTCTGTGTATCAGTGTAAAGCTCTCAGACTGGGCAGGCTGGGCAGTGAGGGTTCCGCTAGCAATCCCATCTCTGGTCCTGCGTCAGCTTAGCCCACCTGGAATGTTTGACTCCTATTAAGTAAGTCTCCTCCTTGCACTATACACTGGATTTGGAGATCTACTTACACCAAAAAGAGTACTTCCTCACTGACCAAGGAGCCAGGAAACAACTTTTAGTCAGGTTCTGTCTAAGCTGAGTCACCTTGGACAAGGTCCTTAACCTCCAAGAAGCCTCAGTTTCCTTACTGTGAAAGGAGAGGGTTGAACCTGATGGTCTCTAATGGGCCCAGCAGGGGCTTAAAATCCAACAGAGCCTGTATTCTCCCCCTTCTCTCATCCTTGGTATTGTATCTCACTTGGATTTAAGTGGGAGAGCCTTAGATACTGGAATCAGAAAAAATCAGAAAAGAAAAAGGGAGATGGAACTCTTGTTTTTGAGCTTTGTTTGTATAGCAGGTATGCTGCATTTCTGTAAGCTGTGTTTATGTATGGAAGCTGAAACCATCCCCAAACTACCCCTTGGGGCCACTGCTGGTCAACCTTTCCCAAACCTAAGTCATATTTGTGTAAAACAAAACAAAATGATCAGACAAGAAAACACTTCAGCCAAACTCCAGTATCCCTGAGTAGTTGGTCTGTGTGCACCTAGAATGTTGGTTAATGAGGCTTAATGTAGGTTATCTGAGGCGAGCATTATAATTGACTGAAAGAAAGAGGAGTTGGGTGTTTGATTGGTTCATTTTGTTGATCTGGAGGAGACAGGTCTGGAAATCAAGGGCTTCAGGGGATTTTCTCTTTGGTTTTGCTAGAGGCCCAATAGAGTCCTTTTCAAAATGATCACCTAGTCTTGCAGTGGAGCCCAAGTGTCCCTATGGGAAGGCAGGAAATAAATTAGAACAGGAGGAAGGAAAGGATGTTTTCATTGGCCTGGGAGGAATAGCTTGACATTTTCTAATGGAGCCATCTATCTTTGCTTATGTTAGCATATGCATGTCAGGAGATTGGGGAGAAATTGGGGCAGCAATCTGGAGGAGATTTGGGGTCTAAATGTCCCTTTCTGTGCCCTGAGATGATACCTCGCAGCGGCAGGAAAGGAGGTGGAGGGTACCAAATCTGCTTTTCCCTGGGGAATTCTCCTATAGGCAAAGTGGTGACTATGGAAGTTTCTTAACATGTTGTCCTTGCAGAGATCTTAGAAAAGTGATGGGGCTCTTGAAGGAGTGTTCCTCAATTTTTTTTTTTTTTTTTTTGTAGAGACAGAGTCTCACTTTATGGCCCTCGGTAGAGTGCCGTGGCATCGCACAGCTCACAGCAACCTCCAACTCCTGGGCTTAAGCGATTCTCTTGCCTCAGCCTCCCAAGTAGCTGGGACTACAGGCGCCCACCACAACGCCCGGCTATTTTTTGGTTGCAGTTTGGCCGGGGCCGGGTTTGAACCCGCCACCCTCGGTATATGGGGCTGGCGCCTTACCGACTGAGCCACAGGCGCCACCCCCTCAATTTTTTTTTGGGGGGACAGAGCCTCAAGCTGTCACCCTGGGTAGAGTGCTGTGGCATCACAGCTCACAGCAACCTCCACCTCCTGGGCTCAAATGATTCTCCTGCCTCCTCCTCCCAAGTAGCTGGGTCTACAGGAGCTCCCCACAATGCCCAGCTATTTTTTGGTTGCAGCCATCATTGTTGTTTGGCAGGCTGGGCTGATTTAAACCCGCCAGCTCAGGTATATGTGGCTGGCGCCTCAGCCGCTTGAGCCACAGGCGCCAAGCCAGAGTCTCACCTTCTTGCCCCCAGTAGGTGCTGGGGGTGTCATAGCTCACAGCAATCTCAAACTCTTGGGCTTTCAAGTGATACTGTTGCCTCAGCCTCCCAAGGGACTAGGTGCCTGTCACAATGCCTGGCTATTTTATTTTTTTAGAGATGGGGTCTTGTTCTTACTCAGAAGTTGGTTTCCAACTTGTGAGCTCAAGGCATCCACCCCTCTCAGCCTCCTGGAGTGCTGGCATGAGCCATTGCACTTGGCTGTTCCTCAATTTTTTAACCCCACCAAGTACCTTGTGTCCTTTGTCTGGGCCCTGGTTCTGGCTGGGCATGGAGATCTGGGGCTAGTCTCTGGGGAGCTCACTGGGGTTCCTGAGTTTGTGGTAGAGCAGGCAGAGTTGGGATTTCTGGGAGCTGGCAGAAGTGGGTGGGGCTGGGGACCTTCTACTCTCAGGGTCTGTGTGGAGAACAGAAAAGAAAGGGTGTTTGTGCAAAAAGGGGGTTTGGGGAATGCTTGTGTGTAGGGAGCCAGATGTGGAAGGAAACAAGGGGCTTCTGATCCAGTTGTTGGACTCTCTCTTTTCTACAGGGTAATGAAGGTGGATGCTGGCTGTGGTGCAGCCACTGCAGACGTAGATAAGTCAGTAAAGGACCGGAGGGGTGCGGAGCCGAGAGCCCAGACCCTGCCACAGGAGACAGGGACCAAGTCTATGGAGCTCGAGGCTGAGGCCGAGCCTCTGAAGGCCGACTGAGGCCAGCCCTTATGGGCCAAGCCTAAGTCCCGATCAGGGCCTGAGGCGGAGGCCGAGCCATTGGACTTCGTGGTGGCCACAGAACAGGAGTTTTAGGAAGTGTTTGCCATCTCCGGGGGATATCTACAGTGGCCTCGACTACCTCCCCAGTCACTACGACAGCTGGCTCCAGATTCCTGAACGCACGGTTGTTTTGGCCAAGCGCTTGGGAGGAGTGGTGAGCTAGGAGCGGGGCCCAGGTTTGACAAGTTGTGAAGCCGCGTTCGGTGCGTGGATCTTAGGAAGCTAGGGGGAGGGCTATCCCCAGGCATCGTACAGCTGCTGAGGAAATAGAGTCTACTTTGGAGCCAAAATGTAGACGTACGGAACTAGGGGCTAGGTCAGTGAGGGTGGGGTGGGTGGCGTGGAGAACAGCGGATAGCGGGGGACCTGAAGTAACTGGTAAGAGCTTTGAAGTATGAGGGTCCATTTGAGGAGTTTCGGGGGGCAAGAGTATAAGAAGAAGGGAGTAGGCAAGAGGGGGTAGGCTAAAGGTGGGAGTAGCTAGGCTGGGACCGGGACCTCCAGTTCCGAACAGATGGAACTCGCACCAAGAGCAGTAAGAAAGCAGAGTAGGACTGGGGGAGGAACTAAGAGAAGGAGGAGCGTGCCAGGGGCGTGGCAATATCCTGGGGGTGTAGCCAAGTGAAGGGGGCGTGGTGAGCGGTCCAAGGCTCCGCGCACCCGGAGTCCGAGGATCTACAGAGGCGGAAGAGGCCTCGTCAAACCACTGTTCTGCGGGATCTGGAATACTAGGCCCAAGTGCTGAGGAGAGTATCCTGGGCCGCCGCAGGCCTGGCCTGGAGCCCAGGCGGTGACAACAGAGTGCTCATCGTGAGGCTCACTCTGGTGGGAGCAGAGGTGGCGAGAGGGCCCCTTTATGGCCTCGGTCCGCAGATCACTCTGGAGTCAGTGAAAGTGATCGACGCCAGACAGCGCTGGTGGTGGGACTGCGCGTGGCCCCCTGGGAACACGGCACGGGCGTGGCCGTGCTGCAGCGTTTCTGCTCACAGCTGGTCAAGCGACAGTACCCCCGGGGTCAAAGTGGCACAGCTCAACAGGACGACCAGCTGGTCCCCCAGGAGCTGAAGAAATACCGCCTAATCACCAAACAGGTGAGGACAAGAGAGCTGGGAAGGCTGGGCCTCTCCGCTGGAGTATGGGGACATCCCTCCCTACCCCCAGCCAAGCATTGGCTTGCTCTCTCTCCAGGCTCTACAGAGTGGAGCGGCCCAAGAGCCTTCCCCTGGCACTCCCAGTCCTGTCTCAGATCCTTTTGCCCAAGGAAAGTCACACCCCGACTCCCGGCCTGAAACTCTCAGTCCTACTCCCCAAGTTCTGTGACCCTGTCTCTCCTAAGATCCTGCCCTTCTTCAGGGGCCCAAGCATCCTAATCTGAGCCATTGTCCTCCCTCAGCCTGCCAGCTAATCGGTCTCCCTCGATTTCACCCAGGGTTCCCTGGCAACTCCACACTGATCCCATCGCTCCTTGGGGATCCGGATATTCGGAGCCCTTGCCCTTGTTGCCTCTCTGCTACGCTCGAAACCCAGGCTTTTTCATACCCCACTTGACTTGGCCCCTCACTGTCGGTCCTCCCGAGGGGTCCCGGTGGGAATCCATGGGTGTGAATGTGTGGGAAAATGCCAAGAGGAGCCAGGTTCGCCGGCCCTCCAGCCCTCGCCCCGCGTTCACTCGCGCCCCCAGCAGGGTATAGTTTTGGTCCAATTCAATGCATCCGCGCTACTGGCCGAGCTGGGCGCGCGGTTGGCAGAGCTTTGCACCTGCAGCACCTTCTGACCGCTACCCACCCAGGCAGACGGCGACGTGGCACGCCTTTTGCTGTTGCCCTCCGTACATCGCGAAGTGCTTCCCGGAGGACCATCATCTAGGACTGGCAGCCCTACTGGCCAAGTGAAAGCAACCTCAGCTTGCTGGCGGCCAAGGGCCTGGAGTGGCGTGGACAATCGCGCGAGCTCGCGCGTGCTCAGGCTGTGCACGCGCCCCATCCCCATCCCTCCTGGAGGCAACGGCACTTGGCGCTAGCTCAACATTGACGCCTTCGCCAGCGACGTTGGGCAGGTGCAGAACCAGCTCCTGTGGGACCTGCAACGTGAGGTCCCGCGCCTCCAAGTTCTCAACGTCATGTACCAGCTCTTCCTGGAGCTCCAGCTGCGGTCATAGCTGGCTGACTTCTGTCAGGTTGGCCTGGGACTTGAGCTACTCAAGGGTTACACTGCACAGTACCTGCTGGAGGCCCGACATCTGAGCCTCTCATGGGGGGAGGAACGGACTTCAGACCTGCCCCCTGGCTCTGATCCTCTACTTAGCCAGCCTCGCCCCTACCCTTTCGAAGCTCCATCCCCCGGAAGTTGGCTCTGATTCCCACTCTTACAGATGCAGACCCCCCGTCTTGCCTTTTCCCTTTACCTCTCTCTGCCTTGTTGCCTCCAATGTCCCCAAACGCTCAGATCTAAAACGCTGGATTTGGGGGAGCCCGCTGGGCTGCTGTTATCCACCCTCTCCCCTTCCAAAGAACTGGTCCCTATACAGGCTTATGGATCCTACCCTATGGTCACCCCAGGCTGGGAGTGAACTCCGCCCTTTCTGGCTTCTCCCTTCTGCCCCCTCGTGGGTGGAAAAGAGCAGAAGTGCCTGCGACGTCCAGAGCGGCCTGACACTCTGTCGCCAGAAGAATGTTTCTTTCCTTTCTCCTGCCTTTTCTAACGCCCTCGGAGCTGGCCCAGCGCTCCTCTCAATGCCCCCTCTGCCTCTGGGGCCTGTAGATCAGTGTCCTTTCCCCGCTTCTCTTTGTTCCCCTATCTTCCTCCTCCCTGGACTTCCCTGACTCTTAGCTTCTCAGTGCCCATTTTCCTGCTCCTGCGTCCCTCTTCACCGTGACCTCCTCTTCACCGACTCGGGCTGCAATGTGGAGAGAGACCCTGTAAAGGAAATATATTTGTAATGCTCCCACATTTGGCTCCCTGTTTACCTTGGTGAGGCACTTTCCTGAGCCTGCCCCTCTGACTGGGCTTTCCAACTTTGCTAGTTGTTGCTATTTCGCAGGGCCCCTCCCCCACACCCCCAAAGCACCAGGGGACTCTCTGGCTGGAGTTTGGTGCATTGGAGGGCAGGTCCTTCACCTGGCATGGGGGGTGTCTCCTGGTTCCAACCTGGCTGCCTTCTAGTGCGACTGGAACTCCACCTCCCAGTATTTCTAACACTGCTCCCTTCTGCATCATTTACGCTTTTTGGACTTTGAGAGTCTTCTATTTAAGTAGTAACAGCTGTATTTGCACAACGTTGTCTCCAATATCAGATCCCCACATCAAAGACAGGGAGGAAACACAGGCTCAGAAAGATCAAAGTTACTTCTAAGTCACTCACAGTCTCTGGGAATCACCCAGGTGGCCCAAGCACAGGGCAGGCCCCAGAACCTCACTCTGTTTAGTGAGGTGTTAGCTTGAACTTCTCCTTAGACCAGGGACAGTTGCTAGGAAAAATGTTGACAGTGAGCACAGGGTTCCCTGGGGATGCAATCCAAGATGTGGGCAGAGGAGGTCCCAGGATGTAGAAAGTGGACAAAGGGGACATCTACTTCTTGACCGCTTCCCCCAGCTGTGGTTTTTCTGCTGTGCTGCTCTGTCTTGGCTGCCTCCGGCACCTGGCCATGCTGCCACTTTCCTTGCCATTTCCACGTTCTCTGTAAAGCAATAAAATGGACCTTTTGCCTACCCTCTGTGCCTGTTTCACTTCTCAGTGGGGAGGGATGGCACACATTATCTTCCCCCTTTCCCCAGCAGCCTGTATTAGGGAGGATCTCTAAGCCCTGTGGCAATGGGGCTAATGACTTCCTGGGGGGGGGGTGGAGGGAGGGCTGATGGACGTTGTGCGCCCCCACCCCCACCCCTGCGGAGCAAGGGAAGAAGCAGCTGCTCAGAACCGAGGCAGCGGCGCAGAGCCCGAACTAGCCTGGGCCCTCGCTTTCCCCTGGACTTGCAAACCGCATTCTGTGGGTTCTTCTCCCAAGTTCCTCTCGGCATTCCAGATTCTTCAGCCCCAGGATCCAGGCATCAAATTCTCAGCTCTTGACTCACCAGTGGCTAACCGCCCTCGGTCTCCCAATTTCTGGGTGGGCAACGCGTGGTGGGAGCAGAAGGTGGAGGGAGTCTGGGCACCGCCCCCGGGAGCCGAGCTCTAGATCGGCGGAGACTGCGATCCCGAAAAGTAACACGCGGGGGCGCCAAGACGGGCGCGGACGCGGGCGAGGCAGCGCAAGGTGGTTTTCGTCCGTGTGAGTGTGTCCATGGACGTCTTTGTGTGTCTGCGTCTCTATACACGTGTGTACGAGTCAGGGGGGTATCTGGAAGGGATATATTCCAGACAACGTGCCTGGTGTACCCCATAATGAGGTACCCCAAGTGGTTTTTGACGGGTATGATGCTTGATGTTACTACGTACGTGTGGATGGGGAGGCAGGTGACTTGTGTGTATTGTCGTGTGTGCACAGTGCAGCCTATGAGTCCCTGAAACGACGTTTTGAATTTCTAAAGTCAAAGGGTTAAGTCTGAGTGTTTTGACTCCTTCCCACCACCCCTAAAAGGAATAAGGACTTTCAATGTAAATCTGCTCTGGACACATCTTTAGCTTAGATTTGGGTGACTGCTGGACTAGATGTGACATTGTGTTTGTGTAAGTGGGTGTGTCTCAGAATCTCAGCGTAACTATATGGTAGTATGTTCTATGTGTGACAAGTGGATGTTGGGGGGGGTTCAGGATTATGGAAGTGCATTCTTTCCTCTTAGTTTTTGGATATCACCTTCATGGTGTATGTGTGTTTGTGTGTGCACACACACGCGCGTGCCCGCAAGCATATGTATTTGTGTTTCTCAGTCTCTCCAGTGGCTGGCTCTCTTTGTGTCTCTCCCCATCTCTGTCTCTATGTCTCTCTTGCTCTCTCTCTCTCTCGCTTTCTTGGTGACTCATCTCTGCGGTGTCGCCCTCCCCCGGTTTGCTGGGTTTCCCCTCCCCCACTCAGGAGTGGGTGGGGGTCTGAGGGAATGGGACCCCAGACTAAAAATCAGAGTGCGCACCCCCTTCCCATCACTCAATCATTCTGGACCCTCCACTGCCCCCCAGCCCTTTCCCAGATATCTGTCCCAGGACTCTGAACCCTTGGGGTGGGTAGGGGGTAGGGCAATGAGGTCTAAGTGGGTGCATTTTAGGGTCCTTCAATTCAAAGTTGAGACCCTACCCGCATTACAAATTGTCTCCTCCCTGCCTGTCCCCCCTCCATGGCTGACGCAATGAAAGGCTGCAGAGGTGAGTCACTAGTTGGGGGGATGGGGAAGAAGAGAAGAACGGTGAGTTTCGAGGACCCCAAGCCCCTGCCCTTATTTCTCTCCCAGACCTTCTTAGAGAAAAGACCCAGTGCTCTAACCCCTTCCCTGGCTTTTCAGATCCTCAGCGTGGATCACTACTCTGCTGGACCCCAATTTCTCCTGCTACCCTCTTGGAGAGTATGGATGAATCAGAAACAAAGACAAAGAGAGATGGATTCTTACAAACAACTCAGAGCAAATGCCAGACATCCCCTCCAGGTCCCCATCTCAGCTCTGCCTTTTCTCTCTTTTTCTCTGCTTATCTCTCTCTTTCTCTCCATTTTCTTTCTCTCTGCCAGCTCCCTCCTCTCCCCATCCAAAGAATCTGTCCCCAGTCCAGCTCTTTTCCAGAAGCCCCTACAGGCAGCAGAGCATGAAGGAGAAGTTTATCTCTAGTAGGGTGTGTGTGTGTGTGTGCGTGTGCGTGTGAGAGAGTTGACCCAGGTAGGAAACTGGGATGGAGAGAGGTAGAAACAGACCATGGGGGTGGGGGAGGGTTGTCAAGACCCAGACTGTGGAATCCCTGAGCCTATTGCCTTTGGTGCTCCAGCACCCAACCATAGGATGACTGAGGCTCCTAGTATTTCAATTTCTGAGAATCTTCCTCGGGCTTCTGAGCTTAAGTGGAGGGAAGGAGGGATGGGGAGTTGGGAGAAAATGGAGGAATGGGGAACACTCTGAAAACAGGGGGCAAGGACCCAGAACTTCACAGCTGCAGATGAGTGGCTTGGATTCTGAGACTTTGTGGAACAGAGATCTAGAAAGGAAGGTGAATGGGGGGAGGGGTAAAAAAGATCAAGCAAAGGGAAGTCCACATAAGCAGCCACATATACCAGTAGGCATGGAAAGACCCAGAGAAATGTAGACACCCTTGTACACACACACGATTGTGTACCACCAAACTAGACATGTATCAGATACCAGCAGACGTCCAGAACCAGGTGCACTCAAAGACTCAAAGCTGCACAGGTATACAGGCATTCAGAAGAGATCAGAACCCACACACACAGACACCTGGAAACAAGCAAAACAGGCACAGATTGGAAGACAAGATCACATATTTAGATTGGAAATACTACCATGCCCATCCACTCTCAGTCTGATTAAATATGCAATTGATCCTCTCTCCAACTTTTTCTTTTTCTTTCTCTTGATGTAGCACATCAATCTCTGTACACACAAAAACACACATGCACAGGTGCGAGCACGCGCACGCGCGCGCGCACACACACACATTCCCACAGGCAAATACATTTTCTCTAGGTGCCTGTCTCCCCCATCTTGCACTTGGTCTCTAATCCCCATCAGCCTTTCAGTCAGCCCCCTTAGGCTCCCTCTCTACCCCCATTCCTTCTCTCTCCGATGGCTTCCCCTCCCCCTCTCCAGATGTCTGAGCCATCTCACTCTGATTCATCCTCCTCGAGAAGGTAACGTGACCCCCTCCCCACCCCACTGCTCTCTGTAACCAGGCTGGGAAAATGAAGGGGAGATGGAGAAGGGAGAGAGGAAGCAAGGGACCCCAGAGGGGCGCGGGGGAGGCCCTGGAGAATTGTGTATGGGTGTGGGGGGTGAGGCATGCCTCAGGGTCTCCAGTCCCTTCCTTTCCCTCCTTTCTTTGGAATTTCTAGTCACCTTGTTTTTTTTTCTCCTTTAGTCTGCTCCTTCTACCTGTTCCAGATTCCTTTTTTCCTTCCTCCTCCCCTGGCCCCATCTCTTCTCTCTTTCCTCTAGCTCCACTCCTCCCCACCTCTTTCCCTGCAGAGCTGATGGGCTTTCTTCTGGGAAAGTCGAGCCACTGATGGAAGCAAGAAGCCACTGCTGGTTATAGAGGGAAAGCACGTGAGTGTGTGAATGTGTGTGGTGTATGTGGGGGTGTTAGAATGAGGGTCAGTGCCAGGAAGAGATGAGGAGGGGGACAAGAACTGTCTCTGAAAGAGTCTTTGAGCCCTTGACACTCCATGCTGCTTTCCAGAGTCTCAGCCGGCTGTGCCCTGTGTGCGCCCATGGGCACCCCTATGTCCGCAGTTCTTGTATGTTTGGCGTGTGTCATTGTCACTCCCCCCTTTCCTTGCCCACGCCCCCGCACAGTTCTCTGCTTGCATCGCAGCCCCCTACCTCCCCCTCCTTCATTCCTGCAGTGACTGCTCCCCATGTCACCCTCCCCTCTTCCCTGCCCCCTCCCCATTTCCGTCCTCCCCCCTTCCCCCCGCCCACGGCTGGTCTCCCTTCACCGGACCGGCTCACTGATGGATTCTCTTTGCGCAATCTGTGCGTCATCTCCCCCCACCACCGGAACCTTTAGCTGTCCAAGCCCCCAGCCCCAACCCCTCCAGCAGGAGATACGGTCGAAGGGTCTGGTGGCAGAGAGGAGCTATCTCTGACGTTGCACGCCCCCCCCACCGCATCGCGTTCAAACCTTCCCTTTAAGCAGTGGAAAGGGCTGGACTTGAGTCACCCTCCACCTGCGCAACCCCCTCCCCACCTGGTCTGGTCTCGCCCTCCAAACGTCCTTGGAGGAAGGGGAGAAGCGGCAGGAGGGAAAGAAACTGGAGAACCGTGGTCTGAAAGGGGGCACAGCAGGGACCCCGACATACGCGGCAGTTAGCTGGACAGGACACACCTTTTCTTCAGACACGCACGGGATGTGAACAGACACGACCTAGAGGAACACACATCCTCAGTCTTTCCCCTTTCTCTTCTGACTCGGACCCTTTCCATGGGGATTATCAAAACCGCAAGGTCCACCCATTTGCCCCGGCTCAGGGCCACCACCCTGCACCGCAGACCCGCGGACAGCGCCCGCAGGCGCGCAGATGCTTCTCTCTTCTCTCAGGTTCACGTCGTCCTTGGGTGTGTTCCCTATGGACCGTGCGGTCTCGGGTGGGAGCCTCGGCTTTCGAATCCCTATCCTCCCCGTTCCCAGTATTGATCTCCTACTGGTGCCCAGTGAGACGCTGGGGCTGTCCCTTTCCTATTCGGTTCAGCAACACCGGCTCTAGCAGCTGCAAGTTGCTTTGTAACCCACCCTCCCGCCTTCCAGCGCCTCTACATCCACACTTCCATTCATTTCCCCATTCATTCATTCATCCTTTTCTCTTCGTCCCTCCTTCATTCATTCATAGCCCCCCGCCCCGCCCGCCTTGGCATTTCATTCATTCCTTCCTTCATTCATTCATTTCCCGGAGCTCTTCTAGCGCACACCCCTCCGACCAAAGGGCCCAACGCGCAGGCGCAGGCCGGGCGAGGCAGGCACCCTCCAATCGCTGGGCGTCCTCCCTCCTCCAAGCGCCCGCCCGCTTCCCCATGAATGAACATTGACGTCAATGGGGCGGGGCTCTCCCACGTGACCCTGCGCGCTCCCCTTTATAAGGCGGTGGAGGCGCGGGCGCTGTCCAGCGTGCTGAAGCCGGAGCGAGCCAGCCGCCCGGAGCTACGCCGACCCAGCTGAGCCCAGCCCACTGGACACCAGATTGAGACCGGCGCTCATACCCCAGCCACCGCTCGGAGCCGAGGCGGACGCGTCCCGATCTTTCCCTGTCCCACCCCACCCCGACCCTCTTCTCCACCTCCCGCGTCGTGACACCAGCTGGTAAATACTCCGCTGTCTGTCCCTCAAACCCTCGGCAGCCGTGGGCGTGAGGGATGGTTCGCTCGCCTCCTAGATGGGGTTGTAGAAAACACAGCGGGAGCCCCAGTAAGGGTCCCTGGTAAATGGGGGAGTCTCAGCTTTTCTTTTGCTTAAGTCGCCCACGCACCATCCGGGAAGTCCTATGGGGAGGGAGCAGAGATTTTTTCCCCCCTTATCCTTCCTGCTTAATACGTGGGCGATGGCAGTGAGATGGCTCAGGGAAGGGGGCGAGGAGGCATTGGGTGAGCGAGGTTTCAGGCATTCTTTTCCCATTTACACGATTCCAGAGATCGGCACAACATCCTCCTGTGCTCCTAAACGTCCCTTTTCTGGGTAAGGTTAGAGGGATCAGGGAAGCCCCGGATATCCTGCTTAAAGGTGGGGGAGGGAATGTAGAATTAGAGAGCGGGTAATTCTTACAGAAATCCTCTTTCTTTGGCCCTTTCTATTTTTCAGTCTCCGGCAGTCCCTTGGTCATGAAATCCCTCAGGTTGCTGGCTTCCACCCTCTTCTGCTTCCTTCTACTGATCAAGGGGTTAGGAGCAGCGCCCCCGGGTCGCCCTGAGGCGCAGCCTCCTCCCCTCAGCTCTGAGCATAAAGAGCCAGTAGCTGGGGACCCAGTGCCAGGGCAAAAGGATGGCAGCGCCCTAGAGGTCCGAGCTGCTCGAAATTCCGAGCCGCAGGACGAGGGAGAGCTTTTCCAGGGGGTGGATCCCCGGGCGCTGGCCACGGTGTTGCTGCAGGCACTGGACCGCCCAGCCTCTCCCCCTGCACGGGGAGACTCCCAGCAAGAGCCAGCGGAAGAAGCGGCTGAAGCTCTGCTGACCGAGACCGTGCGTAGCCAGACCCACAGCCTCCCAGCGCCAGAGACCCAGGAACCTGCGGCTCCGCCTCGCCCTCAGACTCAGGAGAATGGGTCCGAGGCGGGAGACCCCTCCGATGACCTCGAGGCGCTAGCGTCCCTGCTCCAGGAACTGCGAGATTTCAGTCCAAGTAGCGCTAAGCGCCAGCAAGAGACGGCGGCAGCAGAGACGGAAACCCGCACGCACACGCTGACCCGAGTCAATTTGGAGAGCCCAGGGCCAGAGCGCGTGTGGCGCGCTTCCTGGGGAGAGTTCCAGGCGCGCGTTCCAGAGCGCGCGCCCCTGCGGCCCCCGGCCCCCTCACAATTCCAGGCGCGTATGCCCGAGAGCGGGCCCATTCCCGAAACCCACCAGTTCGGGGATGGAGTGACTCCCTCCAAAACACACGTAGGTGAGGCATTGGCACCCCTGTCCAAGGCGTACCAAGGCCTGGGCGCCCCGTTCCTCAAGGTGCGCCAGCCTGAAAGCTCTCTCCTGGGAGGCTCCGAGGCGGGGGAGCGCCTTCTACAGCAAGGTCTTGCTCAGGTAGAGGCCGGGAGGAGGCAGGCGGAGGCTACGCGACAGGCCGCTGCGCAGGAAGAGCGTCTGGCAGACCTCGCCTCCGACCTGCTGCTCCAGTATTTGCTGCAGGGCGGGGCCCGGCAGCGCGGCCTGGGGGGTCGGGGGCTGCAGGAGGCCGCAGAGGAACGAGAGAACCAAAGGGAGGAGGAGGAGGCGGAGCAAGAGAGACGCGGCGGGGAGGAGAGGGTGGGGGAAGAGGATGAGGAGGCGGCGGAGGCGGAGGCAGAGGCGGAGGAGGCGGAGAGGGCCAGGCAGAACGCGCTACTGTTCGCGGAGGAGGAGGACGGAGAAGCCGGAGCGGAGGACAAGCGCTCCCAGGAGGAGACGCCCGGCCACAGGCGGAAAGAGGCTGAGGGGGCAGAGGAGGGCGGGGAGGAGGACGACGACGACGAGGAGATGGACCCGCAGACGATCGATAGCCTCATCGAGCTGTCCACCAAACTCCACCTGCCAGCTGACGACGTGGTCAGCATCATCGAGGAGGTGGAGGAGAAGCGGAAGCGGAAGAAGAATGCCCCACCCGAGCCTGTGCCGGCCCCCCGGGCTGCCCCTGCCCCCACCCACGTCCGCTCCCCGCAGCCCCCGCCCCCGGTCCCCGCTCCCGCTCGAGACGAGCTGCCGGACTGGAATGAGGTGCTCCCGCCCTGGGATCGGGAGGAGGACGAGGTGTTTTCCCCAGGGCCCTACCACCCTTTTCCTAACTACATCCGGCCGCGAACACTGCAGCAGCCAGCGGCCTCGCGCCACCGTCACTATCACCACGCCTTGCCACCTTCCCGCCACTATCCAGGCCGGGAGGCCCAGGCGCGGCGCGCGCAGGAGGAGGCAGAGGCGGAGGAGCGCCGGCTGCAAGAGCAGGAAGAGATGGAGAATTACATCGAACACGTGCTGCTCCGGCGCCCGTGACCCGCCCCGGCCCCGCCCCCACGGGCCCCTTCGGAGCGCGCAACTCCCCCCTCCGTGTTGTCCCCTCCCCTCTTGGTGTTTGCATGCGCCCCGCCTCCGTCCCGCCCCCGGGCCTTCCGGGTACCTGTCTGACCTCTTCCTGGGTCCCAAGCCCGAGCTCCCAAAACTCTCACGGGTGATCCGGGACCAGCTCAGGTGGGCGGTGGTTTGTGCGAGTTCCCTCCCCCACAGAGGGGCCCTGTGCCCATCAAGTCCTTCTCCGGACGTCCCAGTCAAAAACCGGAAAAAGCAGTTCCAGTTAATTACGTGAAGTGTGTCTGTCTCCAGCCCTTTGGACCTCCCACGAGCCTCTCCACCCACTCCCAAGTCGCCGTGAATTTACCCTTCATTCCTTTCTCTGTTGTAAATACCCCTCACGGAGGAAATAGTTTTGCTAAGAAATAAAAGTGACTATTTTATTAGGACTTTGTTCTCGGTTATTCACCCGTCCCCTTGGGCCTCTGTGTTCTTTGCCGAGGGGCGGTGAGGGAAGCGCCGGCCACAATACTCAACGTCCTCCTGCTCCCTACCCCCAAACCAAAGCCAGGGTTGGTTGGGGAATCACCAAAACCGTATTTGGGGGTAGAATATGGCTCAGACTCATCTGGGAGGCGGTGGTAGTTAAACGCTTCTGTCTCCAGGGCTTGACAGAACAGCAGAGTGGAATGGGATAAAGAATCAATTGTCTGATAAGCCAGCAAGCTTCCGGTTCAAAAGAAACATAACACAAAAACTGCCACAGCTCTGGGCTCTGAGAAAGCTCTTCTTTTCACCATGCTGAGTCTGCTCAGGCACCTGTCTTCCTTAACTGCTCCCTAAAGTCCCTGGTCCTAGGTACTTCACAAGAAATGGGGAAAAGGGGATGGCAGCCACAGAGAAACGCTGGTTTCCCCCACTTAACTCCTTTCTAATCCTAGATAGCCTTGAACTCCTGACTATTCTCCCCATATAAAATTAAAATTAAACCAGACAAATGAAATCATAGAGAAGTGGACCCATGTGAAGGGTGAAGGCAACTCAGGGAGCCAGCAGCAGTTTGTTCGGAGAGGCACTGGGTAGAATGGCCAGATAACATTCAAGACACCTAAATTTGATTTATAGATAAACATCGGATTTTTTTTAGAATTAAGTATGTCCCAAACATTGCACGGGACACAGTTCCTCACCACCACCACCAAAGTTATTTGTTGTTTATCTGAAATTCAAATTTCACTCTATTGTTTTTTCCTACCAAGTGTGGCAATCCTAGTTTTGGTAAGAGGCTAATAGGCAGAGTGCCCTTAGCCTCCTGACTAACGCCAGCAGCCCTACCTTCCTCCACAGAGCCCAATGCAAGCAAAGTTCAGAAATGTTTTTCTTTTTATTTCAGAAGAAAGGACATAAAGGCGGACACTACCCTCAGGCCCACCTTCCCCCAGCTCTTGTCTTGCCCAGAACTGGAGTGAAGGAGGGACAGGGCCAGCTCCCACCGAGCCTGCCCTTCCCCCCACCCTTCCTTTCCTCAAAATGGCAAGGTTAGAAAAAAATTAACTATGTTATTCCTCCCCTGGCATTGGACAGAGGCCCCACTATGGTTAAGGAGGAAGAGTGGGCAGGGAAAGGAAAATGCCTTCCCTCTCACTATAGGGAAGGCCCCTCCCAGATAGAGGAGCTGCCCTGGCTGGCTGGGGGGAGGGTGGAGGTAGGTCATGGGCATGGGGGAAGAAAAGAGCCCTGAAAACCTTTTCCCTTTAACCTGACATATTTATATATTTACAGTTATAAGGAAGAGAGGATATCTAGGGTAACATTGGTTCTTCAAAGGCAGGGAATGAAAGCCAATAGCACCCCTGTCTTAGTCACATTTTCCTGTCTCCTAGCTCCTAGAACCTTCTGAGGGAAAGGGGAAACAGGAGGTAGGGGGAGGAGGGAGGGAATGTTTGAAGGGCCTGAGCCTATATCTCACTCCAAGAGGTGAGGCAGCAGAGGAGCAGCTGGGTCCCACCAAGAAAATGGCCCTGGGCCAGACGAGAAGCAGCCACTCATGCCCAGCTCCCCACCAGCTTCCCATCTCCATGCCCAGCTGGGCGGTGCGGGCTATGCCAGACCCATCTCCTCCAGCACACTGCGTGGCGACTCATCCTCCTGAAGCAGAGACAGACAGAGGGTGACGCAGAGACACCAGGAGAGGCAGACAAGGTGGGCAAGACGACAGTGATCACGAGGAAGCATGGAAGGAAACACAGAGAGACACGGGGAGGGGGAGAGAAGCCAATGTGAGCCCAAGGCTGGAGTGCTGCAAGCCTTTCATAGCAGCTTGCCAGCCCCCAGGGATATCCAGAGCCAGTCAATGATGGCAAATGGGGTCCAAGTTGTGCCCATCACTAGTCAGAGAACCCAAAGCTCTGCACTAGTGGAGCATAGACTCTACCCAGTACCTGGGGACAGAGGGAGTGGAGCTGGGGCTGGGAGAAGAGAACCTGCCACTAGGGGACTGGGGGTACAAATGGTTGGGTCCTGCTTTTCAGGGTGGGGGGAGGCAGTAGGAGCCTGGCACCAGGTCCCTGAGGGAAGGTGAACCAGACTGCAGAGAGATGAGTCATTAGGGCTTGAGCAGAGCACTAATAACATGGGTATGTGTGTGTGCCAGGGCACAGGTGTGTGCGTGTGTGTATGTGTGAAGGGGAAGCTGGACCAGTGAGGTGGCCAGCTTAGCTCTGCCTCTCTCCCACTGCAGAGAGAAGCCCCCTCTACTCCCCCATCTCTCCCCCTCCTCAGAGCCAACTCAGGCCGCTTCCTTGTCACTGCAGATTCCGGTGACTCATCTCCCTGCACCAAGGCTCAGCAGTGGCACAACAGAGAGGGGGCAGGCAGTAATGAGGTGAAAGTGGGAGTGCTGGATAGCAGGGGCAACCACCATCCAGGCAACCTCAACCCCAGCTCCCAGATCCCTATAGCCTTTTGCTCCTGAGCAGCAGAGGCTTTTGAGTATGTGTGTGTAAAAAAGGAGAGGCAGAAATCAGGGAAGAGTGATATACAATGTGCTCCTTCTCTAATTCTCTAAGCAACCCTAATGCCAAGAGAAGCGTGGGATGAAAGAGGTTTGGTTGGGACAAGACATCTCAGGTCTTAGGAGAGGGACAGAGCTTGGAACAAGGGGAGTACTGATGGGCTGTCTGCCACCCTTCTCCTACACCATGGGGTCAGGGCTTGAGGGCAAGTTGTAGAGTGGAGCGCCGTGGGGGCCATATGCCACATGGAGGGGGACCCCCTTGGTGGCGGGCAGGGTGTCCAGGAGAGGCAGGGCACCCTCTGCCAGGGTACTCTTCCTCCTCCTCACTGTCTCTGGCCCGTACCTCCTGCAGCAGGTCTGCCTGCTCGATGGCCTTCAGCACACTCTTCTTGGAGGTGTCCTGGACATCGCCCCCCATCAAAAACTCATCCAAGATGAAGTAGGCCTTCTCAAAGTTGAAGATGATGTCCAGTTCACATACCTGGGACAAGGGGGAGAGGCTGAGATGAACTTCAGGGTGCATTCCTAGCGACCATTTTTCCCAGGACCACTCTTCTCACCTTGGGTGCTCACCCCCGGCCTCATGTCCTCACAACCTCCAGGACTTAGTACTTTGTTTGGCTTTTGCTTTTCTCTCTTGCCTCTTTTTTCCTGATCATGAAATATTAGTTGCCCTAATCTACCCTTCTCTGTGGTTCTCCTTGCCTTCCCCCCAAAATTTGTGGCCTGTTCCCATCAGAAGCTCAGCTAGTCTCTCTTCTTAGCACTGTGAGGCAGGGAGGGAGGAGATTCTGGACCATGAGGTAGAAGACTTGAGTTCCAAGCAGGCTCTACCACTAACCAGCTGCTATACATGCCATTGAATGTCTCTGAGCCTGTTTTCTAATCTGAAAATGGATACCAATACCTACCTATAGGATGGAATAAGAAATAAACAGACAACCTGAAAGTACTTTGTAAATTAAGTGGAATATAAATTATGGAGTTATTACTATTCCTTATCTAAGATTTGAGTGGTCTGCCAATGCCCAGGTTATACCCAAGATAATTTCATTCAGAATTTCTGGGGGTGGGACCTAGGCATCGCTACTTTTAAAACTCTCCAGAAGATACCAATGCAAAGGCAAGATCAGGAACCATTGATAAAATCTGAACTTGGTCTCTAGGGGAGAAGTCCAAGCTAGGCTCTATGTGGAGATTAAGTGCCACATTCTGCTCCCACTCTCCCCCTCCCACCTGCTCAGGGATGATTAAGGGATAAGGCTAATAGGCTTAAAGATTAAAAAGGGAGATTAATTACAGTTCTCACTGCTCTAACTTCACCTCTCCCCTGAGATTTCCAGGGCAGAGGCTAGAAGGGCCTTAAAGTTTAGTTGCAAGAGGGGATTGCTGTGTACGGAAACTAGGGCAGGTGGGGAGACTTACGCTGCCAAAGTATTTGTCCAGGAGCTCCACATATCGGTGGATCAGCTCAAGTGTGATGAGCTCATTGTCCTGGCCCTCGATGGCGCAGCAGAAGTAGAGGCTGGCATATCTGAGGAGAGGGGCACATGTGGCATAGCTAGGTACTTGCTTAAGGACCCAGCATTCCAGCCTCAAACCTACAACCAGCCCTGGGGTCTGGGCCCTGACTGGACATGGGTGGGGTGGAGTATGCTGTGTAGCCTCTTAGCACTCTCTTACAAACAGGCATAGACGCATGCTCTTTCCTTCTTGCCCTCTGACCTGCTCAGTTTGACTCAGCAAAAACCTGAGCCAACTAATTCACCTGCTCAGTGGAGAAGGAACTGGAAAGGGTGTGTGTGTGTGTGTGTCTGTGTTTGTTGGGAAAAATGGGGCAGGACTCTGGTGAATGAGACTTCAAGGGACATGTGCAGTGGACAAGATAGGGACAGAAGTATGTACCTGAGGCAGGGGTAAGGTTTCAGCAAAACCAAGTGGGGAACAAAAATTTCTTCAAGGGGTGTTTGGAAAGGAAAGGTAGCTTCCTTCCACTGTATTCCAGACTTTCTTAGCTCTCAGGTCTCCCTGAACTAAGGGACTGCTTTTTATCCAAAACGTTTAGCCTTTTTAACCCATTGCCAAATTCTAATTCAGAAGGACATTGGCAGAGTAGGTGGGGAATCACCTCTTATAGACAACTTTGAGGTCCCTCCACTCCAGGAAGCTGCACATCTTGGGCTTGCGAGCCAGAACAACCTGCATAAGTTCCCGAACCATCTTCTTTCTCTCCTTGTCTGAAGTAGCCAGGTACCATTTTTGCAGCCGCAGTTTTCCCTGCCGGCTGAATAGCAGCATGAATCGCATCTAGGGGGATGAGGGCAGAAGTGAGGGTCAGGCATTTGGTTCTCTGAGCCTCTTTCCTGCATAAACACACAGCTCCAAATTCATCCCATCTAACTTGTCTCTATTTACAGTCCTGTTCCTACTTTCTTCACAAATCCAGCCCTTTGCTCTCCACCCTGGGTGTTCCCACCAGCAGGCGCCTTTCCTTTTGGGCAAGTCAGAGCTTCTGAGCCTACCATTTGGGTTCAAATCCTGGCTCTATTATTTCTATGTACCCTTGAGCAAATTACTTTATGTCTCTGGGGTTCAGTTTCCTTATCTGTAAGATGTAGATGACAAAAGTACCTACCTTGCAGAGTTGTTAGAAAAGATTAAATTATGTACACAACAAGGTCTGGCATATGGCAGGCACTATAACATGTTAGGAATTACGTGGTCTTATTATGGTTATTATTTCTTGACCTGTTTCCAAAGGTGTACAACTCTGACACCTGTGACAAGAAGTCCACAGATGGTACCAAAGAGATGCCTATTCTCCTCCATGTTCCCTCTATCCACCACCATGCTGAAATTGGGTATTTTGTTCCTCAAGAAGCTACCTCAACTCTCTACCCCATCTTAGCCATAAGTCCTTAATGATGCTTCAAATAAACTGCTCTCCAGTGCCAGGCCTATGCCCAGGGATAGTCTTCTCTGCATTATGTATGTCTAATGTCACACATGGTCCTGGGATGCCCAAATTCCACCCTCCTGTGTTCGGCCATCCAGCCATTTGGCCCCTGATAGTTTTCTCTTAACTTTTCATCCTTTTAGATCACCTCCTGCTAAGAGCCCATTCCACCTTCAGACACAGGGTGACCAATCTCTCACAAATTTCGGTCTCTCAAGGCCCACCACCCAGGAGGTTCTTTTAAGGAATATTTGTAGGACAGAGCAAACTAGGTGAGGTGGGATGGAGTGCTGAATCCTCATTACTCCCTGTACCCAGCTTCCCAGTTCCAGAAGTTCTGGGCTACATTTTGGAGTTATCTGTTCTCCCAGAAGCTCTCCTCTCCATGCACATAACCTGGATCCCAGGTGTATGGAACAGTACTAGCTTAGTAGGCTAAAATCAAAATAACGGTTTGGGTTTTTTTTTTTTGGTGGTGGTGGGTAAGGAGGAGAACAGACGGGCGCAAGGGAGCTCTGGGCTGCTAAGATGTGGGGGGTGGGGAGCACGCAGGAAGACAGAAGGCCTGGGTTCCGGAAAGGGAGTGAGACCAGGGGAGGGGGCGGAGAAGGAAGAACACCGGAGCTCAGGATCCCAAACCTTGGATCCTTGAGACGAAGACGTCGAGCCCACTCACTTCGTTCCCACCTCGGCCCAGCCTCCAGGCAAGCATGGCCACGAACTCAGGCAGGACGATCACTCCTTGGGCCCGGAAACTATCCCCTCCTATACCCTGCTCCCTGCAGGGGCCCTGCGTTTCCGTCAGGGCGGCATGGGAAGAGGGTCTCGGTGACCCGCGCCCCCGGTTCCGTCCGTCCGCGAGCAGATTCCCGCGCCCCTCTCCTTCAATCCCTGCGACAGTGGTCGGGCTCCCTCGGACCGAGACCCAAGCGCTCCTCCCGGATCAGGACGGTCCCGCCGCCCCCTAGTCAAACCTTGTCCCACAAACGCGCCCCCACCCCGCCCCTCTCCAGAATGCCATTTCCAGCTCTTCCTTCCGAGGGCGCCTCGCCCACCCGCCAGGTAAGTGAGGCCTCAGAGGACCAGAGGGAAGAAAGAGCTGCTCAGACCCAGGGCGGCCCCCAAGGACCCCTGCAGGTGCAGCCCACGCCCCTCACTTCCCCCTCCCCTCACTCTTAGCACAGCCTACCATCCTGCTTCCTCCGGCTCGGCGCGTCCCACTTCGGCCACCGTAGGCGCCAGCTCCACTCCCTTTCTTATCCTTTCTCCCCTGCCTGCCCTCTCGGCTGAAGCCCCGCCCCGTCCCGCCCAGGCTGGCAGCCCCACCGCGCTACGCTCTGCGCAGGCGCCAATACTGCTCGGCGCGCGGGCGGGGCTGGAGGCGGAGAAGGGGAAGCCATGGCAACCAGGTCCTTGACTTCAGCTTTGAGTAGCTCGGTCGTCATGGTAACAGAGCTGTCTTGTGGGTTGGTTGGAGGATGGGGGGGTGGAAGACAATGAAGTCCTGGAGCTTTGGAACCATGGGGGGGTGGTGGTGATAAAGGCGGGAAAAGAGGTGAGAACTTAAGTGATTGAGATGCGAGCATCACTAAAGTTCGTGAGAGAGCAGGGGGCGCTAGTGGAAGGGATGTGGGCAATTGAGAGGGACCAGGTTAGGGATTATGTGTAGGAGAGAAGGAATGACCTAGAAAACAGGAAAACAAAGGGAAGTGCTGGGGAAGTCCATCTCCTCATTTTTCAAATGAGGAAAATATAGAGCTCAGACTAAATTATCTACTGAAAACCTGCTAGACATGACACTATAATCTTATTTTTTGAGGTGGACAGCAGAGTCTCACTCTGTTGTCCAGGCTAGAATGCAGTGGTGTCATAACTCACTGCAATCTTAACTCCTGCACTCAAGCCATCCGCCTGCTTCAGCCTCCCTAGTAACTGGGAATACAGGTACCCATTATCACCCCCAGCTCATTTTTTTCTGTTTTGTAGAGATGGGGTTTCACTCTTGCTTAGGCTGGTCTGAACCCCTGGCCTCAAGTGATCCTACCACCTCTGCCTCCCAGAGTACTGGGATTTCAGGCATGAGCTACTGGCCTGGCCTGATGCTCTGTCTTAAAGTAAGAGAAATGTGTAGGAAATGAGGGAGATAAGAAATACAAGAGTAGGCGGCGCCTGTGGCTCAGTGAGTAGGGCGCCAGCCCCATATGCCAAGGGTGGCGGGTTCGAACCCAGCCCTGGCCAAACTACAACAAAAAAATAGTCGGGCGTTGTGGCGGGCGCCTGTAGTCCCAGCGGCTCGGGAGGCTGAGGCAAGAGAATCGCGTAAGCCCAAGAGTTAGAGGTTGCTGTGAGCCGTGTGACGCCACGGCACTGTACCCGAGGGCGGTACAGTGAGACTCTGTCTCTACAAAAAAAAAAAAAAAAGAAAGAAATACAAGAGTAAGGGAGGGGCTGATGTAAAAGCGGTGTAAGAGAAAGAGAGAGGAATGTGAATTTAGGCAAGAGGAGAAGAAATAAAGAGAATCTTAAAAGGCTAATGTGAGTCAAAACTAATGTAATACAAACCTAAATGTAAAGATGAGGAGGGTGTAAATTGTAATAGAAGCTTTTCAGCTGAGTGAAGGTGTGTGTGTATTTATCCATGCAGTAATCTAAAGAGGTTACAAGAGTAAGAGAAAATCTTAAATTTTGTCATATTGAAAACTTAATACCTATTTTTAGATTTTTTTGGAACAAATCATGCTGTTATTTTTGAGTAGCACCTAAAGCAAATGTTGGTAAGACCTTGTCTTTGTCCGCTTTATGTTCTTTTTTTTTTTCTTGTTCTTTGTTATGGAGATAACATGCTCTAGTAGCAAGAGGGTAGACCTAATTCAGCTGGGCTGGAATGTTGACTCTAACCGTTACTAAAATGTACAGCCTCAGGCCAGTTATTTAACCATCCATCTCTTCATTTTAAAAATGAGGACAGGAGTCCCAGCTGCTCGGGAGGCTGAGGCAAGAGAATCGCGTAAGCCCAAGAGTTGGAGGTTGCTGTGAGCCATGTGACGCCACGGCACTCTACCCGAGGGCCGTACAGTGAGACTCTGTCTCTACCAAAAAAAAAAAAAAAAAATGAGGACAGGGGTGGCGCCTGTGGCTCAGTCGGTAAGGCGCCAGCCCCATAAACCGAGGGTGGCAGGTTCAAACCCGGCCCCATAAACCGAGGGTGGCGGGTTCAAACCCGGCCCCGGCTGAACTGCAACCAAAAAATAGCTGGGCGTTGTGGCGGGCGCCTGTAGTCCCAGCTACTCGGGAGGCTGAGGCAAGAGAATCGCTTAAGCCCAGGAGTTGGAGGTTGCTGTGAGCTGTGTGATGCCATGGCACTCTACCGAGGGTGATAAAGTGAGACTCTGTCTCTACAAAAAAAAAAAAAAAAAAAAAATGAGGACAGCTGGGCGGCGCCTGTGTTTCAAAGGAGTAGGGCCCGGGCCCCATATACCAGAAGTGGTGGATTCAAACCCGGCCCCAGCCAAAAACTGCAAAAGAAAAGGACAGCAGTATGTATCTTCCAAGGTGGTGTACTGAAAGTATCTAGCACACTATAAACACTTTAATGGCAGCTATTCCTTCTTCTTTCCAACTTTTTTTTTTAACCTTCTTTTTCCTTTCACTTTTGTTTCTTTTTCTCCTCTGCCTATACAAATGGCAAGCCTAAGGTATATGGTGTATACCAATGGGAGAGAGAGTTATTAATGGCAGAGATAGTTGGCCAAACTATCTTGGTGTTATTTATTAAGTCAAGAATAAAAATCAATAAAGGAAGCTGTTAGAGTTATAAAGGGCACATTATTATATAGTGAAGAGAAGAAATAGAAGTGTGTAAAAAAGGCAGAAGACAAAACAAATAAAAAGAAATATGCTCATGGACGAGAAGAGAAGGTAAGTGTATAAGGAAGTAATGAGCAATGAGGTAAAGTCATAGGGCAGAGAGCTAAACAACAGCCTGTGGAAGTTTGGAAGCTCTAGAGATGTACACTCCTACACTTCTTGGAAAGCTGACACTTCCTAGAATTCCTTGTTTCAATGTGGTGTGCCTAAATGCAGAAAAGATAAGATTCATGAGAGAATTGTTAGGAATATGGGTTTTGCTCATGTAGAATCATAGACTGCAAGTGGTTCGAAGCAGTTCTAAGATGGCAGACTGGTTTTCTTCTTCACTAGCGAATGATGAAGGCAGAGAATCTATGAGTTAGTGGATCAAATACTGCCTGTGCAATCGAGATGAGTTTGGATTTGATTCAGGAGGCAACTGGGAGTCATGATTGTCTGAGCTGGTGAATAACTTGGTGAAAACAGTTTTAAGAAAATAATCTTTTTTTCTCTTTTTTTGAGACAGAGTCTTGCTTCGTAGCCCTCGGTAGAATGCCATGGCCTCACAGCTCACAGAAAACTCAAACTCTTGGGTTTAAGCGATTCTCTTGCCTCAGCCTCCCAAGTAGCTGGGATGATAGGTGCCCTCCACAATGCCCAGCTATTTTTAGAGATGAGGTCTTGCTTTGGCTCAGGCTGGTCTCAAACCTGTGAGCTCAGGCAAAAAAGAAAATAATCTTATATGTGGGACAGTTTGAAAGTATGACTGGAAGGCTAGAAGGTCATCTAGGCGGTGGTTTTGGGAATCCAGACACAAAGATGAAGTGGAGAGGGATAAATCAGAGATACCTCTAATGAGCCATTCAACTGAAGTTGATCATTCATCTAAGTAGAGAAGATGGGAGAATAATCAAAGATGACCCTGGAGGATTAGTTGGTGCCATTTGTATAAGTGAGAAGATAGGAAAGGTAAGATTCTCCTTCATGGGTAGGGATAGTGTTTGTGTTGTCTTACAAACCATACTGACACCTTCCCATGTAACACAGTTCAGATATTTGTCCTCTCAGAATCTCTTGTTGAATTTTTTTTTTTTTTTTGAGACAGAGCCTCAAGTTGTCACCCTGGGTAGAGTGCCATGGCATCACAGCTCACAGCAACCTCCAACTCCTGGGCTCAAGCAATTCTCCTGCCTCTGCCTCCCAAGTAGCTGGGACTACAGGTGCCCGCCACAACGCCCAGCTATTTTTTTTTGGTTGAAACCGTCATTGTTGTTTGGCAGGCCCTAGGCTGGATTCGAACCCGCCAGCTCAGGTGTATGTGGCTGGCGCCTTAGCTGCTTGAGCCACAGGCGCCGAACCTCTCCTTGAAATTTGACAGAAGTGTTGGGTGTTTGAGGTGGGGCCACACCAAGTGGGAGGTAATTGCAGAGGGACAGATCACTCATGAATGGCTTGGTGCCTTCCCTGTGGTAATGAGGAAGTTCTCCCTCTTAGTTCATGTGAGAGCTGGTTGTTTAAAAGAGCATGGTCACTCCCTTCTCTTCCTCCTTCTTTTGCTGTGTTACACCCCTGTTTCTACCAAGTGACCCACCTGACCCCCCTTCACCTTCCACCTTGTCTGGAAGCTCCCTGATGGTTTCACCAGACGAAGTGCTATACTTCTTTTTCTTAAAATATTTATTTATTTTTATTTATTTATCTATTTTGAGACAGAGTCTCACTCTGTTGCCCTGGGCTAGAGTGCCACGGTGTCAGTCTAGCTGGATTTAAGCAATCCTCCTTCCTCAGCCTCTTGAGTAGTTGAGACTATAAGCATAAGCCATGACACCCAGCTTATTTTTCTAATTTTAGCAGAGACAGGGTCTCACTCTTGCTCAGGCTGGTCTGGAACTCCTGAGCTCAAGCAATCTTCCCACCTTAGCCTCCCAGAGTGCTAGGATTACCGGCGTGAGCCACTGCACCTGGCCTATTTTTTTTAATGAGCTATCACAATAGGGCCTTATCATATGCTGCCCCTAATAGTCCTGAACATTTGAACACTTTCTGTGGTCAATGTTTGTCATTCTTGGCCTAGCATGGTGGCTCACATCTGTAATCCTAACACTCTGGGAGGTCAAGTCTGGTGGATTGCTTGAGCTTAGGAGCTTGAGACCAGCCCAAGTAAGAGTAAAACTCTGTCTCTAGTAAAAATTGAAAAAACTAGCCAGACGTTGTGGTGAGTGCTTGTAGTCCCAGCTACTCAGGAGGCTGAGGCATGAGGATCTCTTGAGCCCAAGAGATTGTGGTTGCTGTGAGCTATGATGACGTCAGTGTACTCTACCCAGGGCCACAGATGCACAAAATAATAATAACGATGTTTGTCATGTTTTGCACTTTCCTCTAACCCCTCTTCTTAGAGTATAGAAATTGCCCACTTTGTGAATCTAGGGGCAGCTAGACCTACCTCCCATAATAGCAGTCAAATTTCCAGATATTCACTTTGGTAGCATTTTTTTTTTTTTTTGAGACAGAATCTCACTATGTCACCCTTGGTAGAGTGCTGTGGTGTCACAGCTCACAGCAACCTCAAACTCTTGGGCTTAAGTGATTCCTTTGCCTCAGCCTCCCACGTTGCTGGAACTACAGTTGCCCGCCACAACACCCAACTATTTTTGTGTTGTAGTTGTCGTTGTTTTTAGCAGGTGGGGGCCGGATTCGAACCTGCCAGCCCCGGTGTATGTGGCCGGCGCCCTAACCACTGAGCACAGATGCTGAGCCTTTGGTAGCATTCTTTATTGGCACAGTATGGGCATGTCTGTGGGGCTCTGCTCATCTGTGCATTACCTATCTGTGTACTTGCTAAAACTTTGGTCTAGGAGGGACTGAGGTGGGTGTGATGTGATGGGGGGTAAATAAGACCCCAAAGGGTGAGAGGATTGAGTTTCTAGGGCAACAGGAGAGTGGTGCCAATTGCAGTGTCCTGCACATGCAGGGTGGACAGGGGCAAGGTGTGATATGGGGCCATTGTTCCTAGTGTGAGACCTCTCTCCAACCTAGTTTTTTTGGGCTGTCCTAGTGATTCCCTGAGCTCCCCAATTTCCTTTTGTGCTTTAGTTAGCCAGAGGTGGCCTCTGTTGCTTATAGCTGAGAACTCTGTCAGGTGAGAGTCACATGAGTCGATGTCACATTGTCCATTGGCCACATATGTGGGTCTGCCTTGTTTCTTCAGTTGACTGTAAGCTCCCTGTGGGATGGAATCATTTACATCTGTCATGTCTTCCTGGCACTCAGCACAGTGTTTGTTGGTTAGCTTCAATTATGATCTGTATAGATGGTTACAGGTATAGATAAATATCACCTGTTATCTAGCATATGCCAAATTCTATTTTCATATTTAATATTAGGCATTTTCTATCTGTTATTCCTGCTAAATGATAAAACTGTCTTCCCCTGCTGTTTCTGTTGTGCCTAGTGTGGTACCTGACATGTAGCAGGTACCCAATATTTGTTGAATGACTGTATACTGGCCCCCCAGTGAAAGTTCCTTTGTCATCCTAAACTTCACTTGCCAAAAATAAGTCATGTCTTCCTTCCGTTTCCCCCTGAAATCCTCCCATTTCTTGGTTTCCTGCTGTCATTGACATTGCTGCCTTCTCTTAGATTGCTGCCTGTAAGCCTGGGACATAAAGGGTAACAGGAAAGCTAGTTGACTTGCCCAACTAGATTAGAAGAGGGCATGGAAGAGTGGCTGGATTCTTAGAGCCGGGAGAGAGCAGTCTGAAACTAGCCTGGCACCTTGAGACTTCATCCTCACACGTGTCCCTTGAAACTGCCTTGCTATATGTAATCTTTCCTCTGTGATTTTATCATACTGCTTTTTGGAATGCCTTACCAGTAATTCCTTCCTTACAGACCCAAATCCACCTTATTTATCTTTTAAGGTTTCAATGAGCTAATACTCTGATGAGCTTTTATTTATTTATTTGCAGTTTTTGGCTGGGACTGGGTTTGAACCCGCCACCTCCAGGCTATGGGGCCGGTGCCCTACTCCTTTGAGCCACAGGCACCATCCCTGATGAGCCTTCAGGTTCTAGTTCAGACCATAGCAACTGTTTCTACAATGTTACTTTCAATTTAAAAAATTATTTTATTTTTTAAGACAGGATCTTGCTGTCACCCCAGCTAGAGTGCAGTAGTGTCCTTATAGCTCACAGCAACCTCAAAGTCTTTGGCTCAAGTGATCCTCCTGCCTCAGCCTCCAAGTATCTGGGATTACAGCTATGAACTACTACACAGCAAATTTTTTTTTTTTTAATTTTTGTAGAAATGAGGGTATCACTGTGTTGCCCAGGTGCTTTTGAACTCTTGGCCTCAAGCAGTTCCCCTCCTTGGCCTCCCAAAGTGCAATTATAGGCGCAAGCCACCACTTCTGGCCCCTTTCAGTTATTTTTGCAGTGACTTGCATAGCTTTTCATTCAGCTTTTTGGTGTTGGTTCTCCTTAGGTACTTTATATAAAGAAGCATCACTTAAGACACTTTCTTTGTCTTTACAGCTGAATGGCACCTGTGGCTCAAAGAAGTAGGACGCCGGCCCCATATGCCGGAGGTGGGGGGTTCAAACCCAGACCTGGCCAAAAACTGCAAACAAAAAAAAAGACACTTTCTTTGTAATGCTCCACGATACCCAGTATAAAGTTCGGCTTTTAAATAAATGCTTGTTAAATTGAATGGAATTTCAGCTTGGCAAGACTTTGGTTGAAGCCACAGCTGCTTTGCTTCAGAGAAGAGCTTTCCATTGGAGTCAAAGCGACATCTGGTGGCAAAGGGATCAGTGACTCTGTTCAGGAAGTGGCTGTCAGGTCCGAGAGACAGCCTGTATAAATGTCGAAGGTGCTGGTAACTGGGACTTGAGGACAGCACTTGGCGCCGGACCATGCGTCCTTTTTGGTGTTCAGAGAGACTTGTTCCTGTCACACCTGCCACAAGGAGAAGCTCCCATGGTGTGGTGAAAGGAACAGAGGTGCCCAATTACTTGGGACTGTTAAGTAATAACAATAATAAGTTACCCAACCTCTCTCTGTCTTAAATTTCCTTATAAATGTTTGCTACTATTGTTATAACTGAGACTTACTTGAGGAACCATCTTTAAAAAATGCTTTGGAAAACAGATGATGTCACCTTGACAAGTTTCATTTGCATAGAGTATTTTTTGCCATGGAGGGATTTATGACCTTCATACTCTTTGCCCATGTGTGGGCAGATAGAAAATTCCATTGGGTGAGGTTCCGTCTTCAGGATGATGGCTGAAGGCAGATCTTGTTAGTTTTTCATTTCTTTTTTTTTTTCTTTTGGCAGGGGCTGGGTTTAAACCCGCCACCTCCGGCATATGGGACTGGCGCCCTACTCCTTGAGCCACAGGCACCACCCCTAGTTTTTCATTTCTAAAGACTGAGAAAGGAAAACTAATATAGAACAGCTGAGGAAGGATCCCAAGGCAAAGTCAAACCAAACAGGGAGGCTGCACCCGGGCTTTGTGCTCACAGTGTCTGAGAGGAGCAGAGAGCTCTGTTAAATCGGCCACTTCATCTATGGTGAGGGGGCCTTTATTTTATTGTATTTATTTGAATTAAAAAGTTTTTTTGTCTTTTTTCTTTCTTTCTTTCTTTTTTTTTTTTTTTTTTGGGACAGAGCCTTTTACCCCTTGAATTTGAGGGTTTTTTTTTTTTTTTTTGTAGAAACAGAGTTTCACTTTATTGCCCTCAGTAGAGTGCCGTGGCGTCACACAGCTCATAGCAACCTCCAACTCCTGGGCTTAGGCGATTCTCCTGCCTCAGCCTCCCGAGTAGCTGGGACTACAGGCGCCCACCACAATGCCCAGCTATTTTTTTTGTTGTTGCAGTTTGGCCAGGGCTGGGTTTGAACCCGCCACCCTCCATATATGGGGCCGGCGCCCTGCTCACTGAGCCATAGGCGCTGCCCGAATTTGAGGGTTTTTGTTTTGTTTTGTTTTGTTTGAGACAGAGCCTCAAGCTGTCACCCTGGGCAGAGTGCTGTGGCATCACAGCTCACAGCAACCTCCAACTCCTGGGTTCAAGTGATTCTCCTGCCTCCGTCTCCCAAGTAGCTGGGATTACAGGCACCCGCCACAATGCCCAGCTATTTTTTTTTTTCTTTTCTTTTTTTTTTTTTTTTGTGGCTTTTTGGCCGGGGCTGGGTTTGAACCCACCACCTCCGGCATGTGGGACTGGTGCCCTACTCCTTGAGCCACAGGAGCCACCTGCTATTTTTTTTTTTGGTTGCAGCCATCATTGTTGTTTGGCGGGCCTGGGCTGGATTCGAACCTGCCAGCTCAGGTGTATGTGGCTGGCGCCTTAGCCACTTCAGCACAGGTGTTATTTTTTTATTTTTATTTATTTATTATTATTATTTTTTTTTGTAGAGACAAAGTCTCACTTTATCACCCTCGGTAGAGTGCAGTGGCGTCACACAGCTTAAAGCAACCTCCAACTAACTCCTAGGCCTAGGTGATTCTCTTGCCTCAGCCTCCCAAGTAGCTGGGACTACAGGCACCCGCCACAATGCCCAGCTATTTTTTTGTTGCAGTTTGGCTGTATATGGGGCTGTTGCCCCACCCACTGGGCCACAGGCGCCGCCCGAGTTATTTTGGTTTTTTTTTTTTGCAGTTTTTGGCCGGGGCTGGTTTTGAACCCACCACCTTTGGCATATGGGGCTGGTGCCCTACTCCTTTGAGCCACAGGCGCCACCCAAGTTATTTTGTTTTAATTGGTTTATCATCTACTAAAATTAGCAACTCACATGCTATTTTTCCACTTTTTCTACCAATTACTGATAGAAGATTAATGAAATCTCCAAATATAATTGTGAACTTTATATTTCTCTCCTTTTAGTTCTATCAGTTTTTGCTTCAAATATTTTGAAGCTCTGTAAATCGATGTATAATTTAGATTATTGTCTTCTTGGTGAATTGACCCTTTAATATTAGACAATGGTCTTCTGACATCTACCTTGTCTGATACTAAAATAATCTTTTCAGGGCTGGGCAGGGTGGCACCTGTAATCCTAGCCCTCTGGGAGGCAAGGTGGGTGGATTGCTTGATGTCAGGAGTTCAAGATCTGCCTGAGCAATAGAGAGACCCTGTCTCTCCTAAAAATAGAAAAACTAGTCAGGCGGCACAGGCCTGTAGTCCTATCTACTTGGGAGGCTGAGGGAAGAGGATTGCTCAAGCCCAACTTTTTTTTTTTTTTTTTTTGTAGAGACAGAGTCTCACTTTATGGCCCTCAGTAGAGTGCCATGGCATCACACAGCTCACAGCAACCTCCAACTCCTGGGCTTAAGCGATTCTCTTGCCTCAGCCTCCCGAGTAGCTGGGACTACAGGCACCCGCCACAATGCCCGGCTATTTTTTGGTTGCAGTTTGGCCGGGGCCGGGCTTGAACCCACCACCCTCGGCATATGGGGCCGGCGCCTTACCGACTGAGCCACAGGCACCGCCCAAGCCCAACGTTTTGAGATTGCTGTGACCTATGATGACTCCATGGCACCCTACCCAGGGTGAAAGAGTGAGACTTTGTCTCAAATAATAATAATATTGGCAGCGCCTGTAGCTCAGTGGGTAGGGCGCCGGCCCCATATACTGAGGGTGGCTGGTTCACACCTGGCCCCGGCCAAACTGCAACAAAAAATAGCCGGGTGTTGTGGCAGGCGCCTATAGTCCCAGCTACTTGGAAGGCTGAGGCAAGAAAATCGCCTAGGCCCAGGAGTTGGAGGTTGCTGTGAGCTGTGATGCCACGGCACTCTACCTAAGGGGACAAAGTGAGACTCTATCTCTAAAAAAAAAAATAAATAAATAATATTCTGGGTGCAGACACAAAACAGGGACTCTTCCTAACAAATGCAAACATTGTAACCTAATCATTTGTACCCTCAGATTAATCTGAAATTTTTAAAAATCTCATTAAAAATAATAATAACAGGGCAGCACCTGTGGCTCAGTGAGGAGGCCACCGGCCCTGTATACTGAGGGTGGCGGGTTCAAACCCAGCCCTGGCCAAACTGCAACAAAAAAAAAGCCAGGCGTTGTCATGGGTGCCTGTAGTCCCAGCTACTTGGGAGGCTGAGGCAAAAGAATCGCCTAAGCCTAAATGCTAGAGGTCGCTGTGAGCTGTGACTCTAAGGCACTCTACCGAGGGCGACAAAGTAAGACTCTATCTCAAAAAAAAAAAAAAAAAATATATATATATATATATATAATAATAACAATGTTTCCAGTCTTTTTTTTTGGGGGGGGGACAGGGTCTCAAGCTGTCTCCCTGGGTAGAGTGTTGTAGCATCATCACAGCTCACAGCAACCTCCAACTCCTGGGCTCAAGCAGTTTTCCTGCCTCCGCCTCCCAAGTAGCTGGGACACAGGCGCCCACCACAATGCCTGGCTATTTTTTGGTTGTAGCCGTCATTGTTGTTTGGTGGGCCCGGGCTGGATTCGAACTTGCCAGCTCAGGTGTATGTGGCTGGCATCCTAGCCGCTTGAGCCATAGGCACTGAGCCTTTTTTCTTTCTTTTTTTTTATGAGACAGAGTCTCACTTTATCGCCCTCAGTAGAGAGCTGTGGCATCACAGCTCATAGCAATCTCCAACTCCTGGGCTCAGACAATTTTCTTGCCTCAGCTTCCCAAATAGCTGGGACTACAGGTGCCCACCACAATGCCCGGCTATTTTTTTGTTGCAGTTTGACAAAGGCTGGGTTTGAACCCGCCACTCTTGGTATATGGGGTCGGCGCCTACCCACTGGGTCATGGGCGCTGCCCGTTATTTTTTTCTTTTAAACTTTATTCAAATTAATATGAGGGTACAATATTTAGGTTACATTGTTCTCACTTCCCAGGGCAAAGTTCCATTTGTAGAAGAGTCCCTCACCCGGGGGCGTGTTATACACCCTCACACTGTGCACATTAGGTGAGATCCCGTCTTATGCCCTCCCTCATGATGGGGCTTTAAGAACAACTCTTTTTTCTTGAATCTTCTTAGCATGTATGGACAGTTTTTGACCTGTATACTGCACAATTAGGGCTAACATTTTGTGCAAAAAAGAGGCTTTTTAGATTTCTAAGCAAATTGGTTACAGAGGGGTAACTTGTCAGCCACTGACCCAGGGCCTGGAATTGGTCGTATTTTCAGAGCATAAGGAGATTGAAAGATATGCCTATGTCCCAGTGTCCTGGATTTCTTGGACTATGATTGCCTTCATGACTTCAGTTACCCCCATGATTCCAAAGGGGGCATCTGTATAAGAGGGTGAGGCAGGAAGAGGAAGGTTTTGGCCATAAATCTCAGTGTAGAGTGACCTTGTGAACCTGATTGGGCCACATGAAGTGTTAGCATCTCCAGGCTAAGCTGGCTGAAAGCAAGCCGAGTGGTCTTTATGACCTTTTTCCCTTCAAGTTCTACAACCATATTTTGGTCCTGCATAGCTTGCCAGTTGCATACTGAGGATAGAAGAAGAAAGCTGAAACACTCATTGAGGTTAAAAGAGAGCATCTGTCTCCAAAGCTGAGAGTAGTACTAGCAAGCTACACATTCCAAGCCTCTTGCCCTGGTTCCCACTGGCTTTCTTTCTTTTTTTTTTGAGACAGAGTCTCCCTTCTTTGGCATGGGTAGAGTGCTATGGCATCATAGGTCACAGCAACCTCAAACTCTTGGGCTCAAGAGATTTTCTTGTCTCAGCCTCCTGAGGAGCTAGAACTACATGCACCCACTACAACACCTGGCTAATTTTAGAGGTGGGGTCTTGCACTTGCTCAGGCTGGACTTGGACCCATGAGCTCAGGCAATCCACCCATCTCAGCCTTCCAGAGTGCTAGGATTTCAGGCGTGAGCCATCATGCCCGGCCCCACTGGCTTTCTAAGGATAGGGTAAGACTCTTCCTTCCAAGCTCAATTGGACTTTGGGGCCTCTCTTATGGCATTGGTGTCAGGATAGAAGAGAAAGCTTGAAGACGGCAAGACCATTCTTCAGAGGCATTCAACACTATCTCCTTTGAGACATCACATTGGAGGCACTCAAGAATGCCCTGGGATTGACCCTTGGAAAGGAACCAGGAATGGGAGGGGCAGGTATAAGGCCTTTTGTCCATGTTGAATGAGTAAGGAGTGAGTAAATGAATGAATACCCCTTCTGGATTTATTTTCAAAAACACTATGATCAGAATTTTCTCCACGGAAGTCTGACATCATTTTAGAGAAAAAGATAATGTGAAGGTTCTCTCAGTTCAAAGTCTAAAATCTATCTTTAATTGACGGCAGTGGGACTTTGCAAGAAAGTTGTGAAGTCTTATTTAAATTTGAGAAAAATGTAAGATTCTAAACAGGTGAAGTGATCACTTTTGATTGTTTTGTACCCTTTGAAATGTTTGTATTACCAGAATAACACAATTTCAGTATTGGAAGGTTGTCGAAAGAGACACTTAGTCCCATCTCTTGAAAGTTACCCTACAGGTACATGAGCACATGAGCACTGGAATGAAATTGTAAGGATGGCACTGTTGGCAACAGTACCAACCATGACAACGGCCATGAAACAATTAAAGTGTCCATTATGGGTGATTAAGAGATTATAGTACATCTATATATGCAGCTGGTAAAAAGAATTAGGGACAGGTGTCTAGGATGAATCATTAGGCAAATAAGGCAAGCTGTAGAATTCTATATATATCTATGTATCTATATATAATATTTTTGTGTGAAAGAAAAGAATATTTAAATATGCTTGTTAAATGCTTAGTAGAGTTCTAAAACAACACCCAAGAAACTGAGTGCTTATTATGTTTCTACTTTTACCTTTTTGAACTATTTGAATATCTTACTGTTAGCATTATTTTTCATAATTTAAAAAAGTCACTTCATCTTATACCCTAGTCACTGAAGAATCCCCATCAGGCAGTCATCTCAGCCGTCTGTCAGTATTTCCAGTGACAGAGAACTTACTACCTCTTAACTATCAGACATTGTTTTGACCAAGAACCCCCAGACCATAACTACCCATAGTTTCCATTAACAAATGAGCCAGGGGGTGGCACTGTGGCTCAGGCGGTTAAGGTGCCAGCCACGTACACCTGAGCTGGCAGGTTCAAATGCAGCCCCTGCCCACCAAACAACAATGATGGCTGCAACCAAAAAAAAAAAAAAAAAAAAATAGCCGGGCATTGTGGCGGGTGCCTGTGGTCCCAGCTGCTTGGGAGGTGGAGGCAGGAGAATTGCTTGAGCCCAGGAGTTTGAGGTTGCTGTGACCTGTGATGCCACGGCATTCTACCCAGGGCGAAAACTTAAGGTTCTGTCTCAAACAAAAGGGAAAAAAAAAAAAGAAAAGAAATGAGCCAGGGGCTCAGCGCCTATAACTCAAGTGGCTAAGGCACCAGCCACATACACCGGAGCTGGCGGGTTCGAATCCAGCCTGGCCTGCCAAACAACAATGATGACAACTACAACCAAAATAAATAAATAAATAAATAAAATAAAATTCATGATAGCTCACTGTAACCTCAAACTCCAGGGCTCAAAGGATCCTCCTGCCTCAGCCTACCATGTAGGTGGGACTACAGGCACCTTCTATCACACCTGGCTATATTTTCTATTTTCCGTAGAGACAAAATTCCATAGAGACCAGCTCTTGCTCAGGCTGGTCTTGAATTCTTGGCCTCAAGTGATCCTCCTGCCTCAGCCTCTAATGTACTAGGATGACAGATGTGGGCAACCACACCTGGCCTATTTTTTCAGTTTATACACTTATTTATTTATTTTTTTTTTTTTGTAGAGACAGAGTCTTACTGTACCACCCTCGGGTAGAGTGCCGTGGCGTCACACGGCTCACAGCAACCTCTAACTCTTGGGCTTATGCAATTCTCTTGCCTCAGCCTCCCGAGTAGCTGGGACTACAGGCGCCCGCCACAACGCCCGGCTATTTTTTTGTGGCAGTTTGGCCGGGGCTGGGTTTGAACCCGCCACCCTTGGCATATGGGGCTGGTGCCCTACTCACTGAGCCACAGGCGCCGCCCTATACACTTATTTTTAAAATGAATAGAAACTAATGAGAGGAGTGTGTCCTCTGCTAAGAGCCTTTAAGATACTAGAGGAAGAGAATAAAAGACATTTCAGAAAGCCATTTTTGGAAGGATAGTATGAGTATATATCACAAAAGAGTCTTGTTTTTAAGGAATCTGATGTCTAGATTCGATTTGTAAGGTGTGTACACAAAATTAAAGAGCAGACATGAGTGTAAGTATTGTTACAGTAAATAAAAACCAGTAAGGTCAAGTTGGGAGTGATATTGTTGGCTAGATTCATGGGGATACCCGAGGTGGAGGAAATGGAACTTGGACTGGGTTTAGAGAAATGGGGGGTGGGGTGGGGATAGGTTTTGGGGTGGTATTTGGTGGTGGGAAACAATGGCATGAACAGAGTTAGGAGTTAGGAGCCCAGAGGGACAGTGACCATGAGCAAGCCTGACTGGGTAGCGGGGTAGTATTTGGGGAATCCCTTTTTCCTTTTAGAGGGTGATGCTTGGGGTCTTGGGAACTTGTGGCAGAGCCTTGGTGACCAGTCTTGTGGACTTACCCATGGTAGGTCAACATGCCTATGCCTGTGGGTGTAAGTTTCACAAAGGTCCCTTTTACCAAGAGGTCTATGAACCAACAATATTTTGATTTCTTGTACTGCAAACAAAAGGCAAGGACTGTTTTGGCATACTCTTTGTATTTATTTTATTATTTTTAAAAACATTTTTATTGGTTTATATATCAAAAGTGAAAAAGCATACAATTCAACACAATTTTGATTTGGCCCCACCCTCTGTAGGTACTATGTGTGTGGCTGTCACTGTCCAGTGCATAATTTAAAAAGGAAAAAGAAACAAAGTATGAAGATTTTTTCAGTGCAGAGTATGGTGGGATGATTAGGTTTCTATTCGAGTACATTTGTTTGAGATTTATGTGCAATTCTTCAATAAATTAGTCTTCGTGCTATTCCCTCTAGCTTTTCAAAGAAAATGTCTAACTAAGGTAGTTGAATCTGAGCTCTCTGTCTCTTTCACTCACCCCCCCTCACGTGTCCACTGCTCACACACAGCAGCAGGAAATGACACATTGTAGTGAGTCACCAATGCAGTTGTGAGTCACCCTGTAATTGGGGAAAGTTCTGTCCTGGTAGGTCGTGCAGCCCCTTGCATTTCTGTTCCTAAATATATTGAAAAAGTTTGAAACCACTCTGTCCTCACTGAAGTGTCTTTCACCCACCCCAACCTTTTGGTCCCTAAAGCAGGCTGAAGTTGGAACGTCTTGGCAGGGGCCCTGATCCATCAAGTAGAAAAAGACCAGGCAAGGAGAGGAGTGAGGGGGCTCTGGCAGCCACAAGGTGGCAGTGCGGGCCCTATCCTGCTTGCCGCCCAGAGGGGTGTGACAGTCAAGTGGCCAGACTCCTGAGATGCAATGACACAGACCACAAAGCAACACTATGAGCAAGTTTAAATAATGGTTTTTTTTTTTACACTGTTTATAGTATTATTTCTCACTAACAAGGGCAAGGATGTGATAAATATTTGAGCATACCCCTGGCATCCCACCGTCCCCACAACAAGATTGGGGATGAAGAGCCAAGCACACATCTGACATTTCTTCCTCTATTCCTGTAAAATAAAGGGAAGCAAAAACCTGCTTCCATGAGTAAACAAGTCACCTACACTCCAAAATAATATCTGTACACTGTTTCTGTATGTGGGGATGTCTCAGCACCCCCGCACTAGGAAAGGGTGGTCAGTGCCAGAATGGGCCTTGAGATGAAAGGATGTTCCTCCTAGTGGCCTTCTTTGGCCTGTAACCAGCCTCTCTGGCAGTGGCAGACAGAGCAAGAGTGACAGCAACATGACTGGAACGCAGATCATTTCTACCAAGCACATAAAAGGTCCCGTAAGCTTGGTGGTTCCATCCTGCCAGGGCCCCAGTAGGAACCAGGTCTGAAAACCTGAGTGGGCAGAAGCAGCTGCACCGATGGTTCTGTGGGTGTTACAGTCAAGTCTGGAGACCTGCAGGCCTTTGTGCTCCAGGCTTCTCTCCCAGGGTCCCCATCAGAGACTAAGGAGTTTGACCTGAAGGGCCTCTTTCCAAATCCTAGGAGAGACTGAGGTCTAGGAGACAGATTTGAAAATTTTACCATTTTTAAAAGGCAAATATCTTCTCTTTCTCCAGAAAGAGTCAATAAAACTAAAATTCTTTCTTTCTTCATTTCTTCTTTTCTCCAGTTTTCTTCCAGATGAAGGCTGCTTTTCCCAGGGTCAGGGCTCCATCACTTGGCCCATGAAAAGGACTGCACCTAAGGATGGGAGAGTCATGGGGTTGGGAATTTGAAGGGACCATATAGCTCCCCAAGCTCAATGTAGATGGAGGGACTACGATTCAAGAAAACTGAGAATTATCTGGAAATGCTGCTGCCTAAGGGATGTGGTTGGGACTGGCGTGGATAGAGGATGCCTCCTCTGAAGAGGCAATGGAATAGGACTATGGACTCTCACCCAGAGTTCTCTTGGGGCTATCTGAGGGGTGTCTATCTGTGTTTGGACTGGTGTCGGAGATAGGTAGAATGGGTGGGGGGGGGACATGGGATGTGGTGGAGCTCTGGGCTTACCTGTGGGGTTGTGCCGAACCACAAAGAGGAAGGGTCTGTCCATAATGATCTCCTCAGGGGCCATCCGGGCAGAGACTGAAATGGCTGGAAGAGAAGGGACAACATCTTAGAACAGAGGGACATTGGCTCTGGTGCCTGAGTTGATCGCAAGTGACATGTGGACACTAGCTTTCCATCTGATGGAAATGCTGGGAGGTGATTTGTAGGAGGCTTTTTTGTTCTCTTGAATATAAACCCTAGAAGTTTAGGAGTGTTCTCTGATACCTAGTTTCCTCCAGGAGTTTGGTAGAGATAGATCAGTTATTCACTCATCAATATTTATCTAAATGCTTTTAGGACAAGTTTCTTAAGTTTATTGCCTGTTGTGGGAACAACTGGGGCTTTTCGTTGGGAGGGCTTTTTACCTTGAGGGGCCTTAGGAGCAACGAGGTAAGAGAAAATTATCCAGGGGAAGTAGGCCCATTTGCAGGCCAAGAGAGGCCCATGCAGAGCTACAGAGACTGTTCTGGGTTCCGGTACTAGTTATCCTGAAGGGTGATTGGGGCACCGGGCAGAGGCCCCTCCCGAAGCCCTGGGCTGAGACTCACCGGTGGAGGAGGATGCTACCGTGCCACTCTCGTTCACCTCAATCTTAACTTTCTGCAGTGCCTGCGAGACGTGGAGAGGCTCTTGTTCTAAAACAGATACGGATACAAAGGTAGATCAGCTGGAGAGAAAGAAGCTTCTTTGTCCTCTTTGGGGCCCCATAGTCCACTGGGATAAGAAAATGAGAGGGAAAATCCTCTCACCTGAAAGACTCGTGAAGTCGGCCTGGCCTGGCCTGAACATGTTGGTCATCCCCAAGTTCTCCAGAGGCCTCCTGAGGTCAACTTCACTCTCCAGGGAGAACCTGTAGACAGCAACAGGAGGCAGCTCAAGCTGTGGTCTCCTCTGGGCACAGAGGAGAGGGCAGCCCCTCTTCTCTTCCCTTACCAGATCTCCCCCAGAAGCAGAACTGACGTGCAAGTTGAAGAAGGGCTGTTTTATCAAATCTGTTTGCAAAGTCTCTCTTGTTGCTAGAGATTTCTAATATTCACAATCATTCTTTTGAAATCTACCCACCCCCTCAAACCTATGACTAATTACTTTCCTCAAATAAGACAGTAGTTTCAGCATAATTTTATTCAATCTAGCTGGTGGGGGTGGAGAGACGAGGGCAAATTCCTCAGCAAGGATGTTTGAACAAAAGTCTAGTCTGTAGATTGTGTTCTGAGAGCTAACCGTGAAGAGGATTCAAGCAGTGAGGCTTTGGCTTTGGGGGCACTCTACTTCTCATCAGGGTGCAACCATTTACCTCGATTTTTATGAGCTAGAGAAAGAGAGCGCATGCAAGTGAGAGCACGCACCAGCTAACAACTAAATTCCTCTCTTTCTCCAAGCCTGGCGTTATAGCACCTGGATAGGCATAGTGGGAGGCTTCCCCGTAATTCAGGAATTACCTGGCCTCTCCACTCCCTTTGCCTCTCCACTCCCTTTGCTTCTACAGAAGCATTTAAAAAACCTACTTCTGGCCAGGGGAGGAGGTTCACCCCTGTAATCCTAGCACTTGGGAGGCCAGAGTAGGTGGATTGCCTGAGCTCACAGGTTTGAGACCAGCCTGAGCCACAGTGAGACCCCTGTCTCTAAAAATAGCTGGGCATTTTGGGGGATGTCTGTAGTCCCAGCTACTCGGGTGGCTGAGTCACTTGAGCCCAAGAGTTTGAGGTTGCTGTGAGCAATGACGCCACAGTACTCTACCAAGAATGACAAAGTGAGACCCTGTCTCTAAAAATAAATAAATAAATAAATAACCTGTTCTGTTGCAACCCCAGCCAGAAGCTGTGATTTGAGCTGGCCCGTCTGCAGAAGTGATTCCTTTCGTTTGTGTTGTTTGGATATTGACTTGGGAGAATGGTGGTGGGAGTACAGGGCATCATAAGTGGATGTAGACTGATTCAGCCCCTCATCTCCATCCTTTCCCTGACTTTCCTTTTGGCTAGCTTTCACTGGGTATTCTGGGGGTGGCCAACGTGGGGGCATGGTCTAGAAAAGCTCTCCCCTGCTCTCCCACAGAAACAGGATGAGGGATCATTTAAGGAGTCATAATCAAACCCAGGCCTGAGTGTTTCCCATCAGCCTCCCACACACACACACATAGCCCCTGCCCTGCAAGCGTCATGGATCTGGGAAATTTAACATGGGGGTGGTGATTTCAGGAAGCCAGGAGAGAGGGGAGGGGGAAAGAGGGAGGTCTGAGGTGTTGGTAAATGTGGCAGGAGCCTTACTTGGGCAGAACCAGGAGTCGGGGCACTCTGGTCATGTTGCCTTTCCACTGACTGATGAGCTGAGCATCGAGGATGTTGGTGAGGGCAGAGAGTGGCACCTTTTTCTCATAGGGAGCAGCAATGAACATGCTGAGGGTGTCCCCATGGTATGGCAACTCCAGGATATCATAGTAATGGCCACCAGGGGTGGTAAACTCGGCTGTGAAGACACCAGATGGAGCATTGGAAATGGCTGCGTCTCTCATTGGCTCCCAGCCAACACTAGTTTTCACCTAGTTCTCTTGTCCACTCACTCTTTCTGGACCCCAAGCTCTCCATGGTGGCTTTTGGGGCTCCTCCTCCCACTGCTCCCTTATTCAGTACTTTCACTTCCACTTCCCTTCTCTCCCGCCAGTTCAGGGCCTTCTGGTTTCTCTGTCTCCTTGGGGCTTCCTCACCTTCACTCCCTTCACCCCAACTCCCAGCCACCAACTCATTCTAGTCCCCATCCTCTTAATCCCACCCTCCCATATCCTCTCTCAGCAGAATTTGCTGGCTCCAGGCTATCACACTTGAAAATCAGAGACAGCAGTCCAGTGTGCAAGTGTTGGCCTGAGGGAGTTTCTGGATTTTAGCTGCCTCTTATATGAGATAAAGTTTCTTTCTTCTGTTCCTATTATCCCTGTGGCTCCCCTTGGGAGATCTGTGTCCCTTGGGGATCTCCCCCTTGGGGAAATCTGTGTCAAAGCCCAGCTGTATTGTAGGTTTTTCTTCCCTTTCAGGGGAACATTCCCTGTGGTCTTCCTCCCTCAGGGGGTGACACTTTGGGTGCTCCTTGGGAAACCCCAAGGATGAAACACAGTGGCCATGGGTGACAGGGAGAGGGGCTCTTGTACTTACTGTAGTTGAACTTGTTGGTTTGAGTCATCATGGGCACAGAGACAGTGCTGCCGTCGGACTTGTGGAAGAGGCGGTGGTGGGTGCCCTTGGTGGGGAAGGGTGTCTTCCAGTGACCATTGAAGTAGAGGGCGTTCACCAGCACCAGGCGAGTCAGCTGGTCCACTGCCCCTTTCCCAAATAAGTCACTGATCATACCTATGGGAAAGCCATTGACCAGGAAATCAGATTTTTTTTTTTTGAGTCAGTCTCACTATGTTGCCCTCTGTAGAGTGATACGGTGTCACAGCTCATAGCAACCTCAAACTCTTGGGCTTAAGCCATTCTCCTGCCTCAGCCTCTCAAGTAGCTGAGGCTGCAGGTGCCCACCACGACGCCCAGCTATTTTTATTGTTGTTGCAGTTGTCATTGTTGTTTAGCTGGCCCAGGGCCGGGCTTGAACCTGCCAGCCTCCGTGCGTGTGGCTGGCGCTGTAACCACTGTGTACAGACGCCGAGCCTTTTTTTTTTTCTTTTTTGAGGCAGAGTCTCACTTTGTTGCCCTTGGTAGAATGCTGTGGTGACACAGCTCACAGCACCCTCCAACTCTTGGGCTTAAGTGGTTCTCTTGCCTCTGCCTCCCAAGCAGCTAGGACTGTAGGCGCCTGCCATAACGCCCGGCTATTTTTTTTTGTTGCAGTTGTCATTGTTGTTTAGCTGGCCCAGGCCGGGTTTGAACCCGCCAGTCTGGGTGTATGTGGCCGGCACCCTACTCACTGAGCTACGGGCGCCACCGGAAATTAGATATATTTTAAAAGCCTTTTAGATGGTTCTCTTCAGCTCCTAGTCCTCAAATGGACATGTGTTGAAAGGATCCATTTCCCTTCTCTCCTGCCAATTCAGGGTCTTCTGGTTTCCCATCAGAGGGCAGAAGGGGATTTAAATAAACCCATCTAGCTGCTGTCAACCTGTTCCATCTTCTCATAGTCTCAGAACATCTTCTAGTTCATCCCAGTTTCTTGTTCTGTCATCCCGTCCAGGGTCAGAGCAGGAGACTTACGTACCTCCCTGACTTTGCCCCCTCACTGTAGTTCTGAGGGCTGTGTGTACATCCTTAAGCTGTTGTTATTAAATCTCACAGGACTTCTTAGGAAAGCCTGAGAGCTCACAAGAAAGCCTGAATATGAAAGCTACTAGCTATTATACTTTGGTTCTTAAGGCATTTGGCCTTTTGTCCACAGAGAAGAGAAGGGAGAGCTTAAAATGTATGAATTTGTTTCCAAATTCCCTTTCTCTTTGGGCCCTTCAAATGGGCTTTCTCCCTGCTGCTCACCTTTTGTGTGTGTCTTCACCCAGTCGTTGATGATGAATCGAGCTCTCTCCACCTCTGAGAAGTCCACCTGCTTGATTGTGGTTCGGAACAGCCTAAAGAAGTGGGCCATGAAGCCCTGGACCAGCTTCAGATCCCGCTGGACGAAGATGGCGTCAGTGGTGCTGATCTCATCCTTGTTCCATGGCCCTAGGAGCTGTTTGTGCAGGTGCCGGAGGGCAGGGGCCACACCTTTCTCTGTGCCAGGAAGGGAAGAAAGGATACATTGGGCCTATGGTAGACCCAGAGCTCCCATCTGGGGCAACTTCTTCCAGGAGGGGCTCAACCCTGCCTGGATGGATGGGGCTCTTCTGCTGTCCCAGGGCTCTCTGGAAGAAGACTTCGTTGCACACTTTAATCTCTTCTCTGCCTCTCTTACTTTTCCTCAAAACTCTCAGGTCTTGACCTTTTCTTGGGGTTGGAATATTTTTCTCTTTCCTTAAGTTATGAACCCTAACTTTTTTTTTTTTTTGAGACAGAGTCTCAAGCTGTCACTCTGGGTACAGTGCCGTGGCATCACAGCTCACAGCAACCTCAAACTCTTGGGCTTAAGTGATTCTCTTGCCTCAGCCTCCCAAGTAGCTGGGACTGAAGGTACCCGCCACAATGCCTGGCTAGTTTTTGGTTGTAGTTGTCATTGTTGTTTTGGCAGGCCCCTGGCTGGATTTGAACCTGCCAGCTCCAGTGTATGTGGCTGGTGTCCTAGCCGCTGAGCTACAGGTGCTGAGCCCCTAACTTTTTTCTTATGAGAATGGCTGTGCTAAGCATTTCATGCGCATAATTCTATATAATCTTTGCAGCAGCCCTTTGTGGCAAGTAGTTTTTTTTTTCTTTTTTTTTGAGACAGAGTTTCACTTTGTCACCTTGGGTAGAGTGCTGTGATGTCATAGCTCACGGCAATCTCAAACTCTTGGGCTCAAGTGATTCTCTTGCCTCAGCCTCCTGAGTAGCTGGGACTACAGGCACCTGCCACAATACCCAGTTATTCTTTTAGAGGTGGGGTCTTGTTCTGGCTCAGGCTGGTCTCAAACCTGTGAGCTCAGGGCAATCCACCCACCTCGGCCTCCTAGAGTGCTAGGATTACAGGTGTGAACCACTGCGTCTAGCCTGTGGCAAGTATTTATATTATCTTCATTTTATAGATGATGAAACTGAGGTTTAGAGGGGTTAAGACTACAGTTAACAAGTGGCAGATCCATAGGCCAGCATCCCCTTGGTGGGTAAGGGGTCAAGTGGCATAGGGTGTGGTGGGAGGAAGATGGGGTGGACCCCATAGCATGGCTGTCCATGGGTGGACTTGGCTAAGCCGGAGTCAACTTTTCCTCAGCTTCTGGGTGGTTCCATTACTGTTCTGTGAAGACGGGGCTACCCTCTCCACCCCATCTCTCACCCTCAATATTGAATCCCATCGCTGTTTGGATCTGCTGCCGGGTTTTTCCTCCTGTTGTCACCTGCAGCATGGCCAGCACTGAGGCTACCCCGTAAGGGGAGAAAATCACATTGCGGTCCTTGGAGTCCTGCGCCACCTGCTGAAATACCTTCACCCCAAAGTCTGTGGCCAGTTGGGTCTCCCGGGACTGGGGAGGATACAGGGCGGACACTTCATCAAAGATTAGAGCCAGGCCCAGGGTGAGACAGGCAAGGACTGGAGACATCTGCATCCTAGAGCAAGAGGAAAAATAGCTGATGAGGGAATCGTGCTGGAAGAGTGGTGAGTGGGGAGGGCAGATGGGACCCCTGTCATGAGCCAGGATGCCTTTATTTGCTGGTGGCAGGTGAACATAAGAGTGTGATATGTTTGAGAAACCACAATACATTTAGATTCTGAGCCCTTCCTACTGTCTCAGACGGTGAGACACTGTGTATCCCCAGTGGTCAGCCCAAGAGAGTTTTAAGCCCATTTCCCCCTGTCAGAATCTTGGAAACAGCTCCAGTTCATTTCTCTTCCCCTCCAGGGGTTGAAAGACTAAGTTATAATGACATCTTTGATTTGCATGAATGAAAGGCCTCTTATAATGCTTTCCCAATGACCATTTCATTCAAGTTAGCAGGCATGTGGTGGGAAAATGGATTATCTTGGCCGGGCATGATGGGTTACACCTTTAATCCTAGCACTCTGGGAGGCCAAGGTGAGCAGATCACCTGAGCTCACAGGTTTGAGACCAGCCTGAGCTAGAGCAAGACCCTGTCTCTAAAAAAAAAAAAAACTAGCCAAGCATTGTGATGGGCACCTGTAGTCCCAGCTACTTGGGAGGCATAGGCAAGAGAATCACTTGAGCCCAAGAGTCTGAGGTTGCTGTGAACTATGACACCATGACACTCTACTGAGGGCAACAAAGTGAGACTCTGTCTCAGAAAAAGAAAGTAGGGTAGGGCGGCGCCTGTGGCTCAGCGAGTAGGGCACCAGCCCATATACCGAGGGTGGCGGGTTTAAACCCAGCCCTGGCTGAACTGCAAAACAAAACAAAAAAATAGCCGGGCGTTGTGGCGGGCACCTATAGTCCCAGCTACTTGGGAGGCTGAGGCAAAAGAATCACTTGGGCTTAAGAGTTTGAGGTTGCTGTGAGCTGTGATGCTACAGCACTCTACAGAGGGTGATAAAATGAGACTGTCTCTACAAAGAAAAAAAGAAGAAGAAAGTAGGGTATCTTGATAGAGAAGGACGGAGTCTTTATTTCTGGGTGAAGGGCTTGTTGGTGGGGGTTACATGACACTGCTCCTCTGTGTCATTCCCAGGGCAGGATTGACTCAAGTCTGTAGGCCCCTGGGGGGTCATGGATGGAAGAAATTCTGGGGAGGGGTGAGCTCTGCATTAAGGCCAAGGTAAGAGGCAGAGGAAGTTTGCTTTTCTCCTACCTGAAGTTCCCAAGGGCTCCTGGTGATTGGCAGTATGTCCTGCTGCTGTTGCTGCTGTTGCTGGAGGCTTGTGGAGATTTGGCAGCTGGTAGAGGGGGCGTGGCTCTCTTTCTTGACAGCACTCTTGGCCCTGCAGCCAGACACAGCTGTGCTCTTCCTCCGGCTGCTGCCTCCCTTTATACCAGATGTGGACAGGAAGTAGATTAACTCATGTTCCAGCCCCACCCACTTTCTGGCTCTGGGAGTTTGTCTGCACAGCTGGCCAGGCCCCGTTGGCGCCTCCCTCTCCAGGACTTGCTGAGGCATGTGTGTGCGTGCTGCTCCGCGTGTGTACGTGTGTAAGAGGGATCGGGAACAATTGAGCAAACGCTGATTACCTTGGCCCCAGGACCTCCTATGATTTTGCTGCCCATGTCCTTCTCTTTGTAAGTGTCCTGCTAGCTTGACCCCTGCAATACGAGATGGCCACAAAATGCCCGATATTCAGGATCACCTTCCCCAGTGCTCAGCTTAGACACTCTTTTCCTCTTTCCCCTCTTTGGGGGAAAGAATAAGGATCCTGCAGACTTTTTAGGCTAGTGCTGTCTGCCGTGCCAACCTCCAGAGAGAATACCACTCCCTCCACTTGGCCCCTGCCCAGCAGCCAGAGGGCATGCAGTGTGCCAGGTGTTTGTCTGGGTTTTATCTGTCTGGTACTAGGACCCAACAGAGGACTCCCAGTCTTTCCCTCGTCCCTGCCATGTGCCTGCCCAGCTGCCTGTGATGATGTGCAGCTGACTCCCCCACGTGTCCAGACTCTCTTGGTGCCCCTTAGGGCTCTCTTTGTGTCAACACCCCTGTCTGGCTGGGTTTTGAGGTGTGCTGGGTGGGGTGGTGGTGGCTGAAAGGGACCAGGGCAGGGGTTACCATAGTAAAGCCTTGGGGAGGAATTAGGAACCTAATGTGTAAGTTTTGTTTCTTTGAGCTGCTGCTGTGACTCTGGAGACCTCATAGACACTGTGGGGCTGGAAGAGCAGGAGGAGGGATAGAAGGAGTGTCAATTCATAGGGTTTGTGGGGTGTGCTTTTAGGGCAGGGAGTTTAGGGGAAGAAGAGCGATGGATTTTATTGAGGGTGGAAATTGGCCAGTGGTGAGTGAGGGTGTAGGAACAGACTAGTGCCTTTAAGGTTTGGGCAGGGTCAGACACCCTTGGCCATGTGGCCTGGCTGTTGTGGATGGAGGGGTAGCTGGGTGGTGCCAAAGGGGCCCTGCAGAGGGGAGATGGTACACTTGACCTTGGGGTCCACACACCATCATGCTCTGTTTGGGGGTTCAACTGGGTGTGTCCATGGAGACGGCTGATAGCCGAGTCACAGGAAGTTTAAGTGGGTGGTAGTGTCAGGATATTTGTTTGGGATTTTTCAGTAAACAGACACCAGGGGCAACCACAGCAAAACAGCTTTTCCATGTTTTTCCTCTTTGGGCTTTGTTTTCTCACTGCTTCTGGGAGTCAGGTGGAGGTGGGGGTGCCAGGGAAAAAGGGGAAACCTTGGTTGGAAAGTCCAGCTCACAGACACATTAGAGATCTGTTCTTGGGAACTGCCTCATGTTTATGTCCTTTTCTTTTTCTTGGTTGTGGTTTGGAGTTCCTGAGTGTGGTTAGTGGTAAGAAGCAACTGCCCCTGACCCCTCAGATGGAGAAGACAGAAGTCCAACCCTAAACCCATCTCTTGCCCAAGGCATTGCCCTCTACCCTAGGGCTCAGGGGGGACACGGGGATCTGGACATCTGGGTTGGGAGTGACACACACCAAGGACCTAGAGGAGTGGTGGGTCTAGGCACAGCTGAAGATGGCTTCCCATGTGCTTGGCACCTCTCCAGCCCCTGAATCTGCCTCATCTGTCGTCCCAGGGGCCATTGTCCCACACCCTGCCCGGCTTCAACTGTAAAAGCCCTTGCTGTTTTTTGTGGACAGCCTGGGCCTGGTGAGGGCAGTGACTAATTCTGTCCCTGCTCATGGACCTGGTGGATGGTTCCAGTGTGTTCTAAAAAAGACACTCCGCTCTCAAGCACAGGAGAGAGCAACTTTATATCCTGGTTGGAGTGGGGGCTGGGGAACAGAAGGTTGACTTACTAATGGGTCTCCTCCCAAACTGGAGGAACTTGTAGGCACATGGTGGGAACTCATAGGTACATGGTGGGTGTGTATTAGAAACTGAGGCAGGCTCAGTGCCTGTAGCTCAGTGGCTAGGGTGCCAGCCACATACACTGGAGCTGGAGGGTTTGAACCCAGCCCAGGCCTGTCAAACAACAATGACAACTACAACCAAAACATAGCCAGGTGTTGTGGTGGGTGCCTGTAGTCCCAGGTACTTGGGAGGCTGAGGCAAGAGAATCGCTTAAACCCAAGAGTTTGAGGTTGCTGTGAACTGTGACGCCACGGCACCCTATCTAGGGCAACATAGTGAGACTCTGTCTCTAAAAAAAAGAAAGAAAGAAAGAAACTGAGGCAAAACCATAACGGGGTCCCACACTGGTGTTTCCCATTGACTCTGAAGACCTGGGGCTGCCTCTGCTCTGGAACCCAGACTCGACAGTGGTCCCTGCAGCTCCTCTCCACGCACGTAGCCCACTCGGGCTCAGCTGCCTGTGGGCTGCCAGGGTGGGGTGTGCTGTTTCGCGGTAGACCTCCCTGAAACACCCTTATCAGAACCTCAACTGACTCATGGGGGTGTCACTTTTCCCTTTCCCCAATCCTCAAACAGACTGCTTTGACCCAGGCCTCTCTTTCAAGCCTTGCCTCTTTTGTAAAAGGTCAAATGGACAGAGAGTGAAAAGTCCCTGCTGTTGAAATCGGTGGATTTCTGATTTCCAGAGGGTCAGAGATAAGAGCATAAGTTACAGGACTGTGGATTTCTGGGGGAAAGTTCCAGTTCTAGCCAACTGGGAAAGATGTCTCCATCTGTCCCTTAGCAGGTATGCATGACAAGACCAGAGTCATAATTTCCGTGACTGTCCACTCCCAGTCCAGCCTTCATGCCCCCGGCTCAGCTGGAGCCTCAGCGCCAGGATCTTCCCCTACCCCTCGACCCCTGCCCTCCTGCCCTCCTGCCTGCACTCTGCACTTCCTCTTTGTTCTCCCTCAACTAACTGTTCTCTTTTTCACTTTCCCTTTCTCTCCCAGAGCCTCCCTCTTCTGGTTTTCTTCATCAGCCTCCTGCTTCCTGGTCCATCCCCCATCTCCTCTCCTCTGCTGCTTGGGGTCCTCCCCAGGTTCACACTCTCTCTTTTCCACTCTCTCTGACTCAATCCCTCGTTCCCTCCTACCTTCCAGCGACCCTTTTACAGTCAAATGCTCAGCTCCGGAACCTTCCTGTGGGGAAGGGAGTTACACAGCCTCCCTGGAATGTAGGGCCCGGCCTCCCAATTCTTGGTGATTTCACTGGGAGAGCTGGGGGTGGGAGAAGGACAAGGTCCTGCTAACTCATGGCACTATTTCTGGCCTGGTTGCTCTCCAAACAACACAACACCAAAAATAGCCTGTGTTTGGGCTCGGCTGTCTCTGCCCCTCTCTAGGAGTGAGCTGTGTGTCTAGTCTGCTTTTCATTTAAGCCCATGGCCCTGGGACAGCCAGACATCAGGGAAGCCTTGACCTGTCCAGAGCCCCCTCCTCAGATTGGACGCAGACCTGACTCCTCTGCCCTGCACCCTCTCCCCATTAAATTCCCATATAATGGGGCAGCGCCTGTGGCTCAAAGGAGTAGGGCGCCGGCCCCATAAGCTGGAGGTGGCGGGTTCAAGCCCAGCCCCGGCCAAAAAGAAAAATTAAATTCCCATATAATGCTCAAACCTGTGTTGCATCCAATCCTCAAGTTACTCTTACTTGTCCAAGATGTTTTCCTCCAATTATATCAAGAGTTTCAGAGCAGGGAGGGCTCTAAGGTTCATTTAACCTAGTGCTTTTAATTGTCCTTAAGGCCACACAGTGACTATACCATAAATGGGAGAATAGTGGTCATCAGATCACACAGTCCTGGCCTCCAGTCAGGGAACTGACACTTGTTGACCATGGACTAGGCAAAACTTGACCTTTTGGAGTCTCCATTTTCTTTCTGTCTTTACGTTTTAGACTATGATTGAAGGATTATGGCCTCAGTCTCCTTACTTATAAAAGGCAGATAGTGGTTCCCATCCTTTAGGGCTGGGGTGAGGATGACATGCAGTATCATCTGTCAAATGTCCGGCACATTCTAGGCTCTCAGTAAGTGGCAGCTGCTCTAGGTGGGCGGCAGAGGCAGGAACCCAGATGACCTGAGCTGTTCATTTCCATATAACAGGAGCTCCTTGAGGGAAGGATGTATTAGGTATTCATTTTTCCTTCTCTTAGCATTTATGCAAGTGTGGACACTAAATGCCTTAGAAGTGAACTGGCCAGTTACCCAAGAGGACCTGCTAGGCCCTGGTGTCCATTTAGAACCAGAGCCTCCGGCTTTGACAAACTCACAGCGGCCAGTTCTGCAGGTTTTAGATCCCAGGAAAACATTCCTCTCTGGGCTGGGGCTCATGTGTAGACCCTGCTGACCTTCCACTGGCATCCTGATCCTTTGAGTGTGCTGGGGAGAGGGGTACTTTTCTTACCAACAGGTGACGATGAAACTGAGCTTGATGTGCTCCTCTAGGGCAAGCTCTCTGGGCAATTCTCTGCCACCCCCATGTCCCATCCCTTCTTGATTTCTTATGACACCCTTTGCCACTTTGGTGAAATATATTTGTACACTCCTTTGTCTTGCAGTCATTCCTATACTTAAATGTCTGTATGTGGCTTTTGTCATGTCTTATTTATCTTTATTTCTTAAGGGCATTTGGTGCTGGGCTTCTCATGGTGTCAGTGTGCAATGAGCACAAATATTCTTGAATGTTTTTACATCCATCAGGCAAGATGAGCTTCCTGGGGCCCAGTGTGGCCACCAGGAGGTAGTTCAAATGTCAGTGGATGGTGGAGCACAGGTTTCTGGGGTAGATGTGACCACGGAGCCGATGGCATCAGCGATATGAGGCTATGCAGGCCTCAAGGGCACATCCAAGCCATCTGGCCAGATTCCATCCCTCCATTCACTTCTCTTTCCCCACATCTCTGGCTGGTCTGACTCTGATTCACTTTCATTCATTGACCAGGACGTGTTCCTCATTCTCTGCATTCTGAAGTCTCCCTTTATGTCTTTCTATGGACACATCCTGCTTTTTTTTTTTTTTTTTTTTTTTTAAGACAGAGCCTCAAGCTGTCACCCTGGGTAGAGTGCTGTAGCATTATAGCTCATAGCAATCTCTAACTCCTAGGCTCAAGCGATTCTCCTGCCTCAGCCTCCCAAGTAGCTGGGACTACAGGCACCCGCCACAACACTCAGGCTGCACTGGATTCGAACCCCCCAGCTCAGGTGTATGTGGCTGGCGCCTTAGCCACTTGAGGCACAGGCGCTTAGCTGACACATCCTGCTTTATTTTATGCTGGCTGGTGGGTGGATCTTGGCTTCTCCAAAATGGCCAGATACTCATTGACAATCAGTGCCCAACACAGATAAATAGCAATTTCTCCCTTCCCCGAAGGAATGTACATACTTACTGAGGCAGAAGATCAATGTTCATGAAATAATTAGATAGAAACAGAAAACTGTATGTAAATTGTAAGACTTAGGGACAGCAGGGCATTCATGTGGACTTGAATGTGGGGGAAAGGCTTCTAGAAAAAGTAAGACTAGTGCTTTTTTTTTTTTTTTGAGACAGAGTCTCACTATGTCCTCCATGTTAGAATGCTGTGCCATCACAACTCACAGCAACCTCCAACTCTAGGCTTAAGTGATTCTCTTGCCTCAGTCTCCCAAGTAGCTAGGACTGCAGGCGCCCACCACAACGCTCTGCTATTTTTGTTGTTGTTGTTATTGTTGTTTGGTAGGCCCGGGCTGGGTTCGAACCTGCCAAACCTGCCAGCTCTAGTGTATGTGGCCGTCGCCCTAGCCACTGAGCTACAGGCGCCAAGCCTGGCACTGGATTTTTTTTTTTTTTTATGTGTCTAAACAATTTAAAAAACTGTTTATTTATTCTGGCACTGGATTTTGAGGGAGAAGCAGGATGGCCTTAGCAGAGGAGCCGGAGGGCAGCACAGATGGAGTGGGCCCAGGAGGCACCTCCAGGGAACAATCTTCCCAATTCCAGCTTGCTCTTTGTGAACTTTCATGTTGTGGGTCTCTGCTCTCTCTCTCCCTAACCATCTCCTAGATGGAGGAGGATGTATTAGGTGTTCATTTTTCTTGTCGAGATGTTCTTGTTCTTGTTGAGATCTGGCTCTAAACGTGAATATTTTACTGAGCTCCCTCAGAGCTGGGCAGACTTCCAAAGAGACGGTGACTTCAGGTCAGTGGGGGGCCTTGGGCCCCAGATGAAGAAGCCTGCATGATACAGTACAGATGGAATTTGCCACGGGGCGCCAGGGACTCCCGAGTCACCATTCCTTTCCCCCCAGCTTCCTCCCCTTCCTCCCAGCATAGGAGCCAGCCTCTTGCCTGTCTCTTCATCTGACTCACACTGGGCCCCCTCTGCTGTCTTCCCACTGCAGTGCAGCTGGGCTGCTGGCTTGCTTGGATATGCCTGGGCCCAGAGCTCTTCCCCTGTGCCCTCATTTGTTTCTGGGTTGTAAGGGCTGGGAGAGCAATGAGACCCAGCCTGGGAGCCACAGGGTGGCTGCCTCCCCTCTTCCTCCAACACAGCCTACTAAAGCATGGAGCAGCATCTTAGGGTCTGCCCTGGGAAGCGTTTCATGGGATCTTCAGAAATGCATGGGGTGAATAGTCTTTGTCCTCAGGGGCTGGCGCTGTAGGTGCCATCTAGCGCAGTCACCGTTACCCTCAGGCAGCTGGGTACCACATGGGAGGATTTTCCCGACTCCTCATGCCTGGCTTCCTCCCGCATGTTCTATGCCTGCTCTCTCTGCTCTAGAGCACCCAAATACTCCTTGCCACTGCCCCACCACCTGTGTGGCCCTTGGAGTTCTGCTTTTGCCCTCAGTATCCTTCTTGCCTGCTTTTCCTGACCTCAGGCAACCCACCCTGATTGGACCCCCACCACTAAGAGACGACCCTCCCCTCCTACTAAGCTCTCGATCCATCCTGGTTGAGCCCGATGTGCTTGCTCTGGACACAGGAGTCTGCAGTGCGTATCACTATAACCAGGCAGTTCCAGCTCTAATGATCTGGGTGGTCACAAACAAGTCATTTATCTTCTTAGAGCTTCAGTCTCCTTTCATAGATATCTTGAGGCTGAACAAGATGCTTCCTGAGAAAGAGGCAGATGTGACTGGCCCCCACACAGCAGAAACCTCTGGGCAGCTCCCTTTGCTCCCCTGAGCCTTAGTTTCCTCTCCGCAAAGTGGGGATAATGATGCCACTTCCATCACAGTGTTGTTAGGACCTCTAATGATGGCATAAATGGAATGACCAACTCTGTTATTTATAGAAAGTGGTCAGCAGGTTGAAGTTGATTTTAAAAATTGTAATTTTTTTTTCTTTGAGATAGAGTCTCACTTGGTTGCCCTCAGTAGAGTGCCGTGATGTTATAGCTCACAGCAACCTCAAACTCTGGGACTCAAAGTAATTCTCTTGCCTCAGCCTCCCAAGTAGCTGGGACTACAGGCACCTGCCACAATGCCTGGCTATTTTTAGAGACAAGGTTTCGGGCGGCGCCTGTGGCTCAGCGGGTAGGGCGCCGGCCCCATATGCCGAGGGTGGTGGGTTCAAACCCGGCCCCGGCCAAACTGCAACCAAAAAATAGCCGGGCGTTGTGGCGGGTGCCTGTAATCCCAGCTACTTCGGAGGCTGAGGCAAGAGAATCGCCTAAGCCCAGGAGTTGGAGGTTGCTGTGAGCTGTGTGAGGCCACGGCACTCTACCAAAGGGCAATAAAGTGAGACTCTGTCTCTACAAAAAAAAAAAAAAAAAAAAAAAAAAAACAACAAAAAGAGACAAGGTTTCGCTCTTGCTCAAGGCTAGGCTCAAACTGGTTAGCTCAGGCAATCCACCCACCTGGGCCTCCCGGAGTGCTAGGACTACAGGCGTGAGCCACCGTGTTGTCCAGCCTAATTTTTTTTTTTTTTTTTTTATGTTTTTTCTCTTGAGCCTGTTGGTTTCTAGAGGGTAGAGCTTGGGACTCCAGTGCTAGAGGGGAGAAAGGTTAACCAGTAAGGTCCTGAGGCGAGGAAACCCCAGAAATTCAGCACGTGTGGCCAGGCCCTCCTGGGGCAAGGAAGGCCAGCAAGGGTCTGGCACTGGCATAGAAGGACCCGGCTTGTTACCGAGGAGGAGGCCCCACTAGGGCATTATTACCATATTAAGAACTTCCAAAGGAACCCTCCTTGCTGGCAATCCTGCTTTCCCCCTGCTTTCTCCTCCTGGGAGGCCCTGCTGTGTCCCTGCTGAATCCCCCCAGCTGTGTCAGGAATTAACAGGACTATGTGAGTAAGAGCTGATTTGGGCAGGAGGGCAGGAAGAGTAACTGTTATTCATGTTGTAGCACTGACTGGCCTTGGGGGGGTTGGTGGAGGGAGCTGGAGGTGTTGATGGGAGGGGAGCTGAGGTGGCAGATATGAAGCAGCTCAGACCTGACAAAGGGCTTGGGGCCTCTTCTGCTTGGGACCTGGGAGGGCAGGCTGACCTGGGTGCATTTGACATGCCAGGGATCTGACTTTCACTCTTTTCTGGAATTGGCATATGGGGTAGGGTCTGGGATAGGTAAGGAGAGGCCTGAGCTGCAGGCCTCCTCTTTCTTCCCCATCTTGTGAAACCCACAGGGAATGCCGTGGGCAGGGGAGTTGGCACAGGTGCTGGGCAGACCCATCTCTTGGCCATGATGACATTGGAGCTTGGTCTTGCAGCCTGTCAGTCTGAGCTTGTGGCCTTCCTCTTAAGCCAAGAGGGTGTTGCACCAAACCAAATTGAGGGATGTCGATTTGGGAGTATGACATTTAAGGTGGTAGGGTGTGTCCCCATCTGTGTGGAACCTCCTTATGTGTCTAGCTAGGCTTGCTCTCTGGGGTCACACTGCAGACGGGAGGGCTTGCCACCCAAGGTGGACACACTGCCCATGGGGGATACCCTGCTCATGGTGGCCATCCCTCCCATGGTGGACATCATGCCCACAGTGGACACACTGTCCATGGTGGACACGTCCATGGTGGACACATCACAGGTTTCTGCAGAAGAGGCGCTGGGGCCATGACTGAAGAGGAACTCAACTTCCCTCTTTCTGCTCCAACCCTCTGTTGTTCTTAGCCTCTATCCTCTTCATGAATTGTCAGGTTTCTGGCTGGTGGCCAGCCCTGTCTGGACAAGAGGAAACCGGGATGTGAGGAGCAGAACACTGAGTCCTCAAGAGCAAAAATTCCACCGGAAAGGAAACAATGTGCAGGGGACAGAGTCACCCCTCAGAGAACAAGAGGCAAGGGAAGGGACAGGGCCTTCCTGCCCTAGCAGGGTAAACAACTCCAGCCCTGGTAAAGGCCCCATCATTGTCTTCCAGGCGTGGATGCTGGAGTCCAGGGCTGGAGCACATGGCAGGGCATGTGCTTTTTGCTTTTTTCTTTTTTTTGAGACAGAGTCTGACTATGTCGCCCTCGGTAGAGTGCCATGGTGTCACAGCTCTCAGAAACCTCAAACTCTTGGGTTTAAGCGATTCTCTTACCTCAGCCTCCCAAGTAGCTGCGACTACAGGCGCCCCCCACAACACCCAGCTATTTTGTTGTTGTTGTTGTCATAGTTGTTTTTCAGGCCCGGGCCAGGTTCGAACCCGCCAGCCCCAGTACCTGTGGCCAGTGCCCTAACCACTGAGCTACAGGCGATGAGCTGGGGCACCTGCTTTGGACCAACAGGAAGAAGTGGTGCCCTGCATCCTCTTCTGGCATTCAAAAGCAGATGAACTGCTGTAGGGAGAAACATGGTCCACTGCCAAGGCCAGCAGGATCAGGGCAGAACTAAGGGAGCGTGTGGCGAACAAAGCCCCAGCTGTGGCTGATGCTGGGATGGCCATAGCCTTTGATGGGCACACAGCTGCCAGAAACCAAAGAAGATGGCTCTGGGTTTTAGGGCAGGTATTCAGGTGCTGGAGGTTGCAGACAGCAAAACTGGGGGCAGAAGAGGCCAGCCCAGAGCCACCAGTCTGTGACCAGAGAGGAAATCAACTTCCTCCTTCAGGGCCCAGACCAGGCTAACTTTTGGCAGAGCAGGAATGAGGCAAATTACAAGGCTGGAAAAGAAGCCTACATCCAGAAGGGACAGAACAAATCCCTCCCCTCCCTAATAAGCTACAATTCCCCTAGGATGCCCGTCCCTGCCTCCCCTGTGGGCAAGGCCAGAGGAATTGTGGATGCTGAGCATCTGCAGACTCGTGCCTATCAAAGATGGATCTGTGGTTGCCCCTGTTAATTTGTTTAGGTGGCTTCCAATATGCAAATCCATTTGTGTTCAAGGTTTGGGGGCCTGTTTGCCTTTTCTTTGGAGTTTTAGAAGTTTTCTCCCCAAACTACAGCAATAACGAGAGCTGGGACATGTAGAGCAGCTGCTGTCTGCCAGACCCTGTTCTGTTTTTCCTTTTCATACTACTCAAAGCCTGATATCCCCATCCTGCTCAAGGTCACTCAGCTCAGACAGGAGCTGGCCCTGCTGCTCCAGCTCTCAGCCAGATCCCATCCTGTTTCTCCGTGCCTCAGCTGTCCCCCAACTCCCAATCCAGCTGTCCCCCAATCCCAATCCAGGATGGGCCCAGGGTCTTCACTCTATGTCCCCCATGTTACAACCAGATCCCACTGAATCACACTTGTTTTTCCTTGTTTTTGAAAACTTTTATTATTTCAGAATATTATGGGAATACAGATGAATTGTGACCTGTTATAGCTTGGTCCAGTGGTCCTAACCCCAATTACACATTAGACTTACCCAGTAGCTTTAGAAAAACCTGAATCACAGGCCCATCTCTGATGACTGGAATTGCAATCCTGGGGTAGAGGATTTGTTTTTGGTTTTCAATTATTTAGCTTGTCAGGTGTCTCTAGGATTGAGATTAGGCCTCATCTGATGAGTGTAAGGAATTTCAGTCACCTGCTCTTTTGGGGTCCTTTTATCATGCTAGAAGGAGCCACCTGAGGGCTGGTCATTCTTTCCCACATCATGGAGGCTGGGTCACTGGGTGTCAGGGAGCTACAGCCTGGTGGGAGGGCCGGGGGTGTTTGCCCAGTGAGCAATTTTTTTCTTGAGACAGTCTCATCTTGTTGCCCTCAGAGTGCCGTGGAACTTCACAGCAACCCCAAACTTTTGGGCTCAAGCGATCCTCTTGCCTCAGCCTCCTGAGTAGCTGGGACTATAGGTGACCACCACAACACCTGGCTAATTTTAGAGATGGAGGTCTTGCTATTGCTTAGGTTGGTCTCAAACTCGTGAGGCCAAGCAATCTTCCTGCCTTGGCCTCCCAGAGTGCTGGGATGATAGGGGTGAACCACCGTACCAGCCTTAATGAGCAGTTTTCTTTCCCTCTCCTTTGCCTTTTTCATGTCCATGGACTTGGGACTAGACTCTGAGATGAGTGGAGAAGGGAGGTGGAGAGGGAGAGAGATGGTCAGACGCTGGTGTGGGAAGCTGGGGGGGTCTCTGCACCCTCAGGACTGAAGGCTGAGATCAGTATCAGATACCTTGAAAGAGCTACCAGTAAAATGCTCAGGAGGGTCCTTGCAGGAGGTGGCCTGCGAGACAGAACTTGAAGAATTCTTGTCATTAGCATAATTGTCATCTGCTACAGTTGTGGAGAGTCTGCTTTCAACCACCCAGAGCATAGAAAGATGTTGGGGCTGGATATATGACTTTGCCCTGGACTTTGGATGCTGTTTGGTAGAAAGACAGCCATTTATTATACAGATAAGACGGTTCCAAGGAGATTTATGTCAAAGTCCTCCTGAGGACAAGTGAGATCAGGAATCCAGCCAAAGGAATGAGTGAGGCCTTGGGCGGTGAGGAGGGTCCATGGGCCTTGGCACAGGGCAGAAGGCCTGGGGCAGTGGTGGTGGCAAAGGACATCTCAGCCTGGAGGAGCAGAGTTGTATACAGGAACTCGATAGTAGGCCTTGGAAGTAGGGATTCTTTTTTTTTTTTTTTTATTGTTGGGGATTCATTGAGGGTACAATAAGCCAGGTTACACTGATTGCAATTGTTAGGTAAAGTCCCTCTTGGGAAGTAGGGATTCTTTTTTTTTTTTTTTTTTTAAAAATAGCCAGGTGTTTTTTTTTTTTTTTTTTGTGGTTTTTGGCCAGGGCTGGGTTTGAACCTGCCACCTCCGGCATATGGGACCAGTGCTCTACTCCTTGAGCCACAGGCACCGCCCGGGAAGTAGGGATTCTTAAGAGCAGGCCAAGATTTTTGGTGTGTGGGAACCTGGAAGAGCCATCCTGTTCCCTGCTCCGACCTGCTCTCTTAGTCACACCTAGGTGCTCCCTCCCCTGCAGCTCTGGGGCAGTGATGAGGCCCCCGTTATTCACAGCCTGGACCGACAGCTGGCTCCCCAGGGCACACTCGTAGGGTGCAGCCTGGGCTGCCAGCTCACTGCCGTGTGAGGCTGGCCCCAGACCCAGACAGCCTGGGTCGTGTCAGGGTCGACAGACACTCAGGGCCCTACAGGCAAAGACCTCTCCTTCCTCCAGAGCACTTCAGAGGGGACACCAGTGGAATTAGAAAGAAATCAAAAGAGGGGCTTTGGGGTCTGGGAAATTTGGTAGCCCCCCACCCCATCTCATTCTGAGCTCCTGCCTTAGACTAGAGGGAACAGAAACTATTCTGCTTTGGTTGTATTAAGTGTCTTGTCCCTGAACCTAACTCCCAGGACTGGGCTCAAGGAACTTCATTCTGAAGTCCTCATTATTTCAGGAAATGGTGTGCCACACTGCATTTGTCCTTGTCTGCCCTTGGTAGCAACTCCCTCAGGGAGACAGAGGTATAGGAAGGAGGCCAGGGTTAAGCACCATGGAAAGCCCCAGACTCGGGAACTGGCATTTCTGAGAATACTGAGGGGCTCGCATGTGAGAGGTTGTGTTATGTCTAGAACCCGGGCTGGCTTTCCGGGCTGAATCAGGAATATGATTGGATCCTGCAACAGGTGGAAGGCAGCAGGGCTATCCTTCCTGGCCTGGGTGGGGTTGGGCTTCCTGGTCCCTCTCTCTGGCTTTCCTGCCCAGTGAACTGTTAATTTTCCAGCTGGATGAATGATGTGTATGTGATGGGCACTTGCCAGGGCTATGTTAGTTATAGGGCTTCCCCAGGGTTCCCTGAGTTTCTCAACAAGCCCACGCTTCCTATGGGAAGATCCGTAGGAGTGGTGTGAGCAAGAGGAAACTGGGAAGGCATCCATAAACGATTCGCCACATCTGCCCCCCATTACACCGTCTGAGGTTTGGTTTCCCATCCACCTCTTGGAGTGAGGCAGGTTCACCTGCTGTCTCCTCCCACTTCTCCTTCTGTGGGGGTCCTCTCAGCCATTGCCTCCTACATACACGCACCCTTGGAATCTTCCACCTCCTCTGCTGTCCATGGGGCCTCCCAAGGCCTGGCCACTTAGATTCCACCCTTTCCCCAAAGCTACCCTTAGCTGTCTCTCCTTTGAACTTGAAAGTTCTTCCAATAGGACCCACACTGGTTGCTCTAAGACTGGAGCACCTGCATTTATTTTATGTACCCTACTGAACACTAAGCAATTTAGGGGTAGGAACTCTTTGTGTCTGCCCTTTCCTCCTGCATTCCTTAATCCTGCACCTCATTTGCTGTCTTGGGCCCTTCAACATTGCCTTCAGAGAATTCAATTAGGAAGAAACTCAGTTTAGGAGAGGATATTAGCCCTCTAGAAATTACCTAGGAGACTGTCTGTCTGTGAATATCCCAAATACAATTAAGTAGACCTGGGTGAAGCCTCAGAGGAGCTGATAAGATTGTGATGCAACTTAGTGGGGTAACTGCATCATCCTCATCTGAAGGAAAATGCCAGCTCAAGGAGGAAGTTCTAAAAGCCTTAAGAAGTGGGGAGAGAACAAATTTAGTGCTTGGTTTCCAGGCTGTCCAGGAGAGTTGGTGCCCTGTACCAAAAACATCAGTGGTCAGGCCATGGGAGCTGTGTATCCTGAGGTAGGGAGGATGTCTTAGGGTGCCGTTAGTAGACAACAATAACCATTAGGACCGGGCAGTGCCTGTGGCTCAGTGAATAGGGTGCCGGCCCCATATACCGAGGGTGGCAGGTTCAAACCCGGCCCTGGCCAAACTGCAACAAAAAAATAGCTGGGCCTTGTGGCGGGAGCCTATAGTCCCAGCTACTCGGGAGGCTGAGGCAAGAGAATCGACTAAGGCCAAGAACTGGAGGTTGCTGTGAGCTGTGATGCCATGGCACTCTACCAAGTGAGACTCTGTCTCTACAAAAAAAGAAAAACCATTAGGACCACCCAATACTCTGCCCTGGCCTTGTTCTGATCTATACTCAGTAATTCTCCTGAGGCTCCCAGGAGAGATGTGTCTGTCTGGGCCTCTGGGGACTGTGGTTCTGTCTCTAAGTTAATAAGCTACGATTCTGGTTCCATAGACTTGTTTTTTGTGTGACCAGGACCATTTCCTCTCAGCTCCCATGGTGTGCACACTGTTGAATGGGGCTCGTTTACAGGATTGTGATGAAATCACAAGAAAGCTACTTCATCTGGGTGACCAGCCATATACCCCCACCCACCAGGGGGACATGTCTTCTCCCTACATTTTTGCACTTGCTATTTGCATTGGTTACTTAGAGGCAGGGCCCAGTAAATACTGCCTGCATGGTGGGCTGATTGATGGATGCATGAAGTGGAAGGAAGACAGCCCAGCCCGGGGATTTTGTCTTCCAAAAGAATAGGGAGAAGGCACAGGGTCCCAAGGGACCCAGGGAGGAATGAATAAGTGGGTGTTGGCTGAATATCTCCTGTGTGCAAGACACTGGCTGAGTGTGTTTACGTACTTGATCTCATTTATTTATCCTAGGAGCTCTGTGGTGTATCTTAGGATGTTCACCTTACAGATGAAGAGTTGGTAAGAGGTGGAGCTGGGGTTAAATGCAGCTCTTCTCACTCTGAATCCCCTTCTTGGAGGAAAGGAGGAAGGACCTGAGAGGGGGAGGAAGTACCTTCTGTACTAGGATAGGGGACTGCTGGAGGGAAGGTAGGACAGGGTATGGAGTTGTTTGTGATTCTTGCCCTCACCCAGCATTTGCCTGTGGGAGAGACTTGGCAGCTGTGGTCCTCGGCTGGGAGTTAAATGATAGGAAATGAGCTTTTGGGAAATTCCAGTCTTGATCTTTTGATGAGACAGGAGCTGGCATGGTGCCCCTCCTGTGAACACCCTGACAGACCACAGAGATAAACTCCCTTCTCTCATCTTACCATCAATGAGGATCCCCTTCCTCAGCCATGTTCAGGAGCCCACGCAAGAGGTTCTACAGAGCTTTCTCCAGCACCTGGAACTCAGCTGTTGTGTGGCTGGAGATGGGGACATGCACAGCCAGGTCTGCATGCCCATCCCTGTTACTGATGTTCTTTCCTCCAGGGATTGTACAGGAGCAAGTCGCTGGGCAGAGGCCATGGCCATGTGGTCAGCCTGGGCAGACTCTTCACCACACCCTGGTAAGGGCTACACATGAGGCCGTCCTGGGAAGCCACACCCTGTTTAATCTCTTCTGGCCAATATTTTTCTCTGTCTTCCTCCCCATCAACCTCCCACATGACCCTATCCCATCCCCCAAATATATTTCTGCCCTGAAATGCAGCTTCCCCTCAGCTGAGATCTTAGTCCTGGTGGGAGAAGAGTTGTCAGAGGTTTGGGGCAGAAGGGGAATTGGGGAACAAGTTGGGAGGAGTGGGGTGCCTGGCTTCAACTTCCCCAAGGCTGTGAGGGGGGACTCTCTCTGCCCTCCACCTGCAGAACTGGGGTGTGCGTGCACTGTCCCCTAAAACTTCATTGCTGCCCCCCACCCCCAACTGCATGGGAGGCTCCCAGGACCAAGCACAGGGAATGGGGACTCCCCAGATCACTTTTCTGTGGGCTTCCTGCTGCCTGGAGCTGAGTTCAAGCCTAAGGGAGGACCTGCCTAGCCCAGAACTTCAGTGCTCCCCTCAGGGACACGGCTCCTGTCAAAACCAGTTCTTCAGATCAAGGGCGAAGAGAACCCAGCCCCTCCCCCCAGCCTCAGGCCAACTTGCACCCTCGCTCCCTCCTCTCAGGGTGTGTTGAAGAGTCTACCAGGCTGGCCACAGGGACCTGGCCTCTGCCCAGCTACTTGTCGGAGACTGGTGACCCTGCAAGCATTGCACAACCTCTCTAGCCTCACCTTCATCCTCTTTAAAATGGGAATGAAAGTGATCCCTCCATCACAGAACTGCTGAAAGGATGAAAAGGGAGAATCTATTCAGTGTGCACAGCCAGCCCAGAGTAAATCCTCAGTGGCTCCCACCCATGCATCTGTTCATTCATTCAGTGCATTCATTCATTCCTGCAGTGTCCACTGTAGCTCAGCTACTGTCCTAAGGGCTTAGGACCCATCAGTGCACAAAACAAAGTCCTCTGCCCTCATGGTCTCACATGAAGTGGGGAGGGGAGATAAACAATAAGGCAGACTAAAATAATGGAATGATCAGGCATGTTAGAAGGGTAAAGCACTGTGGAAAAAGAAAAAGCTCAGGAAGGCAAGGTTATTTTCTTTTTACAGATTTTGGATGTCTTCACTCTTAACTCATACCTCCCTTTCAAGGAAAAGATATAAACCTCTTTTGCTCCAGAACCTTGCCCCATAGAGAGAGTCGCCAGCTCCTCCCAAGTTTGTGTACAACTTGGATGAAGATGAGTAGGTTTAGGATAAATTTGCTTGCTTGTTCTTTCTCTCTCTCTCTCTCTTTTTTTTTTTTTGAGACAGAGTCTCACTCTGTTGCCCAGGCTGGAGTGTCGTAGCATCATCACAGCTCACTGCAACCTCAAACTCCTAGGCTCAAGCAATCCTCCTGCCTCAGCCTCCCAAGTGGCTGGGACTATAGGTGTCTACCACCATGCCGAGCTAATTTTTCCTATTTTTAGTAGAGATGGGGGTCTCCCTCTTGCTCAGGCTGGTCTCAAACTCCTGAGCTCAGGCAATCCACCCACCTTGGCCTCCCAGAGTGCTGGGATTACAGGTGTGAGCCACTGCAACTGCCACTCACCTCCTGTTTGTTTTTTCAACCAACAGGAGTCTACAGAATCGCTGATTATGGAGCTCAGCATGAAGCAAAAGCCCTCGTGCTGAAGGGTTTTGTAGGTGAGGAAAGAGCTGCATGTGAACAATCTAAGTTAGACACTGATCAGGCACCCAGGAGCAGTGGGCGTAGGTGGGGAGATTGAGTCAGTGTGTTCCCATCAAGTGCCATGGCTTCCTGCCCACAGCCCCTCTCTGGATTTGGGGGGCAGCTTCCCCCTTGGCTTACTCTTTCTGTTTTCTTCTGCAAGTTGGTGGACAATCCCTAGCTCACTATTGGAAGTAAGGATAGATACCACTATTTCTGAATGTGAAGACCTAGGTTCTGACTTGGCCCCTGGGAAAAATCAAGCCATTCCTCACCCCCAGGAGCAGGGAGGGAGGGTGTGGCCATCAGTCCAGCTGCGTGCCCAACTCCATCCCAGCCCTATGAAGTGTGCTGAGGTGTGTCTTCTCTTGCTGTCTGGGGAGGCTGACCTGTTCAGGAGAGCAGTGCAGAGGAGGGGGCTGAAGAGTCTGTGTCGACAGCCTCTTGCTGCAGACATACTGTTCACCAAGGCTGTCAGGGAACAGAGGGGACTCCTGCCCCTTTGGAGCTGTGACAGCTCCAGTGGAGAGATCAGATCTGAGGAAGGAGGCTTGGCCACATGGCTGGGAACCCAAGGCCCGTGTGTGTCTGACCACAGTGGCAGATGCTTTGCCTTGGGGTTTGGAGCTAGGAACAGGCTGTTCTCCCCACAGTCACTGCTCACATGGACTACAGCAGTCTCTCCTACTACCGGCCCCCTCAGCTGCTGAGTCATGCTCCCTGGGGTTGGCAGAGGCGCTGGTCCAAAGCCGGCTGAGTCATTAGATGATGAATTGCAGAATTCTTGTTCAGGCTGTCACTGCACCAGCAGTGGAGGGCCCTGCTCCCCTGCCAGACCATTCAAAGCACTGCCTCCTCAGTTGTCATTCCTTCTCCATCCTGGGGGCTCTGGCGATGAGGACAAGAGGCAGGGGGTTGCATGGGGGTGTCTCTGAGGAATTTCCCTATGTCAGATTTACACAGTTACTCTGATAGGGACAGGGGCCTCACTGTTTACACAGGGAAGAATCTGAGATCTCATTTTGTTCCCTCTCTCATTTTATAAAGGAGGAAACTAAGATACTCGAGTGACTTGGCCAGGATTCAGAACTACTTGGGGAGGTAGAGGACCAGAGGTCAGCTTGGGAGTCAGACACTCCTTAGTCTGAATCTGAATCTGTTTTTCATGAGCAAGCCTCGCCAACCCTTGGTTTCCTTGTCTGTGATATAATCTGGCAGCTTCCGGAGCTGATGGCTGTGATGCACGCGTAGGCAATCTCTCAGTCACTGCTATTTGATGGGGAGGCCAGAGGCTGAGGTCTTTCCTCTTCCTGCTCAGGAAAACTTGGAGTGGAGAGGTAGGAGACTCCTTGGGGGTGGGTGTCTTAGAGACTGTATCAGGGGAGTGGGTTCCTTAATCACCGATACCCCGACCCTTCAGGGAGGCTCACAATGCAGCATGCCAGAAAGTCCCCAGACATGCTCATTTAGCTCCCCTAAACCAGAAAACAGGCAAAGCCCAATGCAGTGGGCATAGCCCCCCTCACCTGGGCTTCCATATCACACCTCCACTCCTGCATGCAAGTCACCAGGTCCCCTGCTGGCTCCATCCAGGTTTAGCCTGGGAGGTACACATCTCTGTCCAGAGCTGCATCTGTCTTGCAGGAGGGAGTGGCCTAGGATGAGTGTGGGCTCACAGATGATACCTGTGTCAGTCACTCCTGCTCCTGCAGTGTCCCCAAGGAATCTGTGTGGCCCTCCTGGGAGCTACTGTGGAGTGGCCTTGCTGATCTGATTCCCTTTGCTGCCTGGGTCTACGTGGGGAAGGTTCCCCACATGCATGAATCCATCTGAGAAAAGATTTGGCTTTTTCAAAAGAACTTTATTAAGAAACAGGAAAGATAAAACACGCAACCAAAGGAATGAACCAGTTTATAGCACATGTGCTTTATTCCATGAAAACCCCATTTGGGCTGGGCTGGCACCCAGTCCCTGGGTACCGACACCACAGTATCTTGTTTTCAAGCCTGTCTCTTGTGGCCACTAAGCCACCCAGTTCCAGGTTTCTCTGGAGACAAGTCAGACTATCTCCCAATCTCATAATGCACAGGCCCTCCTCCTCCTGGTCCCTGAGATTCCTTGCCCAGTACCTCAGGTGAAGTCTTCTCTGGCCTGGCTGTATCTTCCCTGCCTCTCCAATCACCCTCCAATCACAGGAGTCCTGGGTCCCTAGAAGACCTATTTTTGCTCCTGTCTTGATCCGCGTAATTAAACCCTATTCACGATCCAGCTTGGTAACCGGGTTCTGCTACCTTCAGTCAGGATGCCTATTTTCCCAAGCCTGCATCTGAACTTGGTCTTCCTCCTGCTGAGTCCTATCTCTAGCAGCTCTCTGCCCTGCCTTGTCCAAGACTGTTTTCCCCTCAGCACAGAGGTCTCCAGCCCTGTCCAAGCTCCCACTTAATTTATGGGCAGCTCTAGTTCTCAGCTTGCCTGCCAGAGAGAGACAGACAAACACCTACCTGTCAAGCCCTGCCCAGCTCAGGTTAACAACCTCATCAACTTCCTCGGTATAACCTTTTGATTTCTCTCTTGGACTTCTGCCCTCTGGAATCTTCTGTCTGTGGAATTAGGATATAACATTGCTTTATAGATACAATAATAGTAAGACTACAGTGGAAGGAGAGCTATTCTCTCCCAAATCATATTTCCTCTAAACTATCAAAAGATTGGAATACTTTTGCCATTTGTAACTTTTTCTAAACATCTATGGTCATAGGTCCTTAATTAGTACAGTCTGATTCTCAATTGGCTTTTAGGAATGACATTGAATCTCAGCAGGCTGACCAGTGGTCCCTTCTGCCCCCTCAGACATTGTTGTGTCTTCAACTATGGCTTCTTCACATAACTGCTGAAAGCAAAACAAGAGTCTCCTCCAAAGAAAATGGTTTGGAGGTAACATCTTCACCCAGATGTTCTTCGGTCCTTACTGCACAATACTTGCACATAAAATCCTCATACAAGCTTACACTGATGGAGGGGTATTTGGTCAGTATAAGTCAGTTGAACTTTTTCCTAACCAATACCTTGGATTTGAAATTCATGTTGTACAAAATACTTCTCTCAACGCTTCTCATCCAATCCTCACCCCAACCCTGATGTACAAACTGAGGCTCAGAGAGGTCAAGGAACTAGACCAAGACTACACGGCTATTTTCTTTCTTTCTTTTTTTTTTTGAGACGGAGTCTCGCTATGTCGCCCTGAGTAGAGTGCCGTAACATCATAGCTCACGGCAACCTCAAACTCTTGGGCTTAAGTGACTCTCTTGCCTCAGCTTCCCAAGTAGGGAAGCTACTTGGGACTACAGGCGCCCCCACAACACCCCACTATTTTTGTTGTTGTTGTAGTTGTTGTTGTTTAGCTGGCCCGGGCTGGATTTGAACCTGCCAGCCTGGATGTATGTGGATGGTGCCATAACCACTGTGCTGCAGGCGCCAAGCCTACACAGCTATTTAGTGGAAGAGCCAGCACTCAACCCAGGTCTCTTCTATCTTAATCTCTTTCTTTTCCTCTTTTTTTGATACAAAGAATATAAAAGAGGTTTTCTATTCCCCTCCTCTCTCCCACAATGGAATTCTCCTTTCACCAGTCTGTGCATGGCCTGGGCAGCTCCTAACAGAAAAAGGAACAATTTAGCAAGTTAATTGTCATAATCCCCAGGTGGGGTGGGGGTGGAGCATTTTGTTTCTTTCATGATGTTCCTGATTGCTCTGCACCTGTAGTGTAATTGAGATCTTGCCCCCTCTCCCCCCGCCACGTGTTTGGTGCTTTCTATGGGATTCTTGATTCCCAGGTAACGTTGAGAATTTTGCCTCCATGCTTGATGCTACACTTCCCATCCATCTGTCACATTTTGCCAGGGTCCTGGGCCTTCTCACTCCTACCTCTTCATAAAGAAAAGCTAGTACTTTCCTTCATCTTCCCAAGATTCTGATAGCTTCTTGGGAAGCCACTTGGTTCTCTCATCTCTGGAGCACCCGCGGGTCTCTTATTGCAGCCAGGTGACTTTTCATTTCAGGTCTCTATTCCTGTTTTGCCCCCTGAGTGGGCCATATGGCTAGAGACATTTCACCAGCCAAGACCTGTGCCCATTGCTCCCATGCAACTCTGCAGAGCTGCTGTTCCAACCTGAGGGTGTGTGATCCCCATCTCCCAGCTCTTCTTGTCACACACACAGAAGCAGGAATAGAGACATAATCTCTCCGTGGAGCCCAGCCTTGGGAGGCATATGGTGGACTGTGTCCACAGTGCCCCCTAACGGAGAATTCTCACACACCAACGTTTTAGACAGCTTGGTTGGCCAGGATGTGGCATTTAAGGTGGGAAATCTCTGTAGAGTCACACCACTGTCTTATCCCTTTCTAAGTATTAATTCACTTCACAGATACTGAGCTGTCAACATGCTAGCTCTGTAGACAGAGCTGCAGTGAAGACGGGCACCGCCTATGCCCTCCTGCAACTCATCCTATACTAGCTGGTGCTCTAGAACTTTGGTTTCTTGTTGATTTACTTGGTGAACTGTGACATGCCCCTGGCCTTGCAGACACTCTATAATAATCCAGTCACTTGAGGAGCCTGCTTGACCTCTGAAAACCATCCTGGAGAGGTTTATTGGTCTGTGGCTCTGCCCAGACAGGTCCCTGCTCTGACAGCCCTTTGTCCCAGAGAGCCCTGACCAAGCTAGCTGACCCCCATCCCTCGTTTGTGCCTCTTCTCTTGCAGGACAATCTCATTTGTTCTGACACATTCATTCTTAAATCCAGTAGTTATGCTTCAATATCATTTGCACTGAGTATTGCCTTGAAGTAAATATTCAAGCATGTTATGTAATGGATAATCACTGAAGTAGAAATGTGCATATGAAAATAAGAGCACAAAATAACTCCCAAATCACTGACTATTTACAAATTCTGAATCTATTTCAACATGGCAACTATTCAGACTAACTTTACCCTTGTTGCTGTCGCTACATGATTATAATTCCAGATTCTCCACTTTTTTTTTTTTGGGATTATGATTGTATCACATAGCTATTTCTTCTCAATAGTTTTCGTCATTATCATACATGAAAGCAACAGCTCATTCCTCTAACGGACCACAAGCCACTCAGCTACCATTGAGCAGTTCCAGTTAATGACTGTACAATATAGGGCAGTCACAAATATCTCTATGCAAATATTTCTTCTTTCCCAGAACGTATTCCCTAAAGTGAGATAACATATTCTTACAATCATTTCCCCCCTCCTCTTGTCAAGTATTGCCAAATTGTTCTCCAGGAAGCCTTATTTTATAGTGCCAGAAGTCTTTTTCCCTACGATATATTTTTAAAATTTATTTTTAACGAATGCAAGTGATTTCATTTTGGTTTTTCATTTTACTAATCCTTGCCTGTGTGCATTTCCTCCAGAGTGCACAGACTGTTAGGCTCTTGGACCAAATAGCCTCATAGTCACTGCATATATCAGACACTTAGCTTTTCCTCACTGAATCAATTCTACGTAGTTTTCTCATCTTCTTGGTTTTCTTATAATCTTTGTTATTCTTCGCTATGCATACATCTTTCGTTTTTATATAATTTGTCCACCCTGACTTTGACGATTTCCCCCACCATTTCAATGAATAAGAGATAGCCTTTTTAGTTTCTTTTCCCTACCCCTGCACATTCCATCTGGTCTTGTCCATAATCCCTCTGGTTCCTATGAACACTCCATCATCCATGATCCCTACCTTAAGATCCCCTTCCATCATCTCTCAACAGCCCTTAGCTAAATATGTCCTTGCAGCCCACCTCAGTCCCACAGCTGCCACCTCCAAAAAGGACCAGTGGTCCCAGCCCAGCTCTGACTGGGTCCTTCCCTCCTGTTTTTATACTTCCTTCCATCCCAGTCCCGCTGTTGACTTCTCAAGTTTCCTTAGCGCCCCCAATCCCACACCTGCCCTCTGGATTCACTTGTTTCTCCCAGCAACAGTGCCCTACAGAAGGATAGATTAGATTCCTTCACCTCTTACTTCAGCCAGACGAAGGCCAACACTTCTCAAAATGAATTTCACAGGAAAAACTAACGGAGAAAAAAAATAGACTCCAGGAAATGTAAAGACATCAAAACAGAAGGATGGCCTCATGGAGATTTTACATCCCACATTTGTCTTGCTGCAGATTGGCTCTGTGGAGGGCATGGAGGGCTCCCTGGCTCTGATACTCAGAACCTGGTGTCTTAGATGCCAACTCTGCAATGTTTGATTTTCCCAGGCTATTCCCTTCACAGCTGTTGAGGCTGACACCTCTTGGCCCCAGCTGATGGCTGCATCTGTTCCCACCTGAAGCGCATCCTGTACTTCCCTGGGATGGATGTCACTTGTTGCTGATTTGAAATCTCAAGCCTCTTCTGACCCCACACAATGCTGTGCAGTCTGAGGGGAGCCAGATTCCCAGTTCTGTCCCAGAATGCACATCCAACCACCCTGGGCTACTTTTGCCACCTGCCCCTCAACAAAACCCTTTCCCTTAGCTACCTTATGAGGAATGATTTTGAAGAATGTGAATCAGGACAAGTTTACACATCTCAGAAACCTAAACTGCAGCAGCAGCAACCACCAGAAGAAAGCAAGAGGCTGAGGAGCCCCCAGTACCCTTCCCACCCCTCCCCTCTGCTCCTGCAGTCATGGCCACACCACCACCCTTGGTCCCCATCCCTGCACACCACAGAGGAGTTAGCAGTTTGGCACTTCACACTGAAAAGTCATCAACCCTGCCCTTCAGGAAAACATCCTCAGCTGCCACATCCCACAGGCAGCTCTGCCTCCCTCCTACTAACCCCTCTCCTTTCCCCCTTCCCAATCCTGCTCCCTTTAGCTGTCAGGAGAGCGGATCCGAAAAATGTGGATGGTCCCGTTACTGAGGGACATGACCAGGTATCTGCCATCCACCATAGTGGTCACCCGCGGCTTTTCCAGGCCGTGGTAGGCTGTTAGGAAGTCTCCAAGAAGTGACCCCTCTGGGTCCAGGATCACCACCTTATTGAGCTCTCGAAGGGTCAGAAAGATGTAGCCCTTCTTATCCACAGACACGGAGCCCGGCTGGCAGCCGTGCAGGCCTGGCCCCCTGTATTCTCCAATCACCTGGCCCAACCCATCACAGACCACCACACTATTCTGCTGCCAATCTGACCCCACAAAATTGCCCTGGGGGCTGGTGGTCAGGAATACCAGTGCCCGGAGGCCCCGGTTTGCCCTCCCCCCAGGGATGAACCGAGTGGCCAAGCTGCCTTCCATGTTGTACACCTCCACATGGCCTGCCACACTGACAGCCACGCGGTCCCCACTTGGCAGTGCAGCCACAGCATGGCTAGCCTGGGAGTGGCTCAAGGCCCGCCGCCACCGCACCTCACCATCATGGCTGATGAGATAGAGCCTTGCACCAGCTGAGAAGGCCACGGCACCCTGCAGAGCTGCCACACTGCAGGGGGAGCAGCCCTCAGGGACTGGCACAGTGCCCCTGTAGTCACCATTGAGGGAGAAGCGTTTCAGCACCCGGTTCTGCTCATCCGCCACCAGGATCTCCCGGGAGCCAAAGGGACACAGTCCAGTGATCCTGGGGGACCACCTGTCTCCAGGCATCCGTGTGGGGAAGCTGCAGGAAAAGATGGGCCTGGGGAGGGGGCCAGAGCCTTCCAGGATTGGCCCAGGTGCTGGGCTGGGCTCCCGGGAAATTGACTTGAACCTGCCTTTGAACTTTCTCCTCTTCTCAGATCTGCCACCCTTCTGGTTCTGGGCTCCTCCTTCACCTTGGGATGTCTGGGCTCTATCATCTTCTGGGATCTGGGTTCCACCTTCTTGGGGTGTCTGGGGTTTGTCCTCTTTCAGAGTCTGTGCTCCATCTCTAGCCTGGGGCTGGACTCTGCTCTGTCCCTCTGCCTTGGCCACATACTCTGTTTGTCTCTGTGTCTCAATGTCCCCTTGGGCACCAGATCCATCTTTTCCACTATCTATCTGTGGCTGCTGCTCCTTAAAGGAGAGCCAAAGCAGGCGGCAGTCCTTGTCCAGGAGCCCAGGGTGGAGCTCTAGCTGGGGCTGCACAAAGGGGGCTGGCCCAGGCATCCAGTGGCCGGAGCCTTGCAGCTGTCGGAGCCTCTGGGCAATTGCCCCCTCCAGAGAGAGGATCTCAGCCTCTCGACCCAGGCTGAGCACACGGCGGGCAAAGGCAGCCGCCTCCTTGGCTACCTGTTCACGGCCCTCAAGCTCCACCAGCCTCTCCCGAACAGCCTTCTCAACAGCCTCCACATGGGCCCGCAGCAGCCCCAGCACCTCCTGTTTCTGGGCCAGGAGATCCCGCAGGACCCTCTCAGTCACTTCCTCCACATGTGTCCCTACCTGGGCTGCCTGCTCCCGCAGCTGGACCAGTGTTTCCTTCTCTACTCTCCGCGCCGCCTCCAGTTCAGCCAGATTGCTGTCCACGCCCGCCAGCAGCTCTTCTAGGCCTGGCCTCCGGGCCCGCACAGCCTCTGCCAGGGGAAGGCAGGGGTGGTCCAGATGGGGATCCAGGCGACACTCTCGGCACAGCAGCTGGGAGCAGGGCTGGCACAGGAAGCGCAGTGCCTCCCCAGGGTGCTGGGGACACTGAGCCGCCTGGCGCTCACGGGCCTCCTCATCATACCAGCCCGCCCTGTAGCCCACCAAGTCCACCACCCGGTGGGTGTGGGTCTGGCGGGTGCAGCGGTGCCCGTCGGCACAGGCCTGGCACAGGTCATCAGCACAGTCTAGGCACCGGGCTGTGGCCGGCCCTCCAGCGCTGGTGCCCCCCACCAGGGGACACAGGGCACAGGCCGGCTTCCCCACACGCAGGTCTCCAGAGCCCCGGGCCTTCACCAGGTCCAGCAGCCCATTGACAAAGAAGTTGGTTTTGAAGGCAGCCACACCTGTGGGCGGCACGGGCACAGTCTCACGGCACTCAGGGCAGCGGACATGGCCACCCTCAGCCAGCTGGGCCAGGCAGTCCTGGCAGTAGGTGTGTAGGCAGGGCAGCGTCTTGGGCATCTGCAGCTGCTCCAGGCAGATCTTACAGGCCAGGAAGTCACTGCTTAGGGCCTCCAGCAGGGAGGGCGAGGAGCCCTGGGAAACCATCCTGCAGGCAGAAGGTCAGGGCCAGTGGTCAGAGGGCACCTCCACAGGGCCTGAAGCCCACCCTCCTACCTCTCCCCCGGGGTCTCCTATCCTCTCCCCTCAAGGATAGGAATTTCCTTCTGGTCTTCTGGGGTCTCAGGCTATTTGCTCTTAAGCTAGGGAGCTGTTCCCCTCTCCTCTTCCTCCTGGTGTACATTCTGCAAATGTAAAAATGTAAATGCTCTTATAGTGTCAGACGTGTGAGAAATGACAAGATCTGAAGTCCACAGGCCTCCTGGCAAGTGCGTTCCAAGCCCTCTGGTGTGCACAGATCCTGGGGTCCCTCTGTGTGGAGTGCTGGTGTGAGGGGCAAGCAGTAAGGACACAGAAGGGCGTCTGCCACCTTGATCCTGGCAGCTGGGGTGGAGTTTTGCAGTAAAATGGGCCCTAATCCCCCAGCCCCACACATCTACCTAGGGCAGCATGGTGGGTGAGGAGGCCCCATTTCCTGCCCCAGACTTTTCCTGAAATGAATTGTGGAGATGACAGAAAGAAGGCTGAGGGTTGGGGTTCCTCTCCTTCCAGCTGCTCAACCTAGACCTTGGGCAGAACTCAGGCCTGGGGGGAGGGGGGTGCCACCTAGGACTTGGCCCAACACCTGGAGTTCTCCTCTCTTAGCTTTCCCTGCTGAATGCCTTCCGGAAACCCCTGAAGGGGAGTTGTGAGCCCCCAGCACAGTGGCGGAAAAGTACTTCATAAGGAGACTTGCTGAAGAGTCTCCTTTGCCGGGGCTGCGGGGCTGAGAGAGGAACTCTCTAAGTGGGCAGGGGTCTTTCTGGGGCGACCCCCAGGCCTCCGGCCTCAGAGGGGTAAGGGGTGCTGCTTCCCGCCTGCTCTCCTGCCTTCTGCCTTCCGGGTGCCTCTCTCCCCTCTCCCTCCCACTCTTCCCCTGCGCTCTCACTCCCCTCCCTTTGCCTTTCTGCCCCCACTACTCCCTCCTGGTCAGCTCCTTCTTTTAGCCACCCCCTGAGCCCTTACCTAGCCAGAGATGACCTTGGCCTTCAGGACTGCAAGGGGGCTGGGGTCTGGACTCCGCTATTGCAGGGCTCCTGAAAGAGAAACAAAACTGAAACTAATTGTGCTTGTGGTGCAACTTCCGTCTGGGGACACTCGCACAGGCTCAGGCCCCGCCTTCCTCCCCACCCCAGCCCGGACCTCTCCCTCCAAGTCCCCTCCGCCCCCAGCTGCCGACCAGGTCTTCCAGTCTGTCCAGCTTCAGCCAATTGCCTGAGGGTGTGTTCTCTGAGAGTTTGTATGGAGGGTAAGGGAGGTTATTTGTAGGAAGAAATTAGAGCTCATCTGTGACTCAGAGGCTAGTGTAACCACGTCCTCAGGCCAGGTCTGCAGGGCTGATGCCTCAGGTAGGTATTTATCTGTAATTCCAGCACTGGGTGGAAGATTCCAAATACCTTTTCTGAAATACTGGAGAGGTTGTGGGGGCCAGATAAGGAACCTCAGTCTCAGAGATCAGGGAAGTCTTCCAGAGTAGGCATTGGTTGAGATAAGTCTGAAGACAACACAGAAGTTGGGGTTTACTAGGGAAAAATCAGGGCAGAGCTTTCCAGGAATCAGGAGCCTCCAGTTTGGGGACAGAGGGATGCACCAACACAACCCTCCTGATGGCTTCGGGTGAGCTCCCACTCTAACAGTGTGTGTGAAGGGGACATAGACATGGTGGCAGATGAGGTTACCCAGGGAGGCAGCAGCCAGAAAAGATCTTAAAAGGCCTTATGTTCTATGTGTTGGGTTTGCATTTTATCCCCAAAGCCCAAATAACCGTTGAAGGACATTTTATTTATTTATTTTTTTTTGTAGAGACATAGTCTCACTTTATCACCCTCGGTAGAGTGCTGTGGCATCACACAGCTCACAGCAACCTCCAACTCCTGGGCCTAGGCAATTCTCTTGCCTCAGCCTCCAGAATAGCTGGGACTACAGGCGCCCGCCACAATGCCCGGTTATTTTTTTGTTGTTGTTGCAGTTTGACCGGGGCTGGGTATATAGGACTGGCGCCCTACTCACTGAGCCACAGGCGCCGCCCATTGAAGGACATTTTGTCCAACATTTTATGAAAAATTTGAAGAACAGAAAAGTTGAGAGAATTGTAATGAATGCTCATAAACCCACCACTTAGATCCTACAATGATCATTTTTCTGTAGTTGATTCATGTATGTATGCCTTTGTCCACACAATGGGATTTAAGTAGGAAACTGAACTGATGAGAACTTACAATGTCCACAGCCTGGGGAACAGAGGGGAGCCAGGGCCCATGGGAAAAGTGGAAAGGCTGAGATGCAGGTGCCAGACAAGTAGGTGGAAATCTAGGAAGAGCGGGTCACAGAGGCCGCAGAGAATGCTGTAATTCCAAGAGGAGGAGGTGGTCATCACTCCAGACCAGAAGGTTAACCAAGATGAAGACAGACAGTACATTGGTACTGGTATGTCCATAAGTCGATGTGTGCACCTCCCTGGTGGCCCCTCTGTGTGCTCATTTGTGTACCTTTAAGGAAGATTGTTGAATGCCTACTGTGGCCAGCCAGCATGCCATGTACCGTAGAATATGCAAAGGCAAACAAGATGCCTTCTCTGCTCACAAAGAGCTTCAAATCTAATAAGCAGGTGCAACAGAGGTGGGAAGACAAAGGCCATGTAAAGGTGTCACAATAATCATTCCAGTAGATTACTTTATTAGGTGTTTACTATGTGCTTGGCGTGGAGTGTTATAAACATAACCCGATTTAATCCTCACAATGGCCTGGTAAGCTAGATACTATTATTGACTTCATTTTTGCAGGTGAGGAAATTGCCATATAGATAAATCAGTACCTGTGTATTACTCAAGGTCATATAATGTGCTACAGGAAAGTTCAGTTTCTTCTAGGAATGGAGATGGCATGGGAATCAAGAAGGCTTCATGGAAAAGAGGCATTATGATGGTTGCCCTCTACTCCCACTGCCCCACTGAACAATTGCTTAAAGTGTCTATGCTGTGTAGCAGGCCCCAGAGAGAAAGGTCCCTGAAGTTTCCCACCCTCAGGGGAACAAACTACTAGGTCCTCAACTACAGCCCAGGAATAAGAGCTACCTTGGAGATGCGTAGAAGAGGATGCCCAGGAAGAGGAGGAGCTTGGTGCTGCTGGGAGGCCAGGGGGAATCTTGTAGATGCTGCCAATTCCTAAGGGTAAGTGGGAGGAAGACTTCCCAGCAAGGACCACAAGTGGTCAGTTGGCTAGAACCAGAGTGCAGGTGGGTGCAGGGAGTGGCTTTAAAATTTCCTTTTGAACTAGGTATATACCCAGAAGACCAAAAATCACATTATAACAAAGATATTTGTACCAGAATGTTTATTGCAGCCCAATTCATAATTGCTAAGTCTGGAAAAAGCCCAAGTGCCCATCGATCCATGAATGGATTAATGAATTGTGGTACATGTACACTATGGAATATTATGCAGCCTTAAAGAAAGATGGAGACTTACCTCTTTCATGTTTACATGGATGGAGCTGGAATATAGTCTTCTTAGCAAAGTATCTCAAGAATGGAAGAAAAAGTATCCAATGTACTCAGCCCTACTATGAAACTAATTTATGGCTTTCATATGAAAGCTATAACCCAGTTAAATAACCTAAGAATATGGGGAAGGGGGAGAAGGAGGGGAGGGGACGGGGGAGGATGGGCGGAGGGAGAGTGATTGGTGGGATTACACCTACAGTGCATCTTACAAGGGTACATGTGAAATTTACTAAATGCAGAATATAAATTTCTTAACACAATAACTAAGAAAATTCCAGGAAGGCTATGTTAACCAGTGTGATGAAAATATGTCAAATGGCATATAAAACCAGTGTATGGCGCCCCATGATTGCATTAATGTACACAGCTATGATTTAATAATAATAAAAAATTTTCCTTTTGAGAATCCTGTAAGACCTTAAGGTCATGGGACACCCTTATAGGATTTTCATCAGGCAAGTTTGGATTTTGTTCTCTAAGTATTACAGGCAGTGGCCCGCAGAGATTTTTAATTTTAAATTATAAAATGATGATAATTTAAAACAAGATTCAAAACGCTGATATCATCATTGTAACATGACAACCATTTCTTTCCTGTGTGTATTTCCTTTGGTGTCTGTCCATATGAACGTATTTTATATAATTGTATTTATAGTGTACATATACAGAGGGTGCCAAAAATGTATACACATTTTAAGAAAGTAAAAAAATGGTAATAAAAATGTACTCAAGTCACATTGACTTTTGCAATTACAAGAGAAACAAGATACGATATACCAGATAACAAACGTTATTGGTATATATTGAGCATTACCATTTTAATACTGTTTTTCCTTTATTGTGTATACATTTTTTTTGCACTGTTCTTTTTTTAATATAAAATAATGTTATGTCATCTGTTAAAATTATGGGAGGTCATTGTTTTGGACTGAGCTCCTGCACTGAGTCCCAACAGACCAAATCAAACCAAAATGCTAAATGCCACATAATCAAACTGAGACTTTAAGGAAGCAGATAGATAGCCAAACAGACCAGTTTTTAAAAACAAGAGATTCCAGTCTACCTGAGTCAGTGTAATAAGGAAGTTCCCCTCTGGTTTAACCTCACAAAAAGTAACCCAAAGTAACTTGATGTTAACCAATCAGGTTTTTTTTTCCTATTATTGTTTCCTTATTCATACTGTTGCTACTAAAATCTACTGTTCTCATATTGCCCAATAGGAGCTCTCATTCCATTTTGCAGAATGCCAGGCTGCCCCATTCATGAATAACAAATAAAAGCCAATAGGATCTACAGCTAAATTTGTAATAATTTTGTCTTTTGACACATTTTCTGTTTCTACATATTCTTCAGCATTATTAGTGTTAATGGCTACATAAATTATATACCTTAACTTATTTAACTATTTAGTAATATGCTTTTAAACTGACCCCCCCCCCCCAAAAAAAAAACCACCCTTGATTTGTAGCGTTTGCCAATTTCTTTAATACAAACATGGTGTAAATACTCCTAGTGTGGCTAAATTCACATGTGGCTAAGCTACCCATGCTTTAACAATCAGTCTGCAAAATTCCTAAAATATAACAATGAGGTCTCAGGAGCCGATGCTCTTGGGAAGTTTTTAGAATGTACTCTTTTGATCTCAGGGGTCTGAACTTCACAGTTTTATCTTGTGGTTGTTTTTAATCTCCCAACATGTGCCCTTAATGTCTGGGAAATTATCCTCTTTTAAGTATTTTGTTGCTATCCTCCTCAGCTGTTTCCTCCCCTGGGACTCTCCTTGAGCTGTTCCTTCTCCTGGAAGGCTCCTCTCCTTTTATCTTTTCTCTTATTTTCCATTCTTTTGCTTTTTGTACTGCTTTCTGCGATGTAAGCCTTCTACCCTTCTATTACATTTTTCAAATCTGCTGTTGCAATTTTAATTCATGGGTTCCTTTCCCCCCCTTTTTTGTACTATGTTTTTACTTCATGACGTCAGTATCTTACCTCTCTGAGGATTAATGATAGTGTAAAAGTGTGTTTCTTTTTATTACTGAGTGATAATCCATTTTTTGAATGTAGCACGGTTTGTTTGTCCATTGGCCTTTTGGAAAACATTTATATTGCTTCCGAGTTTTGGTTATTACATTTATAGCTACTGTGATCATTTGTATACACCTTTTTGTGTAAATGTAAATTTTCATTTCTTTGGAATAAATGCTCAGAAGCATGATTGTTGGATTGTATAATAAAGGTATGTTTAGTTTTACAAGAAAATATCAATCATTTTTTCCTAGAGTGACTGTACCATTTTACCTTTCCTCTGGTAATGTATAAGACATCCAGTGTCTCCACATAGTCACTGCTTTTAGTATTGTCAGTATTTTTATTTATTTTTAATTTTTTATCCATATGTCCTTTTTGGTAACATGTTTGATGTTATTTTGTTGATTTCTTAAATTGGATTTTTTTTTTTTTTCTTTAGAGACAGAGTCTCACTTTGTCACCCTTGGTAAAGTGCTGTGGCGGCACAGCTCACAGCAACCTCCAGCTCTTGGGCTTAGGTGATTCTCTTGCCTCAGCCTCCCCAGGAGCTGGGACTACAGGCCCCCCTGCCACAATGCCCGGCTATTGTTTGTTTTGCAGTTTGGCCGGGGCTGGGTTTGGACCGCCACCCTCGGTATGTGGGGCCAGTGCCCTACTCACTGAGCCACAGGTGCCGCCCAGGATTTTAAAATTACTGTTGAGTTTGATCAGCTCTTTGATAATCTTACATATAAGCCATTTATCAGATATGCAATTTGCAAATATTTTCTCCAAGTCTGTAGTTTATGTTTTCATCCTATTAACAATGCTTTTCATAGGGCAAGGCTTTTATTTATTTAATTTTTGGAGACAAAGTCTCACTTTGTCACTCTCATTAGAGTGAGTGCTATGGTGGCATAGCTCACAGCAAGCTCAAGTGATTCACTTGCCTCAGCCTCCCGAGTACCTGGGACTACAGGCGCCTGCCACAACACTCGTTTATTTTCTTAAGGCGGGGTCTCATTCTACCTCAGGCTGGTCTTGAACCTGTGAACTCAGGGCCATCTGTCTGCCTCGGCCTCCCATGAGCCACCATGCCCCACAAGGTTTTTAATTTTGATGGAATCCAGTATATCAGTTTATTACTTTATGGCTCAAGCTTTTTGTGTCATGGCTAAGAATTCTTTGCTTAAAGGTCAAAATGTTTTGGGGGAACGCCTGTGGCTCAAAGGAGTAGGCACCGGCCCCATATACCGGAGGTGACAGGTTCAAACTTGGCCCTGGCCAAAAACTGCAAAAAAAAAAAAAGTCAAAATGTTTTCTCCTGTGTTTTCTTATAGATTTTTAGCTTTAGGTCTTAAAGCTAGTTAGGTCTTGGATTCTAGTTAGGTCTTGGATTCATTTTGAGTTAACTTTTCTGTGTGTTTGTTTGTTTTACTTATTTATTTATTTTGAGACACAGTCTCACTATGTCGCCTCCGTAGAGTGCTATGGTGTCACAGCTCACAGCAACCTGAAACTCTTGGGCTTAAGCAATTTCTCTTGCCTCAGCTTCCCAAGTAGCTGGGATACAGGCACCTACCACAACTCCTGGCTATTTTTTGTTGCAGTTGTCATTGTTGTTTAGCTGGCCTGGGCTGGTTCGAACCTGTCAACTTCGGCATATGTGGCTGGCACCATAACCACTGTGCTATGGGCGCTGAGCCCCCTTTTCTGTGTGTTTTGAAGTAAGATGTAAGAGTTTTTAGCATTTTTTTTTTTTTTTTTGCATATGGCTGTCTCATTGTTTCAGCATTATTTGTTGAAAAAAAATCCTAATTTTCACCATTGGATTTTCTTTGACCATAAATATAAGTGTTAATTTCTGGACTTCGTATTCTATTCCATTGTCCTAAAAGTCTATACTTATACCAGTACGATACTATCATTAATACTGTGGCTGCATAGTAAGTTTTGAAATTAGATAGAGTGAGTCCTCATACTCTGTTCTTCTACTTCAAAACGATTTTGGCTATTCTAAGTCCTTTGCATTTCTATATAAATTTTTGGATCAGCTTGTTAATTACTAACAAAAAAGCTTTCTGGAATTTTGGTAGGCATTACATTGAATCTATAGGTCTATTTGGATATAATTACTATCTTAACAATATTGAGTCTTCTTTTTTTTTTTTTTTTATAGAGACAGAGTCTCACTGTACCGCCCTCGGGTAGAGTGCCGTGGCGTCACATGGCTCACAGCAACCTCTAACTCTTGGGCTTACGCGATTCTCTTGCCTCAGCCTCCAGAGCAGCTGGGACTACAGGCGCCCGCCACAACGCCCGACTATTTTTTTTTGTTGAAGTTTGGCCCGGGCTGGGTTTGAACCCACCACCCTCAGCATATGGGGCCGGTGCCCTACTCACTGAGCCACAGGCGCCGCCCACTATTGAGTCTTCTAATCCATGAATATATTATATCCCTTCATTTATTTAATTCTTTACATTTTTCTTTTTTTTGAGACAGAGTCTCACTATGTTGCCCTTGGTAGAGCGCCATGGTATCACAGCTCACAGCAACCTCAAACTCTTGGGCTCAAGCAATTTTCCTGCCTCAGCCTCCCGAGTAGCTGGGACTACAGGTGCCCGCCACAACACCCAGCTATTTTTTTGTTGCAGTTGTTTATATGGCCTGGGCAGGGTTTGAACTGGCTACCCTCGGTGTATGTGGCTGGCACTGTAACCACTGTGCTACAGGTGCCAAGCCTATTTAATTCTTCTTTAAATCTCTTAGCAATGCTTTTTTAGTTTTGATGTGCAAATTTTAGCATTTTCTCTGCTAAATTTGTTCCTTAGTATTTTATTCTTTTGTGTTATTGTGAATGGAATTATTTTTTAATCTCTTTTTTATTATTATGAAAATACAACTTGTCTACTAGGGCTTTTTTTTTTTTGTAGATTCCTTAGGCATCTACAAAAGGTCATGTCATCTGTAAATTTAAAAGTTTTATTTTTTTCTTTCAAATCTGTATGCCTTTAATTTTTTTCTTGCCTTCTTGGACTGGCTAGAATCTTCACCAAAATGTTGAATAAAAGTGGTTAGAGCAGATATTCTTGTCTTATATTTGGTTATAGGGAAGAAGCCGTCAGTCTGTCACTGCTAATTAAGTATGATGTTAGCTCTAGGTTTTTTGCAGATGACCTTTATTTGGCTGAGAAAATCTCCTCTATTCCTAGTTTGTTTAGTTTTTTTCTTTCTTTCTACTTTCTTTTTTTTTTTTTTTTGTAGAGACAGAGTCTCACTGTACCGCCCTTGGTAGAGTGCCGTGGCATCACACGGCTCACAGCAACCTCTAACTCTTGGGCTTATATGATTCTCTTGCCTCAGCCTCCCGAGCAGCTGGGACTACAGGCGCCCGCCACAACGCCCGGCTATTTTTTTTTTTGTTGTTGTTGCAGTTTGGCCGGGGCTGGGTTTGAACCCGCCACCCTCGGCATATGGGGCCGGCGCCCTACTCACTGAGCCACAGGCGCTGCCCTCTTTCTGCTTTCTTTCTTTTTTTTTAATTTGGCCGGGGCTGGGTTTGAACCCGCCACCTCCGGCATATGGGACCGGCGCCCTACCCGCTGAGCCACAGGCACTGCCCTTTCTGCTTTCTTTCAATCAGGAGTGGGTGTTAGATTTTTTTCAGATACTGTTTTCTGCATAGATCAAGATGATACATTGTTTTTTCTTTCTTTTTTTTTTTTGTAGAGACAGAGTCTTACTGTACTGCCCTCTGGTAGAGTGCCATGACGTCACACGGCTCACAGCAACCTCCAACTTCTGGGCTTACGCGATTCTCTTGCCTCAGCCTCCCAAGCAGCTGGGACTACAGGTGCCCACCACAACGCCCGACTATTTTTTTGTTGCAGTTTGGCCGGGGCTGAGTTTGAAGCCGCCACCCTTGGCATATGGGGCCAGCGCCCTACTCACTGAGCCACAGGCGCCGCCCCATTATTTTTTCTTTATTCAATTAATGTAGCATAAAACATTAATTGATTTTCAGAGTTATGTCAATGTCGCATTCTTACAATAAACCTCATCTAGTCATAGTGTATAATCTTTTTTATATATTGTTGGATACAGTTTGCTAATGTTTTCTTTTTCTTCTTTTTTTTTTAGAGGCAGAGTCTCTTTGTTGCCCTCAGTAGAGTAGTAGAGTGCTGTGGCGTCACAGCTCACAGCAAACCTCCAGCTCTTGGGCTTAGGTGATTCTCTTGCCTCAGCCTCCTGAGCAGCTGGGACTACAGGTGGCTGCCACAATGTCCGGCTATTTTTTGTTGCAGTTTGGTGGGGGCTGGGTTTGAACCTGCCACCCTCAGTATATGGGGCCAGTGCCCTACTCACTGAGCCACAGGCACTGCCCAGTTTGCTAATGTTTTGTTAAGGATTTTTGTGCCTATGTTCTTGACTTATGATGGTCTGTTATTTTATTTTCTTTCTTTTTTGTGGGAGAGAGCTGGGGAAGTGGAGTCAGTTGGGCCCTGCCTCTCACTACACTGTGAGGCTCCCCCCACCTCCATTTATTTTATTTTCTTGTTATGTTTTTGTCTAGCTTTGATATCAGGGTAATACTAACCTCACAAAATAACTCAGGAAGGCTTGGCTCCTGGGAGCTGGCCATATACACGCAGGCTGGCAGGTTCGAATCTGGCCTGGGCCTGCTAAACAACAATGACAACTACAACAACAAAAAAATAGCCTGACTTTGTGGTGGGTGCCTGTAGTCCCAGCTACTTGGGAGGCAGAGGCAGGAGAATCGCTTGAGCCCAAGAGTTGGAGGTTGCTGTGAGCTGCAATGCCATGGCACTCTATCCAGGGCAATAGCTTGAGGCTCTGTCTCAAAAAAAAAAAAGAATTTGAGTTTGTCCAGGCTAGACTCAAACTCCTGGGCTCAAGAGGGCCTCCTTCCTCAGCCTTTAGAATAGCTGATACTGCAGGTGTTTACCACTGTTCCCAGATATACCTTCCTTTTTTTATTATAAAATATCCCGCTTTGTCTTGAAGAATATTTATTTTCTTAAATATTGGCTTTTATTAATATAGTCATTCCAGCTTTCTTACAATCACTGTTGCCCAGTATGTTTTCTTCATGTTTTTATTATCAACCAATTGGTGTCTTTGAATCTAAGCTATGTTTCTCATAGACAGCATATAGTTGGATCTTACTTTTTTTAACTTTTTTTAATTAAATCATAAACACATAGATTATACATTAATGCATTTATGGGGTACAATGTGCTGATTTCGTATAGAATTAGGAATCTTACAACACACTCATTAATATATACCTCATCTTGTTTACTTAGTTATTGTGTCAAGACATTTATACTCTGTACTAATAGTGGTTCTTACTTTTTTATCCAGTCTGACAATCTCTGCCTTTGATTGCAGTGTTTAGTACTTTCAAGTTTAATGTAATTATTGACATAATATCTGTTATTTTGTTATTTGTTTTCTATTTGTCTCATATCTTTTTGTTTCTCCATTCCTCCTTTATTGCTTTATTTTGTGTTAAAAATATTTTTAGCATATTATTTTAATTTTACTATTTAATTTTACTATTTTACTATATTTAAAAATTATTCCTCAAGTTGCTCTGCAAGTTATAATACTTACTCACTTTTTTTTTTAGAGACAGAGTCTCACTCCATCACCCTTGGTAGAGTGCTGTGGTGTTACAGCTCACAGCAACCTCCAGCCCTTGGGCTTAGGTGATTCTTTTGCCTCAGCCTCCCAAGTAGCTGGGAGTATAGGTGCCCGCCACAACGCCTGGCTATTTTTTGTTGCAGTTTGGCCGGGGCCAGGTTTGAACCTGCCACCCTTGGTATATGGGGGTGGTGCCCTACTCACTGAGCCATAGGTGCCGCCCTATAATACTCACTTTTAACTTATCAGAACCAATTTCAGGTTAATGTTAATTTGAATCCAATAAAATATATCAAAATAGCACATTATTTCTTTCCTTTTGCTATTTTTGTCAAATATATTACCTATATATGTAAAAACCCAATAATATAACATTATAATAATTTCATTTTAAAAACAAATTAAAGGAAGAAAAGATACAGATGAGAATCTTTTGTAATTATGCCCCACCTCCATCTTGCTGGGGGCTTTCAACACTCCCCCTTTAAGGCAGGAAGCTTAGGTGAGTTTAGTAATAACTGCAAAACCCCAGTTTCCCTTGTAAGGACTCCCCTTACCAGGTGTTGGCTCTTGTCAAATTCGGCTTGCATTAAGGACTCCCTCTCCCCTACCAAAAGCCCCTTATGAAAGGTTTCCATCTCTGCTTCTAGGGGTTGAGAGACTTTGAGGTGTGAGCCTGCTCTCAGCCTAGCTGATCAATAAAGGACTCTTGCTTAATTTGGACTCAGTGTGCTGGTGTTTCTCTATTCCACTGGCTTCAGGTATAACATTTGGAGGCCCCAGCGAGATTCACCAGCTGGAGGGTCAGCCTCCCTCTGTAGCCCACTGGAGAGGACAGGAATTATAGTACAGGCACCCCCTGGGACATTACCTGTAATTCCCTGAACTCCTCCTGAGGGCTTCAGAGGGACTCCTTCCAACTCCTTACCCCAATTCAGGTCCTCCAACTTACTCTTGAGAGGTAATTGTGGTGTTTGTTTGAATCTCTGATGTTTATTTGAAATTGTTTTTTTGTTCCTAGAAGGGCCCTTAGGGACCTCCAAGTGGAGACCACTGGACAGGAGCCTCAGGGGTTGGCCCTGGGCTTTCAGAGACACTAGGATGCTAATGCCATTGGGACGATGGTGCTTTGGTCTTTTGGCCTGGGGGAAGCTTGGAAGCAGAAGCTCATGTGAAAAGGGAGCCTCAGGGGTTGGCCCTGAGGACAGGCCAGGAAACCTGGTCTATCTGTTAAGGCAAGAGCCTCAGGGGAGCCTGGCCTGTCTGGGACTCTCAGACACGTGTGTCAGTAGTGTGACCTGTCCCTAGAAATACCAGGATGCTGGCGGGGAGCCTCAGCCTCAGATGTGTACTTTGTTTCTTTTGTTTGGAGTTGTGTGTGGTGTGTGTTTCAAGGACCTCTGAGGGGAGGCCACTGGACAAGAGCCTCAGGAAACCTGGTCTGTCTGTTAAGGCAGGAGCCTCAGGGAAGCCTGCCTGTCAGAGCTTTGGTCTTTTGGCTTTGGGGGAAGGTTGGATGCAGAGGCGCAGGTGAAGAGGGATAGTCTATAAACCTGTAAGACAGGAGCCTCAGGGAACCTGGCCTGTCTGTAAAGGCAGGAGCCTCAGGGGAGCCTGGCCTGTCTGGAGCTCTCAGAGATGCATGTGTTGGTACTGTGAACAGTCCCTAGAAACACCAGGACCCTGGTGGGAAGCCTCAGCCTCAGAAGGGCACTTTAGACTTGTATGTATGTTTGTTTATAGTAATCATTGCTTTTTGGGAATTGTATTATAATGCATTTTGTTTGTTCCGATGATGTGTCTACTTTTGTTTGTCTGTAAAACCATGAGATCTCATTCTGTAGTCCTTCTTGGCTGTCCCTGACCAAAGGATCAGCAGACCTCACTAGTCCTTGCCCCATCAGGGAAAGAGGATTTGCCACCTCCTCACAAGGTAGGAGGGCTATCTTCTCCCACAGTCTCTTTAATAGGAAAAACTCCCTCAGCACCCCCGCTGGAGCCTTCCCCTCCCCAGCTCTCACCCCCAGCATCTCGCCTCAGGTCTCACAGGAACCCCAGTCTAAGGGAGAGGCCTGGATCCTCCCCCTTCAGGGAGCACCTCCCAGGGAGGGAACAGGAAGAAGCGTCTGCCCCTTTGTCTATGTCCCGTTTTTCAACAGGGTTCAAACCAAAGCTAAGAAAACCCTTCTTGGCCAGTTTTGGTGATGCTGGGGAGGAAGGGCAAAGGGAGTTTAACAGAGTTTTGCAGCAGAATGGCCGGATTGGGACCCCAATACCTTAGCAGGATCCCAGGCTCTAGAAGCTTTTTACTAGTCTCTTTTAATTGGCCTACGGGCAGCAGCCCGGAAACCTATAAATTTATCAAAAACAACTGAGGTGGTCCAGAGGAGTTGCCTGGGGGCATATTTGGAGCAACTCAGAGTCCTTCTGAATCTATACCCCATTTGATCCCTCATCTCCAGAAAATGCCAGGGCAGTGAACTTAGCCTTTGTCTCTCAGTCAGCCCCAGAAATCAGGAAGAAATTATAGATTATTTCTAGATATGGGCTACCTCTTTCAATTGGCTCAGATACTGGGCCAGCTGTCTTTTCTACTTTGACCCAAGCAATTAGTAAAGCCCTAGGTATACAGTGGAACCTCCATTGTGCCTACCAGCCCCAAAGCTTGGGACAAGTAGAAAGAATGAACTGGACCCTAAAAGAAACTTTAACCAAACTCATTAATGAGACTGGTAGAACGTAGATAGAGCTCATGCCCTTGGCAACTCTCAGAGCAAGGTGTATTCCATATAGAACAGGTTTTAGTCCTTATGAAATCATATATGGGAGACCTCCCCTTCTGCTCCCCTGCATGCCCTCAGCAGACATAACTAACCATACTCTCTTAAAGTATCTCCAGTCTCGCTCCTAGATCCACAGGGCCAGCCACCCTCAGATTTGAGATACTTACCGGGACCCCAGAGGGACTGAAAAATGTCTTTCAACCTGAAGACCGAGTGGATGTTAAGTTGTTCCAGAAAGAAGGCCTCACCCCCAAGTGGAAGAGTCTCTTCACCAGCATCCTGGCCACCCCCACAGCTGTGAGAGTTGACAGTTCTTCAGCACGGATACACCACACCCGGGTGAAGAAGACCAAAGACAGCAGAGCCCACTGGACAGCGGCCCCAGGAGCAAACTCTCTCAAGCTAAGACTGTTAAAATCTTGATTTCTTTCTTGTACATGCTGACTCGATATAGTTAATTGTGCTGCCCAGGAGCCCCCTAAGACCAGTGGGGCCATTCGCACAACTGAAGGATCCATGGTAACACCTTTGCTTTCTATTCTGTTAAGTATGTTAAACGGTAGGCATCATCTTTTTTTTTCTTTTTTTCTAGAGACAGTCTCACTTTATCGCCCGTAGTAGAGCACCATGGCGACACACAGCTCACAGCAACCTGCAGTTCCTGGGCCTAGGCGATTCTCTTGCCTCAGCCTCCCAAGTAGCTGGGACTACAGGCGCCCGCCACAACGCCCGGCTATTTTTTTGTTGCAGTTCAGCCGGGGCTGGGTTTGAACCTGCCACCCTCGCAGGGGCCGGCACCCTACTCACTGAGCCACAGGCACTGCCTGGCATCATCTTTTATTTTTTTTAATTTTATTTATTTATTTTTTTTGTAGAGACAGAGTCTTACTTCACTGCCCTCGGTAGAGTGCCATGGCGTCACACAGCTCACAGCAACCTCCAGCTCTTGGGCTTATGTGATTCTCTTGCCTCAGCCTCCGGAGCAGCTGGGACTACAGGCGCCGGCCACAATGCCCGGCTATTTTTTTGTTGTTGCAGTTTGGCCGGGGCTGGGTTTGAACCCACCACCCTCGGCATATGGGGCCGGCGCCCTACTCACTGAGCCACAGGCGCCGCCCTCATCTTTTATTTATTTATTTTTTTTGAGACAGAGTCTCACTATGTTGCCCTCAGTAGAGTGCTTTGGTGTCAGAGCTCACAGCAACCTCAAACTCTTGGGCTCAAGCGATTTTCTTGCCTAAGCCTCCCAAGTAGCTGGGACTACAGGTGCCGGCCGCATCGCCCGGCTATTTTTTTGTTGCAGTTGTCACTGTTGTTTAGCTGGCCGGGACCGGGTTGGAACCCACCACCCTTGGTGTATGTGGCTGGCGCTGTAACCACTGTGCTACAGGCGCCTAGCCGGTATGCATCATCTTTAAATGTAACTCAATTAGATTTAGCTTTTGATTGTTGGTTATGCCTACAACCCTGATCCCCATATTATGTAGGGTTAGGCAAGCAAGACCAGACAAAGAGTCAAGGGTTTGACTCGGACATAAGACCTGGCGGGGGGGTGGGTGGTTGGGGGGGAATGTTATGCTCCAACTCCATCTTGCTGGGGGCTTTCAATACTCTCCCTTTAAGACAGGAAGCTCAGCTGAAAGAGTTTAGTAATAACTGCAAAACCCCAGCTTCCCCTTTTAAGGACTCCCCTTACCAGGTGTTGGCTCTTGTCAAATTCAGCTTGAATTAAGGACTCTCCCTCCCCTACTGAAAGCCCCTTATAAAGGTTTCCATTCCTACTTCTAGCGGTGGAGAGATTTTGATACATGAGCCTGTTCTTGGCCCAGCCAGTCAAGAAAGGACCCTTGGCTTAATTTGGACTCAGTGTGCTGGCGTTTCTCTATTCCACTGCTTCAGGTGTAACACCAACATAGTTACCATTTCTAGTACTCTTCCTTCCCATAATTTAAAGATACCATCTGGTAGTTTTCCTTCTGCTAGCAACAGAGTCCCTCTGTTTACATTTATCTAGGAATGTCCTCATTTTTGCTTTAATTTACAAAAAGTTTAAGAAATTTAAACAAGATGTGTGAATTGAAGTGAAAACTAAGATAGATTTCTTTCAAAGTAATTTATCACAACTTAAAGACATAATTGCCATACACGTCACAGCTCCATACGAAAAAGTTATAAATTTGCCCTTGATTTTACAATGACAAATGAAAAACACTGAAATTCTTTGCTAAAGATGTGCAGGAATTTTTTGGTTTTTGTTAAACAGCAAGAGCAAATAACTTACTGGAATACGAAGACGGGAGTTAAATGGGTATGTTCCTAAGGGAGAAAGGGAGTATTTTCACAGAAACAATGTTTTTCCTACTTCATCTGCGTTTGCTGTTAATGAAAATACATCACTGGCCATTTAATTAAAACGCTTGTACACAAGCACTACTTACTTATGCACAATAAAGGAATGAGGAAGGGGGAAAATGAAAGAACAAAGAGAACTGGTCAGAATACGTGGAACCAAATCAAAGTTTTCTCGTGGAGAATGAATTCTTGGTTGTGTGAACAGAGCTCTGGAATAAAGTGCTACTTTTCCTCCCGTGCATGCTTCCTGTCTGCTATAGGAACATATCAATTGTCTCTTTGTCTTTTAGTTCGAACTGTGTAGATGTGGCTTTACTTTATTGACTGGCTGCCCATTAAATCAGAATCTGATCAGTCTCATCGACAAACCTTGTCATTCTAAAATAAACTTTCATTAGTTTACTAAGTGGTATATGCCTCTTAATTTTTTTCTTTCACTTTATATATTTTTCTTTTTTAAATTATTTTTATTAAATCATAGCTGTGTACATTAGTATGATCATGGTATATTTTTATTTTTAATTGAGAAATAACAATTGTATATATTCATGGGGTAGAACATGATGTTTTGATACACCTATACATTATAGAATGATTAAGTGAATTAACATATATATCACCTCATATATACTTTTTGTGGTACAAACATTTAAAATGTACTTTAGTAGCAATTCAAAAATATATAATACATTATTAACTATAGTCATCCTGCCATGCAATAAATCTCAAAAACTTATTCTTCCTAACTGAAACTTTGTATACTTTGACCAGTATCCCCCAACTCCACCCCCCTACCCGCCCACCCCCACCTCTGGTAACTACTATTTTACTTCCACTCTATCTCTTTTTTTCTTTTTTGTAACAAGGTCTCACTCTGTCATCCAGGATGGAGTGCAGTGGTGTAATCATAGCTCACTGCAGCCTTGAACTCCTGGGCTCAAGTGATTCTCCTTCCTCAGCTTCCCCAGTAACTGGGACTACAGGTGTGCAGCACCACACCCAGCTTATTTTTTAAAATTATCTTTTGCAGAGATGGCATCTCGTTTTGTTGCCCAGAATGGTCTTGAACTTCTAGCCTCAAGCGATCCTCTTGCCTCAGCCTCCCAAAGTGCTAGGGTTACAGGTGTGAGCCATCATGCCCAGCTACTCTCTACTTTTATGCGTTCAAGTGCCTCTTAATCTTTTTTATTTATGTACTTTTTTTTGAGACAGAGTTTCACTATGTCACCCTCAGTAGAGTGCTGTGACTTCACAGCTCACAGCAACCTCAAACTCTTGGGTTTAAGCGATTCTCTTGCCTCAGCCTCCCAAGTAGCTGGGACTACAGGTGCCTGCCACAATGCCTGGCTATTTTTTTGTTGCAGTTGTCATTGTTGTTTTAGCAGGCCAGGGCCGGGTTTGAACCTGCCAGCCTCCGTGTAAGTGGCTGGTGCCCTACCCACTGAGCTACAGGCACTGCCCAAGTGCCTCTTAATCTTAAACTGCACAACACAACCATCCTGCCCACCTACAAGTTAACATCATTTTCCTCAGTCTGAAATATTTACTTGGGTTTTTCATCACAGCAAGTGCTGGAATCTCCTCAGTTGTTGCTGCACAAAAGAGGTATCAGATCCGTATCAAGCTGATCCACATATCAGATCCACACAAGAGGCACCAGGAGGGGTATAAAAAGTTGTATCATTCCTGAAGGATATTTTTCTCTGTCCCTTTCTCTCTTTCTTCTCCTCTGGAGCCCTTGTTATACATGTGTTGTATTTGATATTGTCCCACAGGTTTCTGAGGCTTTATTTACCTTTCACCTTTTTCCTTTCTGTTCTTTGGAGTGAATAATTTTTATTGATCTGTCTTGGAGTTCACTGATTATTTTTTCTGCCATTTCAAATTTGCTGTCAAGCCCTTCCAATAAACTTTTCATTTCCATTGTTTTCTTTTTCCTTTTTTATTTTTTTGAGACAGAGTCACTTGCTCACCCTTGGTAGAATGCCGTGGCGTCATAGCTCTCAGCAACCTCAAACTCTTGGGCTCAAGTGATTCTCTTGCCTCAGCCACCGGAGAAGCTAGAACTACAGTCACTGCCACAACACCCAGCTATTTTTTGAGACAAGGTCTGGCTCTGGCTCAGGCTGGTCTTGAACCCATGAGCTCAGGCAATCCACCCACCTCGGCCTCTCAAGTATTAGGATTACAGGTGTGAGCCACCAGGCCTGGCCCTCATTGTTTTATTTTTCAACTGTTCTGTCTGGTTCTCCTTGTCCTTCTCCTCCTCCTTTTCCTCTTCCTTGTAACAGTTACTGTTTTTGCATAAAGTAATTGTCATCATATCTTTAAGTCTTTTTTTTTTGAGACAGAGTCTCACTTTGTTACCCTCACTAAGTGCAGTGGTGTCACAGCTCACAGCAACTTCAAACTCTTGGGCTTAAGTGATTCCCTTGCCTCAGCCTCCTAAGTAACTGGGACTACAGGCATCTGCCACCATGCCCAGCTATTTCTAGAAGTTAGTTCTCACTCTGGCTCAGGCTGGTCTTGAACCCGTAAGCTCAGGCAGTCCACCTGCCTCGGCCTCCCAGAGTGCTAGGATTACAGGCATGAGCCATCACGCCTGGCTTGTTTAATTCTTTGAAAATATTCATAATAGCTGCTGTGAAATATAGTCAGGTTCCACATACCAACAGTTATCACTCCTTTCTCCAGACTCGTTTCTAATGTTTTGGTCAACCGTGGGCCACATATATAAGAACCACATATATGACAGTGGTCCCATAAGAGCGCGATACTGTTCCTTTTCTAGGTTTAGATATATCCAAGTATACAAACACTATTGTGCTACAGTGGCGTATGGTATTCAGTACAGGAACATACGGTATAGGCTTATAGCCTCAGAGCCACAGGCTAATTCATATAGCCTAGGTGTGTAGTGGTCTACACCATCTAGGTATGTGTCAGTACACTCTGATGTTCACAAAATGACCAAGTAATCTAGCAGTACATTTCACAGAATTCATCCCCATCATTAAACAGCACGTGAGTATATTTGTCTCCTAAAATTTAATATCCTGTCCCACTCAGAATCAGTTTTTATTGACTACTTTTTTTTTCCTGTTTCTTTGCATGTCTTCATAGTTTTTGGTGTCAAGAGTTGCTGTTGTTAAAAACTTGATGCTATAGTTTGAACGTGTCCCCCCAATTTTATATGTTGGTGAGGCCTTTGGGGTGTAATTAGGATTACATAAGGTCATGAAGGTGGGGTACCTGTAATGGAACCAGTGGCTTTCTATGAAGGGGAAGAAACACCCGAGCAGACATGCACACTCTTGCCCTTGCACCATATTCTAATGCAGCAAGAAGGCCCTCAACAGAGCTGGCACCATGCTCTTGAACTTCCCAGCCTTCATAACCATGAGCTACAAAAACTGTTATTTTTTTTATAAATTGCCTGATCTCTGGTATTTGATTATAGAAACAGAAAACAGACTAAGACACTTGACTAGATTTAAACTGTGAATTTTGTCTCTCCGGTGGTGTGTGGTCACTGCTTTCTCTGCTACTGTTTGGATTCTTATTTTTAATTTTTGGTCTAACTTTGGGGTCTCCCTTGTGTCTGCATAGCTTAGGTGTCAGTCAGTGACTTGGGCAGAGGTCACACTTAAATCTAGAGCCCTCCAGGCTTCCATCTTCTGCCAAGTGACCTGTGTGTGGCTGGAGAGTACTTTTGAAGATCAGCTGTACTCCCTCGGCTTTCTTTTAATTTTCTCCTGGCTCCCTGGGGTTTCTCCTGTAGATGCAGGTCTAACAGGGTACTTAGCAAAATTTGCATCCCAGACAAGTATCATTAAATGGAAGTACTACATTCGGAGTTAGTTATGCTGCAAAATAATTTAGAATGAAATGATTGTTGAATATTAATTTAAAAGTAAAATTATAGCCCTTGGCCTAGCCCTCATTGCCCAGTGCCAAAGCCTCAGGATCCAATGCCTGGTGGTAGCAAAACCTGCGTAGTAGCCTGGGTTGAAAGTAGCCTCATTTTTGCCCTTTACCCTGCTCAACCTCTCTAACATTTGAAACGGTGATCACTCCTTTCTCCAGTCTCACTCCTTTCTAAGACTATTGCCTTTCTCCTCCTCCTCTGGCCATTCGCCTCTGCCAGCTTTCCCGCTACTGGACACACCCGCTGCCCACACCCACAGCGCCATCGCTTTGAGCTGTCTTTGCCACCACAGACCACCAGAGGGCGCTCTGGCCCCTGCTAAAGCTCCCTGCGTGCTCTGGGAGCCGCCAATTACTCAGTCGCGCATAAAAAGCACATCTCACTAATCATCAAACAGGTCCTTGTTTCTGCCCCTACTCTGGGGTTACGTCTAACAAGCCATAATGTTGCTATGGCAACTGCTGCCTTTCTGTCTTTTCCTCCGTGGCCAATTCTGTTGGCTAATTCAAGAACAGCTATCCTACGTGGTCCATCCCCCCTCAGTGCCTATCGCGGCTCTTACAAGATCCCAAGACAACTCACTGTCCTTGCACGGTCAGCAGCATAAGGCGGCCATAGATGGGTAGCGATGGCGCTTAGGCCAGGAGCCCAGAGCCCATGAAGTTTCCGTAGGCCTGTGGCTGTTCCCCACCATCATCAGAGGGCCTCCAGGCTGCCAAGGCCCAGGCCCTGCCCTCCACCGCTCTTTGGTCCTAGGTAATCTCCCTTGAAGGTTCCATTTTCTTCTTTCTGAGGAAAGATGGAAAACCTCTATCTGAGGCTTCACCAGAGCCCCAGATATCAAATCTAAAGGAGCACCCAGAATTTCATTAATCGACATACAAGTTCATGCCTATGTTAATGAATATTTTAAAAAATCAAAATGACTGTAAAAAAATCCATAATAAATATCACATCACCCTTTTAAGACAGGTCAGTGTTTCTGAGCTCTCTTTTGCCTCATGCTGCAACGGGTTCTGCTGGGCTTTCACCCTCCACTATTTATTCAAGGACCTCTGCTCTGTACCTTTCTCTCTCCTGCAACATCACCTTTCCTCTCTTTGCTGGATCCTCCCTTTAGCATATTTCCCACTTTAAAACACAAGGAAACCAGCCCCCTGCTTTCCCTTGCCTCCTCCCACCCCAACCTCCATTCCCCTTTTTCTCTGGAACTTGCCAGTCAGGTTTTCTGCCCAGGCGAAGGTCACCAACTATCTCTTCTTTGTCTCTTACTTGAGAGAAGCTTTTGACAGAGGAGGCCACTCCTCCTTGGAACTTTTTTCTCTTGATGTTTCAACTTTCTTGGTTCTTTTCCTACCCCCCTGACCACTCCCTTCCCAGGTTCTTTATCATCTTGATCCTAAATGTGGCATTCAGACCGCCCCTGTATCCACACTCCCTCCTTGAATGCTCTCACCCAGTCACTTAAATAATACTGTATCCTTTACTGAATGGTGATTCCCAACCCTGTATCTACAGATTAGACCACTCTTCTGACTTCCAGACTCATGTCCTACTAATATTTCCATGTATAGGCTTACCAGGCATCTGTTCTTTTTTTTTTGTGATTTTTTGGCCAGGGCTGGGTTTGAACCCACCACCTCCAGCATATGGGACCGGCGCCCTACTCCTTGAGCCACAGGCACCGCCCTTTTTTTTTTTTTTTTTTGAGACAGAGTCTCAAGCTGTCGCCCTGGGTAGAGTGCTGTGGCATCACAGCTCACAGAAACCTCTAACTCTTGGGCTTCAGAAATTCTCTTGCTGCAGCCTCCCAAGCAGCTGGGACTGCAGGCACCCACCACAACGCCTGGCTATTTTTTGGTTGTAGTTGTCATTGTTGTTTGGCAGGCCTGAGCTGGATTCGAACCGTCCAGCATCAGTGTATGTGGCTGGTGCCCTAGCTGTTGAGGAATGGGAATCACCATTTAGTAAAGGATACAGTATTATTTAAGCGAACACAGGCGCTGAGCACAGGCATGTGTTCTTAATATGACCCCATATGGAACTCCAGCTCTCTCCCCCTCCCTCAGACATCTCCCTCTCTGAAATGCAACTCCATCCATCTGATCACTCAGGCCTCTTTTTTTTTTTTTCTATCACATGGTGGATCCAGTCCATTAGCAAACTTCTCAGCTCTGCCTTCAAAATTGTGTCCAGGCTAGGCAAGGTGGTTCATACCTGTAATCCTAGTACTCTGGGAGGCTGAGGCAGGTTGATTGCCTGAGCTCATGAGTTGGAGACCAGCCTGAGGAAGAGCTAGACCACGTCTCTAAAATAGCCAGGTGTTGTGGCGGGTGTCTGTAATCCCAGCTACTTGGGAGGCTGAGGCAAGAGAATCACTTGAGCACAAGCGTTTGAGGTTGCTGAGAGCTATGACACCATGACATTCTACCGAGGGTGACAAAGTGAGACTGTCTCAAAAACAAAAACAACAACAACAAAAAACAACAAATTGCATCCAGAATCCTCCCTCAACTCCTCTCCTCCACCAATCTCACTGGAAGAAGCTAGGAATCCTTCTTGCCTTCCGTTGATGTTCCCTGAGATGTGCTTTATGGACAAATATGTGGACTTATGAATGTCTCATATTGTATGTTCTTCATACAGAAAAATGTATGTTCTTCAAATTTCTGGGATGAGAATTTCATATATATTTATTAAATCACTCTTATAACTGTCTTGTTCAGCTCCTCTGTGTTATTTATTTAGAGATGAAGTCTCACTTTGTCACCCTCAGTAGAGTGCCATGCTGTCATAGTTCTCAGACTTCTGGGCTCAAGTGATCCTCTTGCTTCAGCCTCCCGTGTAGCTGGGACTACAGGTGCCCACCACAACACCCAGCTATTTTTAGAGACGAGGTCTCACTCTGGCTCAGGTTGGTCTTGAACCCAAGAACTCAGGCAACCCACCTGCCTTGGCCTCCCAGAGTGCTAGGATGACAGGCATGAGCCACCGCATTATAAATCTTAAATCTTATATCTTTTTTGGTCCTCAAGATCTCAGTTTCCCTTTCATATCTTTCTACTAAGGAAATCTTTATTTTCAGCTTAATCAGAAAATGGAATATGTTTGAAGAAACTATTGATAAATGTGAACTAATGACCTTGCTACTCAGGCCAACGACTTCTTCCTTGGGGTGAGTGTGGACAAATATGTGGACTTATAAATGTTTCATATATGCTTGAGAAAAATGTATGTTCTTCAAATTGCTGGGATGAGAATTTCATATATATTTATTAGATCACTCTTATAACTGTCTTGTTCAGCTCTTCTGTGTTATTTATTTATCTGCTCAAAAAGCATATGTCAAGAGCCCACATGGGCCATTCACAGATGTTGACTGCACACTGGGTAACAGGGAATCACAGTAAATTGCAAAAGACCTGTCTGATTCAGATAATGGTCTCTCACTATCATGAACAACTTTAGAAATCAATAGCAAAAAACTAAGAAACACCTCACAGAGGTGAACTCTCCCAAAGCCCACCTAAATGTGAAAAATAAAATGGCAAACCTAACAGAAGACAATGTAGGAGAATCCCTTTGAGACTTTTGCATAGGAAAAAACTTTTTGAACCAAACACAAACTATATGGGAAAAAAGTTTTCTATTCAATTAAGGGTACCACAGAGACAGTTAAGATATGGATGTCTATCTGGAAAAAGACCCTTGCAATGTCTGACCTTGATAAGGGATTAATATCCAAGAAACTCCTGTAAATCCATAAGAAAATAACCCCTGGCTTGGCGCCTGTAGCTCCAGCAGCTAAGCTGCCAGCCATATACACCAGAGCTGATGGGTTCGAATCCAGCCCAGGCCTTCCAAACAACAATGACAACTACAACCAAAAAAATTGCTGGGCATTGTGGCGGGCACCTGTAGTCCCAGCTACTCGGGAGGCTGAGGCAAGAGAATCGCTTGAGCCCAGGAGTTGGAGGTTACTGTGAGCTGTGATGCCATGACATTCTACCCAGGGCGACAGCTTGAGGCTCTATCTCAAAAAACCAAAACCAAAACCTAGGAAACCAATATAAATGGGCCCCTCTCTGGGGTGTGTGTGAGGCCTTGATTGGTGTTTGGGGAGTGGCCAGGCCCCTCCATGTCCCAGGCTTAGCTGGACCCCAGTTTAAGCAGCAAAGACACAGTAAATCTGTGGCTGTTCTCACAGTAAATCGGTGGCTATTCTAGCATCAAATCAGGGTGTCTTGGACTTACCAGACAAAATCCCAGGCCTAGATATTTTCAGCATGGCTCTCTGCAAAGCCGACAGCCCATTCCAGTAAGCAAGGGAGATGAGGAGGAAACGCTGAGTATTTGAGCCTCCCTAGGAAGATTCTAGCTCAACCCCCACCTGAGTGCCCAGAACATTATCCCTGCTGTCCCCATCTGTTCTACCTCTGTGACAGAAAAAAATACTTCCCATGCTGTTGGCAGAGGTCCACTCTGCCCTGGGCAGAGAGCCCCATCCTCCTGTGTATCCGGAGAAAGCTGGCTCAGTGGCTTTGGGATCGAACATGCCCAAGGCAAGTCTATTCCGTCCTAGCTGGGGGCCCCAGGCAAGCTACTTAACTCCTCAGTTTCCTCATCTATGTAAAGATGATAATTGGACTTGCCTGATAGAACCATTGTGAGGATCAAATCAAATAACACTATGCTTTCAGCCCTTTTCCATGGCTGGTTCCAGCGAAATGTGATTGTATCAGGAGGCTGAAGACTACAGGCTTCCTGGAGGATAGGGCTCTATCCCTGGCCAGTCCTGCTCAGTGGCCCGAGGGCTGGGGGTGGGGCTCCCTCTCTCTGCAGACCAGCAATCAGGATAATTTTGGAAGCCTGGTGGTGATTTCACCTGGCAAGGCTGTCAATGGCCTGCATCATTTGTGCAGGAAAATGTCCCTCAGCCTTTGGCTGACATTATGGGCCCTCTTTTCCCAAAGATTCAGATTTGCATCCTATATAAACAGGGTGGCAGGATCCACATAAGCAGGAGCTCTGGGGTTCCTGCAGCCGTTCCTCAGGAACCTCATGGCCCACACCAAGACTAAGGCTGGAGATCTCTGCCTCCCACCTAGTCTCACCAGGCAAAGGCTGAATCTCCTCAGGTCCAGGACAGTGGGTTGCTGAAGGAAGACTGGAGGTGCTTCGGGCCCCCCAGTTCAGCCACAGCCTTTCCCCCTGGTTCGTGCCTGCTGTTTACCAGCCTTCAGCCTATCACCACTCTGGACCAGCCCTCACTCCCAGGGCTGGGCGCCAGATTCTTTCCCCTAGGCTTTCTACTCCCAACACTTCTCTTGGGCCCCAGTTGCTCTTGACCTCAGCAGACCCCAGCTCCTGGTACTCCACCTTGGTGCCGGCAGCCCTGGCTCCCGCCCCACTTTCTGGCGCTGTCTCCACGCCCTTGGCTCCCACCAGGAGGCACTAAGCTAATCAGGCTGATGATGGCCCAGGTTCAATTCCACTGTCCCTGGCTATCACACAGTAAATTTCCTTAGCCTGACTCCCCTGTGAGTCCTGCCTCTCGCCAGGCAGCCTGTCTTAGGCAGCCGCCAGCTCCTCCACTTGCTGTATCATCACTGATGAATAAGGTCTGCTCAATTTGGGGGTGTAATTTAAACACCATCTACAGAGTCACGTCTCCTTCCGCAGCAAAACACGATTGGTCACATCTTCCTAGGTCTAGCATGATCTCTGGGGTACTAAATCCCCAGAGATTTAGTACCCTTAACTATTATCCACGAGGCCATATTCTAATCTGCTTGCCAGAGATCTGAGTGTGACAAGAGGCTTTGGAAAATGATTTCCATCATCTTTATACATTTTGAGGGTGGGCTGGTGGTATTTGTCAGCAGATGGTCCTTGAATTTCCAGGCTCATTGCATTTTTGCCCCTCCCCCAGGGTGTCTGGCAACTCAGGATGACCTGAAAGGACTTGGAGAAGGAGAACGATCAGGATGCTGTGTTTATTCTCAAACCCAGGCCCCCCTCCCCCAGGGATGGAGAAAGGAGCTCTGCTGGCTATTCCTTTTGTCTCAGTCCCTTCCAGAAAGGGAGAGGCTTGGCCGTGATACAGGAGAAAGAGGAAGTTATGATACAGGAAGTATGGGAGCCTGCAGTTTGCATAGCCTGAGCTCAGTCTGTGGCCCACAGGGGACGGTGCTTTCCGTGGGATCAGGGAGAAGCACAGAGGAAGCAATTAGAGAGCAAGTAAGAATTTGATTATGTCATGTTGATACAAGCCCCAAAGGAGCACTAGGACAGGATGAACGTGGCAGGAGGTGTCTTTTAAGACTTTGTTGAGGTGGATTTTACTTTTATTAGCAGCGTTCGTAGCATCTTGTATGCACCAGTCACAGAGGGGACCAAACCTCAACCTTGCCCTCAAGTGGACAAGGGGAAATGGTGAATGGGAAGAGAGAAATATACAAGGGTCGTATCAGGGAAGGCTTCTTGGAGGAAGTGGAATTGGAGTTGTAGAATGGGTCAGGTTCTAAAGAGGAAGATGAGGATAAAGAAGCTGCTGAGGACAGTCGGTGGCAGTTCAGCAATCTACACTGAACTGCCAGGAGCCAGGAGAGGAAGGAGGGGAGGGGAGCCTTATGGACCCCGAGGACTTTGAAAACCATGCCAAGGAGTGGATTTTGCTTTAATCAGAGGGCAAGAGTGTCAGTGTTCTGAGCAGATGAACAGCATAATTGGGAAGGAGACAGTGGGCTGCAGGAGGAAGCAGTGATTAGCACCAGGACAGGCCATAGGGAGAGCAGCTGTGAGGCTGGGGGGCACAAAGGCTGGACCTGAGGTGACACCATGAATAGACCCATGGGTCTGGGCAGGAGCAGCACCAAAGGACATTGGTGACCGTGCAGGACAGTGCAGGTAGTCAGTGTGAACCCAGAGGGGTGGTCCCTAAGTTCTTTTTTGCCTTTAAGCCCCTGCTGGCCCCTCCTGTCTGGGACTGGGTGTATCTGCCTCCAGCCATCTTTTGGCATCTCTGTGAATTTAAATTTCCCTGTTTCTGCAAAGTGACAGGTCTTCCTTCCAACTTGAGCAGGAGAGGAAAGAAGAGACTTAAGAACGAAGGTCTGCAAAGAGAGAATTTCGAAGAAGGAAGCTGATGCAACAATAGCTAATGTTCTCTCTCCTTCCCTCCCACTCTCTTTCTTTCTTTTAGAACTTTTTATATGCCAGCCTTGGTTCCAAGCATTTTACAAGGATTAACCCAGTTTATCCCAAGAGCAACCCCACAGGGAAGACTTGTAACTGATGGGCAAAGATACACGCTTGACCCCAGACTCCCATCTTCTAGCCTCAGCTTCATACCCTCTAGCTACATGATCTTAGGCCAATTACTGGATGTCTATTTGCCTCATTTGTAGACTAGGAATGATGAACAGTGCTTGGCATGTGGTAAGTGGCCATTCATCTCTTATAGATGGGAGAACAGAGGCTTGGAGGGAAGAAGTTACTTTTCCAAGCTCACTGAGAGCTGGGTCTGGGAATCCCATGCATTTGGCCACCCTGTTCTGCCTCTCCGTCCTGCAGATGAGGGAGCAAGAAAGGTGTGAGGTGGACAATGTAGTTTCCCAGACAGGATGTGGGGAAACTGAACTGTCTCCTCCCATGGCCACAGATGCTTGGGCCTGTGGGAGGCAGGATGCAAGTCTGAAAGTGAAGGCATGTGGATTCGCCCAGTTTTAGAAGTTGAGGATTAGGAAGGCAAATAAGGGAATGAATCAAGTGTAGCTGAAGATTCCTGGTGGAGGGAGGCCAGGAGGGAATGGCTGAGAGGTCAGCCACTGCCTGCAGATGCTCACAGTGTCCACGAGGGGGTAGCATAGTCTAGGCTCTTAGTCTTTGGTTAAGCTTTAGTGGTGTGGCCCTTGGGAGAGACATAGAATAAAACGAATCCTGAGCAGCATGACCAGAATCAATAACACGTCCTAAAAATGTTAAGAATGACAGCAATGATAGGGACTTTAGAAACAACTTAGTCCTTATTCAGCAGAGGGCACAACTGAGTGCGAATGATCAAATGATTTTTTTTCCCCCAAATCTAACCCACGGAGTTCAAGTTGGAAATAGAGCCCAGGTCTCCAAATCTTAGTTCTATGGAAAGAAACATCATCCCATTGCCAGAGGGAGGACTTGGAGAACTTGGTTCTCTACAGTAGAAAATGAGTCCCTGCCTTATGTGAGTGTGTATGTGGGTCCAATCTCCCCTCCTGGCATCCTCTGGGGCCAGCAGGTGCTGCTGGTGATGCTCAGTAACGGTCCCCTTTCTGGCTGCAGATGTCCCTCTTGCCATCTTGTGACTCAAACTCATCGGACTCTATGTTCTGGGGGAGAGAGAGCCTGGCAGGTTAGAAAAAGGAGCTTGCATAGAGAAGCAACTGAGGACCATGAAAATTGTAAACAAATTAACTTTATTGTTTATAAATATATATTATTTTATTTAGTAAGGAAAACCCAAAATAAAATAAGAACTTTAGGCCAGGTGCAGTAGCTCACGCCTGTAATCTTAGCACTCTGGGAGGCTGAGGTGAGTGGATTGCTCAAGAGTTTGAGACAAACCTGAGTAAGGGGACAACTTGTCTCTATTAAAAAATTGAAGAACTAGGGTGGCACCTGTGGCTCAGTGGATAGGGTGCCAGCCCCATGTGCTGAGGGTAGTGGGTTCAAACCCCACCCTGGCCAACCTGCAACAGGTGGGCACCTGTGGTCCCAGCTGCTCAGGAGGCTGAGGCAGGAGAATAACCTAATCCCAACAGCTGGAGTTGCTGTGAGCTGTGATGCCACGGCACACTACCCAGGATGACAAAGTGAGACTCTGTCTCTAAAAAAAAAAGAAAAAGAAAAACTAGGTAACTAGCCAGTGGTTTTTGTGGGCACCTGTAGATCCAGCTACTCCAGAGGTTGAGATAAGAGGATCACTTGGCCCAAGGGTTTGAGGTTGCTGTGAACTATGACACCACGGCACTGTATGGAGAGTAACAAAATGAGACTCTGTCTCAAAAAACAAAAGAACTCTAAACATACTCATAATATCGTATACTTTATATACTCTTATATGGCTGTTTCCATGAAAATGGGATGCAATAATTCCTAGAAGAGTATGTTGTAAAATGTAAAGTGCAACCCAATCTTGACTGGTCCACTGCTGAATCAGAAAGGAGCTGGTGGGGGAACTGTCCTTGGTGCTGAACACGGGCAGGTGTGAGGAACAGGAAGGCTTAGTCTGAGACTGTGACCAGCCCATTGGAGTTTCCATGGTGTTTCTATTTGAGAGTTTCCCAGCACTGTTGTCTTTATTCTCTGTCTCCTTTGTAAGTTCAGGGGTTGCTTCTCATCAAGTCCCTGTGGAATGCTCTCAATGGGGAAATGTTAGCTTAGCTGAACTGAGGTCTCCTCTCCAGGACTCCAGAGCTCTTTGTGAAACTGCCTGTGTGTTAAAATGCTGTCATTGACACCTGAGGCCTCTGAATTTGGATCTGAAAAGAGAGAAAAAAAATAGGTGAGGACTGGGCCTAGAGAAACCTGGGTTTTAGAAGCTTGTCCTGTTACCTGGAGTCCAGCACAAACCAATTGTGTCTTCCCCTCCCCACCAGTGGGTTTATAGGTATCATCACTAGAGGATGTCATCTTTCCTCCAAGGCTCTCTCTTGGGGGTACAGCACCGGACACTGATCACACTTGGTATTTATTCTGCTCTCAAATATCCATGCAGTTGAAATAATATTAAGGCACAATGTGAAGGAAATCGATAAATATTTGGAATCACACCCTCTCCCCAGACTTAGCCAGGAAGAAATAGAGCTCCTGAACAGACCAATTTCAAGCACTGAGATCAAAGAAACAATACAAAATCTTCCAACCAAAAAATGCCCTGGTCCAGATGGCTTCACCCCAGAATTCTATCACACCTTCAAGGAAGAGTTTATTCCTGTACTGCAGAAATTATTCCAAAAAATTGAGGAAGAAGGAATCTTCCCCAACACATTCTATGAAGCAAACATCACCCTGATACCAAAACAAGGAAAAGACCCAAACAAAAAGGAGAATTTCAGACCAATCTCACTCATGAATATAGACACAAAAATTCTCAACAAAATCCTAGCCAATAGATTACAGCTTATCATCAAAAAAGTCATTCATCATGATCAAGTAGGCTTCATCCTAGGGATGCAAGGCTGGTTTAACATACACAAGTCCATAAACGTTATCCACCATATTAACAGAGGCAAAAATAAAGATCACATGATCCTCTCAATAGATGCAGAAAAAGCATTTGATGAAATCCAGCATCCTTTTCTAGTTAGAACACTGAAGCGTATAGGCATAGGTGGCACATTTCTAAAACTGATTGAAGCTATCTATGACAAACCCACGGCCAATATTTTACTGAATGGAGTAAAACTGAAAGCTTTCCCTCTTAGAACTGGAACCAGACAAGGTTGTCCTCTGTCACCTTTACTATTCAACATAGTGCTGGAAGTTCTAGCCAATACAATTAGGTAAGACAAGGAAATAAAGGGAATCCAAATGGGAGCAGAGGAGGTCAAACTCTCCCTCTTTGCTGACGACATGATCTTATACTTAGAGAACCCCAAAGACTCAACCACAAGACTCCTAGAAGTCATCAAAAAATATAATAATGTTTCAGGATATAAAATCAATGTCCACAAGTCAGTAGCCTTTGTATACACCAATAACAGTCAAGATGAGAAGCTAATTAAGGACACAACTCCCTTCACCATAGTTTCAAAGAAAATGAAATACCTAGGAATATACCTAACGAAGGAGGTGAAGGACCTCTATAAAGAAAACTATGAAATCCTCAGAAAGGAAATAGCAGAAGATATTAACAAATGGAAGAACATACCATGCTCATGGATGGGAAGAATCAACATTGTTAAAATGTCTATACTTCCCAAAGCAATCTACCTATTCAATGCCATTCCTATCAAAATACCAACATCGTACTTTCAAGATTTGGAAAAAATGATTCTGCGTTTTGTATGGAACCGGAAAAAACCCCGGATAGCTAAGGCAGTTCTTAGTAACAAAAATAAAGCTGGGGACATCAGCATACCAGATTTTAGTCTGTACTACAAAGCCATAGTGCTCAAGACAGCATGGTACTGGCACAAAAACAGAGACATAGACACTTGGAATCGAATTGAAAACAAGAAATGAAACTAACATCTTACAGCCACCTAATCTTCGATAAACCAAACAAGAACATACCTTGGGGGAAAGACTCCCTATTCAATAAATGGTGTTGGGAGAACTGGATGTCTACATGTAAAAGACTGAAACTGGACTCACACCTTTCCCCACTCACAAAAATTGATTCAAGATGGATAAAGGACTTAAATTTAAGGCATGAAACAATAAAAATCCTCCAAGAAAGCATAGGAAAAACACTGGAAGATATTGGCCTGGGGAAAGACTTCATGAAGAAGACTGCCATGGCAATTGCAACAACAACAAAAATAAACAAATGGGACTTCATTAAACTGGGCGGCGCCTGTGGCTCAGTCAGTAAGGCGCTGGCCCCATATACCGAGGGTGGTGGGTTCAAACCCGGCCCCGGCTGAACTGCAATCAAAAAAATAGCTGGGTGTTGTGCGGGCACCTGTAGTCCCAGCTACTCGGAAGACTGAGGCAAGAGAATCGCTTAAGCCCAGGAGTTGGAGTGTGATGCCACGGCACTCTACCGAGGGCCATAGAGTGAGACTCTGTCTCTACAAAAAAAAAAAAAAAAAAAAAAAAGAAGGAAAAGCTTCTGTACAGCTAAGGAGACAACAACCAAAGAGACAACCTACACAATGGGAAAGGATATTTGCATATTTTCAATCAGACAAAAGCTTGATAACTAGGATCTATAGAGAACTCAAATTAATTCACATGAAAAAAGCCAACAATCCCATATGTCAATGGGCAAGAGACATGAATAGAACCTTCTCTAAAGATGACAGACTAATGGCTAACAAACACATGAAAAAATGTTCATCATCTCTATATATTAGAGAAATGCAAATTAAAACAACCCTGAGATATCATCTAACCCCAGTGAGAATGGCCCACATCACAAAATCTCAAAACTGCAGATGCTGGCGTGGATGTGGAGAGAAGGGAACACTTTTACACTGCTGGTGGGACTGCAAACTAGTACAACCTTTCTGGAAGGAAGTATGGAGAAACCTCAAAGCACTCAAGCTAGACCTCCCATTTGATCCTGCAATCCCATTACTGGGCATCTACCCAGAAGGAAAAAAAATCCTTTTATCATAAGGACACTTGTACTAGACTGTTTATTGAAGCTCAATTTACAATTGCCAAAATGTGGAAACAGCCTAAATGCCCACCAACCCAGGAATGGATTAACAAGCTGTGGTATATGTATACCATGGAATACTATTCAGCCATTAAAAAAAATGGAGACTTTACATCCTTCGTATTAACCTGGATGGAAGTGGAAGACATTATTCTTAGTAAAGCATCACAAGAATGGAGAAGCATGAATCCTATGTACTCAATTTTTTTTTTTAATTTTATTTATTTATTTATTTTGTGTGTGTGTGTGTGTGTGTGTGTGGTTTTTGGCCGGGGCTGGGTTTGAACCCGCCACCTCTGGCATATGGGACTGGTGCCCTTCCCCTTTGAGCCACAGGCGCCTCCCTATGTACTCAATTTTGATATGAGGACAATTAATGACAATTAAGGTTATGGGGGGGGAGCAGAAAGAGGGACGGAGGGAGGGGGGTGGGGCCATGGTGTGTGTCACACTTTATGGGGGCAAGACATGATTGCAAGAGGGACTTTACCTAACAATTGCAATCAGTGTAACCTGGCTTATTGTACCCTCGATGAATCCCCAACAATAAAAAAATAAAATAAATAATATTAAGGCAGTAATCAAGAAGTGGTCACCCTTTACCCAAGTGACCAGTCTTGGCCTTATTCATAGCAGGACAACCCAATGTTATGTACTTCTTCAGGTGATGTAACGGCATTATCTATGACACAACAAAATTATTTTATCTGGTTCTAATCGGCCTCTAGACCTGACTTCCAGTGTATAGGAAATACAGAGGATTGAAGGACAAGTTAAGTGACACCAGCAGGAAGTAATCAGACAAATTCCTTGACAATCATCTTTAGATTCTTTTAAATTTTTTTCATATATTTAAAAAGGTAGGCGCCCATTCTAGATTAAAAGACCAAAGAGACGTAACAAAAGTCAGTGAGTAAAATTTGCATCTCTTTTCAGGTGTATCTGAAAAAGGTAGTAATAATTAATGCCCTTGGGCTAATTGGAAAATTAGAAATTGGATGATATTGTGAAATTATTGTTATTAACTTATTGGGTGTAATAATGGTATTTGGAAATGTGTGCTGAAGTGTTTAGAAATGTGTGCTGAAGTGAAGTGTCAATAATGTTTGCAACTGAATTCCAAATGATTCAACAAATAGGCAGATACAAAGAAAGAAAATATGGCAACATGTTAAACCTTGTTGAACTCTTTGCACTAGTATTTTGACTTTTCTGTGTGTTTAGAAATTAAAATAATTAAATAAGTTGGCCATCAAGGACATACTTAGGGTGCAGAAGGAAACCTCAAAGCCTGCAGTGTCAGGGATCTATAGAAGGTGACTCTACCTTGCAGTTTAGCTCTTATTGTCACCTGGAGTTATGTCCCTTTCTTGGCAGTGTGGACCACCTGGGCTAACCATAAACATGACTTTGCTTTCCTGAAGGTCCTACCATATAGGCAGGGACCTGGAGTCTCAGGGTGGGAGAGGCAAGCATCTCATCTTCTTACCTTTGTTTCAGGGTCTATGTGACTCAAGGAGGGCTCAAAGTTGCTATAGATGGTGTCTAGGTAAATGGAATCGTCTTGCTCTAAAGGGATAGAAAACCCCATGGAAAAAGCTGGTTAGGAAGACAAGCTCTTATCTCTCTCTCTAATCCTACCTAATGGAAGATAAGACTGTCCCCACTCTCAGGAAAACTATTGAAAATCTAATAGGCTACCTGAGTTACCTGACCTCAGCAGCCCCCTTACATAAGCTTTTTAAATCTATAAATTTCTTTTTGAATTCTGTATGTGGGATGTGGTTATAGCTGTATCTGACAAGCTTTGCTACCAGGTATTTTTTATTATCATTCAGATCCAAGTATTTCCTTTTTTCTTTTCTTTTTCTTCTTCTTCTTCTTCTTTTTTTTTTTTTTTTTGAGACAGAGTCTCACTATGTTGCCCTTGGTAGAGTGCTGTGGCGTTACAGCTCACAGCAACCTCAAACTCTTGGGCTTAAGCGATTCTCTTGCCTCAGTCTCCCAATTAGCTGGGACTACAGGCGCCCACTACAACTCCTGGTTGTAGTTGTCATTGTTGTTTGGCAGGCCCGGGCTGGATTCAAACCAACTCTGGTGTATGTGGCTGGCACCTTAGCCGCTTGAGCTACAGGCGCCGAGCCTTGGATTACTTTTTATCACCTTATTTTGTGTTTTCTATTTGTCCTAACTTTTTCCTAATCTCCCCCTTTCCTGTCTTTTTGTGAATTGACTAGACTTTTTTTCTCTTTCCAATCTTTCCCTTCTCTAGAATGTAAATATTATCTAGAAAGTTTTTCATTACATGTCTTTCCTTCGTTAGAATTTAAGAATTTAAAGAAATTCTAATTCTGTATTTTTAGAAATTTTAACATGTACATTTAACTAAATCTAATGTTAATCTCTTTACTGAGCTATAACTCACCTGTTAATGAGGTCTCCCACTATTGAGCACTAATCTAGGTCTACATTAAGCACAGTTTTGTGTTCTAGAGACATTTACCCCATCAAGGAAGCTGAGCCTCCCAGTAATTTACTTATACTCTGTTTCATCCAGGGTCTCTCAGGAGCCAGCAATGTAAATCACTTTTTGATTGTGGAGCCAAACATTTTAGAGATGGGATGTATTTTCCCCCTTCACTCCTTTAAGCCCTGGCATCTTTCCACTTGCCCATCTTTCACACTCTGAGCCATTCTGAGTCCAATGAGGATTGCAAATACCTTGACAGATGTCAAAGCCAATGTTTCGGAAGGTCCCAGGGGCTGGTCCACCATCCTCTTCATGCCACTTGTACAACTGAGACACTCTGTACTTTTGCCTATTCATAGAAACACCAGAGGATCCCTGTTATGATTGGTAAACAGGGACAAGGACCTAGGGACAAGCTATGTCTCTGTTTTTGGCTGCTCCACTGTCCAACTCTAGGATGAAGTGATTGAAAAACAGAGGGATGGAAGAGGGGGCATTGGCAGCTCACCTTTTTGCTTCTCTCTTGGAGCGGAATGTGAGCACCAGGAGGATGACAAGGATGGCCAGCACCACCACAGCCCCTGCCCCCACGAGCCCATACACCAGGCTCTTCTGGATCCCCGTATCGCAGGCGTCCCCTGTGTACCAGTGAGTGTCTGTGGTCAGGCAACTGAAAAAGGAGAGAGGAGAGTCAGCACCAGCATAGTACCTAGCCCTGCCCCAGCAGGTGTTGCACAAGGGCAAAATGACAGAGATGATTGGTGCAGAGCAAGGAACCCCAAGGGATGGGTAGAGGTGAAGGCTAGCATCCATGGGGCAGGCCCTAACTGGGCCCAGCAACCACTCCAGGCCTTCAGGTTTTGTCTCCAGGAGCAACCCAGGACCTAGGACAAGTGGCCCAGTCCCAAGGATCTACTGGGCTGCAATCCCAGGGACTAGAGGACCCTCCCGTAACCCTTCCACCCACTGGTCAACCATCCTTACTCCCAGCTCTCCTTTCTATCAGGAAAAGCCACCCGCTAGCCCTGATCTGGAGTTCCTGTTCCACTCCTGAAGCCCTTCCTCCCCAGAGATGCCCTGTCTGAGCCCTGGTCCCTTCCTCCACATGCCAGCTATAAAACCTTCTTGCAGGAAGCCTTCCCAGAATAACTACTCAGGCGGCACGCACAGGTGGCTGCTTCCTCACACTCGCCACTCCCATGGTCTCTGGCCCTCCGGTTTGGTTTCAGGTAGCACAGCACCTTCCGTGGCCTTCTCCCCTCCATGGCTGGGCTTTACCATCTCTGCCCACATGGGTGTGTGGCCCTCTTTCTCTATTGTGGTCCTCCCTGTGGGACCTGGACCTTGTCATCATCCTCAGTCTTGCTCAGTACCAGTAGGACACCAGGAAGGGCAGCTACTGAGCTGGCCTTGGCCTCTTCTGGACCCAGCCTTGGGGCTGGAGCTCGTGTGTCTTCCACCCCACCAACCTGATTCATCTGTGGCTGGATGCGGTCGGGAGGCCTGGGACCTGGCTAGGTTCCACAGTCCTGGCCTCCAGGAAGTGTTTGGGGTAGGGTCACAAGGGGAGGGCTGGAGGGTGGGGCACTCACAAGCATCGTGGGCCACTGTGCTTCAGCTGGCACTTGCCAAAGTTACAGGCCATGGAGGCATTGAAGCCAGACATGCAGGGGTTGATGCAGTATGGCTGTTGGTTCTTATACTCCACCGTGAAGTAGGGGCTGAGATTCCCAGCGTTTTTCCGGCATTCCTCTGAGGGCACAGCAAGAAGCTATGGTCAGAGGGGCTGGGGACGGCGTCTGTCCCCCCCCCCAACCTCTCTCATATCACTTACCTAGAGGGTCGTACTGGGTCACTGTAATGTTCTGCACCTTGGTGGCAGTCGTGTTGAAACACAGTAGAGCTGTAAAGGAGACACATAAAGTCCCTTATGACTCACTGGTTTCTTGACCTCGAGGCTAAGGTGTATGTGGGGGATGGGAGAGGGAACCAGCCCCTGCAGAGGAGAGCCTCCTGGCCTCACATCCAGCCTTCCAGAACGGTGACCCTACACAGGTCCTGTGTCCTCCATGTCCTCCTGCCCCATGGTCCCTCTGCCATGATCCACACACTGCCCCTCATGTTTAGAAGAGTCTGTGGCAGTGTGGTGCTAGTCTCCGTTTTCCAGCAGACCCTTCTGGCCTGCACCTGAGCACTGGTGCTGCGTGGATTGTGGGCAGCATGTGTGCCTGGCCTTGTAGACTCCTTTCCAAGGTTCTTCTGGAGTCTGCCAATCTAAGTGGCAAACTTTAGAACCCATTCCTGGATCTTGGTGTTCTCCCCCGGTCTCTTGCTGCCTCTTCCCTCCCCCATCCCAGGGACAAAATGGGCCAGGGCATGACAAAGGTTAAGGATTCTCTTTCCTCCCCCCTCAGAAGCCTAGAAGTTTTACCTGAGCAGGAATTATTACTCATTATTTGCTCCTTGGTCACATTCAGGATCTTTTCTTCCACCTCCTCAGAGGCCTTCTTTAATATGTCCTTATATTCTGGGGTGTACTTGGCCTTCAGAATGATGTCATGCTCCACTACCACACTGCCAGGACTAGGGGCAGAAGAGGGGAGGAGATATCCTCGGGTCAGAATTGGTACCTATGTAAACCCCTTTGGCCGGCACCCTTGAGAGGATTTCACAAAGTTGGGGTTAATAATAGGGGAAAGGTCTATGGGGCAGAATCCCACTGTGGCTGAACAGAAGTGAATATGGAACAATCATGGAATTGGAGACTCTTTTCCCTGGGGGTGTCCCTCCCTATGCTAAATTAATTGGCTTCATCTCTGAAGACTAAGCTGTAGCTCCCAGGTTTTCTGGTTTGTCAGTCTGTCCCTGATATAACAGGACTTCTTATTGTATCTTGTCTCTACCACTCTATAACAGACCACTCAGGCAAGTTATTGTATTTCTCGGAGCCTCAGTTTTTTCATCTCCACAACAGAAACCGTCCTACTGGCCTCTCTCACGGGGTGGTTATAATCTGCCAAATGCAAAAGCATTTGTAAAATTCTCATTGTTGGGGTGTTATGGGCTGAATTATGCTCTCACCCAAAATTCATGCATTGAAGACCTAAGCCCTTGAACCTCAGACTGTATTCGAAGATAGGGTCTTTAAAGAGGTAATTAAGTTAAAATGAGGCCATCAGGGTGGGCTGTAATCAAATCTGATAGTGTCCATACGAGGAGAAGAAATCTGGATACACAAAGAAACAGCCGAGATGTATGCCCACAAATGAAAGTCCAGGTGAAGGTACAGTGAGAAGGCGGCCGCTGCCTACAAACCAAGGAGGGAGACCTCAGGAGAAACCAAACCCACTGACACCCTGATCTCAAATTTCCAGCCTCTAGAACTGTGTGAAATAAATTCCTGTTATTAAGCCAGTAGGATCTGGCTTAACAACAGAAATTTGAGCAGAGTAACACGGGGACACGACTATAATCACAGCAATAATCATGACAACCGACTCTACTCCACAGACCCTCTTGCTACGGATACTCACCTCAGCTTTATAATGTTGACCCCTGCATACTCAGGGATTCCAGAGTAAACAAGGTCCATCTGAAAGGTAAGGGACCACCATATCATCTCTGTGGACCTACCTCGGAGCCTGCCAAGACTTTTTGTGGGACAGCAGGAGGGCAGAGGATGGCTGTTCTGTCCTGCAGCCCATCCTGGTCTACATCCCAAGCTTGCCATGGCATGTTCACCAAATGAAGCAGTCCCTTTCTAGAGATCTGGCCTGCCCCAGGGACCCCTGCAGCCCCCAGTGAAACCTGGCTTCATCTATCCCTTCCCTCCCTGCAAATCACACGTGCATCTGAGAAGACAAGGGCCCTCCGATGATTTCTCGACCCCTGCAGGTTCTTCTGTGCAGGAGTAGCTGGGTGGCTATGGGGCCTTGTGCTCCCAAGCTCACCTGTTTCGTGAATGTCTTATTGAACTCCTGGAATTTCTTGGAAGATGGGTCTTCTAGATCTTTAGTGAACTCCTCACTGGTCACTGTCACCGTCATTTCTATTTGAGCTGAGACTGTTTCTGGTGGCTCTGAGAGGGATAGACAGCAGCAGCACTGACTGAGCAAAGTGTACCTTGAGCCACCTAAGCAGGAGACCTGCATGCCAACAACTATGACCTGGGTGGAGGTAGTGACCTGATCCTCCCCGGTCCCCTTCTCTGACCCTTGCCTCAGACCCCTCTGTTTCACCAGAGTGCCGCTGGAGGGAGGGTGGCACACTGCACTCCTCACCGCTTACGGATGGAGGCCACAGGAACTCAGCCCTATGTTCTTGAGAATTCCAGTTATTTTGCCTCCTGCTCTCTCCCACACTCACTTTTGAAGTGTATTTTATGGTAACACACTGTGCCAAATTTGTATTTGGTTCCAAAACATACCTTCTTATTTTATTCTTTTTTTTTTTTTGACAGAGCCTCAAGCTGTCACCCAGGTAGAGTGCTGTGGCATCACAGCTCACAGCAACCTCCAACTCCTGGGCTCAAGCGATTATCCTGCCTCCGCCTCCCAAGTAGCTGGGACTACAGGTGCCCGCCACAATGCCCGGCTATTTTTTGGTTGCAACCATCATTCTTGTTTGGCGGATCCGGGCTGGATTTGAACCTGCTAGCTCAGGTGCATGTGGCTGGCGCCTTAGCCGCTTGAGCCACAGGAGCTAAGCCATTCATTTTTTTTTTTTTTTTGAGACAGAGTCTTACTATGTCACCCTTGGTAGAGTGCTGTGGCATCACAGCTACAGCAACCTCAAACTCTTGGGCTTATATGATTCTCTTGCCTCAGCCTCCCAAGTAGCTGGGACTACAGGCACCTGTCACAACACCTGGCTATTTTTTAAAAATTTTTTTTCTTGAGGTTGTCATCATTGTTGTTTAGCTGGCCCAAGCCGGGTTCAAATCCACCAGCCTTGGTCTATGTCGCTGGTGCCTTAACCACTGTGCTACTGAGCCTTTATTCATTTTTTAATGTTTTAACTTTCATTCCACTGGGTGAAAAGCCAAATTTGTGTTTGGTTCCAAAACATACTGTCTTATTTTATTCATTTTTTAATGTTTTAACTTTCTTGCCCCTGGTGAAAAGCACAGAAGAGGCCCTACTTCTAGCCAAGTGTCAACGTGGGGCAGGGATGGGGGTCTGCATGGAGGCCAGGCCCAGGGTTGTGGGTGGGGGACCCTGGCCTCACGCTCACCCATATCAATGCTGTCCATCACGTCCTCACACTTCTGCCCATAGTAAGGGATGTGGCACTGGCACTTGATCCCATCCCAGAAGCCTCCATTCTCACAGACGTGGACCACATACTGGCACCGGTCTCCTCCGTAGCCAGGAGCACAAACACAGGTCTCTCCTTTCCATTGCCCTCCATTGAGGCAGTTCACTAAAAGGAACAAGGCTATGCTCAGTCACCTATATTTGCACAGTGTTTTACAATTTGCAGTGTGTTTTCACAGACACTATCTAGTTTGATGCTTTCATGAGACCCTGGGGTGCACAGGACAGAGAGTATCATCCCCACTTTACAGACAGGAGAAGTAAGGCAAAGGGAGGCTAAGAGGATGCCCAGGGGTCCATATGCAGGCGAGGCTTGACCCAGTCATGGTGTCCTAGTCTAGCATGCCTTAATTTAGCCCCAAAATGAGAGGAAAGAGAAACCTGGTTTGTGAGAGGTGAACAACACAGTCAGGGCTAAGGAACAAAAGGTAAGAGATGAGAGTGAGAGAACCCAGGTGAACTTGACCAATCTAGATTCCACCATGTTTGAAAAAGATCATTGTCTTGCTTCCTCATGCCCACTGCAGAAAAGCCTATACTGGATATTGTTACTGTTATGACCATTTATGATTTCTTTTTTATTTACTGGGACATAGAGTTTGAGAGAGGAGTGTAGACACTAGTTTAAATAGGTACTAAGTGATTGTAGACAACGCTAGACTATTGTGATGATCAAAATAGAAAATCTGAAGCTCCGGTCTTTGGTTTTTCCTGAAAATTTCAGTACCTGCATAGACCAGGATTCATGGTGTATTTTGTCTGGGAAGGCAAATGAGGTATGTTATGCTCTGCAAAGACCTGCCACACCTCTGCCTTCTGGTCCACACAGACTGGAATCAGAGCAGTGGCCATACTCATGAATATCATGCAGCCTTTCGTTACAGGTCTTCGGTTCAAGAATGAAGAGAGAAGTCAAGACTGCTGGCCACATTGGAGATCCATAAATCCTAAATCAGTCTTATGCTCTCTCTCTCTCTCTCTCCCCCTCTCATTACTAAAGATGCCCAGATATGAGCTAAGTACCCAACGTCAGCAGGAAGAAGCAAAAACAGCTGCTGGATAGTGTTTACCCATTGCCCAACAGTCTAAAGGGAAGGCCAACCTCTGGGAATAGGACAGCCTGCCTTCAGAGAGGTTACAGACAACAGATATGGGCCTAGCATTGGTGTAGTCACTGGATCTTTTCTTGATCTTTATGTCACTTTCTGGAAATACAAGGTCCAGATTTGTGACCTGAAGATGCTCAGACCACCTGTCTGAGAACCAGAGAGTTCAATGAGACAAAGACATGTTGGAGGGGAACTAGAGAACAAACCCACAAAATATAAAGTCCAGGCAAAGTAGAACTCAGCAGAGGAAGAAATCACAAAGTCTGGAGCACATGCAGTAGCTAAAAGCTGAAGACCTGCCTTCCTTCATCTTCGTCAAGTCAAGATGAAATTGGGCCTTTCCCTGAGCAGACACAGATCATATACCTGCAAACATATCTATAGTCCATATAAATCAATGTTTTCAAGTATTTTAAATGGAACGTGTTTTTTAATGCATTTCAAATATCCTTTCTCACTCTGGGAATAATACTCACAGGTGGATCAGTATAATACACAATATGAGTAATATGATATACAGTATAGTACAACAGTTAAGGGTGGAGTGGTGCAGATCTCATCCTAACCATGCAGAAGACAGCTCTGTACTCTGAGAAAGGCAGGGATCTACAAGGACAAAGAAACACTTGTAAGCATGGAGGGAGATTTCAGAGCTGACAAAAGAGAAGAAACTTTTTCCTTCGATGGTGGGTGGTCAGGGGAATAAAATGAAACAAAATAAAATTCAGTGGTAGCAAAGATATATGTTGCCAAAGGTCCATGAATACTATTCCAGCAACTTCTTCTAGCAAAAAAAAAAAAAAAAAATCTTTGTACTTAAATGTGAACAAAATCAATGAGAAAAACCACTCAAAATCAAAAATGTGAGTGAAAGGTACAGAGTGAAAGACATTTGGCAGACAAAGTGCAATGGGACAGAGACCTGCAGAATACAAAAGCAAAAAAAGAGGGGGGAATTGTGCACAGTTTTTTGGGGCCTGAGATGCCCAGGCAAAGAGAGGTAATATTTTGAACAAAAAAAATGGAACTTGTGTAAGAGACAGCAAGACAAGGGCATAGAAGTGAATGACTGGGCCATAGGACTGAAAACTTTGAAGCAGGTTTTATCAAATGGAAAACAAATAAGCAGACAAAGGATTTTAATAGGAAAAGCTTAAGAAGAAAAATCACAAAAAGGTTGATGGAGATTAAAAAGACATGCAAGTTTCATGAAACATGAACAAATGTCTTACCTGGTGTGGTTGTTGGCACAGTAGGAATTGGAGTGGGGGTGGTTTTCACTGTCGGAGTAGGGGGTCTGCTAGGAGCAGTGGAGGTGGACACCGTGACCCTGGGTGTACTCGGTGTGCTGGGTTTTGCCCCAGCTGTTGTGGTGATGACAACCACAGGGGGCACAGGTGTGGTGGAGACAGAGGTTGTTGAAGGTCTGCTGGAGTGAGTAGATGAGAACTCAGGAGACGTGGTGTGAGGAGCAATGCTTGACAGTGTGCTGGATTCTGATGGCAGTGCCACAGGGCTGCTGCTGACAGAGGTAGAGGTGTCAGGTGTACTGACTGCAGGAGGAACTGAAGCAGAGCTACTGGAGCCACTGCTGGTCCTAGCAGGAGTACCGGGTGCAGTAGACATGGAAATGGAGGTAGCAGTGCTAGTTATAGTGGCTGAAGTGACTGTGACTTCTGTACCAACTGAAAAAGATGTGGTGGCCACATTACTACCAGAGGATGGGGTGGTGAGTATGCTGGAAGATGTCACAGGTGGAGACCCAGTAGTAGTTGTTGCAGTGGTGATAACAGGAGACAAAGTATGAGGTGAGGTGGTTACAAAATTTGTCTCAGGGGTGATTCTTTCTGTGGAAGATGACACAGACAAGGTGGTGGCTTCGACAGAAGTCAGAGAAGAACCACTATAAGTAAAAGAAGACACAGGCGTGGTAGAATAAATGGAAGATGGTGGAAAACTGCTGGTCTCCAAAGAGGTGATCTCAGGAAGACTAGGGTTAGTTGAGGTGGTGTAAGATGTGTCTGTACCAACTGGAGGTACAGGTGCTGGGCGGGACTCAGTCGGAATATTCCCAGGTATGGTGCTGACAAGAATGGTCACTGATGGAGTGCTGTAATCAACTGGAGTAGAAGAAGATGTGCTTGATGTTCCAGCAGGGGTAGGAGAGGGGCTGGCTTCAGTAGAAGAGGTAAAAGGTGTGGAGGCAACACCAGGAGGTGATGGAGGGGAGGAGGCGGAAGTAGCTACCAACCAAGGTGGGGTGGTGGCAAAGAGGGTTGTTAACGGGGTGCTTCCAGCAGCTGATGTTAACATTGCTGTGGGGGTGGCTTCAACGGGGCCGGGAGATGAACTGGATTCAGGCGAAGAGGGCAGAGACGTAGTGGCATCAAGAGCAGGCGAGAGAGCTGTGCTGGTCACAGTGGAAATGGACCCCAGCGGGGTACTGTGAGGAGTAGTTGGTGTAGGGGAGGTTTGAACACCACTCGGTGCAGGAGCACTGACCTCTGTGGGCTTTGTCACAGCCAGAGACGTGCTGCCACTAGCTGTAGGATCAAAAGTAGGTTTAGCAGAGGCGGTGAGAGGTGTATCTGTGCCAACTGCAGGTGTTAGAGCTGGGCCGGACTCGGTGGGACTGCTCCCAGGAGTGGTGCTGCCAAGGATGGTCGTTGATGGAGTGTGGTCTTCAACTTGGGTTGACGATGGTGTGGTTGAGCCTCCAGCAGTTGAAGGAGAGGGGCTGGCTTCAGTAGAAGGGGGCAAAAGCGTTGTGGTGTCAGCGGGAGGTGTTGGAGGAGAGCTGACCGAGGTAGACGCCGACCCAAGTGGGATGGTGGCAAAGAGGGTTGTTAACGGGGTGCTTCCTGCAGCTGATGTTGACATAGTTGTGGTGGTGGCTTCAACGGGGCTGGGTGATGAACTGGATTCAGGCGAAGAGGGCAGAGACGTGGTGGCATCAAGAGGAGGCGAGGGACCTGTGCTGGCCGCAGTAGTAATGGACCCCGGCGGGGTTGTATGAGGAGTAGTTGGTGCAGGGGAGGTTTGAAGACTAGTCGGTGCAGGAGCGCTGTCCTCCGTCGGCTTTGTCACAGGCAGGGTGGGGCCTCCACTAGCAGGGGGATACAATGTAGGGTTAGCAGAGGCAGTGAAAGGGGTACCCGTGCCAACTGCAGGCGTTGGAGATGAGCCGGACTCAGTGGGACTCCTCCCAGGTGTGGTGCTGCCAAGGACCGTCGTAGATGGTGTGGTCGTGCTTCCAGCAGGTGTAGGAGAGGGACTCGCTCCAGTAGAATGGGGCAAAAGTGTGGAGCCCTCAGTGGGAGGTGTTAGAGGTGAGGTGTCCGAAGTAAACCCTGTTCCAGGCAGGGTGGTTCCCCAAGGAGTTGTGAGAGGGCTGCTTTGGTCGGCAGCTGTCCACACAGGTGTTGTTGTGGTGCCTTGATCAGGTGTAGGAGAAGAACGAGGTGGAGTGGAAGAGGGGAAGGGCACGGTGGTGGCGACAGCAGGTGTTGCAGGCGTGCTAGCCCCGGAAGAAGTGCTTCCAGTTGGGGTGCCGGGGACGCCGGTGGGTAATGCGCTGCCGGTATCAGCAGAGGTTGAGCTAGGCACGGTGGTGCCCACAGCAGGCGTAGCTGGTGAACTGGCTTCAGTGGAAGTCAGCTGGGCCGTAGTGACATCAACTGGAGGTGTTTCCGGGGTGCTGGCCGCAGGCAGACCGGTCCCAGTCCCAGGTGGTGTGGTGTAAAGGAAGGTTGTTAACGGGGTGCTTCCTGCAGGTGATGTTGACATTGGTGTGGTGGTGGCTTCAACGGGGCCGGGAGATGAACTGGATTCAGGCGAAGAGGGCAGAGACGTAGTGGCATCAAGAGGAGGCGAGGGAGCTTTGCTGGTCACAGTGGAAGTGGACCCCAGCGGGGTAGTATGAGGAGTACTTGGTGTAGGGGAGGTTTGAACACTAGTCGGTGCAGGAGCGCTGTCCTCTGTGGGCTTTGTCACAGCCGGAGACGTGCTGCCACTAGCTGTAGGATCAAAAGTAGGTTTAGCAGAGGCGGTGAGAGGTGTATCTGTGCCAACTGCAGGTGTTGGAGCTGGGCCGGACTCGGTGGGACTGCTCCCAGGTGTGGTGCTGCCAAGGATGGTCGTTGATGGAGTGCGGTCTTCAACTTGGGTTGACGATGGTGTGGTTGAGCCTCCAGCAGTTGAAGGAGAGGGGCTGGCTTCAGTAGAAGGGGGCAAAAGCGTTGTGGCGTCAGCGGGAGGTGTTGGAGGAGAGCTGACCGAGGTAGACGCCGACCCAAGTGGGATGGTGGCAAAGAGGGTTGTTAACGGGGTGCTTCCTGCAGGCACTGTTGACATAGTTGTGGTGGTGGCTTCAACGGGGCTGGGTGATGAACTGGATTCAGGCGAAGAGGGCAGAAGGGTGGTGGCATCAAGAGGAGGCGAGGGAGCTGTGCTGGCCGCAGTAGAAATGGACCCCAGCGGGGTTGTATGAGGAGTAGTTGGTGCAGGGGAGGTTTGAAGACTAGTCGGTGTGGGAGCGCTGTCCTCTGTCGGCTTTGTCACAGGCAGGGTGGTGCCTCCACTAGCAGTAGGATACAATGTAGGGTTACCAGAGGCAGTGAAAGCGGTACCTGTGCCAAGTTGAGGCGTTGGGGATGAGCCGGACTCAGTGGGACTGCCCCCAGGTGTGGTGCTGCCAAGGACCGTCGTAGATGGTGTGGTCGTGCTTCCAGCAGGTGTAGGAGAGGGACTCGCTCCAGTAGAATGGGGCAAAAGTGTGGAGCCCTCTGTGGGAGGTGTTCGAGGCGAGGTGTGCGAAGTAAGCCCTGTCGCAGGAAGGGTGGTATCCCGGGGTGTTGTGAGAGGGCTGCTTTCGTCGGCAGCTGTCCACACAGGTGTTGTTGTGGTGCCTTGATCAGGTGTAGGAGAAGAACGAGGTGGAGTGGAAGAGGGGAAGGGCACGGTGGTGGCGACAGCAGGCGTTGCAGGCGTGCTAGCCCCGGAAGAAGTGCTTCCAGTTGGGGTGCCGGGGACGCCGGTGGGTAATGGGTTGCCGGTATCAGCAGAGGTTGATCTAGGCACGGTGGTGCCCACAGCAGGTGTAGCTGGGGGTGAACTGGCTTCAGTGGAAGTCAGCTGGGCCGTAGTGACAGCAACTGGAGGTGTTTCCGGGGTGCTGGCCTCAGGAAGACGGGTCCCATGTGGGGTGGTGTCAAGGAGGGTTGTTAATGGGGTGCTTCCTGCAGCTGATGTTGACATAGTTGTGGTGGTGGCTTCAACGGGGCTGGGTGATGAACTGGATTCAGGCGAAGAGGGCAGAGACGTGGTGGCATCAAGAGGAGGCGAGGGACCTGTGCTGGCCGCAGTAGTAATGGACCCCGGCGGGGTTGTATGAGGAGTAGTTGGTGCAGGGGAGGTTTGAAGACTAGTCGGTGCAGGAGCGCTGTCCTCCGTCGGCTTTGTCACAGGCAGGGTGGGGCCTCCACTAGCAGGGGGATACAATGTAGGGTTAGCAGAGGCAGTGAAAGGGGTACCCGTGCCAACTGCAGGCGTTGGAGATGAGCCGGACTCAGTGGGACTCCTCCCAGGTGTGGTGCTGCCAAGGACCGTCGTAGATGGTGTGGTCGTGCTTCCAGCAGGTGTAGGAGAGGGACTCGCTCCAGTAGAATGGGGCAAAAGTGTGGAGCCCTCAGTGGGAGGTGTTAGAGGTGAGGTGTCCGATGTAAACCCTGTTCCAGGCAGGGTGGTTCCCCAAGGAGTTGTGAGAGGGCTGCTTTGGTCGGCAGCTGTCCACACAGGTGTTGTTGTGGTGCCTTGATCAGGTGTAGGAGAAGAACGAGGTGGAGTGGAAGAGGGGAAGGGCACGGTGGTGGCGACAGCAGGTGTTGCAGGCGTGCTAGCCCCGGAAGAAGTGCTTCCAGTTGGGGTGCCGGGGACGCCGGTGGGTAATGCGCTGCCGGTATCAGCAGAGGTTGAGCTAGGCACGGTGGTGCCCACAGCAGGCGTAGCTGGTGAACTGGCTTCAGTGGAAGTCAGCTGGGCCGTAGTGACATCAACTGGAGGTGTTTCCGGGGTGCTGGCCGCAGGCAGACCGGTCCCAGTCCCAGGTGGTGTGGTGTAAAGGAAGGTTGTTAACGGGGTGCTTCCTGCAGGTGATGTTGACATTGGTGTGGTGGTGGCTTCAACGGGGCCGGGAGATGAACTGGATTCAGGCGAAGAGGGCAGAGACGTAGTGGCATCAAGAGGAGGCGAGGGAGCTTTGCTGGTCACAGTGGAAGTGGACCCCAGCGGGGTAGTATGAGGAGTACTTGGTGTAGGGGAGGTTTGAACACTAGTCGGTGCAGGAGCGCTGTCCTCTGTGGGCTTTGTCACAGCCGGAGACGTGCTGCCACTAGCTGTAGGATCAAAAGTAGGTTTAGCAGAGGCGGTGAGAGGTGTATCTGTGCCAACTGCAGGTGTTGGAGCTGGGCCGGACTCGGTGGGACTGCTCCCAGGTGTGGTGCTGCCAAGGATGGTCGTTGATGGAGTGCGGTCTTCAACTTGGGTTGACGATGGTGTGGTTGAGCCTCCAGCAGTTGAAGGAGAGGGGCTGGCTTCAGTAGAAGGGGGCAAAAGCGTTGCGGCGTCAGCGGGAGGTGTTGGAGGAGAGCTGACCGAGGTAGACGCCGACCCAAGTGGGATGGTGGCAAAGAGGGTTGTTAACGGGGTGCTTCCTGCAGGCACTGTTGACATAGTTGTGGTGGTGGCTTCAACGGGGCTGGGTGATGAACTGGATTCAGGCGAAGAGGGCAGAAGGGTGGTGGCATCAAGAGGAGGCGAGGGAGCTGTGCTGGCCGCAGTAGAAATGGACCCCAGCGGGGTTGTATGAGGAGTAGTTGGTGCAGGGGAGGTTTGAAGACTAGTCGGTGTGGGAGCGCTGTCCTCTGTCGGCTTTGTCACAGGCAGGGTGGTGCCTCCACTAGCAGTAGGATACAATGTAGGGTTACCAGAGGCAGTGAAAGCGGTACCTGTGCCAAGTTGAGGCGTTGGGGATGAGCCGGACTCAGTGGGACTGCCCCCAGGTGTGGTGCTGCCAAGGACCGTCGTAGATGGTGTGGTCGTGCTTCCAGCAGGTGTAGGAGAGGGACTCGCTCCAGTAGAATGGGGCAAAAGTGTGGAGCCCTCTGTGGGAGGTGTTCGAGGCGAGGTGTGCGAAGTAAGCCCTGTCGCAGGAAGGGTGGTATCCCGGGGTGTTGTGAGAGGGCTGCTTTCGTCGGCAGCTGTCCACACAGGTGTTGTTGTGGTGCCTTGATCAGGTGTAGGAGAAGAACGAGGTGGAGTGGAAGAGGGGAAGGGCACGGTGGTGGCGACAGCAGGCGTTGCAGGCGTGCTAGCCCCGGAAGAAGTGCTTCCAGTTGGGGTGCCGGGGACGCCGGTGGGTAATGGGTTGCCGGTATCAGCAGAGGTTGATCTAGGCACGGTGGTGCCCACAGCAGGTGTAGCTGGGGGTGAACTGGCTTCAGTGGAAGTCAGCTGGGCCGTAGTGACAGCAACTGGAGGTGTTTCCGGGGTGCTGGCCTCAGGAAGACGGGTCCCATGTGGGGTGGTGTCAAGGAGGGTTGTTAATGGGGTGCTTCCTGCAGCTGATGTTGACATAGTTGTGGTGGTGGCTTCAACGGGGCTGGGTGATGAACTGGATTCAGGCGAAGAGGGCAGAGACGTGGTGGCATCAAGAGGAGGCGAGGGACCTGTGCTGGCCGCAGTAGTAATGGACCCCGGCGGGGTTGTATGAGGAGTAGTTGGTGCAGGGGAGGTTTGAAGACTAGTCGGTGCAGGAGCGCTGTCCTCCGTCGGCTTTGTCACAGGCAGGGTGGGGCCTCCACTAGCAGGGGGATACAATGTAGGGTTAGCAGAGGCAGTGAAAGGGGTACCCGTGCCAACTGCAGGCGTTGGAGATGAGCCGGACTCAGTGGGACTCCTCCCAGGTGTGGTGCTGCCAAGGACCGTCGTAGATGGTGTGGTCGTGCTTCCAGCAGGTGTAGGAGAGGGACTCGCTCCAGTAGAATGGGGCAAAAGTGTGGAGCCCTCAGTGGGAGGTGTTAGAGGTGAGGTGTCCGAAGTAAACCCTGTTCCAGGCAGGGTGGTTCCCCAAGGAGTTGTGAGAGGGCTGCTTTGGTCGGCAGCTGTCCACACAGGTGTTGTTGTGGTGCCTTGATCAGGTGTAGGAGAAGAACGAGGTGGAGTGGAAGAGGGGAAGGGCACGGTGGTGGCGACAGCAGGTGTTGCAGGCGTGCTAGCCCCGGAAGAAGTGCTTCCAGTTGGGGTGCCGGGGACGCCGGTGGGTAATGCGCTGCCGGTATCAGCAGAGGTTGAGCTAGGCACGGTGGTGCCCACAGCAGGCGTAGCTGGTGAACTGGCTTCAGTGGAAGTCAGCTGGGCCGTAGTGACATCAACTGGAGGTGTTTCCGGGGTGCTGGCCGCAGGCAGACCGGTCCCAGTCCCAGGTGGTGTGGTGTAAAGGAAGGTTGTTAACGGGGTGCTTCCTGCAGGTGATGTTGACATTGGTGTGGTGGTGGCTTCAACGGGGCCGGGAGATGAACTGGATTCAGGCGAAGAGGGCAGAGACGTAGTGGCATCAAGAGGAGGCGAGGGAGCTTTGCTGGTCACAGTGGAAGTGGACCCCAGCGGGGTAGTATGAGGAGTACTTGGTGTAGGGGAGGTTTGAACACTAGTCGGTGCAGGAGCGCTGTCCTCTGTGGGCTTTGTCACAGCCGGAGACGTGCTGCCACTAGCTGTAGGATCAAAAGTAGGTTTAGCAGAGGCGGTGAGAGGTGTATCTGTGCCAACTGCAGGTGTTGGAGCTGGGCCGGACTCGGTGGGACTGCTCCCAGGTGTGGTGCTGCCAAGGATGGTCGTTGATGGAGTGCGGTCTTCAACTTGGGTTGACGATGGTGTGGTTGAGCCTCCAGCAGTTGACGGAGAGGGGCTGGCTTCAGTAGAAGGGGGCAAAAGCGTTGTGGCGTCAGCGGGAGGTGTTGGAGGAGAGCTGACCGAGGTAGACGCCGACCCAAGTGGGATGGTGGCAAAGAGGGTTGTTAACGGGGTGCTTCCTGCAGGCACTGTTGACATAGTTGTGGTGGTGGCTTCAACGGGGCTGGGTGATGAACTGGATTCAGGCGAAGAGGGCAGAAGGGTGGTGGCATCAAGAGGAGGCGAGGGAGCTGTGCTGGCCGCAGTAGAAATGGACCCCAGCGGGGTTGTATGAGGAGTAGTTGGTGCAGGGGAGGTTTGAAGACTAGTCGGTGTGGGAGCGCTGTCCTCTGTCGGCTTTGTCACAGGCAGGGTGGTGCCTCCACTAGCAGTAGGATACAATGTAGGGTTACCAGAGGCAGTGAAAGCGGTACCTGTGCCAAGTTGAGGCGTTGGGGATGAGCCGGACTCAGTGGGACTGCCCCCAGGTGTGGTGCTGCCAAGGACCGTCGTAGATGGTGTGGTCGTGCTTCCAGCAGGTGTAGGAGAGGGACTCGCTCCAGTAGAATGGGGCAAAAGTGTGGAGCCCTCTGTGGGAGGTGTTCGAGGCGAGGTGTGCGAAGTAAGCCCTGTCGCAGGAAGGGTGGTATCCCGGGGTGTTGTGAGAGGGCTGCTTTCGTCGGCAGCTGTCCACACAGGTGTTGTTGTGGTGCCTTGATCAGGTGTAGGAGAAGAACGAGGTGGAGTGGAAGAGGGGAAGGGCACGGTGGTGGCGACAGCAGGCGTTGCAGGCGTGCTAGCCCCGGAAGAAGTGCTTCCAGTTGGGGTGCCGGGGACGCCGGTGGGTAATGGGTTGCCGGTATCAGCAGAGGTTGATCTAGGCACGGTGGTGCCCACAGCAGGTGTAGCTGGGGGTGAACTGGCTTCAGTGGAAGTCAGCTGGGCCGTAGTGACAGCAACTGGAGGTGTTTCCGGGGTGCTGGCCTCAGGAAGACGGGTCCCATGTGGGGTGGTGTCAAGGAGGGTTGTTAATGGGGTGCTTCCTGCAGCTGATGTTGACATAGTTGTGGTGGTGGCTTCAACGGGGCTGGGTGATGAACTGGATTCAGGCGAAGAGGGCAGAGACGTGGTGGCATCAAGAGGAGGCGAGGGACCTGTGCTGGCCGCAGTAGTAATGGACCCCGGCGGGGTTGTATGAGGAGTAGTTGGTGCAGGGGAGGTTTGAAGACTAGTCGGTGCAGGAGCGCTGTCCTCCGTCGGCTTTGTCACAGGCAGGGTGGGGCCTCCACTAGCAGGGGGATACAATGTAGGGTTAGCAGAGGCAGTGAAAGGGGTACCCGTGCCAACTGCAGGCGTTGGAGATGAGCCGGACTCAGTGGGACTCCTCCCAGGTGTGGTGCTGCCAAGGACCGTCGTAGATGGTGTGGTCGTGCTTCCAGCAGGTGTAGGAGAGGGACTCGCTCCAGTAGAATGGGGCAAAAGTGTGGAGCCCTCAGTGGGAGGTGTTAGAGGTGAGGTGTCCGATGTAAACCCTGTTCCAGGCAGGGTGGTTCCCCAAGGAGTTGTGAGAGGGCTGCTTTGGTCGGCAGCTGTCCACACAGGTGTTGTTGTGGTGCCTTGATCAGGTGTAGGAGAAGAACGAGGTGGAGTGGAAGAGGGGAAGGGCACGGTGGTGGCGACAGCAGGTGTTGCAGGCGTGCTAGCCCCGGAAGAAGTGCTTCCAGTTGGGGTGCCGGGGACGCCGGTGGGTAATGCGCTGCCGGTATCAGCAGAGGTTGAGCTAGGCACGGTGGTGCCCACAGCAGGCGTAGCTGGTGAACTGGCTTCAGTGGAAGTCAGCTGGGCCGTAGTGACATCAACTGGAGGTGTTTCCGGGGTGCTGGCCGCAGGCAGACCGGTCCCAGTCCCAGGTGGTGTGGTGTAAAGGAAGGTTGTTAACGGGGTGCTTCCTGCAGGTGATGTTGACATTGGTGTGGTGGTGGCTTCAACGGGGCCGGGAGATGAACTGGATTCAGGCGAAGAGGGCAGAGACGTAGTGGCATCAAGAGGAGGCGAGGGAGCTTTGCTGGTCACAGTGGAAGTGGACCCCAGCGGGGTAGTATGAGGAGTACTTGGTGTAGGGGAGGTTTGAACACTAGTCGGTGCAGGAGCGCTGTCCTCTGTGGGCTTTGTCACAGCCGGAGACGTGCTGCCACTAGCTGTAGGATCAAAAGTAGGTTTAGCAGAGGCGGTGAGAGGTGTATCTGTGCCAACTGCAGGTGTTGGAGCTGGGCCGGACTCGGTGGGACTGCTCCCAGGTGTGGTGCTGCCAAGGATGGTCGTTGATGGAGTGCGGTCTTCAACTTGGGTTGACGATGGTGTGGTTGAGCCTCCAGCAGTTGAAGGAGAGGGGCTGGCTTCAGTAGAAGGGGGCAAAAGCGTTGCGGCGTCAGCGGGAGGTGTTGGAGGAGAGCTGACCGAGGTAGACGCCGACCCAAGTGGGATGGTGGCAAAGAGGGTTGTTAACGGGGTGCTTCCTGCAGGCACTGTTGACATAGTTGTGGTGGTGGCTTCAACGGGGCTGGGTGATGAACTGGATTCAGGCGAAGAGGGCAGAAGGGTGGTGGCATCAAGAGGAGGCGAGGGAGCTGTGCTGGCCGCAGTAGAAATGGACCCCAGCGGGGTTGTATGAGGAGTAGTTGGTGCAGGGGAGGTTTGAAGACTAGTCGGTGTGGGAGCGCTGTCCTCTGTCGGCTTTGTCACAGGCAGGGTGGTGCCTCCACTAGCAGTAGGATACAATGTAGGGTTACCAGAGGCAGTGAAAGCGGTACCTGTGCCAAGTTGAGGCGTTGGGGATGAGCCGGACTCAGTGGGACTGCCCCCAGGTGTGGTGCTGCCAAGGACCGTCGTAGATGGTGTGGTCGTGCTTCCAGCAGGTGTAGGAGAGGGACTCGCTCCAGTAGAATGGGGCAAAAGTGTGGAGCCCTCTGTGGGAGGTGTTCGAGGCGAGGTGTGCGAAGTAAGCCCTGTCGCAGGAAGGGTGGTATCCCGGGGTGTTGTGAGAGGGCTGCTTTCGTCGGCAGCTGTCCACACAGGTGTTGTTGTGGTGCCTTGATCAGGTGTAGGAGAAGAACGAGGTGGAGTGGAAGAGGGGAAGGGCACGGTGGTGGCGACAGCAGGCGTTGCAGGCGTGCTAGCCCCGGAAGAAGTGCTTCCAGTTGGGGTGCCGGGGACGCCGGTGGGTAATGGGTTGCCGGTATCAGCAGAGGTTGATCTAGGCACGGTGGTGCCCACAGCAGGTGTAGCTGGGGGTGAACTGGCTTCAGTGGAAGTCAGCTGGGCCGTAGTGACAGCAACTGGAGGTGTTTCCGGGGTGCTGGCCTCAGGAAGACGGGTCCCATGTGGGGTGGTGTCAAGGAGGGTTGTTAATGGGGTGCTTCCTGCAGCTGATGTTGACATAGTTGTGGTGGTGGCTTCAACGGGGCTGGGTGATGAACTGGATTCAGGCGAAGAGGGCAGAGACGTGGTGGCATCAAGAGGAGGCGAGGGACCTGTGCTGGCCGCAGTAGTAATGGACCCCGGCGGGGTTGTATGAGGAGTAGTTGGTGCAGGGGAGGTTTGAAGACTAGTCGGTGCAGGAGCGCTGTCCTCCGTCGGCTTTGTCACAGGCAGGGTGGGGCCTCCACTAGCAGGGGGATACAATGTAGGGTTAGCAGAGGCAGTGAAAGGGGTACCCGTGCCAACTGCAGGCGTTGGAGATGAGCCGGACTCAGTGGGACTCCTCCCAGGTGTGGTGCTGCCAAGGACCGTCGTAGATGGTGTGGTCGTGCTTCCAGCAGGTGTAGGAGAGGGACTCGCTCCAGTAGAATGGGGCAAAAGTGTGGAGCCCTCAGTGGGAGGTGTTAGAGGTGAGGTGTCCGAAGTAAACCCTGTTCCAGGCAGGGTGGTTCCCCAAGGAGTTGTGAGAGGGCTGCTTTGGTCGGCAGCTGTCCACACAGGTGTTGTTGTGGTGCCTTGATCAGGTGTAGGAGAAGAACGAGGTGGAGTGGAAGAGGGGAAGGGCACGGTGGTGGCGACAGCAGGTGTTGCAGGCGTGCTAGCCCCGGAAGAAGTGCTTCCAGTTGGGGTGCCGGGGACGCCGGTGGGTAATGCGCTGCCGGTATCAGCAGAGGTTGAGCTAGGCACGGTGGTGCCCACAGCAGGCGTAGCTGGTGAACTGGCTTCAGTGGAAGTCAGCTGGGCCGTAGTGACATCAACTGGAGGTGTTTCCGGGGTGCTGGCCGCAGGCAGACCGGTCCCAGTCCCAGGTGGTGTGGTGTAAAGGAAGGTTGTTAACGGGGTGCTTCCTGCAGGTGATGTTGACATTGGTGTGGTGGTGGCTTCAACGGGGCCGGGAGATGAACTGGATTCAGGCGAAGAGGGCAGAGACGTAGTGGCATCAAGAGGAGGCGAGGGAGCTTTGCTGGTCACAGTGGAAGTGGACCCCAGCGGGGTAGTATGAGGAGTACTTGGTGTAGGGGAGGTTTGAACACTAGTCGGTGCAGGAGCGCTGTCCTCTGTGGGCTTTGTCACAGCCGGAGACGTGCTGCCACTAGCTGTAGGATCAAAAGTAGGTTTAGCAGAGGCGGTGAGAGGTGTATCTGTGCCAACTGCAGGTGTTGGAGCTGGGCCGGACTCGGTGGGACTGCTCCCAGGTGTGGTGCTGCCAAGGATGGTCGTTGATGGAGTGCGGTCTTCAACTTGGGTTGACGATGGTGTGGTTGAGCCTCCAGCAGTTGACGGAGAGGGGCTGGCTTCAGTAGAAGGGGGCAAAAGCGTTGTGGCGTCAGCGGGAGGTGTTGGAGGAGAGCTGACCGAGGTAGACGCCGACCCAAGTGGGATGGTGGCAAAGAGGGTTGTTAACGGGGTGCTTCCTGCAGGCACTGTTGACATAGTTGTGGTGGTGGCTTCAACGGGGCTGGGTGATGAACTGGATTCAGGCGAAGAGGGCAGAAGGGTGGTGGCATCAAGAGGAGGCGAGGGAGCTGTGCTGGCCGCAGTAGAAATGGACCCCAGCGGGGTTGTATGAGGAGTAGTTGGTGCAGGGGAGGTTTGAAGACTAGTCGGTGTGGGAGCGCTGTCCTCTGTCGGCTTTGTCACAGGCAGGGTGGTGCCTCCACTAGCAGTAGGATACAATGTAGGGTTACCAGAGGCAGTGAAAGCGGTACCTGTGCCAAGTTGAGGCGTTGGGGATGAGCCGGACTCAGTGGGACTGCCCCCAGGTGTGGTGCTGCCAAGGACCGTCGTAGATGGTGTGGTCGTGCTTCCAGCAGGTGTAGGAGAGGGACTCGCTCCAGTAGAATGGGGCAAAAGTGTGGAGCCCTCTGTGGGAGGTGTTCGAGGCGAGGTGTGCGAAGTAAGCCCTGTCGCAGGAAGGGTGGTATCCCGGGGTGTTGTGAGAGGGCTGCTTTCGTCGGCAGCTGTCCACACAGGTGTTGTTGTGGTGCCTTGATCAGGTGTAGGAGAAGAACGAGGTGGAGTGGAAGAGGGGAAGGGCACGGTGGTGGCGACAGCAGGCGTTGCAGGCGTGCTAGCCCCGGAAGAAGTGCTTCCAGTTGGGGTGCCGGGGACGCCGGTGGGTAATGGGTTGCCGGTATCAGCAGAGGTTGATCTAGGCACGGTGGTGCCCACAGCAGGTGTAGCTGGGGGTGAACTGGCTTCAGTGGAAGTCAGCTGGGCCGTAGTGACAGCAACTGGAGGTGTTTCCGGGGTGCTGGCCTCAGGAAGACGGGTCCCATGTGGGGTGGTGTCAAGGAGGGTTGTTAATGGGGTGCTTCCTGCAGCTGATGTTGACATAGTTGTGGTGGTGGCTTCAACGGGGCTGGGTGATGAACTGGATTCAGGCGAAGAGGGCAGAGACGTGGTGGCATCAAGAGGAGGCGAGGGACCTGTGCTGGCCGCAGTAGTAATGGACCCCGGCGGGGTTGTATGAGGAGTAGTTGGTGCAGGGGAGGTTTGAAGACTAGTCGGTGCAGGAGCGCTGTCCTCCGTCGGCTTTGTCACAGGCAGGGTGGGGCCTCCACTAGCAGGGGGATACAATGTAGGGTTAGCAGAGGCAGTGAAAGGGGTACCCGTGCCAACTGCAGGCGTTGGAGATGAGCCGGACTCAGTGGGACTCCTCCCAGGTGTGGTGCTGCCAAGGACCGTCGTAGATGGTGTGGTCGTGCTTCCAGCAGGTGTAGGAGAGGGACTCGCTCCAGTAGAATGGGGCAAAAGTGTGGAGCCCTCAGTGGGAGGTGTTAGAGGTGAGGTGTCTGAAGTAAACCCTGTTCCAGGCAGGGTGGTTCCCCAAGGAGTTGTGAGAGGGCTGCTTTGGTCGGCAGCTGTCCACACAGGTGTTGTTGTGGTGCCTTGATCAGGTGTAGGAGAAGAACGAGGTGGAGTGGAAGAGGGGAAGGGCACGGTGGTGGCGACAGCAGGTGTTGCAGGCGTGCTAGCCCCGGAAGAAGTGCTTCCAGTTGGGGTGCCGGGGACGCCGGTGGGTAATGCGCTGCCGGTATCAGCAGAGGTTGAGCTAGGCACGGTGGTGCCCACAGCAGGCGTAGCTGGTGAACTGGCTTCAGTGGAAGTCAGCTGGGCCGTAGTGACATCAACTGGAGGTGTTTCCGGGGTGCTGGCCGCAGGCAGACCGGTCCCAGTCCCAGGTGGTGTGGTGTAAAGGAAGGTTGTTAACGGGGTGCTTCCTGCAGGTGATGTTGACATTGGTGTGGTGGTGGCTTCAACGGGGCCGGGAGATGAACTGGATTCAGGCGAAGAGGGCAGAGACGTAGTGGCATCAAGAGGAGGCGAGGGAGCTTTGCTGGTCACAGTGGAAGTGGACCCCAGCGGGGTAGTATGAGGAGTACTTGGTGTAGGGGAGGTTTGAACACTAGTCGGTGCAGGAGCGCTGTCCTCTGTGGGCTTTGTCACAGCCGGAGACGTGCTGCCACTAGCTGTAGGATCAAAAGTAGGTTTAGCAGAGGCGGTGAGAGGTGTATCTGTGCCAACTGCAGGTGTTGGAGCTGGGCCGGACTCGGTGGGACTGCTCCCAGGTGTGGTGCTGCCAAGGATGGTCGTTGATGGAGTGCGGTCTTCAACTTGGGTTGACGATGGTGTGGTTGAGCCTCCAGCAGTTGACGGAGAGGGGCTGGCTTCAGTAGAAGGGGGCAAAAGCGTTGTGGCGTCAGCGGGAGGTGTTGGAGGAGAGCTGACCGAGGTAGACGCCGACCCAAGTGGGATGGTGGCAAAGAGGGTTGTTAACGGGGTGCTTCCTGCAGGCACTGTTGACATAGTTGTGGTGGTGGCTTCAACGGGGCTGGGTGATGAACTGGATTCAGGCGAAGAGGGCAGAAGGGTGGTGGCATCAAGAGGAGGCGAGGGAGCTGTGCTGGCCGCAGTAGAAATGGACCCCAGCGGGGTTGTATGAGGAGTAGTTGGTGCAGGGGAGGTTTGAAGACTAGTCGGTGTGGGAGCGCTGTCCTCTGTCGGCTTTGTCACAGGCAGGGTGGTGCCTCCACTAGCAGTAGGATACAATGTAGGGTTACCAGAGGCAGTGAAAGCGGTACCTGTGCCAAGTTGAGGCGTTGGGGATGAGCCGGACTCAGTGGGACTGCCCCCAGGTGTGGTGCTGCCAAGGACCGTCGTAGATGGTGTGGTCGTGCTTCCAGCAGGTGTAGGAGAGGGACTCGCTCCAGTAGAATGGGGCAAAAGTGTGGAGCCCTCTGTGGGAGGTGTTCGAGGCGAGGTGTGCGAAGTAAGCCCTGTCGCAGGAAGGGTGGTATCCCGGGGTGTTGTGAGAGGGCTGCTTTCGTCGGCAGCTGTCCACACAGGTGTTGTTGTGGTGCCTTGATCAGGTGTAGGAGAAGAACGAGGTGGAGTGGAAGAGGGGAAGGGCACGGTGGTGGCGACAGCAGGCGTTGCAGGCGTGCTAGCCCCGGAAGAAGTGCTTCCAGTTGGGGTGCCGGGGACGCCGGTGGGTAATGGGTTGCCGGTATCAGCAGAGGTTGATCTAGGCACGGTGGTGCCCACAGCAGGTGTAGCTGGGGGTGAACTGGCTTCAGTGGAAGTCAGCTGGGCCGTAGTGACAGCAACTGGAGGTGTTTCCGGGGTGCTGGCCTCAGGAAGACGGGTCCCATGTGGGGTGGTGTCAAGGAGGGTTGTTAATGGGGTGCTTCCTGCAGCTGATGTTGACATAGTTGTGGTGGTGGCTTCAACGGGGCTGGGTGATGAACTGGATTCAGGCGAAGAGGGCAGAGACGTGGTGGCATCAAGAGGAGGCGAGGGACCTGTGCTGGCCGCAGTAGTAATGGACCCCGGCGGGGTTGTATGAGGAGTAGTTGGTGCAGGGGAGGTTTGAAGACTAGTCGGTGCAGGAGCGCTGTCCTCCGTCGGCTTTGTCACAGGCAGGGTGGGGCCTCCACTAGCAGGGGGATACAATGTAGGGTTAGCAGAGGCAGTGAAAGGGGTACCCGTGCCAACTGCAGGCGTTGGAGATGAGCCGGACTCAGTGGGACTCCTCCCAGGTGTGGTGCTGCCAAGGACCGTCGTAGATGGTGTGGTCGTGCTTCCAGCAGGTGTAGGAGAGGGACTCGCTCCAGTAGAATGGGGCAAAAGTGTGGAGCCCTCAGTGGGAGGTGTTAGAGGTGAGGTGTCCGAAGTAAACCCTGTTCCAGGCAGGGTGGTTCCCCAAGGAGTTGTGAGAGGGCTGCTTTGGTCGGCAGCTGTCCACACAGGTGTTGTTGTGGTGCCTTGATCAGGTGTAGGAGAAGAACGAGGTGGAGTGGAAGAGGGGAAGGGCACGGTGGTGGCGACAGCAGGTGTTGCAGGCGTGCTAGCCCCGGAAGAAGTGCTTCCAGTTGGGGTGCCGGGGACGCCGGTGGGTAATGCGCTGCCGGTATCAGCAGAGGTTGAGCTAGGCACGGTGGTGCCCACAGCAGGCGTAGCTGGTGAACTGGCTTCAGTGGAAGTCAGCTGGGCCGTAGTGACATCAACTGGAGGTGTTTCCGGGGTGCTGGCCGCAGGCAGACCGGTCCCAGTCCCAGGTGGTGTGGTGTAAAGGAAGGTTGTTAACGGGGTGCTTCCTGCAGGTGATGTTGACATTGGTGTGGTGGTGGCTTCAACGGGGCCGGGAGATGAACTGGATTCAGGCGAAGAGGGCAGAGACGTAGTGGCATCAAGAGGAGGCGAGGGAGCTTTGCTGGTCACAGTGGAAGTGGACCCCAGCGGGGTAGTATGAGGAGTACTTGGTGTAGGGGAGGTTTGAACACTAGTCGGTGCAGGAGCGCTGTCCTCTGTGGGCTTTGTCACAGCCGGAGACGTGCTGCCACTAGCTGTAGGATCAAAAGTAGGTTTAGCAGAGGCGGTGAGAGGTGTATCTGTGCCAACTGCAGGTGTTGGAGCTGGGCCGGACTCGGTGGGACTGCTCCCAGGTGTGGTGCTGCCAAGGATGGTCGTTGATGGAGTGCGGTCTTCAACTTGGGTTGACGATGGTGTGGTTGAGCCTCCAGCAGTTGAAGGAGAGGGGCTGGCTTCAGTAGAAGGGGGCAAAAGCGTTGTGGCGTCAGCGGGAGGTGTTGGAGGAGAGCTGACCGAGGTAGACGCCGACCCAAGTGGGATGGTGGCAAAGAGGGTTGTTAACGGGGTGCTTCCTGCAGGCACTGTTGACATAGTTGTGGTGGTGGCTTCAACGGGGCTGGGTGATGAACTGGATTCAGGCGAAGAGGGCAGAAGGGTGGTGGCATCAAGAGGAGGCGAGGGAGCTGTGCTGGCCGCAGTAGAAATGGACCCCAGCGGGGTTGTATGAGGAGTAGTTGGTGCAGGGGAGGTTTGAAGACTAGTCGGTGTGGGAGCGCTGTCCTCTGTCGGCTTTGTCACAGGCAGGGTGGTGCCTCCACTAGCAGTAGGATACAATGTAGGGTTACCAGAGGCAGTGAAAGCGGTACCTGTGCCAAGTTGAGGCGTTGGGGATGAGCCGGACTCAGTGGGACTGCCCCCAGGTGTGGTGCTGCCAAGGACCGTCGTAGATGGTGTGGTCGTGCTTCCAGCAGGTGTAGGAGAGGGACTCGCTCCAGTAGAATGGGGCAAAAGTGTGGAGCCCTCTGTGGGAGGTGTTCGAGGCGAGGTGTGCGAAGTAAGCCCTGTCGCAGGAAGGGTGGTATCCCGGGGTGTTGTGAGAGGGCTGCTTTCGTCGGCAGCTGTCCACACAGGTGTTGTTGTGGTGCCTTGATCAGGTGTAGGAGAAGAACGAGGTGGAGTGGAAGAGGGGAAGGGCACGGTGGTGGCGACAGCAGGCGTTGCAGGCGTGCTAGCCCCGGAAGAAGTGCTTCCAGTTGGGGTGCCGGGGACGCCGGTGGGTAATGGGTTGCCGGTATCAGCAGAGGTTGATCTAGGCACGGTGGTGCCCACAGCAGGTGTAGCTGGGGGTGAACTGGCTTCAGTGGAAGTCAGCTGGGCCGTAGTGACAGCAACTGGAGGTGTTTCCGGGGTGCTGGCCTCAGGAAGACGGGTCCCATGTGGGGTGGTGTCAAGGAGGGTTGTTAATGGGGTGCTTCCTGCAGCTGATGTTGACATAGTTGTGGTGGTGGCTTCAACGGGGCTGGGTGATGAACTGGATTCAGGCGAAGAGGGCAGAGACGTGGTGGCATCAAGAGGAGGCGAGGGACCTGTGCTGGCCGCAGTAGTAATGGACCCCGGCGGGGTTGTATGAGGAGTAGTTGGTGCAGGGGAGGTTTGAAGACTAGTCGGTGCAGGAGCGCTGTCCTCCGTCGGCTTTGTCACAGGCAGGGTGGGGCCTCCACTAGCAGGGGGATACAATGTAGGGTTAGCAGAGGCAGTGAAAGGGGTACCCGTGCCAACTGCAGGCGTTGGAGATGAGCCGGACTCAGTGGGACTCCTCCCAGGTGTGGTGCTGCCAAGGACCGTCGTAGATGGTGTGGTCGTGCTTCCAGCAGGTGTAGGAGAGGGACTCGCTCCAGTAGAATGGGGCAAAAGTGTGGAGCCCTCAGTGGGAGGTGTTAGAGGTGAGGTGTCCGAAGTAAACCCTGTTCCAGGCAGGGTGGTTCCCCAAGGAGTTGTGAGAGGGCTGCTTTGGTCGGCAGCTGTCCACACAGGTGTTGTTGTGGTGCCTTGATCAGGTGTAGGAGAAGAACGAGGTGGAGTGGAAGAGGGGAAGGGCACGGTGGTGGCGACAGCAGGTGTTGCAGGCGTGCTAGCCCCGGAAGAAGTGCTTCCAGTTGGGGTGCCGGGGACGCCGGTGGGTAATGCGCTGCCGGTATCAGCAGAGGTTGAGCTAGGCACGGTGGTGCCCACAGCAGGCGTAGCTGGTGAACTGGCTTCAGTGGAAGTCAGCTGGGCCGTAGTGACATCAACTGGAGGTGTTTCCGGGGTGCTGGCCGCAGGCAGACCGGTCCCAGTCCCAGGTGGTGTGGTGTAAAGGAAGGTTGTTAACGGGGTGCTTCCTGCAGGTGATGTTGACATTGGTGTGGTGGTGGCTTCAACGGGGCCGGGAGATGAACTGGATTCAGGCGAAGAGGGCAGAGACGTAGTGGCATCAAGAGGAGGCGAGGGAGCTTTGCTGGTCACAGTGGAAGTGGACCCCAGCGGGGTAGTATGAGGAGTACTTGGTGTAGGGGAGGTTTGAACACTAGTCGGTGCAGGAGCGCTGTCCTCTGTGGGCTTTGTCACAGCCGGAGACGTGCTGCCACTAGCTGTAGGATCAAAAGTAGGTTTAGCAGAGGCGGTGAGAGGTGTATCTGTGCCAACTGCAGGTGTTGGAGCTGGGCCGGACTCGGTGGGACTGCTCCCAGGTGTGGTGCTGCCAAGGATGGTCGTTGATGGAGTGCGGTCTTCAACTTGGGTTGACGATGGTGTGGTTGAGCCTCCAGCAGTTGAAGGAGAGGGGCTGGCTTCAGTAGAAGGGGGCAAAAGCGTTGTGGCGTCAGCGGGAGGTGTTGGAGGAGAGCTGACCGAGGTAGACGCCGACCCAAGTGGGATGGTGGCAAAGAGGGTTGTTAACGGGGTGCTTCCTGCAGGCACTGTTGACATAGTTGTGGTGGTGGCTTCAACGGGGCTGGGTGATGAACTGGATTCAGGCGAAGAGGGCAGAAGGGTGGTGGCATCAAGAGGAGGCGAGGGAGCTGTGCTGGCCGCAGTAGAAATGGACCCCAGCGGGGTTGTATGAGGAGTAGTTGGTGCAGGGGAGGTTTGAAGACTAGTCGGTGTGGGAGCGCTGTCCTCTGTCGGCTTTGTCACAGGCAGGGTGGTGCCTCCACTAGCAGTAGGATACAATGTAGGGTTACCAGAGGCAGTGAAAGCGGTACCTGTGCCAAGTTGAGGCGTTGGGGATGAGCCGGACTCAGTGGGACTGCCCCCAGGTGTGGTGCTGCCAAGGACCGTCGTAGATGGTGTGGTCGTGCTTCCAGCAGGTGTAGGAGAGGGACTCGCTCCAGTAGAATGGGGCAAAAGTGTGGAGCCCTCTGTGGGAGGTGTTCGAGGCGAGGTGTGCGAAGTAAGCCCTGTCGCAGGAAGGGTGGTATCCCGGGGTGTTGTGAGAGGGCTGCTTTCGTCGGCAGCTGTCCACACAGGTGTTGTTGTGGTGCCTTGATCAGGTGTAGGAGAAGAACGAGGTGGAGTGGAAGAGGGGAAGGGCACGGTGGTGGCGACAGCAGGCGTTGCAGGCGTGCTAGCCCCGGAAGAAGTGCTTCCAGTTGGGGTGCCGGGGACGCCGGTGGGTAATGGGTTGCCGGTATCAGCAGAGGTTGATCTAGGCACGGTGGTGCCCACAGCAGGTGTAGCTGGGGGTGAACTGGCTTCAGTGGAAGTCAGCTGGGCCGTAGTGACAGCAACTGGAGGTGTTTCCGGGGTGCTGGCCTCAGGAAGACGGGTCCCATGTGGGGTGGTGTCAAGGAGGGTTGTTAATGGGGTGCTTCCTGCAGCTGATGTTGACATAGTTGTGGTGGTGGCTTCAACGGGGCTGGGTGATGAACTGGATTCAGGCGAAGAGGGCAGAGACGTGGTGGCATCAAGAGGAGGCGAGGGACCTGTGCTGGCCGCAGTAGTAATGGACCCCGGCGGGGTTGTATGAGGAGTAGTTGGTGCAGGGGAGGTTTGAAGACTAGTCGGTGCAGGAGCGCTGTCCTCCGTCGGCTTTGTCACAGGCAGGGTGGGGCCTCCACTAGCAGGGGGATACAATGTAGGGTTAGCAGAGGCAGTGAAAGGGGTACCCGTGCCAACTGCAGGCGTTGGAGATGAGCCGGACTCAGTGGGACTCCTCCCAGGTGTGGTGCTGCCAAGGACCGTCGTAGATGGTGTGGTCGTGCTTCCAGCAGGTGTAGGAGAGGGACTCGCTCCAGTAGAATGGGGCAAAAGTGTGGAGCCCTCAGTGGGAGGTGTTAGAGGTGAGGTGTCCG